>NC_089609.1:2400000-3600000 GCF_039881205.1 Euwallacea similis
AAAAATTACTGCCGCACATATTTTAACATGTTTAGCGAGATGTGTTGGATGCACATTGTTAAAACACAGTGTGTGGAAAGAAAACACACACGGCTCATTTCAGGCGGTGTGTATCGTTCAAGTGCACATTTCTTGTGTATTTTATGGTGTGAAAAGTTGACTGAGCCTACATGAACTTCCAAATAAATTTGGTCTGGGGAGCCGGCATCCCATGTGGGTGTAATGAAGCTACAAAGCGTAGTTGACATATTCATTTATAAAAAGGAACGGCACATGTTATGGACACAAAAAAAAATATGGGTGGCAAAGGAGACGGTCACATTTGGATTAGTTTTAAATCACCTTGGAGATGATTTGTCATCAGCTTCCTTTAAGTCCTAATTACAGTTTTGCGAGGAGTGCCGTCGAACTTTTTTCAATTTGGCTGAATAGGACGAATTTAAGTGAAGTAAATAAGAAAAAAAAAAGTTATATTATGTTTTTTTTCCGAATATCTTCGGAAGTTATGATTTTTGTTCATTTAAAACGGGCAACCCCCTCATAAAAATCCCGCTTTGCCCCTCCCACCGACTTCGATGGTGGCCGACATACTCATATTGAGATTTTTATTTGAGACACCCTGGACTGGACTCTAACTTTCGACATTGTTTCGCGTATTTCATAATCTCGCATTACCGCCGACTGAAATTCCTGAAAAATGTTAAAAATTTCAAAACTAATTTAATTTACAATAAACTTCCCAATGTCATCGTCAATGGGGCGTACCGGTCCAGCTGTCGTGCAAACAAGACAATTTGTGAATTGCTTCCTCTACATCAGGCACTACATCCCTACATTATAATATACTGGGGGTATCAATCAATCCTGCCGGGGTGACAGCTAATCAATATTAAAATAATGCCCATAATGGGCCGGGATAATAATATCACAAAGGAGCTAAAATTTGTATTGTATTAACTGGCATACACAGAGTCACTTAAGATCGATAAGTGTCAGTGGGGGCTTTGTTGTCAATGGAAGTAATTTACAAATAATATTTCTGAAATAACGGGGAGTGATTTCAGATGTAAAGTCCCGTTCTAGGTTTAATGGCTGTTTCAGTTAGAGCAATCATTCCCCTGAAAATTCGGCCCAAATTTAGTCAAGATGAATAGGCCCTACCGACACACTTTTAAACCTTTTCTTTGCATTTTATGGATGCTTTTTTTTTCTTAAAATTGCGTGTTTGGGACAAGGCATAAAATTCCGTTAAGCGATAAGGTATCATTTAATGAACAACTTCCAAGACTTTTAAACAATAAAGTCATAAACTCTCATTGCTAAGAGGTTTATTACCATGATTTAGCATAATTTTAGTCATTATTACCTAAATAGCCTTTGCAAATTGGGCATGGAGATGCACTATTAGGACCTAAACCGACCGGAAATACCGAGTCCAATAGATTTGTCAATACAATACCGAACCATAACTCGAATTGAACCAATATATTATGCCACGCATCTGACGTCCTGAGTTTTAGCTTCTATTTCTTCCTTATTCGCTTTTTGAAAGCTTATGGCTAGATGGGAAACTCGATACATACTCCTTTTCCTATTTACTTTCCATGCCAATTGAATATTATATCGCGTGTCTACTTAAATTTAAATCATATGGGAAACATTTTTATTACTAATTTTACGAAAAAGAATTATTCTTCATAAAAAGTTCTGTTTGGCCTTGAACCTAAAATAGTCAAACATCTAATTTATAAGTCATATACCAGCTTTCTTAAATGTATAAATTTTCCTCAAGAAAATTTTATTATTGTTAGTTTCATCGATGCATATTTAGCTCTTATTTATTGAAAACAACAGAACTTTTCAAACGTTTCTCAATATGGTTTCATAACAATCGCACAATTTAAATACGTAATTAATGCACAACAATCATTTGTTTTGCTAATAGAGAAAGACAAACAGTTGATAATTTGTGTGACTATGTAGGATTATTTTAGTTTTAAGTTATCCCATTAATGCCTCGACATAGTCATCCTCTCTTTCAAAACATTTAATCGTTATTTTGCCCTAACCCCATAAGAAATAATCCATAGAGATTAAGTCAGAAGATCTAGCAGGACAAAACATATTTGAATGTGTGAATTACTTTTCCGTTGAAAAAATTTTGAAAGTATTTTCGAACAGCTGTGGCATGAGGTACCGTCTTGTTAGAATCAAAATGTGCATTATCGAAACTAACAATAATCAAATTTTTTTCAGCAAAATTCATATTTTTAAGTAAGCTGGTATGCAACTCTAAAAATATGATGTCTGATTATTTAATTTCAGGTCTAAGACCATGTAGGAAATTAATAATAAAAAATTTCCCATATGATTCCAACTTAAGTAGACACACTGTACAGAATGCGTCAACTTTTCACGCATTTGAATAACAAAAATAATCGGCAATTGAAAAATAATTAGACGGCGGGGTGACAAGCACCGACCTCGAGGGGTGTAAAGGGTGGTTTTCATTTTAGTTCTAGTCATTGAAGAGATGGCGCGTACACAGACACACATGGGCCCCCTTGTTCTACTCTACGTGCCAGCAAGGGGTTTTTAATGAGAGTGTGATGACTCAGACTCTCGGTCTTTCATAATTTTGATTAAAAACGTTTTGTGTATTTGCCCATGTTGATGCCTCATCATACTTAGGGTCCAGATGCCCCTACCTGGGTACGAAACTCTGATAGTTCATAGAAATTTAAAACGAATTTAAAATTGTGGTTTTTCTGCCCCGAAATATATGTATATGCAAGAAGACCTAAACATGAGGCCTCCTGAGTACTATTCAGTGGATTTATAAATGCAGAGAAATTCGTTTTTGACTTGGCATTACTGAGCACATAAAAGTGGCTTCTTTTATTAAGAATTTGTTTATTAAATCCCCCGACCTACCTCGTTTTTAGGTCTACTAGGTAGTAAATTAGGCTTATTGATCGTCGATCAGAAATTCTCACTCAAATATCTTGAGTAATTTATTTCGCGGAATTCTTTTTGATGAAGGAAGATTTTATGATTAATGTAAATTTAACAAAAGAAAGCCTCCTATGAGAAATCTACTTTGATTTAAATTCTGAAACTTTGATTTGAATAGAGACTCTCTAGAAGCAGCAGCATTTCAAATTTTCCAAATTTTGTTCCCCAAAAATTACTTTTTTCCATACATTTTCAGCGGAATTTTCCAAAATTCGCTGCCCTAATCCGCTTTGTTTATACGAACGTGTAAAGTCAAATGAGGTCAACACGGGCAAATAATGAGCGCACGGTCAGAAACAAAACATAATGTTTCTAGAATTCGCAATTTCTTTTATAATGACTGCAGCTCCATTCATGTTTCTCCAATGTAGGCAGTGACACTTCAAAAGGTTAGTTGACCATTAATTTGAGAAAAGAACAACGAAAAATTCAAGAATTTAGCTATGTCCACCTAGTTTCAGAAATTGGGTGTCAACACAGGAGGCTTCAAAATTAAAATCGCATTAAAGTCCGGTAACCCTTGATGTATCAAGCGTGCTGTGAAACTAAAGAAACAAAAGTTGCACGTTATGTTGCCGAACTGCCCTTTATTTTTGCCACTGTAATCTTGGTTGTTTTCTAAAGTAAATTAAATGCCCTTTTTGGTGTGTGTTGGTATAATGATCATTGGTCGCATTAAAAATTGCTAAGTGCAAACCTTTGTCTTTAAAATTAGTAAAAAATGTATTGAAAATGTAAATGTCATATGCTAAATAAAAATGCAGAAACGATAACCCCGGTACCGCCCTGCCTGAACAGAAACCGCCGCCACGTCACGAGCCGCTGATTGGTTAGACCTGCAGGTAGCCAATTGTTTTATAGCAGAGGCGCAATTAGTTTAATTTTAGTTGCTTTTGTACGTACCTATATATGGGCTATTAATTGTTATTTATTGTTGTTTGCGATTTGTTGACATTCTCGTATATTTCAACTTTTAATATATTAAATTTTTTTAGCAATATGCTCACATATCGTCATTTACGACATTTTAAGAGAGCCTAATTGCGATCCTGTTCAATAGTTTTGCCGTGATTGTGGGCGTACGCTTGTTTCATCGCGTCTACCTTGAAAATAAATGAGCTTTATATACTTAAAACGACTTGAGCTTGACATGAGCTTTCTTTTATGTTTGCTGGAACATTTCATATTCATTTTTTCTTTAATGTGAATTGTATAAGTGAATATTTTCAATTCTCTATTAATGACCCGTTGAATCACTCTTATTTAGAAAATCGGTTGATAAAATTTAACACTATATGGACAAATGTCGTGCATGTTGGTGGTAAAAACGGAGAGCACAGAACACAATTATTAAATAAGAGACAAGAGCAACAAAACATCAAATGGAATATACATCTATCTGGGAATATTACTGAATCTTTAATGATTATGGTGCGTCATTGTTCAATGCATACGAGACCCATAGAGGTTCTCCGTAAATCGAAAAATTTGCTTTAACTACATCGAAAGCAATTTTGAGATCATAATTCAGGACTAAAAGAAGAACAAACAGTATTAACTACCAAATTCATTAATTTTAATCACTGGGTCCTAATACAGTGGTACGCTAATGGAGTACTGCGTATTAGGCACTACCCCAGATCCAAGGCCACAAGAATTCGTGAGTACCCAAGTCTATTGAAATTAGGCATGGGCAATTATGTACCTTAGCAAGTTGGCATCTTTTTCTTGCAATGGATTTTATTGCTCAATTGAAAGAGAAGTGGAAACCTTGAAATCCTGATTGGTTGACTAGATAGGCCATATAATTTTACCTGGAAATGTTACTTTCTTAAGTGCTGAAGATTTGGGAAGTTCATTCTTTGATTTGCTTCCAATCGAGTCAGTCGAAACAACGAAACTACATAGAAATATGGAATCGTCTACGGGCTTTGATAAACCTGCTCCAGCGGAAGTTTCTAAAGAGTTTAGCTTCTGCCTATACCATAGTTCCCGGGAATATCTCGAGTGCATTACGTGTTCGTTGAAACTTTGTGTGTTGTGTTACAAATATCATGTTCCGAACCACGATGTGCAGTATGCGAAGCCGCAGATCTTCCCCGTGAAGAAGCAGCCCCCGCCAATCAACGTTGAAGAACAACTAAATAATGATCTCGAACTGTGCGGTCATGTGATGTTAGATCACCGGATAACACTAGCGGATCTTATGGCACTTGTTCCTAAACGTTTGGCATTGCCAGACAAATTACTCTGGGCTCCTCGATACCAGGAGTATAATCAGAGAGGACCTGTTGAAGAGGAAACTAAATCCTAGGCATCAGAAGATTCCAATGATCCAAGGTATGAGACATAAAATTAAAGAAGAGCTTATTATAATCGCGATTATAAACCTAAGATATCGCAAATTCATAATGATTCAAAGTATCAAAATTTCAATTGTAGAGCAATCATTAATCGCGATGATGAACGGAAGCATTGGGGAATCACAATGTTTTAAGGTGCCAAAATTTCAATTGGAGGGCAGCCATTCATCGCCAAAATAAACCTGAAGCATCGAATGTTGCAGCAATGTAACCTGCCAGGGAAGTAATTGGGGAAGCGGATATTCCAGGCAAATATGATGCAGACTCTTCGAATGATGAAAACAATGTTATTTATCAAGCATATTATACGGGGACAGTCGTCCAACAAGGATATTTTGTTAAGGGGCAAGAAAATAAAAATAATACACCTTACCATGTATATAATAGTAAACCGTCGTTTTTTTGAACCAATCCAATTTCCCAGTTATTTAGTTGGGGGACGCCTTTCCAAAGAGAAGATAATGCTATAGCCACAAGCACTCCAAACAGCTCATTTTACCAGGAATTTAATCCAGGATCAATTTCCAAGGAAGAGCATGATACCACTGGATCGGAAGATGGAAATAATTCACCCTTCCGGGGATCTCATTGGGCAACAGAATCCGAGGACGAGTACGATGAGGAGTTGCCGGACAATTATAATAATTCGCTACATCATATTGAATCTGAGGCTAACTCTGAAGCGTCGGATGTGAACAATTCATCCTTCCGAACATAGAATTGGCGAGCACCTGTCGAAAAAGATGCTATGTTTAATGAATCGGATTAAAATAGTAAGTCGGTCTGCAGTATTTCTCTGATAGATGTACCTCTATCGTTGTTTGACTCAAGTTTGGAGGATGAAGACGCAGAACAGAAGCCTGGCTATAGGAGATATCTAACTCAGTCGGAATGGGATTTAGCCTATCAGTAAACTGAGTAACTATTTCAAATTAAATTTATTAACTATTTTTAAGTTTTGTAATTCAAAGAATATTTTACTTTCGAATTATCAAATGATGCGCGAATTAATTAGTGCTACGGAGCACAATAATTAATATTATAGAAAATTTCAATACATTTTTTACGAGTACGATCAAATTTTTAAATGAATTTCAAATTAACTCCCTATGGGGCAAAAGTGCTGCTTTCTTCCCTTGATTAAGGGAAAAACATTAAATTTTTTTATGAAGATCGGAGGATTAAAGTACGGTATATTTACTAACAATGGTTTTAGTAGATGGCGAAAATTGGTTGCATATTTCAAAACTTGGGATCGCCTCTGAGTTTATCGGCCAATATTGCTCAGGTTGCCTTTTTTTGTTCTTTATAAATCTTTGGCATTTTATCTCGCCTAAAAAGGCAAAAAAACATAATCCACGCCGTGCAAACAGTCCTAGTGCAAGGCATTTTTTCTGCAACAACTTCGATTTCCCACGAAATTTCAATTCACTCTACTTATTGCAGTTTATTCCGGACTGTAGCTCGTTCCCAAAAATTAAAAACGAGATTAAATTTTTCTTCAAAAACTCCGGATCGCATTGCGAAGCCTTTAAACACTAGCGGCTTTGTGCATAATAGGGATGGATAGTATAATCCATGCAAGCCCTTCATTTCCTAGGCACAAATTAGTTTCTTTCAAGAGCCCAGACGGCCGTCCTGGCATATTGCATCCTCGTGCCTGATCTCGCACAAATTAAAATCTGCACCAATTTCAGCAATGCACTTCAAACAAAAGAATGCATGAGGTCCTGCAGACATATTCTGATTGCAGGAGGGTGTCTTATGGCGCTCTAGGGTTCTTTTTACAAGTTGAAGAGAAATTAAAAGGGGATATTTTTAAAAGTCTCGCCGAAAGGGGCTACGAATCGAAAGTGTTCTTGACGAGCTGGCCGTTTAAACGTTGCTAAAAGGATTGAGTTTCAAGTGAGAGCCCAGAGAAATTTGCTGACAGATAACTCTATATTTATGTAAGATTTATTGTTGCAATTTCGCTTATGGATATTGACATGAAATGATAAATACGAACTTGCCATAAGCTAAATATGTGATGTGGATTTGTAATGAATGATTGCGTAATTTGTACTCTGATTCGAATCAGATCAAACTAATTACAGCAATATTTTGCGTTTAATTGCAACTTCCAGCAATGCATTAGGGAAGTTCAGCTATGTGGAAAAAATTTAATTTTTGTCATAATGTGGCAGTATTTAGACAAGACTTCCAGCAAAAACAACAGTAAAAATTTCATTAATAAAATCGCAAAAAGTGGACAAATTCAACAGCTGAACGTATCACCAGATCAAATAACTATATGTAATAGCATTATAGATCATACCGCCAAAGCATACCATTGGATTTATTACTGCCTTTGTTCCGTTAACCGCGAGGTGTTTCGATACTTCTTTCGGCAACAAATATCGACCTTAAGTCTCTTATAATAAGTCTGAAAAAATTGGCATTTTCATTACTCGAAAACCAGTAGCATTCTAGAAAAATTAGACAATTAGGAATTTATCGTTTTTTTTCAAAAAGAGACTTGTTCCATCACTATGTTTGGCGTCAGAATTTACTGCTAAGTCCGTATAAAATCTGAGAAAAATTTACATTTTGTTTGTTGGTATAAAACTACAGATAAGAATTAAAAATCATTTCATGAAATTAATCATAAGGATTATTTCGATCCCGAGACGTTATTTTGGCACGCATTTTTTTACGTACCGAAAACGTGTGATTACAGAGCGAATCACCCTGTACAATAATTTTAACTAATTGCAGGAAATTTCTTGAAGGTTTGGAATTTTTGTTTCTATTTTAAAATTTTTTCCAATTAAATTTCTACTCCCCTCAAATTTTTGTTCTTCTCATTAGCTTGTTCTCCTCCTGGGACGACAATTAAGACAATTAATTCTCTTCTTAAAATTTCATTAGTGTTCTCATTGCATCAGTGAAGGCCTTTATCAAGCCTCCACCGTTGATTTTGCAGCATGAACTTCCTGAAATTCACATTCCAGAGAGCTGCACGTAGAGATAATAAGTTCTTATTGTCTATCTCTTGGTCCAAGTGACAAAAAATGAAACAGTTATCACCCGAATTGAAAACTTTTATTGCCCAATCTAAAAATAACCAATAAATGCAATACGTCCCTGAAGGGCCATATCGGTGGCTGTGATTTAATAGGGACGGACCATAAGGGCCTTATGCCTCCCTAATGAACACGCTCATATTTTTTTCGCACATGGCGGCATGGCAGGTCCTCCTGCTAATATTTCCCAATTGCAGGTGATAATATATTTTGGCGTGTGGGGAAAAACAATAAAATGATTGATTTGGCGAGATCGGAGCCCTGGGAATGAAAACCCAGGAAATTTTTATGGCTTTTACTATATTTCAGTACTTTGTCATTGTGGGAGAGTAATTACTACATTTGGTTCGAGTCATGGAACGCTGAATTTGTCTTGAAAAAAGTCGAAAAATTCTAGAGCGAGACACAAATTTTAAAGTCTCATTTCAGGGCGCAAAAAATTGAAAATTTCAAAATTAAATTTCCCTTCGGTTGCTAAAACACCAATTTAATTTAAAAAATTATAAATTTAATTTGTTAACAATCTGTCTGATGACGGAGCAAAACTTCAATTCCCTTCTCTTCTAGCGGCCCTCCGCATGAATGCAGATTCTTCTAGAAAGACACTTTCAGAGAAATCATTAACTAATGGGCCCAAATGTCACATAATGGTCACGCCAAGGGGCCCTCATAGCACATTACCCTTAAACCGTTCAAACACTGATGACATTTTTTCCAAAGCGCACCAATCCACCACGTGATTTACAACTGGAAACAAGAACTCACGTATCTTTCATGTTGTGCCCCTTTTTTTTCTTTCCTCCCTTTCCCGAAATATGATTTACACGACGCCAGATGTGCTAAACGATCCCGATTTCAGAACTTTGGCCTAAACGGGCGATGAGTGGCACATGCCTTATGCCTCCTCCTCCTCCTCTCATGACGGCTGTTTCCGTGATTAGATTATCATTTAGTATTGTTCCGCATATTTTTTCTTTTAGAGATCACTGGTTTCAGGAGAAAGAGGGAAGGTTTCAGAAATTTGTAGGCGTTAACTTAATTGAATTTGAGATAAATAACTAAGGAATCCAGAAAATGGGTGCGACAAGTAATTTGCAATATAAATATTAATTATTGTTCATAAATCCAAGAAGCGCAAAGCCCGTTGGATGGAAATTCAGAGGACTGTCTTTGTAATCTTTGGGTTCTATTTGAATCAACAAAGGTTGTCAATAGGTCGGGATTAAAAGGAAATGGAGGAAGTAACAAGAACTCAGTAATGTCCTTATTCAGCTTCGACGAATAGCTTAAAATCTTCTGACGGTCAATTGGACAAAGACCAACGATAAAATTCAGGTAGAAAAATAAAATTCTTGCAATCTGCCATTCAATCCATTTGTCTGTCCAATAACGTCACCTCTTGAAACTCAAAATGTCTGAAAAAAGATCCCATCTCTCAAAATTACCTGTATAACAGACAACGAATGAAAAGTAGGGGGTGGGAGGTGAAACTTGACCATCGGTCTTTGTAACGACCCGCGGCTTGGCTCGAGCGTCACGACGCGTATGACGCCGTCCCGTCTAGACCGGGCGACAACTGGACCCAGCGAAATGGAGACTTGAACTGATAATTGATGAGTATAAGCGAATTATCAGTGATGGGGGTTAAAGCTTCTGTCCAGTTACGTCTCTCTTCTAAAGAGTCACTGGACTAACCCAAAACATTTCTCAATACAAATGTATACTCAACTCGGGCCACACTGCACATTCGAATTCCGTTCTCTTGGAGAAGTTAAGACTCGCTCCAGTCGGATAATGGTCTGTAGATGGAGCTAAAGCAACTGCAAATCGGTAGTTGAAAATTTCGGTATTCTTGGATATTTATGTCAACATCCAGATTTTCCGAGATAGTAGGTAATTTACCGACATTTCCAGCTATTACATCTCGGTAAACTCGAGCTTGAAGCTTCGCCTGGAAGCTAAGCATGCAGTTTGTGTGTCAGTATTTGTAAAGTTTGAAAAGAATGCACTCGTGGCACGTACAGTGCATTGTTTACGTGTCTCGGAGTTAAAGGACTGCACTTCTGGCACTAATGACGTATTAAAGCAAGACGTGTTTTGTTTGTATTTTCTGAAAGAGGCGCGTATTTTTGTATTCCTGTCTTTCTTAATTACTTCTCGGCAAGTGGTTCGCTTCGGCCTGAAGTTGAATAATGTTAGTGTTCATTCTTGTTCAAGGGTATAAAATTGAAGGAGCTATTAGTTAACGTTAAATACCGCATTAATTTGCGGAATTAATGTGGTGTTTGACTAATAGCCCCTTTTAGTTCAGGTTAGTTCAGGTTAGCTTTACAGAGGTTTCCAGAGGCACGCTTAATAGGAGTTTATCGCCAGCCACCAAAAAAATTTTCTTATGTGATGCATACAGCTTGGAGGATTTTGATCCGGAAGTCTATTAAAAATCTTCCAAATAGAAGAAAAAAGTGTGTTCAGTGTTAAAGGATGCAGAGTTTTAGGAATAATTCCATGCAGCTATGTAAGGGAAAATTATATTATCGACATACAGGGTATTTCTGCATAGATGGTAAAAATTTTAATGGCTGAACCCTGAGCCAAATCCCTTTAAGACGAAAAGTTCATATAAAGACATGTCCAAAAGACCCATCAATCTGCATCACCTTGTATATGAAATTAAAGTCTGAAAATTTCCGTTGGTAGAAAACACTTGGCGTATGATATGTACAAATTTTTAGCAGGTTTCGATAAAAAATAAACAATTTAAAAAAGCGAAAAAAAAGTGTTTTTTAATATCCTGTGGATCGAAGACGAAGCATTTTTGGACATGTCTTTATATGAACTTTTGATCTTAAATTTGGCTCAGGATTCACCCGTTAACATTTTTACCACCTATTTAGAAACACCCTGTATATTGAAGGACAACTTAATGCTAGAAGTTCGAAAAGCTATTATCACTCTTTTTTAAAGAAACTGGTCCTGGCCACATTCACGATAATAATGTGTTAAATCATCACAATCGTATTGTGAAAGTATTATTGCCGTTCATAGTCAGGAAGGATATTGATTTCATTATCCAATATTCAGAAACAGCAATCGATGGCGGCAGTTTACTCAGTTTTATTTCATTTTATTACACAGATATTTTTAAAAAGTCCACGTTCCCGAACACGTCACTGGAGGCCTTTAATTCCGCCTAAAAATCGCCGAAATCTTCATAATATCTAAAAATTATTTTGAACTCGAAGCCAAAAAACAGGGGCGTTTTTAAAAGAAATAACAATTCAGTTATTCAATTTTCCACTCAAACACGGAAATATCCGAGTTTGCCTTAAGGACCAAGAACATTCGAGATTTTTATGAGGGATGCCTTGGAATTCCGAACTGACCTTAGGCAGTATTTTCTACATTTTCGCTACAAAAGCTTTCCACAGTTTCCTAGATATTTTATCTTAAGACTTGAGAACTTTCTAGATTTTGCCTAAGGGAAGGTTCTGTATCTTGAACCGAAGTTCAGTGGGTTTCATAAGATTCTTGGTGTGGAGGAGGGGGGAGGGAAGGTCTCCAACATTAACTAACCTTAACGATAGAGGATTTCCTAGATTTTCAATTGAGGGAAATGTGTAAAACCAAAAACATCCTGAACTGACCTTAAGGAAATTTTGTTGATTACCACGAGACCACCCTGTATTTAAGTCCTACTCCTTCTTTTTGTGGTCCTTTTTGGACGGATAAATACACTCGGCGTAAAACTAAATTTGCTTAATCAACTTTAACCAACTGAGGACCGTCTCAGATATCTTTCGAATCACTCTTCTGCACGGCTTTTGTATGCGTGGCAACTATTCAGAAGACCCAACAATAACAAACAGTTCTACTTATACAAGTTATTATTTTAATGTCACTTCGCTGTTTTATATGCATAATTGGATGCTACCTGAAATTTCCCGACTGTAGCAAAAAGTGCAATAAATTATAGGCCTATAAAGCCAAACACGCCACCGAAACATTAATTCGTAAATGATGTCATTAGTTAGGACCTAAATAAATAGCCATATTTAAACAGATATATATTTATATTGTTTAATGTATTTCATGTCGAAAACGTCGATTTATAGGGCGGCGATAAAAATGAAATAATGGCGGGCAATAAAAAGTATTCCTCTTTGGTTGCCTGATGTGATCATGCACCATTTACGCACCATGATCACCAGTACATGCAAATTTTAATGCCATGAATTGAAATTTAATAACAGTTCCGAAACGAAGGAAAAAAATGATCAGGAACGGGGTCAATTTCCCTCCAAAGAAGGACCATCGGGCAAACGACGTGACGTGAAAAGTGAAAGTTTCAACAGACACTTCAGCCCTATTATTCACCCTATTGAATAACGTCCCAGTGCTTAATCTAAGTACAACTGTAACAGATAGATCCTAGGGAACAATAGGCACTGCAAGACACATTTGATCCTTTAGCAAAAAGGGAGGAGTAGACGCAATTTGTCAATGACTACCACCACGCCCTTTGCTTGTTGCGTAATCCGGATAATGCAATTTGGGCTAAAATAAAGGAGGCAAGAGTAAAAGTGAAAGCAAAAGTCGTTGTCTACTGAGGAAATTCAGTCGTGCTTTGTTTACTCTTCATTTGGGTGTTTTCTGCGACGAAAAAATTCGTCCAAGTTAGTTCAGGATAGATCAGATCAGATCAGATCGCCCGAGTAAAGTTTACCTTGCATTTGTGAGTTCACACGTAAATCTTCTTTTGTAGGGACCACAGTCCACATCTAGTCGCAATAAACACTTACAAGCAATAAATTACGCGCCTCCTATTACTCATCACTAAAAAATTACTCCTGCTCCTAAATAATAATAATTACCCCATCACCGTTGAAAGTAATAAATTCAGACTCTCCATACTACTGCCCATTAAATTATACCTTTAAACAATTTCAAATTAGAAATCGACTGCTTTTGAGGACCTCCACACTCACCCGTCCCGTGTTCATTGCATCACGAGTCGCCCTGTATTTGATTGAAATTAGAAATTTTCATTACCTCTCTACGCCGATTGTTACGTTTTGTGGCAAGTTTAATTCCATCCCTATCCAGTATTTCTAATCAAACTGTGCAACGTCCCATCTTTCTCCATGAACCCGCGCATCCCCAAATTCCCTGCAGCTGAAATATATCCACCCCCTTCACCCTGACTGTCATTTCAAGTGAACGATCACCGACATGAGTCTGATTTTAAATCTAATCAGTAACGGGGTTATTGATACGTCCGAATATTGCGGTGATTATTTATGATTATGTCTGATTTTGATTCTTCGATGTATGAGTCTGGCATGTGACACTATGGACCAATATAGATGGATTGCGGATATTCGTTGGCGTAAAAATGGGCGCTCGTTTGGGTCATTCAGACTAAAAAATGTGCCTATGTCACACTATATTTGAAAATACTGGGGAGGGGTTTTTATCGGAATTTTAATACTTTGAGGGATGGCATAGATTAGAAATAAATATAAGCGGGAATGCACTCTAACTGTGTCATTGCGGGTAATAAAAATTCTGTTTACGTCCAAAAAGAACGGGTATAAAATAATTTGGAAAACTAGTAATGATCAGCCGGCGAAAATGCCAGACGGACCGCTAAATTAAATAAAGCGGGATAATTTGATAATGAAACACAATACCCCGAACGAAACAATGTTGTTAACTGGAAGGAGAGAGTACACGAAATGAAGTATTTCAGTCGAGATAATGAACGTGTTATCTAATTTGCGATAACGAGGAACGTTATCCGTTCGAAAATTGAGAAATTAAACTTTCATTAGTCAATATGATGCGATATAATTGCATTAAAGGTCTAGGTGTATTATGCGAAATATTCGTAGCCGAACGGAGAATTATTTATTAAAACGAATATTTGACCTATAAATTGCTGATTCATTTTGGTCAGTTTTCAATGAGCGGAATAGCAGCAGCAATGTTCGATTTATTATGGAACTTCAATGAGAATATAAGGCCAAAAACTTACCCTCAATGTTCACATCAGTGTGTAGCGCGCTATTTTGGTCACTTGTTAAACAATATACTATATTTCATAACTGGATAGCGGTTTTAGGATATCTAACAAAGAAAGGCAAAGTAGAATTCAGCGCCCCAAATTAGGCATTCTTAATTGTGTTAATATAAACGAATCTAGAGCAGTGCTGGCAATAACGGATCGAGATAGACAGTTTAGGTGGACCTTCTTTAGTAAAGTACGAAAGAGAGGTTTGGGCTTGGCTGTCAGGAAAAAAGGAAAATACAGGGTGTCTCAGAAATAAGTACGTTAATTTTAACCGACGGTCGATCTCGTTAGGAGCAACATTTTTTCTATGTACCATTTTCCTCAAAAACCACTTTTTCAGTCTTACATTTCCCTCCTTAAAATTCATGACACGCAAATGATGCTTGTTGTCGAGTTAACATTATTTTTCAGAAAAAAAAAGGGTCGGAAATTGACCTGCTGATATGCGTACTTTCGTCAACAAATCGAATTTATTTGGTTCTGCGACTGGTTTTTCGTTAATGTATCCTTTTTTATTAACATGAAACTCTACTTGACAATATAAACTTACTTTATAAGTAAATTTTGTATTACAATATAAAAAATAAATCACCAATAATCGTAAACATTTTTGACGTTAAGAATGCGGCGTATGTACAAAAACTTCCAACCTTTTTTGGCAGTTCTTTTTAAAATGTGTTTATCGCTGAGTCGACTAGGTCAGTGCCGAGTAGTGAAATTTGTCCAAAATTATTTTAAATTTTATCTTGATAATGAGGGGTGCCCGAAAAAAAAATATTAGAGAAAATTGTTGCCCTTGAAGAATTCTACCCCTAGTTAAAATTCATGTACTTATTTCTGATACACCCTGTATATCCTTGTAGCCAGAACCGGGTGATTTTTTCTTTAGATATTCTGACAAACTAAACTCTAAAATCCAACAAATCTTCATCAGTTTTTGAGCAATCTGGACCTTCATGAATCACTAGTTCCAAAATTGTGAAAATTAAATTTTGCCTTTTTGTGTAAACACCCTGTATATTTTGCGATTTTTTACTAGCCGCTTTAATAAACTCACCAGTAGAAACATCACTGGTTAGAATAGCTATTTACTCAACGTGAACAGATCACCCTTACCACAAGAATACCATTCTTGGAAAGTTGAAGTGGACACGGCATTGGTCAGTTTCGTGACTTGCATGGAAACGATCTTTCTGGTGAAGTTGTCAGTACATTAATCTCGAGGCCCTTAATCGGTTAGGAAAGGCGACATATTAAACAAGTGGATATCTGCGGGACGACCACCTTTTTTAGGAGAAAATGACAAATATTTTAACAAATAGGCAGAAACGTCGTTGCCTAATAGATTAGGAAATGAAACGTGTCTGAAAATAACGAGTTCTGACAGGTGTCACTTTAAATGTCAAAATTAGCAAAAGATTACATATAAAACTCCATTAAAAAATACTATTTTTTGAAAGTCGCGCCTCGCAGAACCCTACTAGTAAAACAAAACTATATATTTCCTCCCTATATAATTTCATAAATAGCTTAGTGTTTTGAAATACGCAGCTGTGAAGCTCAACTTAGCATTACTTCTACTTGCTGAAAGACACAATTATTTTCATTTTAAGTTTTAACTAAAACTGGCAACGTTACATTGCACTCGTACTTCATACAACGGAGTAGTGCTACCTTTATCCAAAAATTAACCGTGGGCAAATGCGTATGCTTGTTGATATGTGTTTATGTGCGCAACTTTATGGACATTCACTATTCTTATCTAATTTATGCTGATGGGCGTAGTACTGCAACTTGAAATTATACCAAGCATACCCAATCTAGAGTTTTTTGGCAGATATTGCTACCGACGATAAGACGACACTTGCGATATTTACAAATCAAAAGTACACTTTAGTAAGTAAGATACGAATCGTTCTACGGTAAACAATGAGCAAAAAAGTAAGTAATTTAGCAATAAATTAATAGAGTTTATTTTCCGTGAGAACCAGTTCAAATTTACAATTTAAGCAGAAGAAGGTGCAATGAGTGCGAAGTAATAAAATTATGAAAATTCTAGGGATAACCTTTGTAAATTATATTTTCATTAGCCCTCCCAAGTTTTTATTTCTATTCGCCACCTTAAATTCTTTTCTGTTCTTTTGATTACACTCAATGCAACTGCAGATTTGCTCGAAAATTTTGTAGTTTTTGCTTTAGTAGTTTCGAAATATGCATCAAAGTCAAACGTAATTTAAAACTTTATTGATCATATTCGATTAGATAAAGGAGACCGATGAAGAGGGTGCACTAGAGAGCAAAATACAAAGACGATACCTTCATAGGCAAGATAGGCAAACGAGGAATCCCCTGGCGGCCATTGCGCTGATTTCGACACCTTGCCAATGGTAGTTTCGAATCTGATAATAAAATACAATGGAATTTATTAAAAGTAAAACTTCACACGTTACGTTAGTGATTGTCAGTACACATATTCACTAATTGCTGAAAAGAAATGGTATTGGAGATGAGGAAATGATAATGAAATTAATTAATGCAAAAGATTTTAAAAATCAAAGCACTTTTTTACATAGTTTCTTTCCTCAATTAATCTTAATCTGTTCTGTTTTTTGTTTATTTTTGTAGTAATTTTTCTACTGATCCTGCATCTTTATTTTTATATCTCGGCGATTGAAAATGTTTTGTCCGTTTAGTAATTTCTACAGAGGAGAAAAACCACATAGCCATGAAGCTATTTCATGATCAACTGCCAAGAAATTTTAAACTATAAATGATAATGATCACTTTCCAGGAAACGAAGGAGTTTTACGTTTTTGTAGAACTTTTTTGAGTCATCTTATAGAGAATATCAATCAATTTTTTATGGCTACTAGTCGAAGGCCGTTAGCAATCTTTCAAGCTGCGAAAGGCCTATGAACATTATATCAAATTAAATAGTTTTATGATCGTTTGCAGGTTGATTTTTAATATGTGTAACTTTCTTCATTGTGTTATATTCATTGCACCTGTTCTTGATTTCAAAATCAAATAAGATCATTCTTATCGTCAGCCGTTAGACTTACTGTTAGATTCCACCTCTATTTGCAGGTGAAATCTCCTTCTTTGACGGTGACAGACCCCAATAAATTAGTAGAGTGCCCCATATGCTTAGAGATCATTTCTCCCCCTATAGCGCATTGCCAAAATGCTGGCCATGCAATGTGCAAAACATGCTTTAACGCCTCAACACTGAACCGTTGTCCAATATGCACTGGCCCAATGTCCGATACACGCCATGTAGTTTTTGAGCAACTATTAGAGAACTTCAGGTGACCTAGAATAGCGATTATAATGAGTGTGTTAATGAAAAAAATACATTTAGGACTACTTTACTGACAACATGCCGTTACACTTATAAGGGATGTAAATACGACATTTCGTCAGGAAATAAAGACTCTCATGAACGAGAGTGCAAATTCCGCACTTTTAAATGTGAAGGGAAAATTTTTGCAGAATGGAAATGCGATTGGGTGGGGCCCTACGATCAAATTGAAGATCATTTTAAGGTAAATTTTGTCATAGTTATGTATCTAACAGGTGTGGAAAGTGAAGCTTTACCGCATGGTGATTTAAGCGACAACAACGCGAAGCGGATTTCATTCAGCAATCGACAGCGGTAAAGACACTTTCGCACATCAGGTAAATTATTTCCTTACGAACGCATGTTTGTTAACTTTCTCGTGTTCTGTAAGATTCTCTTGGAGTGCGCTAATCTTTGCGCGGACACGTTCAGTAATAGCGTATTAAGATAAAAGTTACATACGAGAGTACATTGACGCACGAAATCACGTTTGCAAATAAAGATCGAAACGACGAATTAAAGGAAAAAAATCATGTATGAAAAACATTAAGAAATACAGTTTTATGTAACTCCTATCTACTCACCTCGTCTTGCTTGTTCCGGAAAATGCCAAAATTATGCCTTTCTTAACTGTTTACATAAATAGCTATTATCGCATTTCGAGGTGGTGGCAAGAAAGCGACTTTACCGCACGCTTGTAGGAAAAATATATTGTTGGTTGTGAAAAGGTTTTAATACAAGTCTCAGATCAGGGTAATGGACGTGGTTATATATCCTATTATTTCTTTGTTCGGCTTAAAACCCATGGAATTGGCTAAAATGCAGGCATTCAAGTTTTAGCTGGCTATTGCTTAGGGTTCTGTGAAGTGTTTTATGTTTATGTGATTTTTTTAATACATTTATAACGATTTAGATCAGGATTTAACGAACAAAGTATTTCTCCGGGCGCATGTGATATTCTCGACAGACTGGTGAATGCAGTTTTTTGTTGACTCTAATAGCAGGAAATGAAGATGGAGCATGTTTTGAAAATGCTCATTTTCCAAAAATTTTATACTTTATTTATTACTTCGATCAATTCTTATTTTTACTAAACAATGTTTTTCATTTTCAGAAAGTTCACAAGAACAACGTTTTGCTGCAATATCGAACCGAAGCATTGACAACATTCGACTTCAACAAAAATTTCAAGGATGTCCACTTAATTTCATTCTTCGACGGTCAAGCCTATTTCTACTATAAACACTTCGTGGATTGTAAGGACAAGAAGGTGTACTGGGCATTCCAATACATTGGGTTAAAAAGCAGCGCGCAGCATTACTTTTACGAATTTGAAGTTTACAATGGCCCGATAAAAAAATTCAAGATTTCAGAAATGTGTCACACAGATAGTGATAACTGCGAAGATATATTTAAGAATGAAAAATGTGTAGTTATGTCATTTGCCACAGTGCGTAATTTTTTGAACAACGAAGGAGAGCTGCCTTTCAGGTATAGGATCCTTAAGATCAAGCCGTCACAGACGTAACATCGCTCGTCTCTATCGTGTATTTCATTTACTATTAGTATTACTAATTTAACAATAATCTAAATATTAAAAATAGAGAACAAAAATATAACTACTGATAATATTCAGTAGTTATATTTTTTCTTATATACTTTAGTTATAGTTAGTTATATTGTGGTTAGTCTTATTAAGGGGGTCCGGAAATAAAGCTGAAATACAATATTTTGGAAGGTGACCCTCTAGAGATTAAAATAATAAAAACAGTTGCTGTAAACATACCCCAAAAATTGCTCCTTTAACGGGTTCTATACCCTTTTTGCAATTTTTGGAGAATAAAGGCTTTTTTATTATTTTTATTTCTAGAATCGTCTCCCAAAATATTTCAACAATATTTCCGGACCCCCTGTATACTTATAGTTTATTACTTTTAAAGCTATATTTTTTTATTTTATAGTAGCCTTAAGTTAATGCGATGACTTATATAGGGTGTCCCGAAATGGGCGAGCAACTTCTCAGATACATTAAAAATGCATCAAAATAAAAGGACAAGTTCCTATAAAAGTTTTTTCTACAGACCCCTCCCTATGAAAATGCACACTTCTAAAGACCTCTGGAAATCAGTTTTTCTTGAATAAATTTTAACATACTTAGTGTAATTAAATCATTTTTTAGTATGATGGATGTTAAATGAGGTTTCTTAAAATGATACCATTTAAACACATTTGACTTGTTTGGTTTCCCAGGGCTGGACTAGCTTTAACACAAAACTAATCATTTGTTTACACCTCGTATCAATAAAGGCATGAAAATAACTTTTTTAGATAGCTTCTGCTTTAAACTAAAAAAAAAAATTCTTGGTCGCTCATTATTAATTTTGTGTTAAAGCTGGTCCGGTACTGGCAACTAAACAAGCAAAATGTGTTTAAGTAGTATAATTTTAAGGAACCCCGTCTAACAACCATCATATTTTAAAAAAATGTTTAATTACACTACTTTAAAACTTATGAAAGAAAAACTGATTTCCAGGGAGGTCCTTTAAAAGCTTGTATCCCCGTAGACAAGGTCTGTAGAAAAAACCTTTATAGCAATTTATCATATTATTTTGATGCATTCTCTATGAGCCCGAGAGACTGTCCACATATTCAGGGACATCCTGTATACTTTCCTCAATAACGTTTTGATGCTCTGTGTTCATATTTATATGCAGAACTTTCCCATTAGTTATTCAGAATAGTTTCTAAGATAGAAATCCTAAATAAGAAATGTAATAGACATATTTTTTATAAAGAAAAGCAAAACTTTGTTTTTTTTGTGCCTATCCTTCTCCCTTCTCCTCGTTGCTAGTTGCTGTTTTCCTTTGTTCTACTTTATTGCTCTTGGTCACGAACACAAATTTGGGTCTCTGAAAATAGCGTACTCGGTGCGGCATTATGGCGAAAACGAGATTATGGCAGCCGAAAACTATGAGCTTTAAAGTCGCATAATGAAGCAAAGGCAATGGAGAAAATCGTTCATTTGATGGAACTTGGTGCTTACTCTTTGGATTCGATATAAATTGCTACACACGATAAATAGTGCACATCTGAAGTCAGAGCTGAATGATTCACAAACCTTAGATAGCAGGATTCGCATCGCCAGCAACCTTCGTTATCAATTTCTACGTATTTATTACAATCAGAATTAAATATTAGTCAGACCTTATCTAACTAAGATGAATAATTTATAACCATTATTACAAATACAAGTCAATGATAAAAATATAAAAAAAAACAATAGTAACCAATAATGAAAAATAACTACTCGGTGTTTTATACTTCTAGTTAATTTATAACAAAATATAACTTAACTGTTATTCGCCATTGGGATCGGCTGTAAACTTCATAGTATTTAGAGGAAATACAGGGAATTGCAGTTTGAAAATTTCATATTGCGCCCGATAAACTTTATCCTAACTTCTCCCTTTCCACAAGTCATTTGGCCATATGAGGAGCAATTTTGTAGGTTTTTTCAGATTTTTCGCTCCTCAAATTTTGATCGAAACCTGTATTTTCAATTCTGGCCTTTTTAAGATTCAAATTTCGCAATTAAAACCCGATTCGAACTAAACTAGAAAAATATATAATCGATAGAAAAAACCTGAACATTTCATGAAGTGCCCGATTGATTCCGTCTCTTCCAGCAAAGCCACAAAATAATACTAAAGCTGGAGCTTCCTGAAATTAAATCAAAACAAATTCTTCAAGATGTTGAGTTTTATTAGCCCGATTTCCGCAGAGCTTCAAAGGTCCCGGAAGTGCAATTGCAATTTTAAGTTCCCTGCACCACTGATGATTTGCATTGAAAAAATAATAAATCCTTGATAATGCCATAAATATCGTTTATCACTTCGAGAGACCTGATTATCTCAAATATGAAATGCGAAATCAAAACAATTCTTAGGATCTGTTTTGCAAGCTCCTGATAACTTTGCCCACAAGATGTTTTTCCTAGAAGTGACGAAATCAGAGAAGAGCATTGGCGAACTTCTCTACTTCCACGGAAATGATGCCGTTGGCAAGATTACCCGGAGCTTGAAAGAGGGCCTTATAGCACTTACAGCATTGATGAGTTTTAGGCAACGCTAAGCGATTTAGTCAGATTTATTTTAATTGAAATCTGCTGCTATTCCCAAGCGAGAAAGATGGGATTTAAGTAGGTATTCTTTGAGGAACAAAAGCGCGCTCGTTAACCCATTTTCCGCTATCATGGAAAACCAAATATGTATCCTATTTTAGAGTTTCCGCATAACCGTTATCCAAAAATCCTCTCTCGCGGTTCTTAAATCCACCTGGAATCCCCGAGGCGACCTTCCGCTCTGCAACCCAGAAACAATTCGCCCAATTTCAATAATAATTTATCAGGGCCGTCCAAAGCTTTAATTTGGAATTAGTTTCGAAGCTCCCCACCAACATAATGCCATGCAATATTATAATTCCTCCATTGTTATAATGTCGGCAATACTGGCCATTTTTCGGTCGAACGCTGCATAAAACGAGCTTTAGTTATCCAGATTTATTTTAATTTAAAATCGTTCGAATTGCTTTGGAATGAGAGCACGCGATAAGAGGATTTAGGATTAATACCTGCCACCTTTTTTCCTGGAAAACTTCCAATAAATGGCCGGAAAAATAAAAATCTCCTTTCTTGGCTTCATAATTTGTACTTGAAGTAAATTTCCTTTCATGAGCAGGTGGCAAGCACTATGCTCACATCCATTCTAATATCAGGCCCTGCCTTGTTAAAATCAAGTTGAGAGGCGTATTATACACCCACCATCAGCTATCATTCACCATTCTCGCGTAGTGTGTTTCTTCTGTAATGATGCTGTCATAACCGTTTTTCATTTAAATCGGTGATGAAAAATAATGCTCTCATGTAACATAAATCATACACACTGAGGCTCGGTGAAGGTATATACGAAATTGACTCGATTCCGTTTAGGTGGCTTTATTTATTCAATGTTCACGCGTGCAGATGGTCTTTAACCCGAAGAAGGAAGAGGCTCACCTGAAGGAGTGAAGGGATCATTTTGATTCGGCGGTTGGCAACGGTTTCGATTCTTCTTGGAATTTCTATTAATTCGACTATGCAGAATTACCGGATTCGCATAAATCGCGAGTAGAAAAAAACTGAAAAATTATTGAACATTAGAATATGAATAGATATCTATAAACCCTAGCACCTCCACCTCGAAATCTCATTACCGGAAATAGATAATTAAATTCACTCCGATTTTTTATTCTTTTGTCAATTTTCGTGCGTAATAAGCCATACACGCAGCATGCGTAATAAATTTATTTTTTAAATAATTATACGACGATTGGGAAAGCTCCATTCCCGCATCCGACCAGCCCTTGCCGTTACTTACATTTAACCTTTCTAATTCGAATTCGAGTACTTCTTGCATTTGAATATCTAGATATTCGAATGCAAAATCCTGCGGCGGACGCAAAGCTAGAATGAGACATAAAGTCGTAATAAGCCTTGATCTTCTGACGTTCTATCTTTTTCTTCATTAAAGAGCATGTAGTAGAAAATGATGGTTACGTGCTATGCAACAATGAACATTCGCTTTCGGTCATGGACTGATGAGAATAATGATAGTAAAGCAGAATTTAAATGGACAAAATTGGGATTTCTTTAATGGTTTTTTTATCGAATGATTATGTTGGCTTCGGCACATTTTGCTCCCCTAACAATCCTCTTATTGCGGTTTAAATTCAGAAAGAAATTCAGGCATCTAAAAGGAAAATATATGGAACTATTGAAATTTGAAAATAAATAAAAAAGAATGTTCTCGCACACTGACTCACCAATAGAATCAGTCGGTTGATACGTGAGACAATATAGTATCATTTGAGTACATTAACCAAAAGATCATTCAGTTACATCGATTTTCGATGGGTTAAATATAGGTATTGGAACTCGAGGTATTCGATTGTTAAAACTAGTTCATATCCCATCATCAACTCAACAATACCATACTTAACAATACGATCAACACATCGATTTGCTATCATTCTCAAAAACACTCGTGATTACTGATTGCTTTAGAGAGAACACGTATACGAGTACATTAAGTTTTGTAACTAGCTTATCTAGCTACAATATTCAAGTTACAAAACTTACTCAATATCCGGACTTGCACAAATAATGCAGATGCCTCTTGTCTTGGAGCCCGAGCCAATATTAGTTCCCCATATGCATACGAAGAAGGAAATAGAATTTTAAATGAGTTACGAACTTTAAATGCAATTAAAAGGGTTATTGGTAAATCGACAATATATTTAAGGGCGTTAAATTGCTGAAAGGCACAGTGAACGAGGGAGGAAAATTTGAATTTTTCCATTATGCAGTTCGAACATATGTTACATTAATCAACAAGTGTGTTAATCCTTCTAGGTTAATTGGTTATTTTGATGCATATCAGGATGTTACTTGGGGATATGATATCTTTATCCTCATCGAGGGGTAAGTTCCTACTTACTTCAAACCACTTAAAGTGTCTGGTTGTAACATAAAAAGTTGATAGCTTGAGGAAAATGAAATCTACTTCAAATATTGATGACATGGCCAAAACACATGAATTTTTGAAAAAATCTTGGGAACTAAAGGATAAAAGGGACGCCAATAACATTCTACAGCGTGAAATTCCTAAGAGTTCTTTTATTGAAAAGAAGGCGAAAGTATATTGAATATCTATGGAAATATTGATTAGATAAGGTTTATACCAGGGCTACCCACAACATACATCATTTTAACAAATTTACGTTACTCAATAGGACAAAACTTGACGATAAATTCATAAGAAGAAATTATGAAATTACCTGAATGTTTAGACCCATTTCTATCACTTCAACTAAAGTTGTTTACTGCGCCAAAAATGCATCAAAAACCGAGTAAATAAAGACAAACCAATGTACGTATATACACATACAGGGTGTAACATACATTTCATTATGGAGATATTTCAAGGGAAAGTAGCACTCTACAAAAAAATTTAAAAATGCTGATAGACCCACATTCAAAAAGACGCCATTTTCGATATACAGGGTAGCAAACTTTCACATTTTTTAAAGGGCATTTTCAACAGTTTTTAGGATTTTGTTCAGATTTACTTTTATTTTAAAAAATTTGATAATCTGTGACGAATTGCTTCAAATAGTTAATAATTGATCCGAATGATTATTTTTTTCCTTTCTTTCTTTACATTCTTAATTTGTATCGCCAGCTATTTTTGCAAATTCTACGAAAACGCCGAAGATATGAAAATACTGCAAGGGACCAGAAAGCTATAGAATTGACGAGGGAATTTAAATTTAGTATAAGAATCCATACAGGACGTTCCAGAGATATAAAGCATAAAATAGCACACAACCTAAAACGTAACACCCTGTATAAGGCTACCGACAATTTTGACATTTTGTTGTAGAAGATCTTAAAAAAATAGATGAATGAAATTCCAAAAATTTAACACAAGGCATACGTAAGATAAATGCAAAATATGAGAAAAAAAGTGAATCTTTACAACCCTATATATCGAAAATGGTGCATTTTTGACCATGGGTTTGTTAGCACTTTTTTATTATTTTGCTGAGTACTAGCGTCCCCTAAAATGTCTCCATGATCATACGTTACACCCTGTATATACAGGGTGGTCCAAATTTGAGGGGTATCATTGGGATCTCAGAAACTATAAGAGATACGAGGTCGCTTAAATTAGGGCAAAGTTGCGCAATTTAGCGCCCAACAAAATGCTACTTCATATGTGGAAAAATTCCGAATACTTTCGGAGATATCCAGAAAAAATCGAAATTTTGCTATATCAATTTTATTTTTTCCTGACTTTATTTGAAAAAATATTCCAAAACAGATGTTACTTCATTATTGCCACTTTTTCTTCCCTACAAGATGGTGTTGTGAAATTTGAAATCCGACGTTTCATCTTTAAGCAACCATCATCAACTTAATTTTTTTAAATACGGACCTGGATTTTTTTATCTTGTCTTTTATTACCTTTTGCCCTTCTTAGAACAATGACATATAACAACCACCAAGAAAATTAGTAGATATGATAAAAATACCCTCTTAAAAGGTGCATATATCTAGCACTCTCCCACATCTTTTTTAACATAGGTTTGTCTTCCTTATGTTCATTGTTTTATTGAGAAATTATATACAATGAAAAATAAAAAATACAAAATAAAACAACATAAGGAAGACAAACCTATGTTAAAAAAGATGTGGAAGAGTGCTAGATATATGCACCTTTTAAGAGGGTATTTTTATCATATCTACTAATTTTCTTGGTGGTTGTTATATGTCATTGTTCTAAGAAGGGCAAAAGGTAATAAAAGACAAGATAAAAAATCCAGGTCCGTATTTAAAAAAATTAAGTTGATGATGGTTGCTTAAAGATGAAACGTCGGATTTCAAATTTCACAACACCATCTTGTAGGGAAGAAAAAGTGGCAATAATGAAGTAACATCTGTTTTGGAATATTTTTTCAAATAAAGTCAGGAAAAAATAAAATTGATATAGCAAAATTTCGATTTTTTCTGGATATCTCCGAAAGTATTCGGAATTTTTCCACATATGAAGTAGCATTTTGTTGGGCGCTAAATTGCGCAACTTTGCCCTAATTTAAGCGACCTCGTATCTCTTATAGTTTCTGAGATCCCAGTGATACGCCTCGAATTTGGACTACCCTGTACATACATATGTACATCGACTCATCTTTTCTACCGTATTATTATCGTCCTTGACATTCTCCCCTTTTTCGCATATTCGTTAAATGTTCTTGCATATCCGCAAATTTTTCGCATTTATCCGCATTTTCTGGATACTTTTTTCGTACAAATTTCATCGCTTTGCCCCTCGACCGTAATCAAAATCAAACAAATTTTAGTTCCGTTTCGTTTATTTTTCCACCTTCTAGACTCCAACGTAGCACTAATTGCTTACGCTGAAGGCAAAAACCTGAAACTGCAAAATCAAACAGTATTGAAACCATCGACCTAAACAAAACTTGTTCCCCTTGTATAAATAATAAACGGATGACGAAAACAAAAGTTCTAGAAGTATCAAAAACTTTCCCATTAGACAGGAAACTCTAGACTTGTAAGTATAGTTTCCTTCTAGAGAAAAAGTCGACAGAGGTCTTGAATGTTGTTAGGGAATATGGCTCAAGTTTTGCGATATTCCCTGAGGAATTAAAGTCAAACCGCCGTAACTAACTGGCTGTCACTTCTTCTGCAGCCCGGTGGCATGACGAACGAGGGCCTAAGGGCGATTGATTTGTAAGGGCAGAGTGTTTATGTGTGGAATTGATTTTCGAATCTCGAGATGTAGCCAGAGAAGTCAATGAATTCGCTTTGCATATGAATGTTTCAAATATTTCAATGAATAATTTAACTTAGAGCAATCATTAGGATAGGAAATATGAAACCTTTAGTATCCCATATTCCCACGTGTCTATCCTGATGAACTACCTTGTAATCGAAATGTTCGAGAAATGGGAAATTTTGAGTCCCCGAAGTTCCAACAAAATATACAAACTTTATATCGGACTAAATTGTATACACTAGAGTATGCTAAATTACCGTCACTAGTATCCTGATTTATCCTCAGTTTTCACTTTACAAAACAGTACAGGGTATCCCACATTCGACTCTCAACATGAGAATCTCGGAAACTATAGGAGATACAAAATCGGTCAAATGGAGGTAAGCCTGTGTCTTTATGAGAGGAATACTTTGCCTTTTTAATTGTTTAAAAATTTCGAATACTTCCGGAGATTTCCGGAAAAAAACGAAAATTGCTATTTTCTTTTTATTTTTGTTCTGCCTTAACACGTTAACCGCCCACCGTACATTTGAATTTTTAGTCGATGGGGCGGAAAACGAAACTTTGTTTTAAAATGATTTTTTGGTTACATTACTGTCATATATATTTGACTTTTATTATAAAAATGCCAAAAATCAGTAAAAACACACTTTGAAAACGAAACCCAACGTTTGGGATTCGGAGCCGATTTGACAGAAAAAGTGAAACCCATGGTTTGGGCTTCGTGGCGGTTAACGTGTTAAATAACTGAGAAACGTCAAAATGGAAAACACCTTCTTAAGGCATTTTTTCCCACGCTACAATATGAAAATCATTTTTCGGAGGTACGATATTTCGGTTTTTCAATACTATCATCAACATTTTTTCAAATATTAACCTGACCGATTTTTTACGAATTCGGTTAGTCATTGATAACTGAAAGACAATTATGCGTCGCACTTGCCGATTTGTGATGTTTAGATAAAAAATATTCATTATCTTTGTATCTCCAACGGTTTCCGAGATCTTTATAATAAAAGTCGAATATGGGACATCTTGTACACTTATTCCATTCAAATACCTCCACTCTTCAACTACTTCCAACCGGTAAACCACGCTTGCTAGTTTAAAACCTTTTGTTCTTTAACTTAAACGTAAAACAGATTTTATGACATACTAATAACTCACTGAATTTACAGAAAGTTAACGCGCATCAGCTCGTAAAGAAAATATTGTTCCTAACACGTGCGAAAGTGTCTTTACCGCCCTCAATTGCCGACCGAAATCCGATTCGTGCAATGCCATCAACTGTAATTGTGCCGTAAAATGTAACTTTCTGTGCAATAAAATGTCACTTTTAAATAACTATTACTGCACGTAAAACAATGGATTTTTAAGACTGATACGTTGCCTACAAAAAATCTTAGTGAGTAACATCAAACTGTGGCCATTTACATGTCAGTGGTAAAACTTTTTACCGCATACGTAAGAGTATTATCCCACGCTAATATTTAACTAAACACGATCCGTGAAGATATTTGACATTCACATACGCCGCTTTGGCTTGCGGGCAGTAAATTTTTATATTGCACACGTGGGGTAAAGTGCTACCTGCAACCGGCAAATGTATGCAGTTTAGGCTTTTTACCTCACGCTCCTGGGATATACATACATATATGTATATATCTAAGAGAGATAAGTGCACTCCTTACTGGGCATGTCACGGAAATATAAAAACTGAAGGAAATTTCCATTCCCTTAAATCGATTGTGTCGTTGGAACTGTAACCAGGGCTTCGGGATGTCAAGATGGCCTTCCTTCTTTTGATTTATCGCATTTTCGGGAGGCGTGCTCACCAACTTCGATTCGCTACTTCAATTAGAATAATTTGAGTGATGGAGGTTTTTCAGATAAATATTGGATTTGACATGGGTTTTTCAGGAAATTTGGTGTGTTTGCCACGGTAGCCCAAATACTGAATTCAAACTTAAAACGAATAATTCCTGTAGCCCCCACTTCCTTTACGTCTTTTTTTATCTTTTTATCTTCTATCCTCATATTTACTGTGTTTTTATCTTTAACAATCTCGGCAGTACAATCTCATGTCTCCACAACGCTTGTCGAATCTTTTGTGCATACCATTGAGGAGTCCCACCACCACAACTTTCATCAAACATTTCTAACTAACATTTCCTCACATGCAGGGTGTTGACTTGAAAATTTCATATCCCTATTATCTCGAAACGGGATAGATTTTAAAAAAACCATCAGAACACATACATTTTCTTATCGACGAGGAACAATTTTTATATATGTATAATTTACTGTGCCTCTTTCTACTCTCTACCCCGCAGAGTCACCCTCTCAAATATCTCAAATAGTAAAAGGGATTAAGTGATACACCATTTTAAAGGACTTTTCATTTTTTACATTTTGGTACCTCATTTGTTACATTTAACTGTTGCTTTATCAAGTTAGACGTCTTTGATCAGTGTTTTGATAACACTAAAGCTGAGATTTTTTTCCAAACATGTTTTATAATTAGAAAATTGTTGTAATAGATCAATTTACTAATCTATTGACTTATCATTTGTTGACACAAACAAAAAATTAAAAGAGAAGATGCATCAATTTCTGAAACAAATGTATATCAATCGAAAAAAATTTCTCGATCCTCGCAGAGAAACATCCATGTAGAATATGGATTCTTTTATTACTTATTTTTGTTTGTGATAGAATGCAGTTTCGATAAATGTTGGTATTTTTTTGCATGGAATATATTCACTTATCTGTGGTACTAGTTGACGTCAATAAGTGATCAAATCACTTAAAATTTATTGCAATAATTCGAGTGTAATTGTGAGTAATTTCAAAAATGGTAAACCCAAATTCAGCCCAAAAGTGAAATTATTTTGATTTATGGGGAAGATGCGCAAGAACAGCAGAAATTTTTAACGCTAGAAATCCTAATTCAAATGTGAATCATAGGTACGTTTTGGACTTCACACATACTTGAGACCCGAAGCGCAAAATAAATTAATATTACTTCCTGAAAAAAAAATCTTTAAAACAGTTAGAAATTCCGATTAATTTCGAGTTGAAACACAAGCGTACACAGATGAGACCTGAAATACAAAAAAATTAAATATTAGTTCCTTAGAAGAATTCAAAAGCCATTCCTAAAAAAAATTTTCAAAACAGAATGTCGAATCAATTGCGGCTTGAAACAGAGGCGTTCACAGTGGACACCTGAAACAAACAAAAATCTATTTTAATTCCTGAAAATGTTTCCTTTAATCTTAGAAACAGTTCGAAATTAGAATCAATTGCGGCTTGAAACAGAGGCGTTCACAGTGGACACCTGAAACAAACAAAAATCTATTTTAATTCCTGAAAATGTTTTCTTTAATCTTAGAAACAGTTCGAAATTAGAATCAATTGCGGCTTGAAACAGAGGCGTTCACAGTGGACACCTGAAACAAACAAAAATCTATTTTAATTCCTGAAAATGTTTCCTTTAATCTTAGAAACAGTTCGAAATTAGAATCAATTGCGGTTTGAAACAGAGGCGTTCACAGTGGACACCTGAAACAAACAAAAATCTATTTTAATTCCTGAAAATGTTTCCTTTAATCTTAGAAACAGTTCGAAATTAGAATCAATTGCGGTTTGAAACAGAGGCGTTCACAGTGGACACCTGAAACAAACAAAAATCTATTTTAATTCCTGAAAATGTTTCCTTTAATCTTAGAAACAGTTCGAAATTAGAATCAATTGCGGCTTGAAACAGAGGCGTTCACAGTGGACACCTGAAACAAACAAAAATCTATTTTAATTCCTGAAAATGTTTTCTTTAATCTTAGAAACAGTTCGAAATTAGAATCAATTGCGGCTTGAAACAGAGGCGTTCACAGTGGACACCTGAAACAAACAAAAATCTATTTTAATTCCTGAAAATGTTTCCTTTAATCTTAGAAACAGTTCGAAATTAGAATCAATTGCGGTTTGAAACAGAGGCGTTCACAGTGGACACCTGAAACAAACAAAAATCTATTTTAATTCCTGAAAATGTTTCCTTTAATCTTAGAAACAGTTCGAAATTAGAATCAATTGCGGTTTGAAACAGAGGCGTTCACAGTGGACACCTGAAACAAACAAAAATCTATTTTAATTCCTGAAAATGTTTCCTTTAATCTTAGAAACAGTTCGAAATTAGAATCAATTGCGGTTTGAAACAGAGGCGTTCACAGTGGACACCTGAAACAAACAAAAATCTATTTTAATTCCTGAAAATGTTTCCTTTAATCTTAGAAACAGTTCGAAATTAGAATCAATTGCGGCTTGAAACAGAGGCGTTCACAGTGGACACCTGAAACAAACAAAAATCTATTTTAATTCCTGAAAATGTTTCCTTTAATCTTAGAAACAGTTCGAAATTAGAATCAATTGCGGCTTGAAACAGAGGCGTTCACAGTGGACACCTGAAACAAACAAAAATCTATTTTAATTCCTGAAAATGTTTTCTTTAATCTTAGAAACAGTTCGAAATTAGAATCAATTGCGGCTTGAAACAGAGGCGTTCACAGTGGACACCTGAAACAAACAAAAATCTATTTTAATTCCTGAAAATGTTTCCTTTAATCTTAGAAACAGTTCGAAATTAGAATCAATTGCGGCTTGAAACAGAGGCGTTCACAGTGGACACCTGAAACAAACAAAAATCTATTTTAATTCCTGAAAATGTTTTCTTTAATCTTAGAAACAGTTCGAAATTAGAATCAATTGCGGCTTGAAACAGAGGCGTTCACAGTGGACACCTGAAACAAACAAAAATCTATTTTAATTCCTGAAAATGTTTCCTTTAATCTTAGAAACAGTTCGAAATTAGAATCAATTGCGGTTTGAAACAGAGGCGTTCACAGTGGACACCTGAAACAAACAAAAATCTATTTTAATTCCTGAAAATGTTTCCTTTAATCTTAGAAACAGTTCGAAATTAGAATCAATTGCGGTTTGAAACAGAGGCGTTCACAGTGGACACCTGAAACAAACAAAAATCTATTTTAATTCCTGAAAATGTTTCCTTTAATCTTAGAAACAGTTCGAAATTAGAATCAATTGCGGTTTGAAACAGAGGCGTTCACAGTGGACACCTGAAACAAACAAAAATCTATTTTAATTCCTGAAAATGTTTCCTTTAATCTTAGAAACAGTTCGAAATTAGAATCAATTGCGGCTTGAAACAGAGGCGTTCACAGTGGACACCTGAAACAAACAAAAATCTATTTTAATTCCTGAAAATGTTTCCTTTAATCTTAGAAACAGTTCGAAATTAGAATCAATTGCGGCTTGAAACAGAGGCGTTCACAGTGGACACCTGAAACAAACAAAAATCTATTTTAATTCCTGAAAATGTTTTCTTTAATCTTAGAAACAGTTCGAAATTAGAATCAATTGCGGCTTGAAACAGAGGCGTTCACAGTGGACACCTGAAACAAACAAAAATCTATTTTAATTCCTGAAAATGTTTTCTTTAATCTTAGAAACAGTTCGAAATTAGAATCAATTGCGGCTTGAAACAGAGGCGTTCACAGTGGACACCTGAAACAAACAAAAATCTATTTTAATTCCTGAAAATGTTTTCTTTAATCTTAGAAACAGTTCGAAATTAGAATCAATTGCGGCTTGAAACAGAGGCGTTCACAGTGGACACCTGAAACAAACAAAAATCTATTTTAATTCCTGAAAATGTTTCCTTTAATCTTAGAAACAGTTCGAAATTAGAATCAATTGCGGCTTGAAACAGAGGCGTTCACAGTGGACACCTGAAACAAACAAAAATCTATTTTAATTCCTGAAAATGTTTCCTTTAATCTTAGAAACAGTTCGAAATTAGAATCAATTGCGGTTTGAAACAGAGGCGTTCACAGTGGACACCTGAAACAAACAAAAATCTATTTTAATTCCTGAAAATGTTTCCTTTAATCTTAGAAACAGTTCGAAATTAGAATCAATTGCGGTTTGAAACAGAGGCGTTCACAGTGGACACCTGAAACAAACAAAAATCTATTTTAATTCCTGAAAATGTTTTCTTTAATCTTAGAAACAGTTCGAAATTAGAATCAATTGCGGCTTGAAACAGAGGCGTTCACAGTGGACACCTGAAACAAACAAAAATCTATTTTAATTCCTGAAAATGTTTCCTTTAATCTTAGAAACAGTTCGAAATTAGAATCAATTGCGGCTTGAAACAGAGGCGTTCACAGTGGACACCTGAAACAAACAAAAATCTATTTTAATTCCTGAAAATGTTTTCTTTAATCTTAGAAACAGTTCGAAATTAGAATCAATTGCGGCTTGAAACAGAGGCGTTCACAGTGGACACCTGAAACAAACAAAAATCTATTTTAATTCCTGAAAATGTTTTCTTTAATCTTAGAAACAGTTCGAAATTAGAATCAATTGCGGCTTGAAACAGAGGCGTTCACAGTGGACACCTGAAACAAACAAAAATCTATTTTAATTCCTGAAAATGTTTCCCTTAATCTTAGAAACAGTTCGAAATTAGAATCAATTGCGGCTTGAAACAGAGGCGTTCACAGTGGACACCTGAAACAAACAAAAATCTATTTTAATTCCTGAAAATGTTTTCCTTTAATCTTAGAAACAGTTCGAAATTAGAATCAATTGCGGCTTGAAACAGAGGCGTTCACAGTGGACACCTGAAACAAACAAAAATCTATTTTAATTCCTGAAAATGTTTCCTTTAATCTTAGAAACAGTTCGAAATTAGAATCAATTGCGGCTTGAAACAGAGGCGTTCACAGTGGACACCTGAAACAAACAAAAATCTATTTTAATTCCTGAAAATGTTTCCTTTAATCTTAGAAACAGTTCGAAATTAGAATCAATTGCGGCTTGAAACAGAGGCGTTCACAGTGGACACCTGAAACAAACAAAAATCTATTTTAATTCCTGAAAATGTTTCCTTTAATCTTAGAAACAGTTCGAAATTAGAATCAATTGCGGCTTGAAACAGAGGCGTTCACAGTGGACACCTGAAACAAACAAAAATCTATTTTAATTCCTGAAAATGTTTCCTTTAATCTTAGAAACAGTTCGAAATTAGAATCAATTGCGGCTTGAAACAGAGGCGTTCACAGTGGACACCTGAAACAAACAAAAATCTATTTTAATTCCTGAAAATGTTTCCTTTAATCTTAGAAACAGTTCGAAATTAGAATCAATTGCGGCTTGAAACAGAGGCGTTCACAGTGGACACCTGAAACAAACAAAAATCTATTTTAATTCCTGAAAATGTTTCCTTTAATCTTAGAAACAGTTCGAAATTAGAATCAATTGCGGCTTGAAACAGAGGCGTTCACAGTGGACACCTGAAACAAACAAAAATCTATTTTAATTCCTGAAAATGTTTCCTTTAATCTTAGAAACAGTTCGAAATTAGAATCAATTGCGGCTTGAAACAGAGGCGTTCACAGTGGACACCTGAAACAAACAAAAATCTATTTTAATTCCTGAAAATGTTTCCTTTAATCTTAGAAACAGTTCGAAATTAGAATCAATTGCGGCTTGAAACAGAGGCGTTCACAGTGGACACCTGAAACAAACAAAAATCTATTTTAATTCCTGAAAATGTTTCCTTTAATCTTAGAAACAGTTCGAAATTAGAATCAATTGCGGCTTGAAACAGAGGCGTTCACAGTGGACACCTGAAACAAACAAAAATCTATTTTAATTCCTGAAAATGTTTCCTTTAATCTTAGAAACAGTTCGAAATTAGAATCAATTGCGGCTTGAAACAGAGGCGTTCACAGTGGACACCTGAAACAAACAAAAATCTATTTTAATTCCTGAAAATGTTTCCTTTAATCTTAGAAACAGTTCGAAATTAGAATCAATTGCGGCTTGAAACAGAGGCGTTCACAGTGGACACCTGAAACAAACAAAAATCTATTTTAATTCCTGAAAATGTTTCCTTTAATCTTAGAAACAGTTCGAAATTAGAATCAATTGCGGCTTGAAACAGAGGCGTTCACAGTGGACACCTGAAACAAACAAAAATCTATTTTAATTCCTGAAAATGTTTCCTTTAATCTTAGAAACAGTTCGAAATTAGAATCAATTGCGGCTTGAAACAGAGGCGTTCACAGTGGACACCTGAAACAAACAAAAATCTATTTTAATTCCTGAAAATGTTTCCTTTAATCTTAGAAACAGTTCGAAATTAGAATCAATTGCGGCTTGAAACAGAGGCGTTCACAGTGGACACCTGAAACAAACAAAAATCTATTTTAATTCCTGAAAATGTTTTCTTTAATCTTAGAAACAGTTCGAAATTAGAATCAATTGCGGCTTGAAACAGAGGCGTTCACAGTGGACACCTGAAACAAACAAAAATCTATTTTAATTCCTGAAAATGTTTCCTTTAATCTTAGAAACAGTTCGAAATTAGAATCAATTGCGGCTTGAAACAGAGGCGTTCACAGTGGACACCTGAAACAAACAAAAATCTATTTTAATTCCTGAAAATGTTTCCTTTAATCTTAGAAACAGTTCGAAATTAGAATCAATTGCGGCTTGAAACAGAGGCGTTCACAGTGGACACCTGAAACAAACAAAAATCTATTTTAATTCCTGAAAATGTTTCCTTTAATCTTAGAAACAGTTCGAAATTAGAATCAATTGCGGCTTGAAACAGAGGCGTTCACAGTGGACACCTGAAACAAACAAAAATCTATTTTAATTCCTGAAAATGTTTTCTTTAATCTTAGAAACAGTTCGAAATTAGAATCAATTGCGGCTTGAAACAGAGGCGTTCACAGTGGACACCTGAAACAAACAAAAATCTATTTTAATTCCTGAAAATGTTTCCTTTAATCTTAGAAACAGTTCGAAATTAGAATCAATTGCGGCTTGAAACAGAGGCGTTCACAGTGGACACCTGAAACAAACAAAAATCTATTTTAATTCCTGAAAATGTTTCCTTTAATCTTAGAAACAGTTCGAAATTAGAATCAATTGCGGCTTGAAACAGAGGCGTTCACAGTGGACACCTGAAACAAACAAAAATCTATTTTAATTCCTGAAAATGTTTTCTTTAATCTTAGAAACAGTTCGAAATTAGAATCAATTGCGGCTTGAAACAGAGGCGTTCACAGTGGACACCTGAAACAAACAAAAATCTATTTTAATTCCTGAAAATGTTTCCTTTAATCTTAGAAACAGTTCGAAATTAGAATCAATTGCGGCTTGAAACAGAGGCGTTCACAGTGGACACCTGAAACAAACAAAAATCTATTTTAATTCCTGAAAATGTTTCCTTTAATCTTAGAAACAGTTCGAAATTAGAATCAATTGCGGCTTGAAACAGAGGCGTTCACAGTGGACACCTGAAACAAACAAAAATCTATTTTAATTCCTGAAAATGTTTTCTTTAATCTTAGAAACAGTTCGAAATTAGAATCAATTGCGGCTTGAAACAGAGGCGTTCACAGTGGACACCTGAAACAAACAAAAATCTATTTTAATTCCTGAAAATGTTTTCTTTAATCTTAGAAACAGTTCGAAATTAGAATCAATTGCGGCTTGAAACAGAGGCGTTCACAGTGGACACCTGAAACAAACAAAAATCTATTTTAATTCCTGAAAATGTTTCCTTTAATCTTAGAAACAGTTCGAAATTAGAATCAATTGCGGCTTGAAACAGAGGCGTTCACAGTGGACACCTGAAACAAACAAAAATCTATTTTAATTCCTGAAAATGTTTCCTTTAATCTTAGAAACAGTTCGAAATTAGAATCAATTGCGGCTTGAAACAGAGGCGTTCACAGTGGACACCTGAAACAAACAAAAATCTATTTTAATTCCTGAAAATGTTTCCTTTAATCTTAGAAACAGTTCGAAATTAGAATCAATTGCGGCTTGAAACAGAGGCGTTCACAGTGGACACCTGAAACAAACAAAAATCTATTTTAATTCCTGAAAATGTTTCCTTTAATCTTAGAAACAGTTCGAAATTAGAATCAATTGCGGCTTGAAACAGAGGCGTTCACAGTGGACACCTGAAACAAACAAAAATCTATTTTAATTCCTGAAAATGTTTCCTTTAATCTTAGAAACAGTTCGAAATTAGAATCAATTGCGGCTTGAAACAGAGGCGTTCACAGTGGACACCTGAAACAAACAAAAATCTATTTTAATTCCTGAAAATGTTTCCTTTAATCTTAGAAACAGTTCGAAATTAGAATCAATTGCGGCTTGAAACAGAGGCGTTCACAGTGGACACCTGAAACAAACAAAAATCTATTTTAATTCCTGAAAATGTTTTCTTTAATCTTAGAAACAGTTCGAAATTAGAATCAATTGCGGCTTGAAACAGAGGCGTTCACAGTGGACACCTGAAACAAACAAAAATCTATTTTAATTCCTGAAAATGTTTCCTTTAATCTTAGAAACAGTTCGAAATTAGAATCAATTGCGGCTTGAAACAGAGGCGTTCACAGTGGACACCTGAAACAAACAAAAATCTATTTTAATTCCTGAAAATGTTTTCTTTAATCTTAGAAACAGTTCGAAATTAGAATCAATTGCGGCTTGAAACAGAGGCGTTCACAGTGGACACCTGAAACAAACAAAAATCTATTTTAATTCCTGAAAATGTTTCCTTTAATCTTAGAAACAGTTCGAAATTAGAATCAATTGCGGCTTGAAACAGAGGCGTTCACAGTGGACACCTGAAACAAACAAAAATCTATTTTAATTCCTGAAAATGTTTCCTTTAATCTTAGAAACAGTTCGAAATTAGAATCAATTGCGGCTTGAAACAGAGGCGTTCACAGTGGACACCTGAAACAAACAAAAATCTATTTTAATTCCTGAAAATGTTTCCTTTAATCTTAGAAACAGTTCGAAATTAGAATCAATTGCGGCTTGAAACAGAGGCGTTCACAGTGGACACCTGAAACAAACAAAAATCTATTTTAATTCCTGAAAATGTTTTCTTTAATCTTAGAAACAGTTCGAAATTAGAATCAATTGCGGCTTGAAACAGAGGCGTTCACAGTGGACACCTGAAACAAACAAAAATCTATTTTAATTCCTGAAAATGTTTTCTTTAATCTTAGAAACAGTTCGAAATTAGAATCAATTGCGGCTTGAAACAGAGGCGTTCACAGTGGACACCTGAAACAAACAAAAATCTATTTTAATTCCTGAAAATGTTTTCTTTAATCTTAGAAACAGTTCGAAATTAGAATCAATTGCGGCTTGAAACAGAGGCGTTCACAGTGGACACCTGAAACAAACAAAAATCTATTTTAATTCCTGAAAATGTTTTCTTTAATCTTAGAAACAGTTCGAAATTAGAATCAATTGCGGCTTGAAACAGAGGCGTTCACAGTGGACACCTGAAACAAACAAAAATCTATTTTAATTCCTGAAAATGTTTTCTTTAATCTTAGAAACAGTTCGAAATTAGAATCAATTGCGGCTTGAAACAGAGGCGTTCACAGTGGACACCTGAAACAAACAAAAATCTATTTTAATTCCTGAAAATGTTTCCTTTAATCTTAGAAACAGTTCGAAATTAGAATCAATTGCGGCTTGAAACAGAGGCGTTCACAGTGGACACCTGAAACAAACAAAAATCTATTTTAATTCCTGAAAATGTTTCCTTTAATCTTAGAAACAGTTCGAAATTAGAATCAATTGCGGCTTGAAACAGAGGCGTTCACAGTGGACACCTGAAACAAACAAAAATCTATTTTAATTCCTGAAAATGTTTCCTTTAATCTTAGAAACAGTTCGAAATTAGAATCAATTGCGGCTTGAAACAGAGGCGTTCACAGTGGACACCTGAAACAAACAAAAATCTATTTTAATTCCTGAAAATGTTTCCTTTAATCTTAGAAACAGTTCGAAATTAGAATCAATTGCGGCTTGAAACAGAGGCGTTCACAGTGGACACCTGAAACAAACAAAAATCTATTTTAATTCCTGAAAATGTTTCCTTTAATCTTAGAAACAGTTCGAAATTAGAATCAATTGCGGCTTGAAACAGAGGCGTTCACAGTGGACACCTGAAACAAACAAAAATCTATTTTAATTCCTGAAAATGTTTCCTTTAATCTTAGAAACAGTTCGAAATTAGAATCAATTGCGGCTTGAAACAGAGGCGTTCACAGTGGACACCTGAAACAAACAAAAATCTATTTTAATTCCTGAAAATGTTTCCTTTAATCTTAGAAACAGTTCGAAATTAGAATCAATTGCGGCTTGAAACAGAGGCGTTCACAGTGGACACCTGAAACAAACAAAAATCTATTTTAATTCCTGAAAATGTTTCCTTTAATCTTAGAAACAGTTCGAAATTAGAATCAATTGCGGCTTGAAACAGAGGCGTTCACAGTGGACACCTGAAACAAACAAAAATCTATTTTAATTCCTGAAAATGTTTTCTTTAATCTTAGAAACAGTTCGAAATTAGAATCAATTGCGGCTTGAAACAGAGGCGTTCACAGTGGACACCTGAAACAAACAAAAATCTATTTTAATTCCTGAAAATGTTTTCTTTAATCTTAGAAACAGTTCGAAATTAGAATCAATTGCGGCTTGAAACAGAGGCGTTCACAGTGGACACCTGAAACAAACAAAAATCTATTTTAATTCCTGAAAATGTTTTCTTTAATCTTAGAAACAGTTCGAAATTAGAATCAATTGCGGCTTGAAACAGAGGCGTTCACAGTGGACACCTGAAACAAACAAAAATCTATTTTAATTCCTGAAAATGTTTTCTTTAATCTTAGAAACAGTTCGAAATTAGAATCAATTGCGGCTTGAAACAGAGGCGTTCACAGTGGACACCTGAAACAAACAAAAATCTATTTTAATTCCTGAAAATGTTTTCTTTAATCTTAGAAACAGTTCGAAATTAGAATCAATTGCGGCTTGAAACAGAGGCGTTCACAGTGGACACCTGAAACAAACAAAAATCTATTTTAATTCCTGAAAATGTTTCCTTTAATCTTAGAAACAGTTCGAAATTAGAATCAATTGCGGCTTGAAACAGAGGCGTTCACAGTGGACACCTGAAACAAACAAAAATCTATTTTAATTCCTGAAAATGTTTTCTTTAATCTTAGAAACAGTTCGAAATTAGAATCAATTGCGGCTTGAAACAGAGGCGTTCACAGTGGACACCTGAAACAAACAAAAATCTATTTTAATTCCTGAAAATGTTTCCTTTAATCTTAGAAACAGTTCGAAATTAGAATCAATTGCGGCTTGAAACAGAGGCGTTCACAGTGGACACCTGAAACAAACAAAAATCTATTTTAATTCCTGAAAATGTTTCCTTTAATCTTAGAAACAGTTCGAAATTAGAATCAATTGCGGCTTGAAACAGAGGCGTTCACAGTGGACACCTGAAACAAACAAAAATCTATTTTAATTCCTGAAAATGTTTTCTTTAATCTTAGAAACAGTTCGAAATTAGAATCAATTGCGGCTTGAAACAGAGGCGTTCACAGTGGACACCTGAAACAAACAAAAATCTATTTTAATTCCTGAAAATGTTTTCTTTAATCTTAGAAACAGTTCGAAATTAGAATCAATTGCGGCTTGAAACAGAGGCGTTCACAGTGGACACCTGAAACAAACAAAAATCTATTTTAATTCCTGAAAATGTTTCCTTTAATCTTAGAAACAGTTCGAAATTAGAATCAATTGCGGCTTGAAACAGAGGCGTTCACAGTGGACACCTGAAACAAACAAAAATCTATTTTAATTCCTGAAAATGTTTTCTTTAATCTTAGAAACAGTTCGAAATTAGAATCAATTGCGGCTTGAAACAGAGGCGTTCACAGTGGACACCTGAAACAAACAAAAATCTATTTTAATTCCTGAAAATGTTTCCTTAATCTTAGAAACAGTTCGAAATTAGAATCAATTGCGGCTTGAAACAGAGGCGTTCACAGTGGACACCTGAAACAAACAAAAATCTATTTTAATTCCTGAAAATGTTTCCTTTAATCTTAGAAACAGTTCGAAATTAGAATCAATTGCGGCTTGAAACAGAGGCGTTCACAGTGGACACCTGAAACAAACAAAAATCTATTTTAATTCCTGAAAATGTTTTCTTTAATCTTAGAAACAGTTCGAAATTAGAATCAATTGCGGCTTGAAACAGAGGCGTTCACAGTGGACACCTGAAACAAACAAAAATCTATTTTAATTCCTGAAAATGTTTCCTTTAATCTTAGAAACAGTTCGAAATTAGAATCAATTGCGGCTTGAAACAGAGGCGTTCACAGTGGACACCTGAAACAAACAAAAATCTATTTTAATTCCTGAAAATGTTTCCTTTAATCTTAGAAACAGTTCGAAATTAGAATCAATTGCGGCTTGAAACAGAGGCGTTCACAGTGGACACCTGAAACAAACAAAAATCTATTTTAATTCCTGAAAATGTTTTCTTTAATCTTAGAAACAGTTCGAAATTAGAATCAATTGCGGCTTGAAACAGAGGCGTTCACAGTGGACACCTGAAACAAACAAAAATCTATTTTAATTCCTGAAAATGTTTCCTTTAATCTTAGAAACAGTTCGAAATTAGAATCAATTGCGGCTTGAAACAGAGGCGTTCACAGTGGACACCTGAAACAAACAAAAATCTATTTTAATTCCTGAAAATGTTTTCTTTAATCTTAGAAACAGTTCGAAATTAGAATCAATTGCGGCTTGAAACAGAGGCGTTCACAGTGGACACCTGAAACAAACAAAAATCTATTTTAATTCCTGAAAATGTTTCCCTTAATCTTAGAAACAGTTCGAAATTAGAATCAATTGCGGCTTGAAACAGAGGCGTTCACAGTGGACACCTGAAACAAACAAAAATCTATTTTAATTCCTGAAAATGTTTCCTTTAATCTTAGAAACAGTTCGAAATTAGAATCAATTGCGGCTTGAAACAGAGGCGTTCACAGTGGACACCTGAAACAAACAAAAATCTATTTTAATTCCTGAAAATGTTTTCTTTAATCTTAGAAACAGTTCGAAATTAGAATCAATTGCGGCTTGAAACAGAGGCGTTCACAGTGGACACCTGAAACAAACAAAAATCTATTTTAATTCCTGAAAATGTTTCCCTTAATCTTAGAAACAGTTCGAAATTAGAATCAATTGCGGCTTGAAACAGAGGCGTTCACAGTGGACACCTGAAACAAACAAAAATCTATTTTAATTCCTGAAAATGTTTCCTTTAATCTTAGAAACAGTTCGAAATTAGAATCAATTGCGGCTTGAAACAGAGGCGTTCACAGTGGACACCTGAAACAAACAAAAATCTATTTTAATTCCTGAAAATGTTTCCCTTAATCTTAGAAACAGTTCGAAATTAGAATCAATTGCGGCTTGAAACAGAGGCGTTCACAGTGGACACCTGAAACAAACAAAAATCTATTTTAATTCCTGAAAATGTTTCCTTTAATCTTAGAAACAGTTCGAAATTAGAATCAATTGCGGCTTGAAACAGAGGCGTTCACAGTGGACACCTGAAACAAACAAAAATCTATTTTAATTCCTGAAAATGTTTCCTTTAATCTTAGAAACAGTTCGAAATTAGAATCAATTGCGGCTTGAAACAGAGGCGTTCACAGTGGACACCTGAAACAAACAAAAATCTATTTTAATTCCTGAAAATGTTTCCTTTAATCTTAGAAACAGTTCGAAATTAGAATCAATTGCGGCTTGAAACAGAGGCGTTCACAGTGGACACCTGAAACAAACAAAAATCTATTTTAATTCCTGAAAATGTTTTCTTTAATCTTAGAAACAGTTCGAAATTAGAATCAATTGCGGCTTGAAACAGAGGCGTTCACAGTGGACACCTGAAACAAACAAAAATCTATTTTAATTCCTGAAAATGTTTCCCTTAATCTTAGAAACAGTTCGAAATTAGAATCAATTGCGGCTTGAAACAGAGGCGTTCACAGTGGACACCTGAAACAAACAAAAATCTATTTTAATTCCTGAAAATGTTTCCTTTAATCTTAGAAACAGTTCGAAATTAGAATCAATTGCGGCTTGAAACAGAGGCGTTCACAGTGGACACCTGAAACAAACAAAAATCTATTTTAATTCCTGAAAATGTTTCCTTTAATCTTAGAAACAGTTCGAAATTAGAATCAATTGCGGCTTGAAACAGAGGCGTTCACAGTGGACACCTGAAACAAACAAAAATCTATTTTAATTCCTGAAAATGTTTTCTTTAATCTTAGAAACAGTTCGAAATTAGAATCAATTGCGGCTTGAAACAGAGGCGTTCACAGTGGACACCTGAAACAAACAAAAATCTATTTTAATTCCTGAAAATGTTTCCTTTAATCTTAGAAACAGTTCGAAATTAGAATCAATTGCGGCTTGAAACAGAGGCGTTCACAGTGGACACCTGAAACAAACAAAAATCTATTTTAATTCCTGAAAATGTTTTCTTTAATCTTAGAAACAGTTCGAAATTAGAATCAATTGCGGCTTGAAACAGAGGCGTTCACAGTGGACACCTGAAACAAACAAAAATCTATTTTAATTCCTGAAAATGTTTCCCTTAATCTTAGAAACAGTTCGAAATTAGAATCAATTGCGGCTTGAAACAGAGGCGTTCACAGTGGACACCTGAAACAAACAAAAATCTATTTTAATTCCTGAAAATGTTTCCTTTAATCTTAGAAACAGTTCGAAATTAGAATCAATTGCGGCTTGAAACAGAGGCGTTCACAGTGGACACCTGAAACAAACAAAAATCTATTTTAATTCCTGAAAATGTTTTCTTTAATCTTAGAAACAGTTCGAAATTAGAATCAATTGCGGCTTGAAACAGAGGCGTTCACAGTGGACACCTGAAACAAACAAAAATCTATTTTAATTCCTGAAAATGTTTCCCTTAATCTTAGAAACAGTTCGAAATTAGAATCAATTGCGGCTTGAAACAGAGGCGTTCACAGTGGACACCTGAAACAAACAAAAATCTATTTTAATTCCTGAAAATGTTTCCTTTAATCTTAGAAACAGTTCGAAATTAGAATCAATTGCGGCTTGAAACAGAGGCGTTCACAGTGGACACCTGAAACAAACAAAAATCTATTTTAATTCCTGAAAATGTTTCCCTTAATCTTAGAAACAGTTCGAAATTAGAATCAATTGCGGCTTGAAACAGAGGCGTTCACAGTGGACACCTGAAACAAACAAAAATCTATTTTAATTCCTGAAAATGTTTCCTTTAATCTTAGAAACAGTTCGAAATTAGAATCAATTGCGGCTTGAAACAGAGGCGTTCACAGTGGACACCTGAAACAAACAAAAATCTATTTTAATTCCTGAAAATGTTTTCTTTAATCTTAGAAACAGTTCGAAATTAGAATCAATTGCGGCTTGAAACAGAGGCGTTCACAGTGGACACCTGAAACAAACAAAAATCTATTTTAATTCCTGAAAATGTTTCCTTTAATCTTAGAAACAGTTCGAAATTAGAATCAATTGCGGCTTGAAACAGAGGCGTTCACAGTGGACACCTGAAACAAACAAAAATCTATTTTAATTCCTGAAAATGTTTTCTTTAATCTTAGAAACAGTTCGAAATTAGAATTTCGTTTGACTTGAAACAGAAGCGTACACAGATAAGACCTGAAACACAAAAAAAATCGATATTAGTTCCTGAGAAGAATTCAATAGTCATTCCTGAAAAAATCTTCAAAACAGAGTTTCGAATTAATTGCAACTTGAAAGAGAGACGTTCACAGTGGACATCTGAAACAAAAAAAACTTACACTCACAAAATGATAGTTAAATTATTCTCAATTTCACTCACTAAGTCATGAATATACTAACTGCGTATCTCACGAGTCCTTAAAACAAAAGAAAAGCCGGTTATCCTAATTATTAGGGCAATGTGGATCGCATCCATGTTACTTATTACCGCGCTAAAATCGGAATGAATCGGTGAAGTGATATGGGTACGACCTGCTCTTTGTATGGCTTCAACTGTTCGGTGTTGCCAACGATACGCAATAGAAAGTAACATGCGATGTTTTCAGATTTAGTAAAATGGGAAAAAAGTTGCTAGCTCAATGCAATAATTTCAATATTCAAACTTACCCTGAAGGAATAAAGAATACATTTTCTATTACAAAGAGAATCTGATCGAAAAAGAAATCAGTGGTTTTTCGAAAATAATACCATGTAAATAAATAAAAGTATACAGTACAGGGTGTTAGTGCAATAACTTTCGTAAATTTAACCAACGATTAAGAACATCATTTTGAACAAGAAAGTTCCTAACAGAGGCCACAAACCCAATAGTTTAAAAAAATATATATCAAATTTTGGTAACCGAAAAGCTATGATAAGCTTTGAAATTTGAATCAAATATGGAAAAATATACTTGACACATACTCATTGTGTCGCAAAAAAACTTAAAATTATTCCAAAATAACATTGCTGAAAGAAATTGAAATCTTAATTAATAACTTAAGCAGTAAAAATAAACGTAAGCGGCAACGCCGCACTGAACGTGGTCGAGGAAGAGGAGTTTGTTTTTGTTATGATTGTTTTTTATGACCGTTACGAGGGTCGCTCGCCCACTTTGCGGGTGAAACGATAAAGCATTGGAATGCGCAGTAAACAGATTGAATTAGTACCTCAATGGTACATGAGTTATGTAACCATTTGCGTTATGCTGTGGTCATCTGCACTTTATCCCGTTTTATGTGATATATGATCCTGGGCAAAGAGGCCTGGCGCCATGGACATGTGGAGCCCATTAGGGACCATCAAGAAGGGACAAAACAAAACCCACCCCATTTTTCAAATTTGTCATGGATTGTATGTCTTTTCATACTTTTAATATTTTAGTGTGATTTCGTTTTTTCTGAATGCATTTTCTGTCAATACACCCAACAGATCATCCGCGTAGTTAATTTGGACGAGCTTTAAGTGATTTTATTCCGACTTATTAAGAGCACCTACGTGACAATGTATTCTGTACGCGAGTATCATGATATGCCTTTGATTTACGGAGGCGTCACAAAATTCTGAAGAAGCTAGGCACTTTTACGGTAATCGTTATCCAGAAAGAAAACTTCCAGTTCGACGAACATTTGTGCAAGTTTCTCAATGCTTCTGGATACAGATAGCATTATTCTTACGCATAAAAGACGAGGTCGACAGCAAGAAGTTGGTTCCGAAGCTGAAGAACAAATTTTAAACTTTGTTCACAAGAGTTCAACAAGGAGTACCTGGAGTAAAGCATGCATGGACTCAAATGATGAACATTTCGAACATTTAATGTAGCAAAAACAATAAATTTGTGCTTTTGTGTGTTAAAAATAATATTTGTATTATTTTTTAAATTAATAAAAATTCAATTTGAGCTATATTGGAAATATTCAAGGAAAACGTTTTTTTTTTTTTTGATATATTCTAACACCCCATATTTTAAAAAGGGAGCATTTGAGGACATATGTTTATTAGACATTTTCCACTTGAAATGTGTCCAGAATTACATCCTTAAGTTTTCTACACGTGGTTATGGAACACTCTGTATATTGATGGATGATTAATTTAAAATTAGGGTGTTAATATTTTTTAAGGATGTTACGTTCATGTTAATGTTTACAAAAAGAAGCGTCTAAGACGCGGCTCACACGCTCGATAATGGAATAAAATCAACATGAGAGGTATGTACATACAGTAGCAGTAGCATGATGGTTGAAGAGTAAAGCGTATACTTGTGACGTGATATTTTATTTTCCCAAGTTCAAAGACATTTTGAAAACTTTACTCTCCGAAACTAAAAAAGATATTGCCAAACAATTTTCGTTTCGAGCTAACTCGATGATTAGTTTATTCCATATTTCGAATACTTTGTTCTCGTATTCTACCACTCGGGTGAAGCATCTAAGAATCGATATCGGTACTAAAACTTGCAAAAAGTTTCCAAAGGTATAAGTCGTAGGACGAATGGCAACAACGATACGATGGCCTCCAAACATTCAAACACTTCTTTACACCCTTTTTTGCGAGCATGCAGCTCGTGGGTCTAACCATAGAAGCGATACGCGAAAAAAAATATATACAGCGTGTATACGCTTGAAGAAGAACATATAAACTGCTTAGAGTTTTTAAAATTTTTTCAAAAATCTATTTCGTTTCGAGATAATATGGGTGGGAAATTTTCAAATTGACACCCTGTATTTCTCAATATGGGCTTTCAATATCACCCGAGACATCCAAAGACATCCCTCCGATCGCTTTTTGAAGATAAATGGACGAATTCGCGCCCTATAAAATTGGAATATAACATCCGCATCGTGGTGTTCCGTATTTCTGGTCCAATCGTCTTTACATTTTCGCATGCACCCTGGGAATCGAGAAGATATAAATCTTCGAGGTATTAGAAAAATCATTCGGGAAGTTTAATAGGAATATTAATCTTTGCGAAAAATGCCAGAGTCGCCAAAATTTTAATAAATCTTCGGGGAGGTAGAGGTGTGTCCTTTCCATGATTTATGTCTGGATTATATTTATGGGCTTGTTCTCGTGGTATTTTTCCAAGATTTTTTTAATATACGGCGCTGCGAAGCTGAAGAATCCTTATTTATGTATTATCAGCTACTATCACAAGGAAGATCTCCGCATGGCTCACTTAAATCCGAGCTCAAGATCTCACAGCACATAGTCACATAACTCTCAAATCCATCACGTCGAAATTATTCATGTCACAGCCTAAACCGGGATTGGGGAAGTTCATCGGCCCCCCAAAACAAAACTTTTAAACTCCCGATACTTAGAGCAAAAACTCAGGGAACGTGTCTTTCCTTAACCCACCTACTTTATATTATTCCCGAGGAGGGCGAGAGATTTGAACAATATTCATTATGGTTTATGTTTTGAGCCCTTAACACCTTTCGGAGGGGTTACTGTCAACCGCCAAAGTATCAAAGTGTTATCCCACGTTATCCTTCTTGAAGTTTATTTCGCTTTGTTTGTCTGGGAATATTAAGGTGATATGAGTATATGAGAAACCATTTGAGGACCCGAACAGAAGAGGATTCTTCAATATTTGAACTAAACCTGAAAATCGGCAATGAGGTATCTGGAACCCTAATGTCGAACTTGAAGCGACTTTTCTTTATGTTTTCAAATCGAACAGACATGCGAAAGCAAAAAGAATGATAAAAGAAAAGGGCTGCGAATGAAACCGAAAGTATCCAGCCGTGCGTACGAATTTCTTTGATCCCTCTAACTCGGTTTGAGAAGAGAGACTAACTTGATTAAGACGTCCCCTGGAATATGACGAGACTTGGAAACAGAAGCTTCTTTCTTAAGGAGTTTTCATTGCATATTGCATTTTGTCGCTGATTTCATGTCTTCTGCAATTTGGGCACTGGAAAATGCAACAACATGAATTCTTCTTAAACGATGGACGGTTAATTACTCATTTAATTGTTAGCAAAAAACCTACTTAATTATACTGAAGTAAGTTAATAATTAAATTATACACAACAGAAAAACATGGTCATACAGCCTGCATTAACGTCGTTTACTATTTTTTTTTAAATAACGCCTGACACACCAGAGGGGACTGTTGTTGCGGTGAAATTGCCCACTACCACCGCAATAATAACCTCCCCTGGTGTTTAAGACGTTATTAAGGCTGCTTTTCCGGGCACTGCATAAGGTCCTCTAAAATTCTGAAATTGTGCCAAATTTTCACAAGAGAAATGCACTTTACACGCATCCGACTTTCTTCAGGGGAGTCTCATCTAATAGAAGTCCTTATCCTCTTTTAGATGGAGTAATCCAGAACTTTTTAATTTTTCGAAACCGTGGAAAACTTGATATTTTATGTATAGAGTTGAGATCTATATATCCCTCTCACCGCTTCCATAAAGGATCTCTTTCACTTTGTCTCTCCCTCTCCGCGTCGCTCTTACATACACTCTTTGTGCCTCGTACCCTCTCTCTCACTCTTCCTCTCCTATCCATAAACCACTGTTCATCCTAAAATGCTCAATTGAAAATGCGAAGAGTTGGAAAAATAAAAGTTTATCTAAACATTGGAACCATATATTTGGGCCAACCTGCTTAGGCAATAAATTTATTTCTCGATAAACGAAATAAGGTCTGGAAGTCGGAAAGCGATGTTTCCCCGCTCCTATTTCATTCATCAAATAGATAACGTCAGGTAATGGAAAATTTTCCAGATAACATCTATTGGATTCGATTCGTTCGGTTCTTTTTCAAATCTACATCGAGACAGACTTAGGCCGATTTCGGGTCATAACTCCAAGGACGAAAACTGGAATTTTTGCATATAAATGATCCGTATTATCTTAAAGATTTTGGTGTAATTAATATTCCTTAAGGATTTTGGAGGACAAATAATGTCTTAGAACGCGCCCCATCACCCAGCATTAGATTGGTAGTATTTCATCCTTGGCAACCTCATAACTCAAGATTTAATGAAGAAATTCGTAGGTTTAATTGGGCAATTAGAGTTTTTTTTTATTGCAGATGAGGTGGCGTTTAACTTCCCTTCGACCCTTTAGAATAAGGGTTGTCTTAATTTCGCGTGCTGAAGCAGGAAGCAGGGGTGGATCTAAAGATATTTGCGGGTCCTCCGATTCTTAAAAAGTGTAAAATTACAACGCTTAGTTAGAAGTCCTCCATTGACGGCCTTCTGTGATGGTCATCCATCTGATATTGAGACTAAAATTTTCAAAAGCAGGTTTTTTTGACAATCGTTTTACCTTGCACCAGTAACGCACATATACAGAGTGTTCTAGGTAAGAATGGATAGCATGGGAATCTTAGGAACAGTAAAAGTATAAATGGTCAATTAAGTAAAAATTTAAAAATTTTAGCTGCAAATAAAAATTTTGCAAACTTTTAACTCCATCCACAAACATTGGAAAAAAACAGAATTTTCGTCAAATCCTTTTGCGTTTTCTCGACTCATTTAAAGAGATATTTCAACATAATTGAAACTTCGTCATTGCTGCTTTTTATCTTCTACAACATGGTACTACCTTATTTAAAATCCGACGTTTTGTTTTCCTGCAACGATCATCAACCATTTTTTTAGTACGGGATTTTGGACCTCTTGTTATTTTAAAGTCAATGGCATTATTACTGATTGCAGGAATTGATAGCTTAGAAATGCTAATTCCGTGAAACCAAATATATCGTATAGGCAGTACCGGCCTCCTGGAAGTGGGAAGAATCGGGCGATGGCCTAGGGCGGCGGATTTTCTCAGTCAGCGGTTTTCTTGAGAGCAGAGATGGGTTAGTTAAAAATATTGTCCAGATCGCCAAATTTGCTAAGGCCGGCCCTGCCTATCTGTATAGTAAAAGCAGAGGCGTACTGGACGCAATTTTAAATGGAGAGACAGGGCCAACATATTAAGTACAAAACGAATAATTAAATTTCAAGTGAAATATCTTCGTGCTTTTACACAGGATTCGATAAATTTTGTTAATGAATGAAATGTCTGTTAACCAAACCTTTTGAAAAACCTCTCATTTTTTACTGAAAATCAAATAAATTCGGGTCTGTAGTAAATGCAATGGTATAGCGCTTTTCATATCCTTTCAAAGCCTTTAAGTCCTGCTGAAAAATTCAAGTATCCAAACCTGGATGTCTACAGGCCAAAAACCCTTAAGACCTTGCTTTGCATTTTATTTAGGGGTAGCAAGGCTGCATAAAACCATAATGTCAATTTTCCCTAAGTCAATTACTGCGAGGCTCCTTGAAGACGATTCTGCCTAAATTTCCCACCCTCTTAAATGGATACATGGCAGATTAAGTGCATCACGGATGGAAAATTTTGTATTTTACGTCGAAGACTTTGTATCCTTGGAGTGTTGCGTTAATGTTAAAAGATTCGAAATTTCATAAGTACGGAAAGGCGGAGATCTCTATGTAGAAGAATTCGTTGGAGGGCTGATTTCCTAGGTATTATTTATGACTGTAATGATCATCATGGATGGTTCTTGAGGGCGGTATCGAGCACATTTTCCCCACACCAGGAAACTAAGAAAAATGAGTATTTCCACGTTGTGAAGATACATGTTTTAATTGAAGGAACGATGTGTAAACCCGTAACATCCATATTAAAATAAGATAAAAACCTCTTATCAAACATTTGACGAATACGATCCATTTCCTACAGTTTTCCCCCGAAAGGAAATTTAGATATATCAAAATATCATTCTGTGATAGGTCTACTCCCAGGACAAAACGAAACTTGATACTTCAAGGAAAACGTAGGGAGAACAAACAGCTTTTATCGTATAGTGTAGGAGAGTGACGTGCGACAGCAAGTCCTGCGGGAAAACCGCCTATTAGTTATCGCAGTCTTATCCTGAAATATTTGGGTGGCCGTAGGCAGAGCCCTAGGAGGAGGCGACATATACATATATAAATCAGATGATTGATCGTTGTTTGCGAAAGTTTATTTTGATGTTATGATTTGGTAAATTTTGAATATCGCATCGTTTATCTTTTTTCCGTTGATCTAGGAGTATGTAATAAACATAGCGATGAGCAGAAACACCACGCGTAGATACATAAAGCATCTCCACGTATGTATTTCGATCAAGGAAGAATAAAGTGTCAATCTCGTCCTGCTGGAAAAATAGGAAACAAAATATCTCCTCATATAACTACGTGGCACGTTCGAAGCATTTCACTCTGATGTGTTGTTCAAATATGCAAAGCCCGGCCAGATAAGCTCCAAATGTTGGCAATATAGGAAAAATGGCATATAAGTCAAAAATAAGAAATAGACGTGTGCTGGTTACATATTGACCTGTTTATGTGTTTTGCGGAAAAAAACATTCTACACATTTTTTTGCAAGGAACGCTATGCAGGAGGAAAACCGTGATAATCTCCTCCTTTTGTTGCAAAAGTGAAGCACGGAATCATTGGATTAAGCTAGAAATGGGGGAACCTGCTTTAATTCAACACTGTATTTACTTTCTTATTCAACCACATTTCCCTCCTGAGACCTTTAACCTAATACACCCTCGAGAATTAAGGAGTAAAATAAGATCCAGAAGGCTTTAGACTATGCGATATTCGCTTTTAGCTACAGGAACGCCATAATTAAGGGGAATAACTTAACTCATAAGTGAGCGTGGCTCATTTATCACACGAAACCACAGCAGGAGCAGGAATTTCGGCTTTTGCTCCTTTATAACTATAACATGACCCTGAGATGCAATCTAATCCTAGATTGGTTACTGAAATCGTGAGCGAAAGAAAAATAATTAAAATTTGATTTCCTGCCAACGACCGGGAAAGTTGATGAAAGAAAAACGAATAAAAAGCGAAAATGCGCTATTGAGAAGAAAAAAAAAGTTATGTTTCCGCCCGGGATCGAACCGGGGACCTTCCGCGTGTTAGGCGGATGTGATAACCACTACACCACGGAAACTATACCGAAGAGTCGGCTAACACTCTTTATAATCCAGGAATCCTTGGATCACATTTTAATTAAACAAAAATTATAACAATCTTGATTCGTGTCAACTAACAAATTTTCTCTATCACCATGTCTCATCACACTCATGATAGTTTCTGAGGTCCCAATATATACATAATACTTTCTATACAAGAACTTTCTATACAACCATACTTACAGACATCTAGTTATTACAGCTTGCACTACACGCAACGATCGATGTGCCAGGAAATCTCTGTTGAATATCCATTTAGTCTGCGAGATGTAGCCACATAAATTTAAAGTTTTCTAACTAATGTCGTTTACTGTCACTGTCGCTGTCATTGTCACTGTCAGTTAGGTTAGCCAGCGGCCAGCGAATCAGTCAAGAAACACGAAATTTCAATTCAATCTAGAATTAAGTCAGTCAAATTTTCCTCATTTACGTGATACGCGGTTGGGGATTGTGTGTTAAAAGTGCCTATTTTTTATATAAATTTACTGGATTTATACTGCTTTTACAATGGCGGATGAAGTAAATGAAAACGGACACCAAGAGAATGGCGACGTTCCAGAAATTGAGCTCATTATTCGGGTAAGTCCTAAATTGTTACCAGGAGTTCTACAGAGTGTTGCTCAGGGCGTGACAAAATAACTGCAAAAAGGTACCTTTTGTGGCTTTTTCTTATCTTGGATATGGTTCTTAGGTGTTTTCGTGCAGGTTAATTTATAGATGTTTTTAAATTAAACTTTATATATAAGAAAAATGGAAAAAACAATACATAATTAAAGTTTGACCTTGGATTATGCCAAATAAATATTTTCTCCTGTTTGTTCAGATGCTCCTACACAGATAAATATTCAGCAGAATCCACCACATTATTTTGTGGTTGAATTACTGAGTGCACTAAAAAAAATAGTTATGGGGAGAGTTTATCTTGTTGGGTTTTCCTGATAGTTTACTCACATGTGGATGCAAATGCATGTGTAGATATCTTAGAGAGAATAACTGCTAGAGTTCTCAGACCTCTAGACAGTTGCCAGTATACTAGCATGTCATAACTTCATTCTCGCATACTGCCAACTATAAATGATAAGCTGTGGATAAAGATATAAGTTGAGGTATAAGCTCCAAATCATTCCTATAAGTAATTTGCTATGGCATTTCTGGTGCTACTGGAAGATTTCTACCAAAGAGCATGCATAAGCATTTAAAAATGTTTAATTACTAGCCTAAGCAATTACTGCAAGGTACTAAATTATAGCAATTTGCTTCATATGAACAGAAATTTCTGTGGTAAATAAAGTAAGTCAGTCAGTAACTCATTTAGGTAGAAAATGATGTAAAAAATTAAAGTAGTAATCTTATAACTTGTTTTAGTGACTTGCACAGAGAACTAGTAAAGACCTATATCTTTTAGGCTACTTAACTCTAGGGTTTGTTTACATTATAAATTCAAAGCTTATCCAGTATTACTCCTAGAATAATCTATAGTTAAAACTGAGGTGAGAAGAGAATTACTGATTTATTCAGATATAAATACATGCTGGAGATACTTCCAAGGTATTTTGGTGTACATGTTTAATCTGGGACACCTTATACCAGTTTGTACTTAGGTAAAATATTGGTACTAAGTTAGAAAAAAATTAAATATCTCTGTTTTTTTTTTTTAATATCTTTGAAAGCATTTTATTTATTTACCAACTCACAGTCCAACCTTTTTTTTTTTGTTAGTTGAAGATCTCATTGGTGAAGTACAAATTAAGTGAGTAAAATTTGAAGAATATTGTAAAAATAAGTCATCCTAGAGAACTATTTTTTGCAGGAAATTTCTGTTCTAATAAAAAAATAAATTTGCTCATAAGTTGTGTTGTTAATGATAAAAAAATGGTAAAAAATTCTAAATGCCAATGAAGCTTTCATAACATAATATTTTATCTCATTATCTCCATTTTTCAAGAATCAAAAAAAAATTATATTATTAAGGTAGATTGAGGAATAACTAGGCCTAGAGAGGTAAGCATTGTGATAGGTTAAATATGCTAGTTTATATCTATAACAGTTTCTCAAAATTTTTGCCCAAATCGTTTCAATTGTGACTGAAAAAGACTTTTAGAAAATAGATTCTTGTCATACCACCTCATGTCTGGCTACTTACAACTTAGGTACCTTAGTACCGAGCTGGATACTTACCCTTCTGAAGTAAGTGCATTATTTTGCACATAACAATAAGAAATGTGAGCAAAATTTCTCTATAAATCTGCAAAATAATGCTATGAAAAGAGTTTAGGTTTTTCTAAGGTTTTTTTTGCATTTGATGATGGTCAATGCAGCTATGGGATATGAGCAAAGCTAAGGCAGCAAAGAAAAAACGGGGGATATTCACTGAATTAATCAGCATTGACTAGTATTTTCTAGTCGAAGGAATAAAAGCGGCTTCTATATTTAGCCAAATTTCCAGTAAACTAATAATTTCATTTGTTTGCTGGTTGACCGACAATTTACAAATATATTATGCAGACCCTCAAATTTGAATTGTCCCGACATTATTTAGACAACTTAAGATTTATGAGATTTGTGTAAGAATTATCAGAGATTTATGTTATTTGCCATGCTTTGCAATAATTGACATAGTCGTTGAAGTTGAATGGGTTTAAAATTCAACACTCGGTGTGACATATTCACCTTGCTATGGTAAATTTGTAATGACTTTCTAAGCCTTTAAAAATAGCTCTACAATCCACATATTAATCATTTTAATCCCAAATGTACACAAAATCCCATTTGCTAATCCTGTATTAAATTCGATTTAAAAATTACTAATTGTTCAGAAATATATCAATGATAGAGAAAGTGTGTTTTTTACACTAATAATAATTATTAATAATTATTCAGAACAAATGTTTTACGACTTATTCTATTTTTCCATTGATAACGAACTCAACAAGGTGTCTTTAGTACCTACCTAATCTATTTAGGAATATATACCTATTTATATGGGTTTTATCCAGGGTTTTATCAAAGGCTTTTGACAAATAATTTAAACTCCTTTATAAATCCTCAAGTTCTTACTAATATCATTGAATTCGTCATCAAATAACATTTATTTGGCAATCAACGCACATTACACATTTGTTGTATTTTGTCATCAAGGTAAAACATATTAATAGTAATTGCTCTTTGTATGGAGATATGCGTACCTCAGTTTCATTGTTATCTAATACTGTTCAAGACAATGATCATTGTATTTTAATTTTAATTCTAGAGAGAATAAAAAGAAAGGTATGTACCTATCGAGGTACATACTTTTGTCGAGCATTGAGGTGTTCAAAAAACCTTGTTATTTGTTAATCCGGCAGATGAGTCAGCTCCAAGGTTTTTACTGAAGCTTCATCCTTTTTATGCGTGTTCTATTTTATGTGCATCAGATGTGTATCCTGTTTTAGGTGTTGTTACTACCCCCCTTTTTATAGAATTTCAGGTGTAATGTACTCTAGAAGAAAAAGTCGTGAACAATTTCCCGGATATACTGGAAATGTATCAATTATAAGTTAAATGTGTTATCTCCTGAAACATTTCTATAAGAAGAGATTCATATCTATTTCCGAAGGTATCTAAAAATTCAGGCAGTGAATATGTGGATGACCTTAAGCAAAAGAAATTATGTGAGCATGTGTCCATTTTCGCGTCCTGTCTGAAATACAGGGTGATAATTTTTATTTCTTCCTAATAAGTAATGCCGGAACGAACCTATATTAGGAAAACCTTGTATTTCAGAGAGAAAACGAACCCATCTTCATATGATCCTTTCTCTTAAAATCATCATCAGATCATCCCCTGAATTTTTGACATGCTATTATGAAACACTCTGTAGGTTTGATATTCCAGCTTTATGTGAGATTCTGCATAAAGGGTTATCGAGAAAGTTGTGTTGTCAATATATTTCAAAAACATTTCACACTGGTCACATAATCACCTGGTGTTGATTAGCTATCATAAAGCACTTATAGAGCTTGCTTGCGAATAAAATAGTAATTGAGAAGTCGTCTAAAAGCTCGTTAATCCCAGAATTAAAGTGAATAGTTTTACAGGAATCACAATAAAACTTGCAATAAGTAATCGCCTTAAAACACGTGTTTTACCCCGCTGTCACCCTCATTTGAGCCTTCCCGGACGCAGCATTGTTAGGAAGAAAGCGTTAATAGGCATTAATAAAAAAACCTAATCCAGGGTCTGATCGTATTTTTCGTGACTTCAATCCCATACCTCGTTTTATTCATTATAAAACTCTTCAACGAATACAATTAAAACCAGCAGCAGTCAGTTAAAACAGCGTGAGTCATGCCTGATGACATTCTATTTACTTACTCAGTTATTTATGAATACTTATTATTTCTCATATGCTCCTTGGTTACCTAAGAACTTTCAAGCCATAAGTACCATACCACTGTAACCTTGACATGGTAAATAAACGGTGAATATTGCTTGGAGAGTTCACTGTATTGACAATACATATATCTGCACATTCCGTAATAGGAGAGAATTGTGTAAGTGTCTTATAGGCCACTTATGTGTAATCGAGAGCCTTGATATTGCAGTTTCATATTGAAAATTTGTGAATGGCTACTTCAGTTGATTATTATTAATGGTACTGTTGTACGTACTAGCAACGGTTAACTTAAACTTGAAACAAATAGGTACTGCTACTCGGTAACCTGTGTAATTTTCGTTTTAATGGTCTGAGTATTTTCGGTGTTTTGCAAACAAATTGGTGTCTAGGCTTTAAGCTCATAAATTTCATGCGTTCCAGTTGGGTCTGCTGATACCAAATCTAACGGTACCCGTACAAACAAGACACATCCTAACTTTGATAACCCACATTCCGCAGGCAATTAACACAATTTACTGCGTGTAAGTGTTTCGTGATGTCAGTAATTAACAGGTGCATGACTGAATAACAACCACCAATTCATGTGTGTATTTTTCGTATGTCGGTTGCCACCGCATTTAAACGCCGCGACAGATGAGGTTCTCGGCAATGTGTCCTCAATTCAATTGTGGGCAGCATGCCGAATTTTCACCTTTAGAGTCTTGGTGCCCCTTTTTGCAAAGGTCTGGTCATTGAAATGCCCAATTGTGAGACGAGACCTGCAGAGATGTACGACCGATAAAACCTAAAGTTGAGGTCCAACGGGCCTCTTGTTGGATGGTTTGACCGAGCGATTGTCGCAAACTTATTCACTTGGACTTCACGAGTGTAACGGGTGATCATTAAAAAAAATGCAATACGCTGTTAACCGTAAACGTAGGACGCTGATTAAGCCATTTACTAGTTCCCATCAAGCATCCGACTCGCAAAAGATTGAGAGATGAATTTATCCAAGACATGCGTCCGATGTTTCAGGACCTCCCTTTACTATCCCATCAGATTTGTGTTACGTGTCGAAGTAGCGATGGTACCAGCTCAGATCACTCATTGTCAATTAGAATTTCCCCTGACTTCATCTGCTTTTGCACCAGTATTAGTGAACACTTCAAAATCTATTAACAAGCACGTCTGTTCCTGCGGAAACATCTCGTAACACCTAATCTTTTCTAGCAGAAATCAGGTCGGTTCGGAGCATGGCTCGATTTGCCTGTTCATAAAAGTTCATTTGTTATGACGGACCGATTAAAAAACGTGTCATATGCACCCATATCTCTTAATCTGACATACCATGACTCCGCTAGGAGACTGCAAAGGGAAAGGGTGTGTGCAACTAAAACCATGTAAAGCCATCATGGAATTATAGTCGGTATGACTCACCCAAGTGGCTTGTAATGCCAAGTCGGTATAAGCAGTGTCGTAAAATTTCATCATTTTGTGGTGTGGAGTTATTGGTGTTAAGTTAGCATTGCTTAGGTTATTGATTGTTTTAGACCACTTTGCAATGGAGCTAGATCAGTAGATATAACGAAAAAAATATTTAGAGTATCTCTGATATTAAGAGAGATGAGGTCGTAATTCCTGAATAAAACGTTATCTTTGCAATCCAGTATAGATTGTAAATTAACTCGCAATTTATATGTTCATGAAAATAGCGTTTCTTAGATTGTCTTTATTTAATTTTTTCTTAAAATTTGAAAACATTAACCCGAGTAGTTAAGCTTTTATCCTATAGTCATCATATTTTCAGCGTGTCTTCAGCTCTTCTTCCTTTTTTGTTTCTAAGTAAATCTTCTGAAGACGTCCGGTTTGAGTTTCGGTGGTGACTGAATAGCGTAGGATTACGCTATCGCGCCTATCCACCAAAAACCTCGGGTTTCCTTTTCCTGCAGTCTATAACAACCCGGAACTGTCCCTGGGGGATAAATCGTCACTGTCGAGGGACTTGGAGATTCAACTGTAAATTGCTTCAAGGCCCGGGATGATTATCATTCTTGAGTGGCCCACTCCTTTTCCTTAACCATCGCAAAAATGGCATTGCTACAACGGTCCACGTTGTTTGGTCTTCCAATATCTCGTTGGTGAGAGATGTTGAATTTGGGTTGCCCACACATTCTTTTAGCACGTCTCGCTGGTCTTCGAATAAGAGGAATTAGAAAATACACTGTTCTGCGACATCAACGACTTCGCAGTTCCCGTAATCCGGGCTTTCTGAGGGTGTACTTCTTGAAGCTGCCGTGTCCTAAGCGCTTGAATTAGATAGAAATTGAGGCGTCTATGTTTGCACGACGTCCATAGGTCTACGTCAGCGGTCAGTAGCTTGATCCACTGCCCCTTGTCCGCCAGTCATGTTCATCGTGTTTGCCACTTCTGGATGGTCGTTCGCCTATCACCATGCCTTTCTGCTTCCGTGACCCCAGGGAGAACACTGAACGTGGTGCGCTCCTCCAGGGAGAGATCGATTGGTGGAATTTCTACCAACACCTGGGTTGTCCTTAGAGATATCGTGCGACACGCACAGATGACCCGCATCAGGGTTTTCTTTTGCACGCACGAGAGCATCTGCTCGTACTTTCTAACTGTCATTATACCTCCTCAAATGGGGCCGGCATAGAAAATGGGCGATTGGATTACTTAGTAGAGCATTTGTCGTTTCAAAAAAGTCGACCGGGCTTTTCGGTTTGATGACTACTATTCGTGATTTACAGACGAGGGACCTCAACGAAGTACATCTAGAGCACACCCATATGTCCGGTGAATCAGGAAAGGGAGATTTTTTTACTTAATTTTTTTCCCTCACGAAGTGGATCATGTTGATCGCGTTAAGAATGACCAGCATGAGTGATGACTAAATGAAAAACAAATTCAAATCCTAATGCCAGTGGAGCTTAGGAAGATTCCAATTTCTGGAACGATACTTAGGTGCGAAATCAGTAAGGTGGGAATGACTGGAAGTAGGGTAGAAAAGCACTTAATTCTCCACAGAGAAAAATCAACCAAACCCAATCTTTCACGGGGAAAAACCCCTAACCCTCTGTCGAAGATTGAGGGTTTTCACGGGCGACTTCCCAAACCACTCACTCCTCTATGAAGAACAACAATGTCGTTTTTTCGCCGTTAAAATTCGACTGGCGCTCAAGAAACCAGAACTTTTGCCTCCCATTTGACTCGTGATCTTCAACAAAAATTGTTCACATGTCTTACATTTCTCGCCCAGTTAAAACAAATTTACAGACTTGTATCACAACTGGTATATTATGCAGTTTTATTGAGGCCAGATTTTAACAGACCCTGCAACTACCTCAGAATGGGTCGATAACCGTTTTAAAAAATATGTCGCCGTTTCTGTTTAGCTTGGCGCTTTTATAGTTAAACTTAAAATTAAAATTTGCCAACTAATTGGTTTTTTGCCCGTGAAATTAATAAACAAATATCTGTCCATTATCCACTGTAATACTGAAAACTTTCAGTGGCGTGCTTTCTTAGTCGTTTTCTCCTTTTCGATTATTATACTTTTTTGCGTGCTTGTTTAATCAACTTCTTGACTTATTTAGGCTAAGCTGATATTCAATTTACTATTGGTTGCATCAGTTCCGAACTGCAGTTCCTACTTGCCTTAACTGCTTTGTGGGTTTTTACTCTAAACAAAAATCAATGGAATTTATATTAAACGGAAAGTTTTCTTTGTCCTTGTAATGGTAACAATGACTCCTTCACCATACAAGCTCAGCATGTTGTTTCGCTGCTTAAACACACACAAAATTCATGCACAGCATGCAAAGATACACACTTTTGTGTCGCAATTTAAATTCTCTAAGGATACGTTTTAAGCCTATTAGAAATGACTATATGGGTCGTCCATATCAGAAACAGTTTGAACAATCAGTTTCTTCAGCATAAATACCGGAGAAATGTTTCGGCTTAATGCGCTGCATTTGGTCGGTTTTTTCTGTGAATTATGTTTACAAGGCGGAATGGTTACATTAGAACCGTCGTAGCAGATGTGGTTTACATGGCTGTGAACGAAAGTCGTTTCTTGCGGTTTTGATCTGTTGATAAACCGAACAACGGTTCTTATTATCAGAGTTTATTGTGTTATAGAAACCGCTTGAAGAAATTCGAGCATTCGACTGAATTTGTTAACGTCCTAGAGGTCGAAATTTCATTTTTTCTGACGGTTTTCATCCGTCGTGAACAACGATTTTTTAACTGAACAGGGGAAATAAATCTTGGTCTGAAATTCTCTGTCTTTTTTGCGAATAAAATGTGCGTAAAGTGATGAACACGAAATTCGAGCGAAATGAAATTGTTCATACTCATTAATCAAAGGGATAGTGACCTGTTTTCCTTATCAGAATTTCTACGTCACCGGTGTTAACCACTAATGTCTGTGCTTGCTTGCTTTTGTGTTTTCCAATCTTTGATCGTTGATGGAATTTCTAGACGATTTGCCCTTAGAACATGCCATCGTTTTCTCGACATCTTTTGTACACGCCTCATTAAGTGTCTGAGATACCGCCCAACTTCACCTATTTGTGGGTGTTCGAAAGTGCTTTAAATGCACTTGTCTCAACACTAGTTGAGAAAGTCGTACCGATCCCAAGCTGTAGTTCCAAGTCCCTTGGACCTAACGTGAAGTATCCAGGATCGATTGAGAATCCAAATCGCCCCTTTAGGTCTGACTTATTAATGTGCGGTTAACTTTAACTTGAAGTTAGCTTCCATAGAAATCAAAAATCTGGTCAATGCCCAGGCTTTGTGTCAGTGTTTCTGTCGCAATGTACGATTAATACAATCAACCCACAGCTGCATCCTCAGTAAATCTGTGCTAGGAACCTGTTAATGAAGAAACCGTGATAAAACTCATGAAGTGCCGGAAAGTCCTCATTGCAACACTATAAATTTTCCATTTCATTGGAAAATCCATGGAAAGTTGTATTGGACTTGATAATTATGAAAAAAGAAACGTTTTCTCATCGTCGGCTCAAACCAAGGACGGCTGAAATCTAGAATTGCTAGAGCCATTAATTTGTGAGCGGACTTATCTTGACAATCGTCTATGATTCGCGACTTATTTAAGTCAGTGACTGTTAAATTTTCAAAACTTAGTCGCCTGGAACTAGACCGGCAATACATGAATAGTTTCATTAGAGCCTTGAAAAATACATGTGAAAGCTCTCAAGGAAGTGTCAACAAAAGTCTTGTGACATGATCAGATTATGCCTCATGACAGTTAAGTGGAGGAACTGCAATTACTAACGGACCTCGAATGCAGTTAACTAATTTTGACATTTTCGTAATAATATCTTAGTAACAATTCAAAATTGATTAGGCCTGGATCTATTTAAACTGCAGGTCTGCAAATGCGTGGGAATATCTACGAAGTAGTTTAGTTCCAAGTAGTCCTCATTGCATCATCGCGTAGCAGATAATGGTTGCCCCTCAGTTGCTAAATTGATTCTTTTTTTTTCGTTTCTCTGTCGCCATTAGTATCACTTAACATCGTACCAGGTAGGTGGTTTCTGCGAATCCATCAGAAGTACCACCGACTACGTGTGCCATACGAACATTTTGATGGCCGCTAATGTCTCAAACAAAGTAACATTTCTGAGTCGCTTTTGGAAAGTTCACTGGTCTTTAGGCGTGAGCTAATTTCCTTGTTTGTGTTTATTTTCCCAGGTAACTGCGGTCTTCTTAAGCAATTTTGCCCGTGTAATAGTGATGAATACACACAAGATTCCAGTACTGCTTTCTGGTTAACCGTATTTGGTGTGAAAGTTATCCGGTGTTTGAGATTGAATCGAAAGTGATACTTTATTGTTTGTTTTTAAACCGTTTGTTAAATAATAGTATTCCTTCCTGTACCTCCAGCATAATTGCAAGATTATGTATCTGCCAACTCTTGCTTTTTAAATTAATTAGACACAGTTAAAACTGGCAGCTTATAGCACCAGTAGCTTGTGGAGTTATTTATAGACAAAATATTCAAATTTGCCTTTTTCCTAAATGGAGAATAAACTTTACACAACTTTAATTAATTTTAGGTATATTACCCAACTACTAGTTTTTATTACGGTATATTAAGCATGTAGCGTTATTAAGCAGGCAATTGCGCTTGAAGTGTAGTAGCTATATTTTTGGCCCAGTGACGCGTTAGGTACACGATTTATGGCTCCTTTAAGCAAATCAAAAACCTACAGAGTTAAAAACGAAACTTAGATGATCCAAAGCTTGTTGAAACACTCTGCAAGAGCTGGTTGCTCCCAACGGAATTCGCCAGTTAGAAATATTTTATTTTGTTCTCAGTGGCCGCAAAACGGTAAACGAATGTCATTAACACAGATATTTTAATTATGTCTATTATATTAATTTTAATTTACATCGGTCCAGTTATCTGCAATTTTAGCGTTTCAAACCTGCAGGTGAACATTTTAATTGAGTGCTGTAAGTACCGGAATATGCACGTAATGATAAAATGAACTATCGAGTAGTAATTAAACGATGGACTCTTCATAGATAAGATTTTAGAGTCTTTTTTTTTAGTTAATTACGTAATGCGACTCATATAAAAATAAGGCAAAATGCTTATAAGCTGATAGTTGTTAGAATGTAACAACCATTGTTTTACGACCCCCTTATAAATGGCATTTAAAGAGGACCCTTACTGGTCCGTATTAACCATTAATTAAATCATTTCAAGTATTTTGTGCTGCTGATAAGAGAGTGAAAGATAATGCAATTGTAGATATAGACTCCTCACGAGCTGAATAGACAATTTAGTATCTACGAGAAACACTTTGGAATCTTTGGAGTTTATCCAGCAGGTACAATGAGTGTGAAGTAAGTAATACACACATATTGTTTTATCATTTACCGATAAAATTGGGCAATCAATGATTTCTGGTCTGTGTGCATCACTGCCTCTGTTGGGCTATAGAAATTATGAAAAATTTAAGGATTTATATAAGAAAATGCAATATATGTAGAAACTTAAGGTTTGAGTTCGTTAACTTGTTTATCCACGGTACATTCTATTGATGCCACTCGGTATTCAACATGATGCTTAAAAAGCAAATATTGGCATAGTAACCTGTTGCCTACATTGCAAATGTATGTAGAAGTAATACATATTATTGAATATGCAAAATATGCAATATGTAATCCGTTCGTTGGTGTAAAAGCTGCGGAAGATTTTTCATGACTGGACGAAAGTGCATGATAGGAATTATACATTTTTGGGAAATGTGCCAACATGAGGATTTTTTTCAATTATTGTGATATATTTGGAATTGTCTGGTCTGAATGGTGGAAGTTTTTCAAAAAAAAAAACAAGATTAGAACTATGTAGGTATATAAATTTTTAGATTTGAATCCCGGCGAGAACCGTCCTGCAATATTCTACATATTCCCAATGCAGGTACTTTCATAAGAAAATAAAGTGTGGGAGCTCCAAAATGGCATTTTTCAAATTCACTTTTACTTAATGATCCTTCCTGATACAGAAAAAATTAAAAAATTATTTACTTTATATTTATTTATTTTTTACTGTCTGCGATCATTTAAAAAAAATCAATTTAAAACTTTAAATAAATTATCAATTGTCGTAGCTGTACAATGAATCCTTTAATAATATTGCCAAATTATTTTTCGAGAATTTAGTGTGATTTCGCGATACCTAGAGACCCTGACGTTCAGTATTCTCAAATACCAATCAACCTGAACTAACCATGGGATGTTTTGCACTTGTTTAAATGATTTTTTCATGTTCTTAATGAAACAACAAAATTTAAAAAAATATCTTTTGTTTTTATTTCTCTTGCCTGGAAGAGCCTGGAATTTTATAGTTTTTCAGCGTAGTCGATAGAACCTCTCGATATTTCCCTTCAAAAACAGAAATTGCATCTCAAGAGTCATAAAGTGAATTTTCGAACGTTAAGCGATGCTTAGAAACTCAGAAGAGAATTTCATACGTGAAACTTTAATTTTATAGCGAGAAATTCAGGAAATCGGGACCTAAAGCGTGTGTGTATGCACAAGTGTCGAAGTCGAGACTGCAATTATTGTACAAGGCCACGAGTTTGAACTACATACAGATTTTGGATACTGATTTGCCCCTTGAGTGTAACCCCGTAATTAAAAGTAACGAAGCGTGTCTAATAAGAAACATTCCCACACAGTATTTGGTTATTAAATGACCCAATTAGTCCGTAAGGGTACACGTCTCAGTACAACTACTTCCTCTTTTGCCATATCTCCAATCATATTTCCGACCACATCAACGTTTAAATCCCTGCAATGTGTCTTTTTCATCGGCCTTAGACTCCACGCGTCTCAATTCAATCTCAGCTTACCATTTAAAGAAGTTTTAGCAATTTTCAACGTCTCCTCCATTCCTTTTGGCTTCGAGTAAATGCACGGTGATCACTCCTAAATTTTTAAACTTCGCCGGAATGTATCTTTTAGGTGTCATGGTCTTAGCACACCTTAGGTATACCTTCAGGTAATATAAATATCATTGAAAGGTGACTGCTCCTCTGTTTTGCAACACGAAATATTACTCAAACTGTTATTTGTTAATTTTGGGGAGGATTCGGTTGATTTACATGTTGCAGTATTTGAACTATCACTGTAGGTGCGACTATAACGCTCGATGAAAGCTTAATGAAAGAAGTCGATAGTAATTTATTGCTCGGGCCCCAAATTGCCTTCTCATAAATATTATGGGTTTCTAATTATGGTATTTAATGGAATGCATTATTTATGTACGTTTCAGGTAATAACTAATTTATTACAGCTAACTAGTTTGTTACAGAAACTGATTAACGGTGATCATTTCTCCTGCAGTTACTGCTAGACTATGGAGTTTTCAGCTTGATTTGCTAACACAGGACTATGTTCATTATACTATTAAACTGTCTATTCCGGATAAATCCATTATTTATCGCAGGTCTAGTACACAAGCATGACCTCACATGCGATTAGGATCCGTAAAGGTGTTTCTCAATATGCGCTACTCCCGTAATCGCCGTAATAATGAAACGTGTAAGCCGGGCAAGTGTAACAATAAGTTACTCATAATTAAACGATCGAATAAATCCCAACCAAGTGATCATGCTATTAAAAATAGCAATGACCTATCCTCGACCATATATAAATATTGGGTTTGGAGATAACACTCCCACCGATATTGTTACTGTGAACGTATCCCAGAATGACTGAAGCTGCAAATAATATTGCTAAGGTGATAAAGGCAATGCTTTTCTTGTTGCGATGGCTGTAGATAAAACCGTCATTCGGAGGGCTTAAGGCGTTGGTAATCCATGTAGGAGAGCCAATGTAAAAGTAATTAATTTTGCAAGCAAATGACGAGAACGCGTCGTGGGGAAATTGTTAGTGAATTAAATTTAACAGATAGATGCGTTTTGGAGAATTTTTAGATTGCAGAAATCTTTCCAGGTGCCAGTTTCAGCTTGAAACACCGCCACGTTTATCCATACTCCACGATTCTAGTTAGATTTCAACAGAGCATTTAGAGCGAAACCTTAAATATTGAATATCTTCGATGTACACGAACAAAAACTGTCCAGTTTTTACAATTTACGTACACCTTTAAGCACGCATTATATGCTTTTTCCGCACTCATGCTTTTTCCACCACAAATGGTATTCGTTCATATTGCTCAGAATCATCGATAGTTCTCAATTCATTTGTTCCAAGAGGTGATCGTTAAACAAAAAACGCTGTAGTCCGTGGACCATAAAAATACGACGATGATTAAGCCATTCGCTTTTCGCCGTCAAGCATGTGAGACCTATAGCAGGAGATGGTCAAAAGCGAAATACTGCGGGAATGTCAAACATGCATTACTCTCATTTGATTGATATGAAGTGGATTTTCAGATTACGTTTTAGATATTTTCTGGCAATATGTATGACGACGGTATGACTAATAACTGGTAACAAATGAAATTATTTAAGACGTGCCTTCCTTCACGTGGCTCATACATATCCACGAATCAACAGATTGTTTTGTCCTTGTATAAATAACAGTGATACCACCCGAATTTGACATATGAGTGAAGTTGAAAATTTGACACTTGTCAGATCTATAACCTCATTAATGCGTCAAATCTGACAGCTATCTCTGTCCCCTATTTATACCAAAGCAAGATAATTGGTTTCCATGGCACCCAACGATTTTTAATAAGCCGAAGTAGCATTTACCTTCAATATGTATAGCTCATCACATATTTTCAAAATCTAATCAGCATCCCTTATATCAGGCGTCAACCATCGATGGGCGTCGCAAAGGTGCTTGTCTCTTCTGCCAGGAATACTTCATGGAATTGTACCTGCTGGCCGAGTTGAAGACCATCAGCCTCAAGGTGACGACAGTGGATATGCAGAAGCCTCCGCCCGATTTCAGAACCAACTTTGAAGCCACACCACCGCCCATCCTGATCGACCGAGGCATGGCTATTTTGGAAAACGAAAAAATTGAGAGGCATATTATGAAGTCCGTGCCTGGTGGGCATAATTTGTTCGTCCAGGTTAGTAGATTCAGTCTTTTGGATGCGGTAAAAATAGGAAATATTTTTTGTCAGTTTTAATTAATCTTTTTGATTGAGCGAATTGCCAGCGTTTCGCTCCTAAGAGCGATCATCAGACACAGAATTCGTCGGCCTATAGCGGTAACCTGCTCGGTCAAATTTTAGAGGAGAATTCAGGGAGCGATATTTCAAAATGTTTGATTAATAAATATCTTGAAAATTTTCCTTTTTTTATTATGAAAAAGGTGAAAAGGGTCAACTGTTACTGCCACGTATGTCACGCATTCAGTCTTTATTATGGAAGTATTAGAGAATGGTCCCACTTGCGGATGTATTTGTGGGCATATTTTAATTGACATCTTAACCGTCCATTTTGCTTCTGATGATGCCCATAGTGACGAAACACTACGCTTTCAATTTCAATGCTTTTAAGCGCCCTTTTACCTTCGTTTTCGTGCCGAAAATCGAACCGGTTGTAATCATTTCAAAAGATAGACTTGAAAAATTCAGATTAATCGTTGTGCCATTGAATTAACCTTTAGATTTCCGTGCGGTTATCTTGCGAGGTGAACACATTGCCGTTCAAAGCTATGTGGCAGCGCCATTGATTTTTTTCCAAGTACCACATCGCGCTTATCGTTATTTAGCGAGGTACTCCCTGTGTTTAAACCGCAAAAAGAGGCAGGAAAATGCAGGAAATCATCGCAACATATTTCATCTAATCAAATCTAAATAATTTAGTTTCTATAAGAGCCCAATGGCTTTCTGGATATCATCGTAGAACTACCTGTAGTAAACATTTGAAAAATTCCCAAGTAGTTTTTGTTTGCAATGTTCAGTGTCCTCGCCTTATCACGAAACCTTAATTATAATTCTTTAATTATGGTATTAATTGATCATTCATTACGTATAATTAACATAGAATGTGTCAATGGTGTTTTTTATCGGTAACCATTTTATTGCCAATATTGGGATTATTACGTAACTCATTAAGAAGCATTGGGTGCGAGTCTATGCAGTGCAGCAACGCGTCGCGGATCGTCGCAGGGTCAAACCCCACAGGCGCAGCGCAATCTCATCACAGGAATATATAGCTGTGGTGGCACTTTTTGACCCCTTAAATGGTTCTCATTCAATTAAAATTTCACGCTCACCACGGTCTTTCATGAAAGCGCCCTAGAAAGACCTTTTGCTGTTCGAAGGTTAACAGTAACCGTTCAGAATATTTGAGTTACTTTTAAATGTTCGCACTATGTTCTGTTCAACGCGTCTGGCCCTCCTTGCTGCATTCCCAATATTTCCTCCAATAACCATCTTACGTTTGCAGCAAAAGTACCTTTTTACACCTTTCGAATGCGTTCGCTTTCTTCTATTTGTTACTTCGCAAATAAAGGTCCTTAACCACTCCTATATGGATTTAATTCCATTTAATCGCGAACCTCGCTACTAGAAAATCACTACAAGTGCTACAAAAAAAAATGATTCACTTCAATTCTTCAGATATTTGCCATGGTAATGATGCAGTGAAATTGCTTCGTTTTGGTTTTCATTATTTTATTGTTACTCTCTCGCCATTATCAGATAAATCTATAACAGAAAACCGAAATATTACACGCTTGCAGTCAAGCTTGCAGCCGATATAACGCAATCAAATTTGCATTTTCAATGTAAATAAATAGACACAAATTGGTGGATGACTTGAGGCGTTAATGATTTAGTTCTGTTTAGGAACAATGCATGTAGCGATGGTATTTTATCACCATCTCGAAACGCATCTTGTCGGCCTAAGTGAACCGCATAGTTTTAATTAATATCGGAGTTTGTGTGCATATTTTAATTTATTTACGATGAATTATATCGTTTTTTTTCTCTTTCAGGACAAGGAAGTAGCAACTTTAATTGAAAATTTGTATACTAAATTCAAAATGTACGTAACCAAATACGAGTCACCGGACACGAAGGAAGCTAGCCAACCTCTTTTGTCCCATCTAGAAAGGATCAATGACTTCCTTGTCAAAAGGGGAACGAGGTTCCTAACAGGTAAGGCAGTCTTTTTCACTAAAATGTAAAATTAAACCGCCTTTATATCCCTCTCTATGCGTATTTCTGCTTCAATGAAGATAATTGCAGTTACGTCAGTACAGGGTGTCTCATCTAAACGTTTTGATTTGAATTTCTCTGCTTTATACCGGGCATAACAAAATAGAGGAAAGTGTCAATGTCAAAAGGCTTCGTGCTGGTTGTCAAGCTGAGGCTATTGACATGCGTGCGTTAAATCTTTTTCCCACGACCGTTGACAAAAATATGTATAGCACGCACTGAATGAGGGCTAGAAAATTATCGATATCCTGCAACTGTGCATTAGAGTCGAACCGTGCTAAGTGTCGACTAATCGCAAAGAAGCAATAGTTATTTGTATGTGTTGTTTTTGTCGGTTTTTTAGCATCACCATACGCACCAATATAGTGGCTTGGCAGAAAAATACTTTTCTTCCCTAAACGTTCTTCTTTGACGAGGCGCATTTTCAACTTACATATATGTCAACAAATAAAATTGTCGCATTTCGCAAGCTGAGAATCCAAAACTGACCCTTCAACGACCCACGCGTTCGCCACGAACCACTGTTTCGTGTGTATTTTGGATCGGCGGAGTAATTAGACCGCTGGCAATGCGATCACTCTCAACGGAGAACGTTACCATGAAATGTTAAACAACTTCTTTTGGACTCAAATTACTGCAATGGATCTCACAGACGTGTGGTTTCAACAGGACGGCGTGAGCTGCCATACAGCAAAACGAAGCAATAGAATTATTAAAGACGAAATTTCAAGGGAGAGTTATCTCGCGCCGCGGCGATGTGATGTGGCCGCCACGATCGTGCGATTTGAGGCCGTTGGATTTTTCTCTTTGCGGTTTTTTGAAAGGGAAGGTACCCAAGGGAAATAACCCAAGAATAATTCCTGAACTGAAAGGCGAGATTCAACGTGCCATTGATGAAATTGAGCCGCTCTATGCCAAGATGTCATTGAAATTTTCGGCAAAAGAATCAACGAGTGCGATCAATCACGAGAGGGCCATTTATCGGATATTGTGTTCCATCAATAACCTCCATATTTATACTCTTTATTACAATAAAAACATCTAAACTTTTGAAATAAATAATGCGTTCTTTTTGTTTCAGTTTTTTAAATAATCGGCCTTAATGGGACACCCTATACTAAAACCCTATTTCTCTACATGAAAATGGCCAAATCAGAACAACGTCGTTCTCTCTAATAATATGATATAAACGCTCAGGCGCGTTAAATATCACGTCATCAATTATTCTTTCTGTGTATTATTCGTCTCGAAACTGCAAGTAACTTATGTCTACACTCAAATTGTAATACATAATGTAAACCTTCCACCCGACAATAATGGGAATATGACGATGCTATAGCTGGCTGCTTAAACGAGCTACAAAAGAAGTGGAAAATTCCGCGTTTAACCAATTGATATATATATCTTTAAATCACTGAACACCCAGTACCATTAAAAAGCATTTAAAACATTTTTTTGCACTTTCTGAGAATCTGGCTTTTGTTGCCTTAAAGGAATAAAAACCACACTGAACACTTGACCTCACTATTTATTTACAATATATATTTTATTATTTAAATATATTATATTTATATTATATTTATTATTATTTATAATATTTTATTTACATTTTTGCTAAGCAAACGTTACCTCGACGGTACATAAACAAATATTTGTTTGTTAACAATTATTAATCTTCAGGATGTGGTAAATATTGAACTTGGTAGTTCTCTGCGAGTAGACATTAAATGATATCACGAACCAGATAAATATCCTTATAACCATATCAGGTTTACGCATTATACAGTGTGTCTTATCCATCAGTTATTTACCTCGACCTGCATAAAAAACAACTTTCCTCTTTCGTTTGAGGGAAGAAAACAGCACTTTTGCGCCGTAGTAAAGAAACAACTTTTACTCTCTGATCAACGTTGAACTAGTGAATGGTGATTTTCTCCGAAAAAATCCCATTCACTTGCTATAGCTATGACATCCATTCTGTGAATATTCCACGCTGTGCGTGGTCTGGTAGCTTTAAATACTGGGTCAATTTAATCTTGTAAGCTTGCAAATGTACAATTTTAGTTCAAATTCGCTGTCAACTGTTTCATGAAATTCCCAATTGCCGAGAACGATGCAGAATCGAGGTGGAAGGATTTTGGTCAACATTGTCGCAATGTTTTCATTAGACTGTACTGCACGATCATGGGCTGGTCTCTTCTAGGTTTGAACCGATCTAAACGTATAAAATTTCTCAGTTAATCAGACCATTGTACTGGGAAAAATCCACGATATTTTCGAATCGTCTCCGCGAAACTCACCATTTCGATAGTGAATTTTCACAATTTCTCTGCGTCACGCGTCCGCACAATTCTCCATAATTAAGCCCTAATGTTTACACCTCACAGCTATACGAGTGGCGCAAGAAAAATGGTGATAGATTCAAAACGATCGGTCTTAATGGGACTGTGATCGAAAACGACAAGGTGTCCGAGTGGCACTTGCTATTGAGGTTTTGCCATCTTCAACAATTCCTTACATTTCCTCCGGATTCCATTCCTTAGTTTAAAATTATATCGAAAATCGCCAGTCTATTGTGCGATATTCGCTGATTGCTCCTACTTTGCTTAAGTATTATTAACCCGGATATTTCCTTCATATGTTAAATTGTCCATTTGAGGAATGCAATTATCGAAAAATTGCAGCGGTAATTGCTCGGCATTCGTGCTCCAAAGTTAATAGATAATTTTGCATATCAGTGAGTTTTCTTGAAAAAGTGCATTTTGCACTTTAATCGCTATTACCCCCGACAGCTACCTCCCCGGTGCTAACTATTGTTGATGTCACTTTGGTCACTATCTGATGCTGACCGGCATTGACAGAAATTAAAACTTTTCCGTCTGATTTTTTACTAAGTTGAAATAACCTGAATTGACCTGAACTAACCAGCGGTAATTTTTAGGTGATACTATGTCCTGCTTTGATTGCGAATTGATGCCACGATTGCAGCATATTAGGATTGGTGCTAAGGCCTTTAGGAAGTTCGAAATTCCCACCAAATTTACCGGTTTGTGGAGGTGAGTGGTACTTTACGAGGTTTGAAATTCGGGCGTAATTCGTCATCAGATTATTTGGCTACAAATGTGGACATACGACGTAAGTACGTTTAAGTAGCCCCGATTTGTAGGAATTTTGTGGGCCAAATTTTGCCAAAATTGTCAAATAGCTGTCAACTACTGTCATTGTCATTTATCTACAATGGGGTGGTGAATAAAGCCCTACCCCTTTTTTTGAACCTCATAACATGGTGCATGATAACTAAAGACACTGTTTTGATACAATCTTTGGACGATATTTCTCGTTCAGGGTAGCTGCTAACGGTTTTTTTTTAACATTATCCACGCAGCAAACCAAGTGTGAATAGTCCTCGAGAATTTCCAACTTCTGTTAAATTTACGTAACATAGTATGTCACCTATTCTGTAATTCTTGAAATGTCATAGAATCTCATAATTTATGTTCGACCACGTTGAATTTCAGGTACATGACGAACATGTACGAACTAGAGGCCTTCAGACAGAGCTGCCCTGCCGATCAGGACATTATCAGTCACATTAAGAACCAACTGGGCCTCCGAACAACCGCCAGAATAGAACTGGAAATGCCGGTCTTCACGACCTCCATTCCTATTTTAGACTCATAAAGATATTTCACTTGTCACTTTAGTTTAACGCTTGACATCTACTTTGGTTGCTCGCAAGTCAATCTTGCTGTTAACTGCAGTAGATGTGCGTTATTTGTTGATCCTTGTTAGAGTCAAAATTTATGCTTTTTCGTGCTTCTGCGAGTGATTAACAGCAGTAAAGGGTTAAGGAACACTTTTTGTATATGAAGCTCTAACACAATCATGTTTCGTAGTTTCGGCGAGCTAAAGCTAGATTTTGTTTAGGGATCGATCGATTATTAATGTGCTGTCAACATTAACTAGAAGCTAATTCCATAGAAGTATCATGGAAATGTTAGCCAAATTCTTGGTTTCTGTGGCCTAATGTCAAAGTTAACAGAACATTGATAGTTTGATCCTTGTTGGATTACCTACTTTCCTATTTAACTGCCACTTGCGAAATTTATTCAATACGAGCTAAAATTGGCGGCTTTTGCAGTATTTTTTTGTTTTGTTGGAATTTTGTAGTATTTTCTATGTAAGTTATTATTATTGAAGAAATGGTCGATTGTTATGGAGTAGTATAACAGGAAAGGACTGGTCGAAAATACCAATCGGCATTATAAGTTCACGTGAAGGCGGAAAAACCCTGGTGTAAATATTTGTTTACATATTATATTTCTGATATGATACAATCATGGAAATACTAAATGAAGATGTATTGCAATTTTCGGTTCGTTGGAAATTTTCCTGTTTTCCGTAGGTTGCATATGTTCTTATGGTGGTAGCAAGGCTAAAACTAACAAGGAAGTGTTTGTACGGTTGATTGGACATGTGAGGAAAAATTTGACGGTATTTCCGCAAAGTTGCAGTAGTAGGTAATTAACGGAAATGCAGTTAAATTTTTCCTCACATGCTAAAACTAACGTTATTTTATATAATGTTTTCAATTCTTTTGTGTACCGGGTGATAAATATTGATTGCAGTCCGATTGTGTCAACATAAACGAACCATAGAAAACTTCAATTTTTTTGCCCCTGGTATGCTTTTGTATTGTATGTTGATATCACGTTGTCTTATAAAAATAACGTAAAATCTACGTGAACGTCACCTTCCACATGGACAACCCATATTCAGTTACTGACGTCTTATTATGGAGGTCTAGACAAAAAACTTTATTCTTATCGAATTTAGAAGTTCTTTACTACTGAGATCGTTCCGTTTCGCCCGGTATACTAACTGAATAAAACGTTCCCAATCACTATTACCAACATAGCTATTAAGCAAAAGAAGCTTCATATTTTTAATTTTTGACATTTTTTCAGAAAGAACCTCGTTATTTAAGATTTATTTTTTCAGAAGTATTTTACATGCTGTAAGCAGTATATTTGCTATGTTAAGGTATATCATTAATTCGTTATTCTTATGTATGTATTTATGGGTTGGCTATTGGGAAGGCCACTTAAATGTGGTTTTTCGCGTAGCCGATCAAATGCTGCTGTGCAATAGCATTTGACCTGTAAACAGCCTTCCAAATAATAATTGTTTTTGATGATATTCACTTTTAATGTCTTTTATAAACAGTTTCAAATATTGCACAGTGGCATATCTTTGATTAAAATAAATAAAATTTCAGATTAAATATTTTTGTTTCTCCTCTGGATCTCCTCTTCGCGCTTTCGTACTGAAATAAGAGGGATGGGTATACTTGAAAAATGTTATCCTTGAGAAAGTAGGTATCATTTATTTTGGCTTGCTCTTCACAGTTACATAAAGAAAAAATATACTCTGCATATGTATACATTGATATACACCATCTTTACCAACCAGATTATAATAAAAAGTTAAAAACAACTACACATAGGCCAAAGAAAATAACATGTGAATAAGGTTTTTAATCAAGCAGCAAAAATTGATATCACTTCCCTCTTAACCTGAACTTTCACAAAATAGAAATTCAGAAACCAGCTTAGAAGACCACTCACAAATATCTTACACTACTATTAGACTTTACCTTATTTTTCCATTATTTTCATTCAATTTGTCTATATCTGCCTATAACTGAATATTTACTAAGGTTTCTGAATTTCAAGTGTGTCGATAAAATAAGGTACCTACATATTTGACTAGGCACTGAACAGTAATATGTTAATAAAATAAAAACTTGTTAACCTCATAACATAAATAAAACTATATTGTCAAATTTGATCTAATACAACAAAAACAATTACCACAACAATTTTAAATAATAGTTAATAAATAAAATTGTTTACATAACCATAGTAGGTACTAAACTAGAATGTCCTGTCTTACCTTGAGGTGTGTCTGGAAGTCACTGACTTTACAAGGTGCACATGTTTAATGTTATGGGAATATGCCTGATGGGGTAGTAAGCTACTTAAAAATCGATGAGTTAAGAGCGCTGTAAGTCCCCAGATTCTCAATTTCCCACCAAGGAAAACCGGCATAGAGGCAAAAACACCTCTAAATTGTGTGTATCCTATATTTTGGGGCTTGCATAATTCTTCAAGGGAAACTGTGAAAACATCTTCAACTTCCGAAGGGTTAACTTTGAGTCTTTGGGTTTTGTACTCGCCTTTTATCTTGCCAATTACAGCGGTTACATCAGTTTCCTGTTTAGTTACTATCACATTGCTACTACCCCATATTTCAATATCATCTCCTTCGATGCCCAGTTCTTCCTCAGTTTCTCTCAATGCAGTCTCTTCCAAATTCTTATCAGTCACATCTTGCATGCCCCCAGGAAAACTCACTTGACCGCGGTGGGATTTCAAATTTGCCGCCCTAAGGGTGTACAGTACCTCCACCTTTCCGTCGATGAGACAAAGCGGAATCAACACGCCAGCGCGCTTGGTTGGTTGGTGAGGGATCATCCTTATCGCCTTCATGGACGAGAATTTGGCCACCGTTTTTTTAACATTTTCCTCACTAAAAATAGACTCTGGAGAATATAGACTGGAATATCGACAGCCGATTGATTTTAATACAGAGCCACGGGATTTAATCATAGTTTAAAAATGTAGAAAAACGGCATTACACGAGCACATTACTTCAAATTTGTTATTGTTTGACTGAATTCCGTCATTTCTTTGACTTAAGTCAGCTGATTCTGACGTTAATTGAAATTAAAGGCTTTTCAATATTAGTCTGCTCTGTGTTTGACCGCGCGGTTTTTCTCCCATACCTTTCCAACTAGAGATGTGTTAAAGTAAGAACAAAAACCAAATAATTGAATACAAATTTTGCTTTATAATTCATTTTTAGAGGTCTGACAAATTTGGTAAAATTGTTGTGTTCTTGTGCTGACTTTTGAGGCCAAAGGCCCATCAAACTTGCAATATGATGATCTCTGAATTACGAGAATCAGAGAAATTATTATTGTTTATCTTCACCTCCACCATTTTGTTCAACCCAAACTAACTGCCTGCACTTCTCATTATTACTAACAAAACGAAACAAATTTCAAACACACATTATGGTACATTTCACAACTTGTTTAATGTTGAAATTTCAAAATTAAGACTTAATACTTAATAGTTCTGATAAATCTCTAAAACACTCCAATTATTCTAATAATCCAAAGCAAGATGTTGTCTTCCAATCTCTTTCTCCAAATCTTCATTCGCAATAATTTCAGAGAGCGTGTCCCCTTCGCATGCCGAATTCTTCTCGATTCTCAAACTCTCAAGGCCTCGAGTCATTAGTCTTGCTGACTCACACTCGAGTAAGCATGGATTTCCGTATGTACGTGCGTCACTTGCACACACCGGAGCATAAATTCGAGGACATAGACACATATCCCTCACCTGCCCCTCACCAAATCCAAACGTTTTACTCAGGGAAATTAACACCATTACCAGAGCTATTAACTGCTTCATTTTCAATTTTTCACAATAATAATAAGTTTCTCAGCAGGAAATTTTATGAACAAACGAGAACACTTACAAAACGAGTTGTTATATCTCGGGAAACTGATGCTTTATCTTTATGCTTATGCGATTCTATTTGATTAAGCTGATAATGTTTCGGGATTAAAACTATACGTGCGTTAATCAATTTTATTAAAATCCTGTGGGTTTGTGCACAAAACCATGTCATGCCCTGGTGTATATGTTTGAGTTGTCATGGTGTAATAGTCAAACATGGAGTATGAGCATTAAATCTGTGTGTAAATTAATGCGCTTAGGAGAGATTAAGATTTTTTAAATTATTCGTGATAACAAACGCAGCAAAGTTATTTGTTTTGGGATCAATGTTTCATTTCAACGTTTAAATATTAAATACATCTTTTCGTCTGGGATTTTTTGGCGACTTCTTGAACTTGCTTCACCCAATGAAGCAAAACATTTAATTATATGTAATTCGGAGTCTTTAAGTGTGAAAAATATATTTCGGATTACATAGATTATTGATAATCTTAGCTCGTTTGTAATTGGAAAATAATCTAAGTTCTTTAACATTTTAAACTTAAAAGAATTAAATAATGAATGATTTGAAAGATAAATGCAAAAGTATTTTTGATTTAAACTGAATCAACTTTATATTGCAACCACTAAAACGTCCAGTAAACGTATAAATTACCGGAAATATGACTGAAGCATAATTTATATGATCAATAAAAATTTGTTATCAACTGGTAAATACATTAAACTGCATATTTACAAAACAAATTTAACTCAGAATTGGTCAAACACACTACTTTTAAAGCCTTACTCACATAAAATATGTGCATCAACCACAACATTCTGTCACCAACTCCCTCTGGATTCCTTGGCAGTTAAAATTTTTTCTACCATCCTAGCCCTAATCTCCAAATTTCGTTTCTGATCCTCATTAACGACACCGTCTTTCAAATTCCTCAGTAAAAAGTGGTGAATAAATAATCGCAAGCTTTCCCTAAACATTTTCAATTTATCTGCCAGAGCTATATTCGTAAATACTACTTGCACTGCTTCTAATTCTTCGTGTAATAAAATGCCAAGGAGAATTTGCCGAACTAAGCGAAGAGTGACTTTATCTAGCTCGCTAAATTCGACGATCTGAAAACATATGATTTCCAATAAGGCCTAAAAGCATATTTCGCAAAGCACTTATAAATACAAGGTAATAATTAAGTATGTAAGCGGAAATAACCCATTTGTCCCTGTATACATACATCATAAAGCTCTTAATATATACATATAAGTTCTTACCTTTAATGTTGAAATGGGCAGTCCTTTATGGATAAATAAATGTGTTAACAGTTTAGCCAAGTTTGATATTTGCAGTCCTGAATGGCTATTTAGTGTTTTCAATTTGTCCCACACAGAACATTTAATTGTCATCTACAATAATGAAAAAATAGCTGTAATTTTTATTAAAAAATGTGTTGGGAGTCTGCATTGAGATCTGCTTTTTAAAACTGAATATAAAGGTAGCAGTATCGAATGTATGAGATAACGAAAACCTTCACCGTGTGGTTATTAAACACCCTGTACAATTTTTTCCAACAAAAACTCACCTGAAATCTTCTGTCATATTCACAGAACTTTTGAGCTAAAACCGCGTAAAACGGATTGAACGACTTCTCATGTAGACAACAATGCACGATAACGTGAATTATTTCACGCTCCTGTTGTGTTTTTAGACCCAGTCTTAACAGTTTTTCGAATGCGTCCAGGTAATCTTCGGCAGACATTATAATGCAAAATATATCTCTTCGAGTATCAGTATTCATTCTCTGCTTTCTTGCCAGGTCCAATAACTGCTGAGAAAATTGGTTCGATTTTGAAGTTACCTCTTTTTTGGTGTTGGTTTCGATTTTGCCGGTCCATGCCGAACCGACTACCCACCATTTCCCTCTTTCGTCGGCTAAAAATTAAAAAAAATAATCCTTTTAATATTATTTTAACTGAGGAATCAGCCAACAAGAAATGATTATTAATTGACAGTTTAAACTTCGCTATTGAAAGATGTAGAATAATCTTGTTCTTACATTGGAACGTTGTGACTCTTGGAAAAGATAAGAGATAAGAAGTCAGTTAAATGGAGAAAAAAATTGCATCCAGAGATATTCAAAAAAAGCACAAATATCTTATAGAAATTAATTTTTCTAATAAATTTATCAACAAAATTAATTTCTTGAAAAAAAGGACAATAATAAATTTGTTCATCAAAACGTGCTTACCATTCCTTAAATCTTCCAAAGAAATATTCAAGGGAGTAACATAATTGCCTCTTCTGATGAAACCTTTCATAATCTTCTTCAAATGTTCAGAGTAAGAGATGTCATAATTGGGTATTTTCGTTACATTGTTGTTCTTAATTGCCAATAAAATATCAAGCAAAAACTTAACTCTTGAGCTATAGAAGAAAATATAAAATGAAACCAAACTTACAGAATAAGTCAATATTAAAACATAAATTATTCAGTGTGATCGAATCGAATTTTTCTGAAAATACTTACTTGCTTACTTTCTCTTCAGATGCACTGACTGCTTGTTTCTGTAACTCTAATATTAAGTTTTTCAAAGCTAATGGGTCGTCCTTTCGCAAACTAAACCCTACACTCCGCAGAACGTGCAAGATGCAGTCCACGTTTTTCTCCTCAAAATTACTTGCCAAATGAAGTAGGATTTCATACAGAAGTTTAGCATCGAAAACTTTAAAGTTATAAAGCTGAGCTAGAACATTTACTACGTTGTCTAGAGTTTTGTTTTCAACGTTTTGGTCAGATTTTGTAAGGTTGTCGAAGCATTTCGCAATTGTTTGGAGAAAATGAGCACCTGAGGAAATATATTAATTAGAAATATATCTAACGCTGATATATATTGTAGTACGGACATATAACAGAGGAAAACAATTTAAAATGTTTCTGTATAACAAATTTATCACTTTGAAATTTCTTACCTACTTCATTTCCAACATTGGCGTGTAAAACTGCAATAAGCAGCATATGCTCCAGTAACAATCTTTCTGGAGTCATCACAGTACAGATTAAAGACTCGGTAATGAGGGCTGTTAACGTTTCGTTCATATCATTGCGACTATTAGTCATGTAAAGTTCTTCAATTTGGTTTGCAATGTTATGCATGTTACTTTCAGCCAACCTGTTCAAAAGTCCTAAAAATGAGAATAGAATAAAGCATAATATTTTAAAACTCAAACACATTTTGTTTTCCGATTTCCATATGCCCTTAAATACCAACCTTTAAGTTGCTTTTTCAATTTATCCAACTTCACTTTGTGCTTTGCATCATCTCCTCTATTTGCTTCCAGCCTTGCTCGTATTGCCGGAGGAACATACTTCCGCTCTTTTTTCTCCTAAAATAGCTCTTTAGATCATTTTCAATTGGAATCAATTATTTTTTGAGTCTATGCAGGATGTTTCCTAAACGTACGGCTTAAATTTATAGAAATGTGTCTAACAATAGAAGAACTAAAAAGTCAACGTTTCTGTCCCTAGATATAGCCTGTATATGACTGTTTAGTATCATGGAAATGAAATACTTACATTTACTATTGCTCCATCTTTGGATCTTAGCCTGCCATAGATATCCTCCCAAAGGTCTTCCTTGTTACCATTATGATAATCTACACAATCTTCCTCCTCCTCTTCAGCTTTACCCTCAATATCTGATGTAGAGAGGGTACTATCATCTTCTGGCTTATTTAAGTTCTCAATCTTTTTTTTCTTAGATAAAGGGATATCTTTATCTTTTGAGGATAATTTTCTTTTAGATTTTGCATTTTTTTTTTCTTTTGACGATTTATATTCATTTGCATCAGACAACACAGAGTTTTCATCACTTGATGAAAAGTGACTGTTTTTTCTCTTAATTTCATTATCACTTTCAGAATTCATATCCAAATCATCAGTTCCTTCTTCACTTTTTAAACTTACATTTTCTTCTTCTAATTGAATAAATAATATAACAAACAGTAACTAAAAATTTTATCTTACTTACTACCATCACTATCAAAATCATCATCTTCATTCAACAAGTCTTCACCATCACTTTGTTCTCCTTCACTGGAGTCTTGGTTGTTTGCCTTCTGTTTTGTCTGTTTTGTTTTATTTGATTTTTCTTTTTCAGTCATCAAAACATAATCTTCCTCAAAATTGTCATTGACATCATTTAAGTCCTGCTCTGCAACTGCTGCATTCTTCATATACTTAGCATCACAAACTTCCAATAAATCTAAACAGGTTTAGAATTAACTTTAAGATAAGTTTTAAATAAATATATTTTTGTAGATCTAGAGGCCTTTTTATAGCAAAATATACTCACAATCAAGTCCATCAGCAGCAAAAGATTTTGGAATCGATTTGCTCTTTCTTTTATGCAATTTAAGCTGCTTTTCTAGTTTTCTAATTGTTACATCTTCTTTTTTATTTTCTCTTAATAGCTGTTCTCTCCTTTGCTTAATCATATCTTTTTGAACTTTTTTCTGTTCCCTTTTCTCTTTTTTATGTATTTCTTCAATGCTTAAAACCTAAAAATTGTGATATACAGGGTGTTCCAGTTTATAGTAGCAGGACTTTAACAGTCGATAGAAGACCTTTTCTTAAGATGAAAATGTTATATAAATATATATTGAAAAGGCTCGGTTTTTGAGATACAGGGTGGCGAACTTGACTTTTTTTTTCATTTTTAAAAAATAATTCACTCAAATATTAAGACACAGCCATGAAATTTGATATTTTGGGATTTTTCGCAGTGCCGAATTTATACTTGTTAAAATTTTCGTCAAATTTACAGAGGGCGCTATATGCAACATACTAGTGAATATTTAAATTATGATAAGTTTTTTGTGCCTCCTTGTAGCAACTTTTTTTAAATCAAAATGGATTCGCCGTTCATTTTTTTCTAAAAAAGGTACTCTTGTTATAAATTGCTAAATGTCAATGTTTTCGAAATATTTTAAATTTGGTCCTTAGCAGTACGACTGGCTTCCACAAGGGAGTTGTGATTTGATAGTAAATCATTAATTTTGCCAATTTTTATATGTTTAATAAACGCTAAAATATTTTTTAAATTCATTTATCAACTTTATCAATTTTTCAACATTTCAACATCAACATTTATCAACAACTCAATATCAATGTGACTATTACATTTAATATTATTTATTTATTAATTAAAATTATTAATTATTAATTAATTTTAATTTCCTCCCTTGTGGAAGCCAGTCGTACTGCTAAGGACCAAATTCAAAATATCTCGAAAACATTTATATTTAGCAATTTATAACAAGAGTACCTTTTTTAGAAAAAAATAAACGGCGAATCCATTTTGATTAAAAAAAAGTTGCTACAAGGAGGCACAAAAAACTTATCATAATTTAAATATTCACTAGTATGTTGCATATAGCGCCCTCTGTAAATTTGACGAAAATTTTAACAAGTATAAATTCAGCACTGCGAAAAATCCCAAAATATCAAATTTCATGGCTGTGTCTTAATATTTGAGTGAATTATTTTTTAAAAATGAAAAAAAAGTCAAGTTTGCCACCCTGTATCTCAAAAACCGAGCCGTTTTCAATATATATTTATATAACATTTTCATCTTAAGAAAAGGTCTTCTATCGACTGTTAAAGTCCTGCTACTATAAACTGGAACACCCTGTATATATTAGCAATTTAAACAAATGCACACCCCCTGACTGATTAAACTATTAACCAATAAAAAGTCAGTCTGCAGGAGCTCTAATAAAAAAAAGACTTTAAAAATTAAAAAAAAAAAGAATTCATAAAGACTATTTAATTCATTACCTTATTCCCACAAGAGTTTTTCTCAGGAGAATTAGCTCGTACCGTTACTTTTGTATGATTGCTTTGTATTTTTGGTAGCAACTTTTTCAATGGCTTTTTGTCTTGTATACCTAGTTTTTCTGCAGTAGCTACCATTTTTTTGGAAGCAAAAAAATTACGCTTTTGAGAATGAAAGTCGTTTCTTCTAATTTTTTTCACTTTTCTCTTTTCTTTCCTTAGTTGCTTTCTGGAAGGTTTTCCCTTTTGTTTCCCACTAACGTTGGGTTTCCGCTGATTTTTTGGTACCATGATAATATGTATATAAGATCAGGATTCTTTTTTGTATTCAAATAATTTTTAAGAAAGGGTTCAAAACTGTTTAAACAGTTTTAAAATGTGAGAACTGAAAAAGAAAAAAACAAAAATAAAATCACATGCAATTGTAAGGTTATGCTAACAAATTAGAAGAACAGGGATAGGGACTTTCTAATATTTCACTTATTCAGTAGAGCAAATCGCACAAAAGCATTGTTACTTTGAAATATACCTATTTCACTCTTACTTGTACTACACACCATGATTTTAATCCAAACTAAGAGTTATTTTGAAGATTTTCAAGCAATCATATCTCGGATAATAGCCAGCCAATCCCCTTTGCTGAAAATTAACTGAAAGGTTTCTCTTTTCAAAACCCTTAAACAGATACTTAATCAGCTGATTTCATTTGTTGATTTCCATTTCTGTAAGTTCATGTTATTATTACTTCTTTTTAAATCGTATAAGTCATAATAATAAATTAAAATGTCTCTACGAAATTCCAAAGATGTAGACCCCATTAAAATCGAGAGAACTGGGAATGTAAGAGAAGTAGGTTCTCATGCAGTTTGGAGCCTTTCTTCTTGTAAACCTGGTATTCTTTTTTGAATGTCCCTATAAGTTGCATTAAATTCTTTTTTAAAGGTTTTGGAGTAGATCAGCTCAGAGATGATCGAGCAGACACATACTGGCAGTCAGATGGTCAATTGCCCCATTTAGTTAACATTCAATTTCAACGAAAAACTACTATTAGTGATATATACATTTACACTGATTATAAACTGGATGAGAGCTATACTCCTAGTAGAATTTCTATACGTGTCGGAACGCACTTTAACGATCTGCAAGAGAATGAAGTTGTTCCCCTAGTTGAACCTTCAGGTGGGAGCTTTGAAAAATTTTGAAGGACAAAAAATGAGGGTTTTTCCATTGATTTTAAGGCTGGGTTCATGTTCCCATAAGAGATATACGAGATAAGCCAATAAGGGTGTTTATGATACAAATAGCAGTGACCAGTAATCATCAAAATGGTAGAGATACCCATATGAGGCAAATAAAAATTCACAGCCCTATTGACAATCAAGGAATAAGAATAGATCTTTTAGGGACTTGTTCTATGGTTGATTTCCAACAGCATGCTACTATTAGATAAAATATTAATATAATGGAACTTCACTTTAAGACTTTATGCATTTTTGGTTTTTCAAACAAATAATTCACTCCAAGTGAGGTTTTTCAATTAAAGCAGACAATAAATCAGCCATTTTTGTGTACATTCTTAATAATATTAGTGAACCTAGTGTCGTCTTTTTTACTACTGAATTATTACAAGTGACGTTAAAACGCGAATAACTTTTCATACAGGGTGTTTCTAAAAGATCTGTACAAAATTGTATTACAGCTTTCTGAGACGGAAACATGACGATTTGATCCAATTTACTATTGTTCAAAAGTGAACGGTTTTCAAAATACAGGACATCAAAGTGAAGGTTGAAAAAAGGAAAAAAATTTATTACTTCGTTTATAATGCTACTGTCTGAACAAAATGTTGCGTCGGGGGGTTTTTAGGGACAAAAAATCAGAATCTGTTTACATTTTCGATGCGCATCGTAGAGGACGTTGATAGTGTTAGGCAAATTCTTCAGAGAGATATAACTTTATCATGCGACATAAAATTTATTTATGACTAAACTTGTGTTTTTCTACATGTTTTATGAAAAAATGGTATCTTGATAAAAGTCCTTATGGGCATTCCTTTTTAAGATATTTTAGGATTAAAGTTCGCTGCATGTCTTAAAAAATAATTTTAAAATACATATATATTTACTCGTATAGTTGAATCGAAAAAATCAAAATATTCAATTAATTTTCAATTCTTATAATTTTTTTAAATCATCCTGTTTTTATTTGACTATACCAATTTTTTATTATTTATTTTATTGTACTGTACAAGTAAATATGTATTTTAAAGTTATTTTTCAAGACATGCAGCGAACTTTAAACTTCAAATATCTGAAGAAAGAATGTCCGTAAGGACTTCTACCAAGTTATCCTTTTTTTTATAAAACATGTAGAAAAATACGAATTTAATAATAAATAAAATTTTATACCGGGTGATAAAAAATGTATAGCCCTTTAAAGAGAGTTCACCTAGCTTTGACAGCGCCCTCTACAATGTGATTCGAAAATGTAAACGGATTCTGATATCTCGCCCCTAAAAACCTCCCGATGCATCATTTTGTTCAGACATTAGTACTACCAAGTAATTAATCTTTTCTCTTTTTTTTAACCTTCATTTTGACGCTGTGTTTTTAAAATAGTCGACTTTCGGACTAAGATAAATTGGATTAAGTCGTCATGTTTTCGCCTCAGAAATCTGTAGTAGATTTTTGTACAGACCTTTTAAAGACATAGAGCTTTTACTCTTTGGGTGATATTTACAGAAATCAAATTTTGGGTCTTGGTTATAAAATAAAGGTTTTAAAATGTCTAATATTATAAACAACAAATACACGCATAAAAAGCACTTTAATTGGAGTGCATCGTACAATAAAAGATATGAATAATCTACTAGTCCTAACAATTGTTAAAAATGCCTAATATCAAAATAGCATAAAGAAGTAAAACCAACATTTATAATGACTTTGAAGAATGTTAAGCAGAAATGGCACAAAAACCTGGATTTCTACAAGACACTTTCATCAATTATTGTAAAATTTAAGTCATTTCTTCTTGCCTTCATTGGCCCTCATTTGCATTAACAGTTCAAATCGCCTGTTTGTCCTCACCTTTGCCAAATGGTTGCGATTCAACACTTTTCTACTTACAGCCAACTTAGACTTAGAGACAATGGCTTCAATTTGCTCCTGTTTAGTCGCTGATTTATTTGCAGTCATTTTGAATCCGAACCGACTTACAGCTTGTGATTTCTGTTGCTTCTGCTCTTTAATTATTATTTTGTTCGTTAACATATGCTGTATAGGTTTCGAAATTACTCTTGGAATTGCAGATTTTCCGGATGGTGTTTCCTGTTTTAAATCAATATTAACTTTGGTCGAAGAACCGCGTTTATCGATTTTTTCTTGCACAGGTTTGTGAAGGCTCTCGTTAATGGTCGTCGACGGACTGAAAAGAGCTCTCCTTGATTCTTTAGATGCATCTTTGCTAGTACTATGTTTGAATAGCGGTTTAGTTCCTGATAACAAATTTTTGGCCCTAGCAATCTTTCTTTCTTGCAGATCAATAATGCTTTCCATTTTTTCGAACTGGCGTTCGTGGATTTTTTGAAAATTGGGCACTTTTACTTTGGATGTTTTTTTTGCAGTTTTATCCCCTACGCTTTTATCTTTTGTTTTTAACATTTCTTTCACCAATTTGTTATCTTTGTTGATTCTGAACGGAGTGCTTATGGCCGATGTCGATGGCAAAATGGGTGATTTTGAAGCTGAAAATGCGCAAAGTAATTTCAATTAATTAAGGTGTTGAAAAGCAGAGACGAAAATTTCTCAAAATCCTCAAGACATTGAATAAGTGGTTCTATCCAGCCTTGCATATTATAGTGGACGCTTATATGTATACAACACAAGATATACAAATGGGTTTAAATTCCAAATTTACCTTTAAAATTGCCGGCCAAAATGCTGCTGTTTTGTAAATGGGATTTAGCTGCAGGCGTTTTTCGCACCACTAAAGGAGATCGCGTTTTCCTAGTGGGCGTACTTAAAGGGCTTGCAATTTTTACTGATTTTTTGGCCCGAGTTTCTTTCTTTGACATTTCATTGGAATGGTGTGGAGATGCTATCCAAAATGAAACCGATTTATTTGTTTTAGAGGCGGTTTTTGGTCCGGATACTAAAAATAATGGTTGATTGATTTCTTCATATAGAAATAAAGAGGAAATATAATAACTATACCTCTAGGCACAAGCGGAGTTTTCTCAATTTGATTCCAGCGTCTTCCAACAGATTTTCGGCCTCCCAACGAATGATGAAGATCTTTATTTTAAAAATTATGTTATAATAACATGTAAAATAACGTCCAAAAAGAAATATAACCAACTATTAATTTTTAATATTTTGACATTTTATAAGGTGGAGATAATACGTGTTTTTTATTAGCTGCTGACGTAAGACCCAGATTGTAAAATTGTTTGTATATATTTCGGAAAAATCCCAATACACATCAATAGGGTTTTCAAGGGGGATTAATAATGATATTGAATTTAACTTTTCAAGGGCAAGCCCCTAGGTTCCAGAACCATGTTTATAAACAAATTACATGCAAGGTACTTTCTTGACTTTGCTACACATTTACGCCAAATAATTTAAAAATTTACCCATTTCCCTGTTCTTCAGTACTTGAATTTCTTCACATTGGGACCATCTCTTTCTGACTGATTGTCTCTTGGTCTCTGAGTTTTCAATATCACCTTCCTCAAGAAAAGTGTTTCTCTTTACAATTGCGTTGTAGCAGTCGGTAGAGGTTTCAGGACTTGCAACGGTATTGTCAAAGATTGCTGATTGATCATCTAATTGAAATTACTTTAATGTAATTTGATTCAAGATGCCAATGTAGATAAGCATACCAATTTTGCTATTTTTACAAGCCTCATATTCCTCACATTGGGACCATTGCTTCCTGACAGATGTTTTCTTTTTTAACACTGGAACTTTAATATCATCTTTGGTAAAGGTGCTTCTTCTATCAGTTATTGCAGAAATGTTAGTAAATAAGTTTGGTTCTAATTCGGAGTCAGCTGAAACAGAAAGATCTCTTTTATTATCTTCTAACTAAGTTTAAAATAATTATATGAGAGAGAGAGAGAGATAACTAAAGTTTCTAATCCTAAATTTACAGATTCACCTTGAATGCATATCATGACTCAAATACCAAACGTACCTCTATCATTCTTAGCATTAAATGCTGACATCGTAGATTGAGACCATTTTTTCCTGTCGATCTTTTTATTTTTGACATCCGGTGTTTCTGTACCAACGTCTTTAGTAAATGTACTGGATCTTGTTAGTCTAGGAGCTACTGACATTTTGCTTTTAGCGAATGTATCACTTAAAAGCACCGACTCTCCGGTTTCTGATACAATGTTAGCTAAAAGAAACTATTGTTGTAAATATGCTCTATATTTGAAGCTGATTGGGAACACAAATGTTTAGTCAAGGGTGATTATTATTTTCAGTTACATTTAACTGAAATAATATGCCATTCCACCGCGTTAACTCTTACTGAAGTATGAAGCGTTATTCCCAAAAATAAAAAAAAAATAAACTAAATCAGGAGAAAAGGGATAAAGGAAGGGGTTATATAGTTGTGTATTAAATAAAAATGTGTTTTACCAACTTACGTAAGTCGCGGTTTGACGCATTGAGGACCATTTTAAAAAGATCTTGATCCCGGGAGGCCTCAAACGTATGGGTTTCACTTCCAATTGCAGCAGACTCTAGATTAGCATTGGTGTCAATTTGATCACGGTCGGGAATCAAATCTTCATTTTCGCCGAATTTTAATAGAACAGAAGTTAACTTTAAGATGGCGTAAAAAAATGGAATAAACAATCACCATTATCAGAATCTGCTTCCTTTATGTTTCCATATATCTTGTCACTTGTCCAATTAAGATCGTCTTTTGACGAACATTGTTGACGCTTCCTTACTGTGATGAAGCTAATTGTTCCACTATCATTCCCTAAAATGCAAAATATTGTAGTGAGCTTTTTATGACAAGAAGCAGTTACCAGTTAAATTTGTTATCCATGAATCTTACATGAAATAATAATTTATTAATCCCTTACTTTCTCTTTCCAACATTGGCTTGATAACATTTTGCTTTTCAGCTGTCATCATAGATCTTTTTGTTGAAGACCTAAGCCATCTACCACTTTTTCCATTTTCAGCTAAATCTTTGTAATTTTCTTTATCCTCAAAAGTCAAAAAATTGACATCATCATTCTGAACAATTTGGAACATCGAATCATTTTCTTTATTGTTTCCTGATACAAGAAGACTTTTGCTTGTGCTCACTCTCTCAATCTAAAATGCTCTTAATGAGAACTTTTCATATATAGCTAACAATACCTTACTGGGGACGGTAAAGCAGGCGATAATGCTTGCTTCTTGACTTTCTTTGTAGTGGACTTAGTAGTCACTTCAAAATTTTTGCTTTTCTGTTGTTGCTTTGAGATTTTAGAACCTCTTTTTGCCCTACTACAATCAGCATTTTCAGAGTTGGGACATTTGGTGCCAGAAGCATTTGATATGGGTGTTTTTAGTGGACTCTACAAATGAAGAAGAAAACTTGAATAACAGTTAAAAAAAAAGTTTTCCATTCTAGGTGTAACTTAAAATAAAATATTTTAAATTTCGAAAACTTGTGTTATAAAAATTTCAAGAAAAGTACCAATATTTTATATTTAGGACTTTTTGATCTCTTTTTGAATAAGACCATTAGCTCATGGATCAATATCTTATATCTCACCTTAAAAGAGTGACTACTTTTAGAATTTTCCAGTTCTTCGATTTCAAAACTAAAAGCTGCAGAGTATGATGAGCTTCCACATTCCTTGGAGGTTGATTGCAAAGCTGCTTTCTTTCGATTCCTTAATAAAGCTTTTCTTGCCTTCTTTCCTGACATTTTTGGGATCTAATAATAAGTGATCCATAATTACTTTATAATGGATGTCAGATTGAGGTAAGTGTCAGAAAATGACAAAGGTTTAATTTATTTATATGATTTGTATATTTTATTGAATTATTTTCCACATAAGTAGTATATTTGAAACTGTTTTTTATGTTATTCTTTGGAATATGTTCACATTCAGGTCACTATGTTCATAATACTCCTGTGTAAACTCTTAGAATTGTAACTAAAGTAAATTAACCAAAGTTCTCAGGACACAGATCAATCTGAAGATTGATAATTACAAATTTTTATATACCTTTTGGGATTTATTTTTCGCAGCTTTACATACAGTTTGTTCTTTAAAATCACAATTAAAGGTCACCAAAAAGTCGCCAATTCCCAAACCCAATGCTTCTATCAGAATGTAGTTTACGTTCAAATACAAATACATGGATGAAGAATGTTTGATACTTACCAATATAATGCAACTATTGGGGAGAAATTTCCATGTAAACTTGAAAATTGTTACTCTAACGAACAAACAACAATTTAGTAATAAAAAAGTTTTTACATAAACAAATACAAATTTAAATATAATTTTTGTCTAGTTCGGCCAGTTTAATAATGAATTTTTAATTTGAAATGCTGAACCAATCAACTGCCAAAAGCGTGTAACGTCAACTTCAGCCTTCAGTCGATCGGCAACGGTTTTAAAGGAGTCTATTCAGTAACATGCACTGCAGAGTTATTCAGTTTCCTGTTACAAGTTGTTCTGGAATATTCCTTGTCATTTGCCATTTGAATTTGAATTTGAATTAAATCTCCAGTCATAAACGGTCACTTTCATTTCAGCGGTATACGGAGTGTTTCAAACATACTCAGCTTTTTGAAATTTTCTCTGTATTACGAGACGATTGTACAACTCTTGCAAATTGAAGGTAAGTAAAAATTTTGGAAATTAAAGACCAATTGGTTTAAAATATTTTAATAAAAATCACATTTATTGGCATAATATATGTAATCACAGGACAAATCACATAAAAAATAAATTATTATTTTATCTATTAATGACCATATTTCCTGCATGTATGTACATTTCGACAAATTGGCGTACCTCACTGTAAATCTAAGTTACAATAAAATTTTAATAATCGCATAATTTATACTCAAACCAACACTCAGCTATTAAATTTACTTCAACTGATTTAGAATAGTTTGCTCAACAGTGCTGCAACGACGCATGAAATTGATAAAAATTGAGCGACTGCATTATCAGTAGTGGTGGTAATTGGATCGTCCGTTGTGTTCTTTCCATCGTCATCTTCTTCTTCGGTTTCAACTGCAACATTTCTTTTCTCCCTCTCCTCTAGTGCTGATTCCATGTTACATGATTTCACTGCAACTACAGTTTTCAGCGTGCTGCAATACGTGTCTAAGTCACTTGAGAGGACGCATTGTCGAATGTGTTCCAAAGATTTACCTAAAAATAAAAAAAAAATTGTTAAATTATTATGCTTATTCATCAAATTAATTGGATTAGTTCAACTCACCGACATAATATTGGACATTTAGGCACCCATATTGAGCATTGTCGTCTATTCCGTTGAACATTAGCTGACTTTCGAAAGGAAGAGCTGTGACGTACTCGTCACAATCTTTTTCAGCAATCTCTTTGGCTTGGCATGCCACTCCTCTGCATGTTTGGCAGCTCTCAGCTAGAGCTGCAAAAGAGAACCATTTCGTTCCATGATACAAGCCGTATTTGAAAATAATTTTTAGCCATTAAGTAGACCATTTAATAAAGTTAAACTATGAATGTTGCGGCCTTCGAAAAATAGGCATTTTTCCAGTTTATTTGACCGTTAAAGATAGAGATGGAATATGCTTTTAAAATTTGGATATGCATAAATGTACAGGGTGGTTCGTTTAGGAAATAGAATCAATTCAGATACCCCGGGAGTTTATGCAACACTTGTATTCAAAAGCGACTTCTGCAATAATTTAGATGCTATAAAATACTGTTTTGAGAGGGAGACACCCTGTACACAAGATATTGCAAAATATTGTTTAAGAAATTCTAAAGTAGATTATATATCCAAAAATACATAGAAAACTTCTTAGGCACGGGAGTTATATATAGGATGTTAAAGTTTGAATATCGATCTGTATTTCTGGTGATAAGTTTTAGGGGTTTATTAGATATTTGGTGTAAATGTCGAATGCGTATTGGAAGACCCATTTTTTTGAAAAAAAAAATTATTTTTGGATGTTGAAGTTGAAACGTATTGTCCAAAATAAAGTAAAATTCAAAAATAGTTAAAAATAATAGGTCAAGTTACGAAAATGGTGTAAAAATGTTACGTATGTACTTAAGGTAGTTTAATACATTTTTTTAATCGAAAAAATTATTAAAAAATTTAGAATCATACAGAGCAAAAAAATCACAAAAATCACTATAAAATTACAAGATGAAGCTTACTTTTTCCAGCGAAAATCGCCACTAAAACTAAACACACTTGCATCCACTTCATTTTCAGCAAAGAGCACAAATTTATGGTTTTTCTAACCAAAATCCTGAACAAATACTGATTATATTACACTCAGTGCTTATACTTATATATTAGTTTACAACCATCCCAGATAATAATCTATCCGATAAAAACAAAGCTTTTTCTGGCGTTTTGAAGAGCTACGCTTACCTCTCTACCCTGCTATGATATCTAAGCGCTCACTGCATGGAAAACTGGTATTATATTTTAAGATTAGGGTTGATAATCCCTTTATGGGACTGCAAGGCATTATTACTTATTAGGTAATTCGTGTAAGTCAATAAGTCTACATTCCACAGCGAAATTTCAAAGATTGTTACTGAATATATTGAGATTTTCGGAAGAGCATTGATTTGAAGGTGGCGAATCTTGAGCTCTATCAGAAGAACCAGGAATTTTCAAACTCACAAGTTCATGTCTTAATATTTCACACAAATATTTTTGTAATTTCTTCTTATTTGATCATAGCCCTTTGTAATTTAGTTCAGGTTAATAATAAAATTTGACCTTATTTTCTGCCATATTGCCAGAAGATTATAACTAAGGTACATGAGTGAAAGAGACCATGTGACTTAAATTGATGATAAGGTTTTTTTTCTTGAGTTTTTGAACCTTTTTAACTCTTTTTGGTATTTTTCAAACCGATTTATAAGTCTAAAAATTATAGTTTTTTGACACTTTTAAAAATCAGTAGCGTTCTCAAAACTGTCACAAATTTTCCAAAATTAGTAAAATAAAATTGGGTATAACGTCAATAAAAACTTGATTTAATTCATTTTTTATTTCATTGTTGACACGACCCTGATTTTTGCATGGGATTTATAAGCTGTCAATATCAGAAGCAAACAGTGGAGAATTTCATAAAACGGACGAACTTTAAAAAGAAACGACTTTTTTCCTTGACATTTTGTCCTTTTTTCACACCTTTCGATAGGGCCCTACTTTTTCTTTGCATTCTCTGATTCTTAAGCGAAAATTATATTTTGCCGCCTCTTTGTCTGGCCTTTCTTGACCGGTTATATGGTCACTACGGAACTTCATCCAGATCTCAGAACCAGATTTACCAGAACCAATTGGTTCTTTCAAGAACTGCATTATCTGCTTGCATTATTTTCAAAATTGAGTAGAGGAATTTAAAATCATGCGAGTAAATGAATCACATGAAAGTTTTTCCTACCTAATTAATACAGGGGAATTAAATTATCGATAAAAGAGAAAGGCTTTATTTATTACCTCAACGGTTTTATAGTAGTCTGTAGTCTCTAATAAAATACATTAAAACTTAGTCACAATCTGATCCTTGAAAATTTTGCCGTAATTAAATCCTCAGGGCGATAAAAATTACTCATGAAATTGGTGCTTTCGTGCAAAAACAATATCCAGGGAGGTTAGTCATCTGGAGCATTGTGTAGCTGACTTTATCAGCTAATATGTGTAACTGGTTTATTTTTATAAGCGTAAGGCGGTATTTACGGTTATAGCAAACAATACCTGCCTACAACCTAATCGATTTTCGCTCGTCTACAAACGACATACAAACATATTGGCTAATAAATGTTGGAATACTAACTTTTGCCATAAATTTCGGTCTTGTGACTCTAATCACACTGCAATATGTTTATTAATACCTCATCGATATGAGATTCATGGTGATGAAGAAAGAATTGGTAGTTTGCAAAGTGTTGATGAAGGAAATGTATGAGCAACAAAGGGTCACTTAAGACAAACATATCAATGAGGATTACGAAAGTAATTAATTTCTAAATTATTTTGAACACCTTTACTGAGAACCTCCTTTATCGATTATTACAGAGACTGGATAATTAGGAGTTATCACAGGATATTTGTGAGGTCAGTTAGGCCAATTTTATAATTATGGTAACATTAAGTGGCAGGTAAAGTTTATGAAAATAAATTAGAGGCTGGAAAAACAAGTGTAGTATCTACAACTGCCATTAATCGCTATCAGGAGCCAATAACTGCAATAGCTTACGCATCTACTGGCTTTAGCAAATAATTTTCCTATCGTGATGAAGTTAGTATAATAGCAGGCGATCATTAAAAAAACCTCGCTATAGACCATGAACCTGACACGTATGACTCTGATTAAGCCACTTGATATACTGCTGATAAGAGATTAATTTATCCAAGACATGCCGCTCACATTACCTCTACGTGATTCCAACTTAGGTTTCTTTGGAGCTGTCTCCTTTTCCATCCTGCTCATATTTCTCGGATTTCACTGATTTTCCGAGAACTTACCAGTTACAAATCTCCTCACATCTCCCTTTGGATGCTCATTTTAATCGGAGGATTTTTCCAATTTTTTTAGCAAATCTCCTTGAGCGTCGCATTTTTAATTCTTTCCTATTTTCCAATTAATTAAATCAATAGCTGTACAGATAAAACATTATATGCTATTTTCCTTTATTTTCAGAAAATTATGTAAACTTGGCAACGTGGTCTAGCAAATCCTGAGCTTGTCCTATTCCTAGACCCGCCACTGGTAGGGCACCTAATAAAATCATGTAAATAGAGTAAACATTTATAGGAATATGTAATTTTAGCTTCTAATTGAATTTGAATTTGATTGATGTGAGCTGGTAATCCCGTGAATTATAACTAATGATCATTTTTATAAGCGGATGATCTGTGAATGTTCCAAATGTTTCAAAATTAATCTCCAAATTTGTGAACGATTACAGTATCAAAATGGTAGTACGTAGCAATAGGCGTAGTGAGGAATAAAACTGTGTAAAAATGTAGTATACTTAACTAATTTTTTTATTATAGAATTTTTTAAGTACGAATTTTAGATAGAAGAATATAAGCAGAATAAAATTTCCTTGTGCAAATATTTGACAGGACGCCTTTGGTTGTTTCAGAAATGTAGTCCTCAATTCCTCAGAAAATTTTGATTTTTGATTGATCCTCCAACTCCTTTTTCAAATAGAAAACAGTTGAATAGATAGTAGCAACTTTCAGTCTTCTCTGACCGTGACCATATATATCCCAGGGGCAGTTCCGATGGTTAAACCCGAGTTCAACCGGAGGTTTTTGTGGGTAGGCGTTTCGGGGAATCCCTCACTACCCGTCCTCCAGAATACCAGGCAAGGTGTCCTGTGGAAAATTTTCCTCGTGTCGCAAAAAACCCGTCAGGACTGCGCGCTTCGGTATTTACACATTCGGGTCATGATAACGTTCTTCATGACCTAGGTGTATAATATTCAATAAGCATTCATATTCAAAATAACTATTTTTCGCTCTTGTGACTAATCTCCTTGCAATATTAATATTAAATTGACTAACTACTACTAAGGCCGATGTAATAGCAGATCCATTTAGATAATAATCGGTTATTTGATAGTTGAGAACTGCAATAAATATATTTATGTTTCTTATCAGTTGAATTTGAAATCCTGAATGATCCTGTCCTGTTATCATTCTAACCTCCTAGTAATTATGGATGTTAAACTATAAAGGTGACTAATATATAGATTGATATGCAATGATTCCCTTTTGAAAAGTAGAAAGCTAAGTTTATGCGACGCCCAAAGCATAACATAATGCTTAAGTGTGTTACACAAATGCTAACAGGTATTTTTTTTTACGGGGAAAATATTCAATAAAACAGCCGATTGGACGTTTTAGTGACCGGACAGTGTGGGATTCACCGAAGTGCCTAAACCACTAAAAACCTTGGGATTCCTGTTGACCTAACCTGCGACGACACGAGACTGTCCCGCTAACAGGTATCATTATAAAGCTAACTTTCTATATTATGCAAGCCATGATATGCGTTATGCGCTGCATAAACTCAGCTTGACTTCTTTTTTTTTTGACAAATTTCAATCAAATTTGAATCGGTTCAATTCATGCGATAGAGCGTCAGACATTTTTATAATTAAATCTTCTATCAGTAGTATTTCTGGGATAGGTATGTGAAGGTGAATTGTGATTTGTGATATGAAAGTAGGTATTAATATTCATTATAATGGATCGAAAGATTAGCAGGCATAGCAGTACACGGCTGGATGACGATTCTCGACTGAGCTATGTTCACTGTTAAGGCGTGAGTTGTTGCGTAATGAGCCAATCCCAGTGGCGCAAAACCATCGAGTTATGCAGCAATAAGGTTATAAACTCGGTAATAATGTTAGATTACGATTGAATAATATTTGGTGCAATGTCATCCGGGAGTGTTAAAAAATGTGAAAAATCATGAGAATCAGAGATGTAGATAACTAGCACAATCATGTTTTGATAGTCCCCAAATAATGTCTAAAATGAAGCTATATGGAGAGAAGGAAAAACGCTGAAAATGGCCTTCGAAAAAAATACGCCGGCTTCATCGGAAAAAAATGTATTAATTTTTATTATCTTTTAAATTTCAATATTATATTGATAATGTATAAGGTGTGCTATACAAGGTGTTATTTAAGTATGTGACCAAACTTAAAAGGGTAAATTTTTGAGTAATTCTAAGACGAGAAGTTTTCATAAAAGTTAAAAAAAAAATTTGACACCCTGTATCTTGAAAATAAAGCATTATCAAACCTATATATGTTTACATAAACTTTTCGTTTTAAAATCGCTCGAAGAATCACCTCTTGAAGTTTGGCTACGTACTTAAATAACACCTTGTATATTGCAATAGCTTAACATGATTCTGTAAAAGATATGCTCATTGAAAATGTCTGAACAAACATCAATGCTCTCAGTAAGAACAATCGCTATTTATTTGCCGTTTTAAAAATGTGTCATTTAGTTAAAATTAAGTGGAATTTTTACAGCCTTAAACAAAATTTAATTTACGATAAATTACCTTACAGATCTTCCGAAAAAATATTGGATTTTTTAAGATTCTCCAGACTTCCGATAAAAGTAACGAATTACAGGTAATGTTTTTTGATCATGTAGGGGGGTTGAAAGAAGATTCCGGATCTCTGGAAGGAGGTTTCGGATCGATTTTTTTTTTATATAAATGAGGTGGTTTTAGTTACGATCAACCACAGATTAGCCCCATTTGGTGCATAAACCCATTTGAAACCGAAATACTCCAAACCAGACTTACTGAAAGTTTTCAGTGAATCTGGGATTCAATGGAGATCAAATCATTCCAGTCAACGCTGGATAGATAAAGGTAACAGATCTACGGCCAAATGGTAGGTTGGTTAATTGCCTTGTGGGTCAGTCAATGAGTCGATCGGTTGCTCCCTCAATGAGTTGATCTGTCTGTGGATCGGACGATCAGTCGATCGGTTTTTGGGCCGATTGGCCTGTTTGACGGTGGTTGATTGGGCCTGTTGAACGGAGTTGGTTGGTTGTTCAACCAGTCGTTCCACCTTTTCAATTAAAAATTGCAAATTCGTAGATAGAGGAATTGCAATGCTCACGAATGCGATGTTCAAAAAGGTGATAATTACAAAGTTAATTAAATTGCACATTTTAATGTTCAGTAAAAACCCACCTTAAAAGTATAGTTCAAATATACAAGGGCGAATTAGGTAATAACGGCCCTACCCATTCGTTCCTCAGTCAGTAACCATCTTTTGGAAACACCCTGTATTGCCTCTTAGGTAAATATTATATAGTTATATGGACAGGAGAGTGTATTTATTTATTTGTTTACCCTACTGGTCGCAACAAATTACATTAACAACACCGTTAACCCGATTTCTATAATCTAATGTTACCGGATATCACTCTCGCTCTAATAAGGGGTTTAAATGTCTTTCACCCCCCACGTTCCCGATTGTGGGGGTTGAAAATGGGACGATGAGGCGCCAGAAAGCCTGACGATGTCTCTCCATGTGGCGTTTAAGGGATATATAGTTGGAGTGACGAATCTAGTGTTAGACAAATTTTCAAAAACGAAAAATTGTGATTGTAGAATGATATAAATAACGATTGGAACGAGATTTTATGCAATTAATACCTTTTTAAAGCTTTTAATAAGTTAGGTATTCACAACCTCTATCCATAATGTTATAAATTAAGAGGATAAAAATGAAGGGGAAACAATAAAATTAAACTTCTGCTATAAATTATGGGTTCGATTCGAAGGAACAGTCGTTTCGATTTATGTATGTGATTGGTAAGATTCGACTCATGTAAAGTCTTGAATAGTTGTTGAAGATATTCGTAAAGTTTGAAAATTTACAATTCAAAGTATTATGAAATTGTGTAAAAGAAAATATTTAACTAATTTTATTATGATTAAAAAAGACATTATTGACTAGTTTTAAGCTAATATTAATTAGAAGTACTTAATATGTTTTCACCATTTTATATCGTCTCAGAAAAATGTATCTACATGTTGCGTAAAAATTATTATTGATCATCTCTCGCATTCATTGAAAGTATCTATAAAAAGTACAATAAATTTTGACTTTATCGTTAATCCGTAATGTTTAAGTTAATCTCTCTTATAAGATAATCAGACACCTGAAAAGTACTATGTGATGTATATTATTTGTAAAATAGGTTAAAAAAAATTATTGTGGATTCGTTTATCATATTATGATGTGTTTCAATATCTAGGAAGCTAACGAATCTCGAGTGGGGAAATTTTTCAAATTAGAAAAGTTTTATACTCAAGTTATCTAATGAAAAAATAAGGTATAGATTACAAATCGGGTTAAAATTGTTGAAAACATCAAACTACGCTCACTTACGGCACTACAATTAAAAATAATTCAGTAGAAGGGATATATGAGTTAAGTAGAACATTTTTTATTAACTAAAAACTGGCAACACCGAGCTAGTCTTTTGTTTTTAAAAAGCAGACCATATTGTGACATAATTGCACAGCCTGGTGTCAGGGAGTCCATCTCTGTGGGCACTGTTGCCAGATGCTTTTGAAAATTCAAGGTAAAAGTTGAGGTCAAATAAATCCTCCACTTGGTAACTTGCACGATTTTAGACACTTTAAATCTATCAGATTTTAAAAACAACCTTAATCAAATTTGCAATTAAAAGTTCTGATATCTATGGTTCTTTTTACTGGACAAACGGCAACCCCAACGTATTGATTTTTTTTTAGGAATAAATATTAATTTTTGACAAGGACGAAGAATTTTTTTGAGCAGACTTCATTGCCAGATGAGTTTCCGCATCTAAGATTTTTAATAGAAATAATTTATTTTTTATCACTTGCGGCCCATTTTTTGTTGATTCATTGTTTATAAAGTATGACGTATTTTTATTTCAATCTAGAGTATTAAGTAAATATGTTGCAAAATAATGGGACTTTTTAATCAAACGAGTTGTAATTCTCAAGTTACTTTAAAAAAAAACATTAAATAATTATCTCTTTACAAGTGGATTCAATATGATATACTGCAGAACTTCAGTATTTATATAAAATTGATCCAAAACCTCAAGTAGTACGCTTTAAATTGAATCCGATTTTTAACGTTAGAAAATCATCGACTATAATTAAGCTTTCTTTATTAAGTAGCGACGTGTCAAAAAATGTATTTCAAGTTGAGTACTGGGTTGGCATGGAACTCCACGGAATAACTGAAGTCAAAATAAATGAGTCACATGTTACTTATAACTGTGTTATTTAGCAAAAATTCAATTTAAGTGGCAACAAACGTTTGCTGAATTAAAAGTCTTGATTAGGACCTATCAACTTTTACTTGTAAAGTAATAATGTCGCACGTAACGTTTATTTTTAAAAATGACGAGATTTGTTTTTAAAGGATCCATTACTATTTGGGCATGCATCGGTATCAGAGGAGGTTGAATATGTATACTTAACGTAATTTTTGGAAAAAAGGCTATTTCAGGAAGTGAACAATGCTTCCACCTGACGCACAAAATCGCATTCAATTTGGTGCTTGGAATTTTACATATATAAAATAAGTTTGCGATGTTTAGAAAAGATAAGTTCTGAAATATGGAGCATGCAACGTTGCCACAACTTGTGCAAAACCTAAGATTTTTTAGAAAGATAACTTTCTTCTGAAATAATGCGAAAAAAGCTTTTTGCCTTTTGCATAATTTTTTTACGAGATATTTTCAGGACTTTCTGAAAATTCTTTAGATGATTTCCTTCGAATTTGAATTTTTGGATTTATGACAATTTTAAAGTGAGTCGCAGGTATTTGAAAGTTCCTTTGCATACTGACCGTACTATGAGCTTCTCGTATAATTAAATTTTGTACATTATGTGTATTATCTGAGATATCTAATGCAGTTTTTTAGGAAAATTTCAATGTTTAATAATTTTGCAGCTGGTGCATAGATGAATTAATCTAAAATAAGATCGTGATGCTATAATATGGAGTCTGGGATGGCAATTAAAATCAACGCAGTTAAAATTAAATGTACGAAGCTCCAGAATCGCATTGGATTTGACAGAGAATAATTGTTGGTAATTCGTGATTCAAACAGTTCTACTGTAGGACGTGATCAATAGCATTTTGGGAATGTTGCAGGTAAGATCTTGACAACATTGAAAAGCGCACGAATCCAGATTCCTGGCCTCGACTATATTCCAGAAATCCTAGCAATGCGCATTTTGTTTACTAAAAGTTCTTTCACTTCAAAGTGATTTGGCTGGAAAGCTGAAAGCAAGGCAGTTTTCATATTCTGACGAACAATAATTTATTAATATTTATATTATTTACAGTGTGCCAAAATGTCATGGATGGAAGCTTGCGGACTATTTTTACTTTTGGTGTTGTTTTGCGGGAAAGGTATGAGTTTTTAATTATTTAATTGGTCGTCTTGCATGCGCATTATTTCAAAGATAAATGTAGTGGATAAAGAGCATCTAATTACACCGAAAGACATTTCCACGGAGATATCAAAATGTGCTATTCGTGCTACTCTTCAGCGTAATTCCTTAACCATACCCTTTCCTATTTAATTTTTTCCGATGTTGGCACGTATATTGACAGAACGATCATTATCGTTAAGTTAATTGGAGCAGGTGGTCAAATTTGACGTTATCTTAATTAACATTGCACCATCAGTTTTTAATTCCCAATAATAGATAACCGTGCAAATTCTTTTATCATGCCTGCCTATTTCTTTAATAGACCTTGACGAATTGCCGAAACAATAGCTGATTCTGAAGTGATGTACTCTGGAAAATTTGCCGATAAATGATAAAATCATTATTTCTCCATTAATGGAACTGTTTTGAAATTATGTTTTCGATTATTGCCCAGCAAATATATCTGCGAGAAGTGCCCATGTGAGTTGTTATCTGAAATCTCTGAATTTGCAAATTGCGCACATAATTGGTATTTTAGATATTCTTAAATAAATAGAGATAAATAAATTGCTATCTAGCTACTGTTAAAAAAAAGGCTTATCTAAAGATTATCCGTACATACACTCATTTCAGCAGGGTCACTGCAAAATTCAAAGTGAACCAGTTCTCATGCAGGGTCCCAGTCAGCTCCTTCTTTTATCTACAATCGTGCAAAATTCACGTTTCTCAGATAAATGTGTGAAATTGAATTTCCTTATAATGCATGGGGTGTGCACTACTACAAGAAGTCAAACGAAACATTTTAAAAAAGAGAAATCCCGATATTAAAACAAAGCACTTGGTTTATCACTTGACCTCAAAGAGATTAATATGCAACCGAGGTTTTGACTTCTCGTTTGGTTTCCGAGATATCGAGTCTTTCTGGGTTGATACAGCATTCAAATCATTTTCGTGTACTTGAGGATATAGAAAAAATCATGATAATAAACAAAGATAAATTAATTATCGGTAGTTTTTTATGCTTCTCCTTACTCAAATACGCGAACTATGGACGAATGGACGCTAAAACGAAGAATCTGTGGATAACAAATTTCAGCCTACTCAAAATTACCAATTATTGATTATTAGTTTACTGGATTATTTCTTAACTCAAAAAACCTAAGAAAAAATAGCAGAAAAAACTAAAATAAATAGTAAACTAAATGCATGAGAGGTCAATATTTACATTATGGGAAATCCTAAATTCCTTCCCTTTCTTAGTCGCTGAGAAGTCCAGTTTCGATGATATGCACCATGAAATCATTCTAAAAGGCTGATTTGAGATAAATTTTCGGTATTCATCGGATCATTGCTTAATTAAAAACAAAAGATAAAAATGTGTTTAATTAAGTGCAATGATCAAAGACCGCCCACTTACCTGAAATCGACCTTTTGGGATGACGATATGATTTATATACATATATGCTATCAGTCATACTACGATTTATATATGATCACGTAGGGATTTCCATTGGATTTTCTGAGAATTTATACTTTCAAGCAATTTCTTGGTAATGGTTCATGATCAAGTTTTGAGTAGGTTATTTTAATCAATTTCTTTTCATAGATAGGTGTAATGTTTAACTCTCCTATAAGCGAGAATAGCTTCATATTGAACAGTAATGATTTACATGCAATGAGGTTGTCCGATTCTGATTGAGAGAGAGATTGATCTGATAATCGAGATATTCTTGAAATATTGTGTTTCACTTCAATCTCAAGGCAGAATTAAAGCTTATGATTTTGCCGTCACAAATAAAATTTTTCTATTATTAATAAAAATTCACCATGTGATATATACGACATAATTTTATCTCTAATAATGTATTATGATTTAAAGACGACTAAAGCACCTAGATTCCCAGTTATGTATATTGAGATTTCTGAAATATCTGCAGAAATCTAAAATCAGTCATTATTTCATCATCCATCAGTCATCCATCGACCCCCCCCCCCCCCCCCCCCATATCTTCGCTTTTCAAGACAATCGTCAATTTTATGTTGAAGAGGATGTTTTTTTATCTATACTGAGATTCCTTCTCTTTGGGATTAACGTCGTAAAGTGGAAGCTTGTGGAGCGCCTCATTAATGGATATTGTGTAGGAGCAATTTTAAAACCCATATACAGGGTATTTCAAATTCGACCCTCACCATTGGGATCTCGGAAACTAGAGGAGATACGAAAAAGTTTAAATGGGGGCAAAGTTGCGCAATCTAGTGCTTGATCGAATACCGTTTTCAAAATTTTAATTTTCCAAGTACTTCCGAAGATATCCGAGAAAAACTAAAAATTGGAGAATTCATTTTTATTTATTTTTAGCGTTATTTGATAAAGAAGATTAAATCCGTAAGCACATTTTCATTGCCACTTTTTCTCAGCTACACAATGACATATTCAAATTTGCGATCCGACGTTTCGTCTTTCGGCTACCATCATCAACTTTATTTTTTCTTATGGGCGCCATATTGGATTTTTCGACAAAAAAATAGTACGTTTCATTCTGAATTCATTGATATAGAACTTCTTATAATTTACTTTTTTAAAAGCCGAAGTATTTAAATAAAAAGAAATATTACATAGTTGGCCTTGACTCCATCGAAAGACTTTCTTTTGTTCGCGCTATATGACAGAACTTTTCAAACGAATTTAGAGCGTGTGCAGATTTCCAATGAAAATGAGTTTCCGAAGTGAAGAAAAACGAGATATGTTAAGACTTTATTACAAATTTGATAGGAACAGTACGAAAACAGCTCAAATGTATTTTGAGTTATATCCGGAAAGACAACAGCCGCATAGAACATTATTTAAAACTTTGGATCAACATTTAACTGTTTGGTACCTTTGAAAATCTTTTTCCATTCTGTTTCCATACTTCACTTTAGGTTTTTGGTCAGTTTGGTGAGTTTGGTGCTTTCGAAATGTTCATCTAAAGTTTTAAATAATGTTTTATGCGGTTGTTGTCTTTCCGGATATAACTCAAGATAAATTTGAGCTGTTTTCGTACTGTTCCTATCAAATTTGTAATAAAGTCTTAACATATCTCGTTTTTCTTCACTTCGGAAACTCATTTTCATTGGAAATCTGCACACGCTCTAAATTCGTTTGAAAAGTTCTGTCATATAGCGCGAACAAAAGAAAGTCTTTCGATGGAGTCAAGGCCAACTATGTAATATTTCTTTTTATTTAAATACTTCGGCTTTTAAAAAAGTAAATTATAAGAAGTTCTATATCAATGAATTCAGAATGAAACGTACTATTTTTTTGTCGAAAAATCCAATATGGCGCCCATAAGAAAAAATAAAGTTGATGATGGTAGCCGAAAGACGAAACGTCGGATCGCAAATTTGAATATGTCATTGTGTAGCTGAGAAAAAGTGGCAATGAAAATGTGCTTACGGATTTAATCTTCTTTATCAAATAACGCTAAAAATAAATAAAAATGAATTCTCCAATTTTTAGTTTTTCTCGGATATCTTCGGAAGTACTTGGAAAATTAAAATTTTGAAAACGGTATTCGATCAAGCACTAGATTGCGCAACTTTGCCCCCATTTAAACTTTTTCGTATCTCCTCTAGTTTCCGAGATCCCAATGGTGAGGGTCGAATTTGAAATACCCTGTATAGTAGTTCTTTTTAAATCTTGTTCTACTTAGAAGTTTCAATGAAATCACCGAATTCGAAGCACAATGTGACCTTCTCGTCCTTTGATTTCGGTTGTGAAATGCTCAAGAAATGGACATTTTTAAGAGAAACAAAAATCTCGATTATGTTTATATCTTTACTCCATTTTGTTTGCAGGAGAAGCAGGCTTTAGATGCTACCTCTGTTCCACGAAACAAAACGAAACTGAGTGTCTTTACCCAGAGTCTTACGACGTACCTTTAGTTCATTGCGACCGAAAAGCCCTTGACCGCACCAGAGACCTCGCAAAGACAATTGATCCTGCATATGATAAAATCTTTGAGATAGACACCAACGCCATGGCTAGGCACATAGATCTAGATTGCTTGAAAGTTGTCACCAAACGTAAGTCTCTGTCCATATAGAACTTGAATTCTTAACGCCGTAACATTTTTAAAGTGGGGAACAGGAAGTACACATTCAGAGGATGTCAGTTAGCCGAACAGACAAATATGGACATTTGCCACAAAATTAAGAGGGCAGATACCGAATTTCTCAAGAAGCAGTACTGCTCTAGATGCAGCAACGATCGCTGCAATTCGTCAGTGCGACTGTCGATCAACGGATTGAACATCGTGGTCCCTTTAGTAGCACTGATCACGTTTGCCAAATTTTAAACACCACCTGGTTATTTGGTATAAACAAACATTAAACTTAGCCCGTCACGTTCTCTAACATCCAAAAATCTGGAAAGAGGAGAGTGGACAACAATCAAATCTCTGAAAGATGTTTATAGATGTTACGCTCTTTGTAGTGAACTGTACTTCCAACGCGTAATTTGTAGTAATTAATGGCCACTATGATAATCGAGAATGTCACACTAATTAATTATCGTCAAGCCTTGGCTAGAATTTATGCAAGTTAGTTATTGTATAAGAGTGTGTGGAAATTAAATTTACCGATTATAGCAAGCTATAGAGCGCATAAAGCGGCCTTTATGATACATGTAGCGCTGCTTATGGAAACATGTTAGAAACTTCTTTGATAAATTCATAACACTTCTTGGCATCTAAAAGCATCACGGGGTGTAATATTGATGAACTTGTAATAAAAAATATTGTGTAATATTCGTGAGTAAAAGATGCACTGAATAACAATACAAGGAGGTACCCTTCAGGATTGTTCAATTTTCCTAATTGGCTCTTCAAGGTAGTCTCAAAGTCCTCATAATTTTGCTCTTTCACTGGCAACTCACTATGTTTCATCGTTAATGGAAACACCATCAACAAGGCAATTCTATCACTATTACACAACACCCATTTCCAATTTATTAAATGTCTATTAAGACTTTAATAGAGAAACAAAAAAGAGACATTTGTGATTGTATTTTAATATTATTTCTCTCAAAATGGTTTCATTTTAACTTATTAAAATTGATTAAACCTATCTGTACAAATGTTTATAATATTGTTAACTTATATTGTGACGTTGGTCTATGTGATAAGACCTATTTATTGGTACCTATAGTTTATTTTAATTTGTTATTATTGCTGAGCAATCTACAATCATATAATAAGTATACAAAAATTGAGTTTATTACTTCTGGTAATACGGTAATATATATATACAGTAATATATATATACAATATACAGTGACCGGCAGAAAGTACGCACCATATGGGATTTTTTTTAATTTGAATTGTCGGAAAATTTTATTTTTGGTAAAAAGTTTCTGCAAAACTTCATTGTTGGACTTATCTTTTAATTCTAAATAATTTTTTATAATACATGTTCCTTCTAAAATTTTATATATATAAGTACTTTACTCATGAACCTTTTTCATAATTTTCGAATCTCTCCCGTATGAAATGAGATATAAAATGTTGTAAATTGCGTTTTGAGTTTGTAAGCATGCACAAACTTTTACCAAAAATAAAATTTTATGATAACTTTTAAAAAAATCCGATGTAGTGCGTACTTTCTGCCGGTTACTACTTATTAATGTAATTGATACATCGCTGTTATTTTTGTTATATGTATACGCATACGTATCTACATGATATACAATTAGGATATAAAGGCTGAATTAAATTTAACAAGATAATGCAGGGATTTTTCCTTAAAAAAAGCAACACTCCCCCGGGCAACTTTATGGAGTCCCATACATACCGGTATGGGTAGATCAATAACGAGTGGTCGGGCCTCACATCAATCGAAAGAAAAAATTTGTTGATTCTTAATATCTAAGAAATGCTTGGGCTTTCTTTTAAACTTTTTTTAAAAAATAATAAATAAAATTTAGATTTTATTCAAATTTTAATTTTCGCCAAAGTTGTTCTATTTCGAATCGATTATCTCGTTAATCTTATAAACAAATGTTTTCTCAAAATCACTAATTAATTAAATAAATCATGGCTGTTGGTTGCATGGCCATGGTTATCATGCCCAGCGTTACCAGCTGACATAACAAGTATTGATAGACAATACAACACTTATTACTTTACAAAATTAGTAAATAGTGTACAAGCTATGTTAAACTTTATATGGAAAATCTTTTTCATTCTCCCCTTTTTTGGCTTTCGAACCACGAGGAACTTATCCAACATCAAAACAATCATAGAACCAAAAATGTCTGCTATTTCCAGTAATATTCCAGTAATTTCCGCTACATTCACAGTACGATAATTGCACAAGTCCTTCACTGATACACTATAAAATAGTGATAATTATTATGACCTCATTACAGTATCAATTGTCTGAGAAATTTGTCTGTAAGTGTTGAATTGTAATCATTGTCTGCTCCCAAGTACCATCAAAGTTTCAAAGGTTTCGTATGTTTTTGTGGTAAGTACCAGCTATATTTATCATTTATTACATGTCATTTATGTTCACCTGCAAAATGGGAAATCTGTGAATTATGCTTCACGTAATTTTTCAAATAAATAGGTTGATTCCTAGCTGAAACTGAGACTATAAGTTCTTGCTAACTTTTCCAATCACATAAATTCCTCTAGAGCACCCAATCAATCAAGATCAGTATTACTAGTCTTATTCCAGATAAAAAAAAACAGAAAGTACTCTTAGATAATTTAAAATAATTCCAATGGCGTATGTTCAATGTTTTAAACAATTTATACCTCTTATCTAAGTTATGTAATCAGTATAGTCCAAATCAGAACAATGAAAGCAATTGATTCTTAAAATATTTTGTCAGCATGCAGATATGAATCTTATGCGTGATAAAGGTGTAAGATCATGAAGTTGAAACTTCTGAGATGCTCTGTTCATGGTCAATATATGATTTAAACCAGCCGATTAGGGAAGAAAAAATCTTTTTAATGAGTATTTTTAAAAAATTTGTATTATCGATATGGTTCTGGAAGACCACATGCGTACGGATTTTGGCCCATTTCTTCAGCCTTTTTTTGTCTTCTCTTGTATTTTGCCATCACTTCTCCTTCTTGGAATTGTTCATCCCATGTTACTTATTTGCTGCCGCGTGTCTCATCCATAGCTTCTCCCATTAAAAGGTTTATCATACAGAGTGTTACAAAATATTGTTCAAAGAATTATTGAGCTAATTTTTACATAGAATTTCTTTGCGATTTTTATATAGAATCGGCCATGTAGAATACTCTGAAAAACATTTTGCAACTCTCTGTATACTTTATTTTTTTCAGAAAAACTGAGGTAACAACATGGCAATTCTTCATATATTGAGTCTATTACTGCTCATATTGATACCACAACAGGGTAAGTTCTAAATAAGAAATACCTCTGGTTTCTCCTTTACCATCATACAATTTTGACCTCTTGGTAACCACCAAAGCCATCTTACACAGTGCTATGTTTAAATTTTAGGGCTTATGGCACGCGGACTTGACTGAAAGTAGTTATTAAAGATACAAGTCCGCAAAATAGTGTTTTGCAGGGCGAGCCAAGCGGATTCCAGGACGAGCTGTAGACGAGGCCTGGAAGCCCTGCTAAACACATTTGCGGTAGCGCCACATAAAATTATTTTTTCTCATTTAGGATTATGCATAAAGTGTTTTCAATGCAACTCAGCAGAACATCCAGAATGCTCCAACCTGACCTCGAATGACACATCTAGCCAATTCCTACAAGATTGTTCTGGCTCGCACAAGGAACACGCTTTTTGTAGAAAAGTTGAAACCAAAAGTAATAAAATGGTTCTTAAAGCTGAAAAGATCACTCTTAGGAATAATACTATTTTCCGCTGTTGCAGTATATGATGGAGAACACAAAAGAACGATAAGAAGCTGCGGCTGGATCAAAGTTGGATCCAGAAATAATACTTGTAGGAAGCAAGATTCAGGTTTCATAAGGAGGGTGAGCTGTGTCTGTTTCGATGATATGTGCAATGGTTCTTCAAGAGATTTCGCGTTGCTGGGATGGTCTATGCCACTGTTCTCGGTTCTTCTTAGTTTCATCGACTATAGATGAGAAAATGGTTAAAATAATAGTAATAAGAGATGTAATATAAATTATTTGAAATTGAGCATCTGAATATTTCCATATTTTGTAATTATGTTAAAATCTTTATAAGTTGTTTCACAAAAAGCTCTATCGTATAATCAGAGACGGATATAGGGGTAAGCGACTCACCAGATACCATAGTGTACCATCCGCTTCTTGCATATTTTCCAGTACCATGTTAATTATTTTTTAGTAGCAACATTCCTTTTAATAAACATATAAGCAATTATAATAAAGAGGATAATTTCCTGGATATCTCATCTCCCAAATAAACAAGGTCTTTCCTCCTCTTCCCCAATCTGCGCGCGTCTTTGATACGCTTTATTCGCATTTCACCTTAGTCCGCAGACCCGCTGTCCTGCTGCTATTTTCTCATCGTGTAATTCCTCATTTTTTTAAACACTTTGTCCGTGAAATAATCAGAAAAATGTCCAGCACGCAGTACTTCTTCGGAATCCTTTGTATAGCCGTCGTCTGTATTAGCTCAAGTAAGTATAACTCGTTTTTCCGATATTATGCAGCAGTAAGTGTCAATAGTGTTGGTCGCATATGAATTCTATTTTTAAAATATTTATAAATCAGTGCTGAAACTGTTTTGATGTAGCTAATAAGAAATCCGAATAATATGTGTTTAATGTTAGTCAATGAATATAAAGAGGGCTGTAGAGGGCTTTGTTCGTAGGGATGGCTGATTTGGCACAAACTGGCTCAGAAATCAATATTCTCACCCTTCGCTTGGTTTGAGCATTATGTAACGTACCCCTGCTTTATTTGGACAAAAATTGGGTTAATATGGAATTAAAGATTTTTAGGAACTGCTGTACTTTTAATATTTAAAAGCAAAGATAGAGGTCACAGTCAAAGAAGAAACAAAAAAAATTATGCGAAATTCCTGAATATAAATGTCTGATATTTTTAATATTTTATTTGCGGTATGCAACGAGAATCTATTTCAAAATATTGCGTCAATGTGTTCAATCCAGCCATACATACGTACTGTATAGCAAATATTAGCAATATTCACAAATCTCAAAAAAAGTTTAAAATGATACGAAGGATTAGATTTAATGCTACAAAATAAATATCCAATTTAGAGAATTTATTTGAATAATTTATGCATTTTTTTGAAAGGGAAAGCCTACATTATTAAAGATTGTAACAGAAGTGACTACTGCATACATCAGTACTTTGAGCTTGCAAGGTGTCTCGATACAGAGTAACCGCATTTTTTTCCTCTTATTGCTCTTTAGAATCTCTCTTAGTATGATACAGAAAAGTAAATTTAGAAATAAATAATTATTAACATAATATTTTTTTTTAATCTCGTGTAAATGGTAACCGAAGTCGAATTTTCGAATACAGCTGCGTAAAACAATTGATTACTTGCCTATACTGTCAATGCAAAAGTATTGCCAACTATGTTCTCAACTCCTTAAATGTCTTGTTATGATTTTCTATAGGGATGATTTGCTATTCAATTAAATTATGATATATAATTATAAGGTGATCAGGGCGTTTAAGGCATAACAGTACAAAATTTGATCTTTTTATCATTTTTGAACGTTTTCTTAGATAAAGTAAATTAACAAAAATATTCTACAATAACGAGATCATGTCAATAGATCACACGAACTACTACTAGCCACACAGCTGTACTTTTTGACCAATAATTTGTAGACCTTGCCAAATGGGCTTTTCCTAAATTTAAGAGACCGGAAATTTACTATTTACTGTTTTAACTCTTTTATCAGAGACCATATCATTATATCCCAGTTTTAAATACAGACAATATATTTGCAGGAAGAGGAAAGGAACGGGTTGGAGCTGAGGAGGTAATTCCACAGTTCTTTCTAGATGAATTAAGAAATAATCAATTTTAAAAACAGCTTAGCAATTTCCTTTTAGAATTTGATGGTTTTCAAGGCACCTTCTAACCCTCCTAAAAAAAATAATATTTTAAATAAAGACCAACTGTGACGTAACCTGAACTTATCTGAACAGGAATATTCAGTAACTTTGAAGTGTTATAATCTGAACTGACCACTGAATGCCGATACTTGCGACAATGGTAAAGTAACCCGAACTGAGCTCAGTAGAAAGTTCTGTAAATATTGTAGAAACTTGTCGTAACTTTGAACTAACCATAACCGGTCTGAACAGAAATGTTTAATAATTTTGTACTAATAAGAATTGACGACTAATAAGAAACTTTGCAGGTTGCCTGAGGAAGAGTGCAAAGAAGGAAGAGAGTGTTGTTGGGTTAAATAAGATTGGTGATGGATTGAAGAGGTGGTTCTCACTTCATCTTCGGTCTTTAGTAAACTCGACGTTACGTGCTTTCCTCTATTTAATACCTAAATAAATATCATAGCGAGTCATATAATGCAAAAAATTGCTAGATAGAATCTCCATCTTTTTCTCTGGTTTTAATAAACTTTTCCTGTGTAGGTTTTGCAATTAAGTGTTATGAATGCAACAGTGCAACCGACAAAAGGTGCTTAGGGGATGCGACTAATCTTCTAAGCGACGACCTGAAGAAGCCCTGCCCAGAGAGAAAGGATGGCAAACCATATACACTCTGCAGGAAAATCAAACAAGTGATCGACTTTGAAGTAAATGGCCGTAAGTGTCGATAAACCAAAAAAAATCCACTTACCTTTCATGATTTGCTCTCATCGTTATCGCCTCTTTCCAGTTCTACCTGATAGCAGAGTAATCCGCACCTGCGGATGGGACGATTCTCAGTACAAGAACCGATGTTACCAGAGATCTGGTTTTGGAGGCAGACAGGAAGTCTGCGCATGCGAAATAGACGGCTGTAATGCAAGTTACTTAACAACCGCAAGCGCATCCCTTATCGTTACTCTTTTAGTTCTTTTAAAAATCAACTTGTTTTAAGTGAAAAGTTAAAATTGTTTAAAAAATTTAGATTCTAATCGAATGGCATTGAACACGTTCGCGAATGTCTTGATGTACCAAGTAGATCAGGGATTATTCATTTACTATTACTGTAAATAAATTCAAGGAGATTCAGACGAGGATTTTTAATGTAATCTTGACACTTTCGATGTTTAGGACGTAATACTTAATTATTGTTATAAACTGGTTTAAAAAATTCGGGAATTTTCCTCTCTGAAAGCTGTTGTGATTGGATCATAGAAACTTCAGGAATGGGGTTCACTGTAGGGTAGAATGCCAAATTTTATTTTTCACTTATTTTTTAGTTCGCACAAGAAGGTTTAGTTTAATTCATTGAAGCTAATTAACATAGAGATTTTACGCACATTTCTATGTTGCGATTTGTTGATATGATGCATAAGAAGTACGAACAATTTTAATATCTGCACCCACTGTTATTGCTGCACCAGGCAAAATGAAGAAAGCGCAGTAAGTTCTCGCATTTCTTTAATTTCAAGCTACAATGAGGATTTTGAATAATAATTGGGAGGTGGTGTAAAATTTCCGGTGAATGATTGCAACCATTCCTTCTGATTTAATCTAGTCATAGTACAAGTACATGATAGCATTATTACTTATAGCAATAAGTAAAATATAATCGCTCATTAATCGTTGTTTATATAGAAAGTGGGAAATTGTTATAGACACTGCATAGTTTCTATTTATGATTTTTCACGGTAAAACACTAAAAAAATGCTTATGTTTTGCCAATTTAAAATTTTCGTGTTAAATCTACGCGTTTAAATTTAATCAATTTATGCATCAAATTTAATTAATATGCCCATTAAATTTAATTAATTTACGCATTAAACTCAAGGTGTATATTTTATGTTTTTTAACAATTACTTGTAGAAAAATAATTTAAAAATATTCAGTATTAAACATATGTTATTTGCACTTTTCTTTCGACGTTGATTCTTTATTAAATTTGTATTTGTAATTAGAACACTGCCTAATAACACTTGTTCAGGATTAAAAAAATTTAGGCATATCTTTCAAGAGGATGTGATGATTTTTAATGCAGTTTTAGGTTCAATGTAATGATTGGAAATAATAAAGCTTCTAGAATTCGAGTTAATTTTTGTTTTTACGCAAGAAATTTGATATAAGCCTTTATAAGTGGATAAGCTTATTTAGAATCCAGTCATATTTCCTAAATCCGGATCATTAGGTCGTTTTCTCCGCGGATTTTATACCGTAAAATGTCCATAAGACGTTGGGGGCGAATTTAGAGCGAATTTAAGAAATTTGGATAATCCTGACTAAGCATAACTTGAAAATGGCGGAGAGCAAACTGTTTAGCCTGATGTTAAAGTTAACAGCACGTTCATAATTTGGCCTATAATTGACGTATCGCTTCTACTCCAAAAGTCAAAAATAAACTAAGTTGGCCATGCGCTCAGGTGGAAATCAACAAAACGTCATAACGTAAACGTCAAAGTCAAAAACATCCATTTTGAAGTGCGGGCTGTTTTAAATTAAGTTTTATCCTTTTTTTGCTAAGATTTAAAACTGTAAACTTTATCTAAAGCGAAAAACTGTAAAAACTATTATAAAAGGTAAGTTTTCATGTCGTTTTTGGGGCCGGGAGGGCGTTTCTGACTGAGACGCGACATCGGAGAAATGTCACGGGAAAATTCAAATTTCTTAATGTTTCCCACTTCAATATTTAAATTTTTAAATGAATGTTACTGAAGACCTGGGTAAGATTATTTAAGAATTTACTGCATCTATTCTATATTCTCGAATTATTTTGCAAATCCTCACCTTTGGTACCTCACCAGCTTTTTCCAGCCACCTATCAGCAAAAATTGCTTTCGACGTTTGTTTATTTCCTTGGCAACTAATTTATTTGGTAAATAAATGTCGGCTTTCAGAAAACTGTCGTTAATGCTTCCAGTTTTATGCAACGCATTTCTTCTATATTAAGTCAAAAATCTACAATTATCTATAATCTACAAGTCAAATATTCTCTAATATTCTAAGTGACCAAATCGTCTTCTTTTACGTACGACTAGAATAAAACATTCAGTGTCTATTAACCCCCACGTATTGGCAGTTATTCTATTTCATAAAAGGTAGGTCTATGTTGGGCAGAATACTGTCGGTTAAATTTAGATAGTGATAGAGCATAGAAGATCTAGTGGCGCGAGAGAGTGCGATAGAATCAAAACGAAATTATTTCATCGAATTTAAAATATCCCGAACTGGATCTACTTTATTAATACTTCATTTCGCGCATCTAAATCGCATATTGGGCTATCCAAATATCCGTACCATATGGAACTAAAATCCCATTGCATAAATTTTATAAAAATTGCATTTTACTCTCTCCTCTTTCCAACATGGAGGACAACTCCAATAACAGAAAATGAAATGCCTAATCCTTAACTTCCTTTCAGGTCTCTGTAAATATACTTGAAATTAAATGGACCAAAACCGTCCCGAAAACGCCAATAATCAACACCAAAATGTTCACTTACACATGCACCACGTCTGCAACTGTCAAGGAGTCATCAATCCGGGGTATTACCCTGCAGTGGGGTACAGAACCCCAATGCCCCAGTTGCTGCCCTACCATACGCCATCTGCTTTGGTCAGACCGTATCTGCAACACTACCAGTACACTCAGTTTAACGTGGGCAGTCAATACTCTGTTCCAATTGGGCACGTAACTGGATCCAGTACTTCGGTGTATGGCCCAGTAACGTCCAACTCCAGTACCGTTGATCTGGTCTATGGGAGTTCCACTGTGAAGGAACGTAGAGAAAGGGATGAGGGAAGCGGAGATACTGAGAGGGCAAATAATGAGTCGTTGGAAGGGTGTGATTATGCGCAAATTACTCCACCGACCAATGAGCTACTTATAACGGTATGATTTCCTGATTTATAATTCAAAGATGATAAAAAGAATTTCTAGGATATCTCCGAACAGACAGCTCAAGAAAACTTTATCAAGTTCCTTGAGAGGAGCTGCTTGACTGCAGAACAAATTGCTTATAGGAACCGCAATAGACCTTGTTTCCGCAACATCCAAAATCTGTGTATTCGTACTAGATCTGAAATTTTAAAGCCTTGCACCACAATCTCTAATATCCATTCGCAAGGGATCCCATGGGCGACCAAGGATTTTATTTATGCTTTCGTGAGGCTGACTAACTGTTGGCATATTCTAAAGGGCTACTGGGATAACAGAGATGGTGATGAAAATTCTATAATCTCTGAAATGAATTTTTATTTTGATAAATTTGATTAGGTTCTAGCCTGGGCAAAATTGAAAAGGAGCTTACTCCGGAATTCAAGTCCTGTTATGTGCGTTGGGAAAAAGAAACTATGGAACTGGCAGGCCAGCTTACTAAGATATTTCACAATTTAGATACTAATTTGACCTCTGCAAGTTCTGGAGCTAATGTCCATTCGGCTAACAACCTAATACCTCCGCAGGTTACTTAACTTAACTAACTTAATGTGCCCTCGCCATATTGTCAAGATTCATTTACATATTAAACTAATGATAAAACTTTTACATGATATATGGATTTTTATCAAATTGAAGATTTGTATTTAATTTTATAAATGTGTATCAATTTTCACTATTTTTCCTTTAGGTTAAACTCATGAAAAGCGCCTCAGAAGGCACTATTAAAAAACAATCATCTCCCGGAGAGAATGCCACGACATCTACCATGGCGAATGGCAGTACTACATCTAAAAACGTAAGAGGGATCATACATTTACCTGCTAATGAATTTTCAACAGCAGAAACGTTGGATCAAGCTAATCAAACTTATGTTGGCGAGTATTTCAAGAAAGAAGAATATGACTTTAAGGAGGAACAAAAAAAAAGGTAACGAGTTATTAGTAGGAAAAAACCTTGATTAATGCCCCCCCCCCCATCGCACTTTAAACCTTAATAAGTACGCTATTTTTTTTAATCATTGATGTCACTCTTCTGCACATACACCACACACAATCACGTCAAAGACCAATTTACTAATATGTATTCAAAATTTTAATGAACTATTATCTTCCCTAAAAAATCAATAGGATCTACATGAAGCCTGGCAGTTACAGCGTTCCAAAAAAAGGATCTGATGCTGCCCCTCCTGGAAATAGCCCTAGGGGCATAGAGTTTCTGGAAACAGCACAAAATGTGAATAAAGTAAGAGAAGCTGCAAGCGAACGATACTGGGCCAATATCTTGTTGTCTGCTGGTAAAAAGCTTAGCCAGGATTTCAAAAGCATTTCTGAGGAAGATGAAAAATCTGTTGGGGTTTTAGAAAACGATGTAAATAAATATTTCTTTAGTATATTCGCAAATCTATAAATTTATTGTATTTCGTAGGTCAACTTCTCAAGTTCAGTAAATATTCAAGAGTGGTTAGTAAGTAGCAATTTTACTGAGTATGTCGAACCACAATCTCCAACTTCACTTCAAGAACTGAAATCCTATTACGTTGACAATACCTACGACATGTTCCCTCAATTGGACAACATGACATTGTTGCAGGTACGACTTAAAATATTATTAAAACTTTTTATTCTACGACGTGCACTAATGCATTTGATAATTTTCAGCGAGGAACAACCTCTCATTTACAATCCACTTTCTCCAACGGAAATGCCTCCAACAGTTTAAGCAATAATATCATGGAACTAGCCACTTCGAAATCACTACAAAAGGAAAGCCCCTTTTCTGAAAGTAGCATCAATAGTGATACTCAAAGGGCTAACCCCTACGAGTTGAAAGGGAGAGGTTTGTCTGAAATCGGACAGTGTGTGCTGGAGAATCTCGTTGGAAACTTGAAAGCGCATGTATTAGGACCTGTAGCAGTGGAAGGAGAGGTACTTAAGGAGTATATTGTGATAGAGTTTTCATTTCTATGGAGGCATCCTCTACAGCTTTCCCGGGGAGGAAAAATTATATAACTTTCGTGTTTAAAGTTTTTTCTACCCGTTACAGATAAAGCTGTAGAGTGCCGTAATAAAAAGGAAACCCCTATACAGAGTGGTCCAATTTGGACTGATTTACCAGAATGAGAAAAAGTGATATAGGGGTTATGAGACCAAATTTTAAGAATCTATCAATGCAAGGAAATACCTATGGTACACATATATATAGAGTTTCGTCCGTCTCCGGCGTTCAATTTCTTCAATCGTTTCCATATATTAAATAAAACATTACTGTTTTTATCAGTCAAAATATCTACTCTGAAAATAAGAATTATTTGTCAAAACCGTCCAAATCTTACTTTGTACAATATTTTTCCTACTTAGATGGATTTGGAGAAAATTCAAAAGAAAATCAAGGATTCTAAATATTCTTACGTAAATGAAGTTGTGAGGGATCTTCGCTATATCCTGAAGGTATGTAGGAAAACTCCGCTTTGAGTTAAGATGAGGTAAATTACAATCAGTTTCACCTGCAAAAATTTCCCAAACCTAAATTCAAAAAATCTGGCAAAATCGGGCACACTGTGACAGCTGATACGGCCAATATGCTGCTGTGTTGAATGACAACAAAAGAATAATGCGGTGTTGCCATATTTTTGCAGATTTATTAAGAAATAGGGTAACAAGGAGATGGGGATAATTAGATACATTTTTATATTTTTCCCCGGGAAAGGTCAGAGCATTTCCAACAATTTCTTCAAGTACTACCCTTTTTTTGGCTTTGTTTTTCTCCAATTATGACACCCCGGCAGAAAATTTAAACTACCAACAACTTACAGCTCTGGAATGAAGTGGACATTCACAATGCCGACTGGTTCTCCCAAAAACTGGAACTTCTCTTAGTAGAAAATTTCAATCCGTACGATTTCAGTGAAATAAAAGGAGATCCGAATGAACCGGTTGGGCCGTTAAAAGCGTGCATGCCATCGTTTTTTAACAATAACTGTGATCAGATTATATAAGATTTACATTTTAAAATTGATCTAAAAATATAATTTTAGAGTCAAACCACTGCGTTTCAAATTACTGCGTTCAAAAGATGAATGTCTTGCTCCCTGTTTAGATTAGACATCCAAAAACCCAAAAAAATGTGTTCAGATTGTTCCATTGCTTGCCACAAAGGGGCCATGTTAATGTGATCGTCTGTTTATTGTTAGAAAGACTCAGTTGCACATGTTTAGGCTTCATTTTTTTATGGGCTTGTTTATGTTTTAAGAGTTAAATATTTATTGTATGTTAATCCACTATTTGTAATAAATAAATTAATTAAATGTATTATTTGCAAAGAAAGCTTTTCCGTTTAGGCATAGATAATGGGTAAAGGGACGGCAATGAAACCGAGAAATATATATATTTTAGTTTTGCTCATAATGCGAAGTTTTATTTAGGTTTACATATTTGGAAATTTTTAAATTCATTTTTAAAATTATATTTTAAGAATGAATTTAATTTTTAAAGTTATATTTATTTTCTTAATAATACTGTAAACTGTATCATGCTGTCTCTATTCTAAAATACTTACAGAATTAATACAAAAGACTTAAAAAAATATATATTTAAATAATATAGAGGGTGTTCCCCGTTTACTAATGATACACGACTGAATTAGAGATTTCTTGTATAAAAATATTAAAGTCATATTTTTTGAAATATCGGTGATGAGCGAAATACAGGGTGCGTACCATTAATTATAGAACATACAGTATAACAGAAATATGTAATAAATGGAGAATTTAACAATATTCTAATTCAGGATAATTCTTCAAATAGAACCACTAAAGCTAAAATGTAAACTTAGGGCCAAATTATTAATGTGTGGTCAACTTAAACTGCTACTCAATTTCCTTATAAGTGTTAAAATGGAGACTACGTCTATCGGTTATGATTCATGCCAATGCACACTACAATTAACACTACATTGATAAATCGGCCTTCAGAACCGGTTCTTCAATATCTAGTGAGATGGCAACAGCTGTCAGTTAAAAACTAACTAGTGGATTGAGTGTTTTCAAAGTAGAATTAAAGTTAAATCTAGAATTCAAGTAAGGATAGCTATCTGAAGTATGTTTGTAACGAACAGACACTTAGACCGATGCTTATCCTTGACTATAATCTGCTTATCATCTAGTTTAGCAGGGCATTGAACAACCGATCCTTAGAGAGATAGCAGGTCCCGTCTTTCCAGCCGCGCAGCTACACCTGTGTAGTTTCTTGTGAACTACTGGTACTCTTAACATCCCTTAAACTAACAGTAGTGCTGTCTTTATCGTTAGCTCCCATGTCTTCAGTTTTATCTTTGTTTAGTTGTCTGTTGCTGTCGGAAACCCACAGAAAAGTGCCTTTCTTTAGAGTCATACATAGATAGGCGCTGGCTACAACTCCAAGCAAAAGGAACACCGCTAAAACGCAGGACCCTACGACGAACGTCACTGTGTAGTCTGCAGGATTTTCCTCCTGATAAATGGTGGACTGTTCAGTGTTGTTTTGAAGGATTATTCGGAAATCCATTACCTGGAAGTTGGTTAATTTATTATTTTTAATAAAATGGTAATGATTTTCATGGGAATAATTTCCTTTAAGGATTCAGTGAACCACACAAAACTCAAACACTCATCAGGGATGTAAACAAAATCCGCATATAGTGTCTAGTCAAATAAGCACATCAAGCTCTATTGTTTGTTTACACAGAAGGCAGAGTGTGGAAATACATATTATATTATCTGACAACCAGTTCTAAAAATATTACCTTAAATGTGTCGTTTAATGCATGTGGCCTTATTGAACCCTTTTCATCGCATGTGCAGTTTTTAACGCGAAATTTGTTAGTTTAATTAAATCTTTTCATATCCTTAATTTTATACTGAACATTGTCAAAATAACATAAGCTCTTCTTTGTACATAAACACTGCCAAAGAAAGTAAATATTTACCACCTAAACTTCATTTAATTACTTGTTGAGGCAATTAGTTACATTAATGTTATGCGAGGAAAGTAAATATGCTTCGCTTTTGGCTGGTTAATGACCTTTGGTTTGATGAAGGAAAAGGTTGTTCAACGTTAATTAACACAGAGTTCAGTGCAAAAAAATTGATTTTTCTCCGAAAAACGAAACCAGAAATCCATAAGTTTTGCTTTTTCTGCCGATATCCACTACTGCAATAAACAAAATAATAAAGGAACTCAACCTCGATTCAGGTTAGTTCAGGTTAGTTAATCTGGTGCCCTATGCCAAGTTTTTAGTCACCGCCCCTTATCTTCAAGAAAAACCGTCCACCACAGTGGGCCGTCGTCCAACTCGCCCCCTCATAAACCGGGTACTGTTGCGATTTAATTATTTACTGAAGGTTCAATTAATGTTCAACGGCTTGGAAAGGATTTATGAGTCACCCTGTGTCACTATGATATGAGGCATAAAGGTGGTATAAATAATCTTTAGGTAGTCCGAATTGAGACTTTAACTCTCAACTTGATTCAGTACAGAAATTTCATACTACCCATTGATTCCCCCATGGGGTTGAATAGTGAAATCATAGGTCTTGATAGGGGATACAAAGACCCGATCAAGTTCCAGCATTCTGAAATCCAAAACACCTTTCTTGTTTGCCCTCCAACATCCTCCTTAGGCCCAGTAAAGATTTACATTAAAGAAAAAAACCATCGAAAGTGGATTAGTACCCAGTGTCATTGGCTTTTTTCGATGAGTACCACGAAGGTGCGTGCCAATCCACTCTCGAGGTAATTTTTTCTCATAAGCTGCGAACGCTTTACCGCACGGATATCAAAGAGGTATGTGTCAGTTGACAAATTTTGAAGGGTATTTTACGGTGGTATGCGTGCGATAAAGCTTACTGTCACACTTGTGCATATGAAGATTTTACCACACGCTAACATTTAATGAAACTCGCAAAAGATAACAACATATATCTGCTCATATCAAATGTAAAGGTGTTGTTACCGCACTTGATTATCATAACTCTCACTTCCCGCACTCGTTAGGTAAATAGGTATTTTAATTTTTCCTCCGTTGGAATTAGTTTTGGAGGAATATGTGCTCCTTTTTAACTTTTAACTGCCAAACCACCTATACTCACCTTATCAGTTTGACTCATCTCCTGGGGTCACAAACGCTCACAAAATCCTAATCCCTTCCAAATCTAATCACATTACCGGGTTTGTTATCATAGCCAGGAGGACAAAAGTTTTCCACGGGCTGAAGAAGGTTTTATGTAAAACGATTCAAAAAGCAAACAATTATTATCTGATTAGAATTCGAAATCAAGTTCTAATTAACTAATCAACGTGCGTGCGTATCCATCGCCTGCCCGCACAATTGAAAACACCTCCGCTGACTGTGAGAGTGAATCAGTTTGGAGCCCTGAAGTTCCCGTGGGGCGTCGCCCCGGGGATTACGATAATGCTGGGTGGTGTTTTTATTGCTTTGGCACACACAACAAGGGGGAGGACTAAGATTTAATCAAAAGAATAACTTATAACAGAGGGGGTGAATGGTGGCGAAACGGTGGAGTGAAGCTCATGCTAAGCTGTTTTGTTTAAGTGGCAAGTTATGAATTCGCTGGGTTATCAGCTCCGGCAGATGCTGATTAATTGATTTGTCTCATTAATTAATTATCACTTTTTTAAAAACCGCGGAATATTCTTTTAAATCCTTCTAGCAGCGAAGAGAGCATGTAAATGCAAAATTTAGTAAATACCGATTTGGATTGGCCGCGGCACGGAGAAGTTGTATCTGTCTTGACTTTGAAGAAATATCACCCTGTGAATAGATTTTAACCATGATCAATCCTACAGAGTAGCGTTTACTAAAAAAAAATGGAAAAAGAAAAATGGAACCCTATGTATCGATAATGACGCATTATTCGAATATACCGAATTATGCAGCACTTTATTGAAGTTTCGCTATTGCAATTTGGAACATTCTGTATATATAGAATCAAATCAAGTTGCACAAATTATTCGAAAAGACATAAGAAACGAGAAGTACCTCAACATTGGAAAATAAAATCGTCATGCCCCTGTATGTTTTTACAATATAACTCAGTAGATTCTGTTATAATCTAGATTTATTAAAATCGCAGCACCCTGTATAGCTGATCAGTAATAACAACTTCGAGAAAAGTAACTGCGATGTCTAAAGGGCCGCACATTCCATTCCGAAAGTGATTTAAAAATATACTTCTCATGTTCCTTGAGCCGGTGCGATATCTACATAAATGCACAGGGGGTGCAAAGAAAATCACCCTGCTCCCGGGTTAGTGACTACTGAAGACAAATATGAAATTTAGTTGGTTTAGAAGCCCGGCAGTTTATCAGGGGTAACACAATAAGGGTAACGAAAATTATCGGTAATTTTCTTTGCAATCATTATATTCCCCACTATACTTAACAATTCGCCAGTAATTGGTTTAGCACAACAATGAGAAACCAATCGCATTGTTGAAACATCAAATTTGACTGATGAACTAAATTCTCATCAAATGTAATATGGGCCATTTTTATTTTTGTTCAAAAGCAGAGATGGCGTCCTCAATACTTGACCTTTTTTGTCTCGGCCGATATAGTACAGCAGAAACCGTTAGATTTCGCAAAATCGCTATTTTCAAAATTGTAAGTTAAAATTGTGTAAGATTTAAATTCAGACGTTTTGACAAAGAATGAGTAGAGGTACAGCGTGAGGTTCAGGGTGAGCAAAAAAATTCTTCACGTGTTTAATTCTACGATCCTAAATCACAGAGAACCCATGGAAAAAATACTGGAAAAGCTGTAGAGGTGTAAAAAATTAATTTGTTTTTGCTCCAATCAATGTGCTGGCAAATTCATGCCATTTAGTTATGCAGAAATTTGCAGAAACACAAATTTGAAAAAGAACAGGAATTCTTATTAAACGTCGTAAGAATGTGTGAATAATCTTTACCATCAAGTAGACAATTTATGGAATTATTTTAGTTGAAATATTATTTATCGTCACTGCTAAAAATCTGTGAGGGAAAAAAAGGCCGACAAAAACCATATCTTGATATGTGTATGCTCCAGTTCGACTGCTTTTTAGAACCAGTCGTCCTGAATATCACCTAGTGCAACAAACATACATCAAAAATACCCATTTTAACCAATAAATTTCAGTTTTAAATAAAATTTGGGACGGCGGAAGTGAATAATAGTGAAACAATAATTGTCTTATAATATTTTAAACCTCTTTTGAGCTTAATATAAATTTGTTTGTATTCGAAATAAATTAAACAATTTTCGCTAAAATAATAAAAATGGCGTGCAACCTTTTACCGCTCTCCAGAGCGGTAGCAAAATCCAAGAATTCGGACACCACATCCGAAGCTTCGGAAAGCGGGACTACAACTTCTGGATGGGCCTCCCGTTGGGACTCACGGGAAGACTTACGGGACCTCGTTTCAAAACTGGGACTTAAGGACGTTTCTGAGCTGCATCAGGAGCGGTTCAGGGTTGACAGATGCAAGCTGGAGAGAATGCTAACTGGTGAGATTCGTAGTAACTTTTGACAGCAACGGACATGCCTATACCTAATTAGTGATATCGGCAATAGTGAGGCTGAAATGGGAACATATGACACGTGACTGCTGAGTATTTTGTGGGAGCGTATTTTTCAATCCAGATTCCACTCGGCATACAACTATTTTGAAAATATGTATTCATTAACGCATATTCCATTAGGCGCGTGTTGGACAGTTTTTTTGAAGAGAGATATTTAATTTTCGATTTTTCACAACGTCTTGCATCTCGAATTGCAGTTTCTCAATTCAACGTATTAGCACGAAGCCTCCATTTTGTTGCCCTCTTACTTTCACCCCCAACTTCAGTGCACGTTCCTCCCTTTTTTGTGCTTTTTGCCAACGTAACAAGCTTTTGTTTATTTTTTAAGGTGACAACGATGCCACATTTCCTGCAGACGTGTTTTTTGCTAAAGTTATGGAAGATACTGACACGGTTATTACTTGGCCGAATAAGTTGAAGATTGGGGCCAAATCGAAGAAAGGTAATGTTACAACACTGTATTTATCCCTGTATCATTTGCGATTTTAGTACCATCGAGGCATCTGAATGTGGATGCTAGATACGCAAATTTCGCATTATCTACACAGCTCTCGGCACTTTCAGACTGCCCTTGATTTTTCACTTAAAAGTGGCTTTAAAACATCCGATTTGCGTCTTTCCGCGATGAACAGTTTTTGATCATTCAGAAAAACGAGAATCGGAACGTTTGGCTCTCATTTGAGACTCCCTGCGTATCTCAATAAAAAAATCGAAATAATTTTTTAACGAAACATTGAAAAAATGTTACGTTTACTTTAAAATGTCCTTAAACACATGTTTTCAGATCCCCACGTGAGAATTGCCGGTAAACCGGAGGACGTTCAGGCTGCCAAAGACCGAATTTTGACCGTCTTAAATACCAGAGTAAATTTACCTAAAATATTTCTAAAACCCCAATATAATTTGAATTTTAACTCTAGTGTAACAGGGTGACAATGAAAATCGACGTTAGCTATACTGATCATTCTCATATCATCGGCAAAGGTGGTATGAGCATTAAACGCGTCATGGAGGAAACGAGATGCCACGTCCACTTTCCTGATTCAAATCGCTCCAATTCCAATGAAAAGAGCAACCAAGTGTCCATTTCTGGAGATATCGAAGGGGTGGAATTAGCACGATCTCGTGTCAGGGTAGGAAATTCCCCAGAACATAAATTCTTGAATTACCTGCGGATTTTTAGGAGTTAATACCGCTGATATTTGGGTTTGAACTGCCGATTATGTCCAAGAACGTAGACGTGAATTCGCCCTATGTGATCAAAATCCAGGAGCAGTACAAAGTTCAGGTAATGTTTAAAACCAGGCCAAAGCTCCATGCTACCCTGGTGTTGGTCAAAGGAGTTGAGTGGGAGGTGCATCATGTGAAACAAGCCACTTTGATGCTCATGGAGTACATGTGCGACAATCTAGCAGTAAGTTACCAAGGACTTAAAAGTCTGAATATAAAAAATTTCCATTTAAGAATCAAATTCCGGTTCAAATGTCCATGGAAATATCTCCTCATCATCATCCTACGGTCTTAGGCAAAAATCATGGCAATCTCAAGGCTATCATACATCACACTAACTGTCAGATAATGTTCCCTGATGCTCAAGATCCGAACATTCCCAACCTGAAGAAAAGTAACGTGACTATTACGGGGAACATCCATAATATTTACAAGGCCAGGCAGCTGCTCATGGGGAGTCTGCCGTTGATTGTTATTTTTGATTTGCCCGATGATCAGGATGAGTTGAAAATAAAGGTGAGGAGAGTATTATTTCCGTGAAAGTGCGAATTTGGGATAGCTCGCATGCAGCCCTTCATCATAAATTCATGATATACGGGGTGTAACATATCATCATGGAGATATTTCAGGGAGCGATAGTACTCTGAAAAATAATTTAAAAATGCTAATAGACCCATAGTGAAACTCGCGCCATTTCCAATATACAGAATGACACATTTTCAACAGTGTTTATAATTTTGTTTTTCTTTAGATTTATATCCATTTTAAGAAATTTGATTAAATGTTACGAATTGCTTCAAATAGTTGATAACTAAGCCGGATGATTATTTTTTCCCTTACTTCCTTTACATTCTCAATTTGCATAGATAGATATTTTTGCGAATCTTAAGAAAACGTGGAACGATACAAAAAGACTGCAAAAGACCAAAAAGCTAAAGAATTGAGGAAGAAATTTAAACTTGGTATCAGGATTCATGCAGAATATTTAAAAAAAAGCATAACACCCTGTATATGTTTACTGACGATTTTGATGTTCTATTGTAGAGGGTCTTAAAAAAACGAAATTTCAAAAATTTAACTCAAGGTGTACGTGAAAAAATGAAAAATATCAGAAAAAATCTGAACCTTTGTCACCGAAAATGGTACACTTAACCATAGGTCCATTAGCATTTTTTTATTATTTTGCAGAGTACTATCGCCACCTAAAATATCTCGATAATAACGTGTTACGCCCTGTGTGGGTACTATTTTGACCCCTTAAACCCAATTAATTAATATCACAATGCGTTTGAAGTGATGATGGCTTCCATTGAACATTTAATTATAATGAACTGAGCTTTAATGGGATTGTCATTTCCAGGTATCGATTTTGCAGATTAAGGCTTTCAATCGCTCTATCCTAGAATTGGAATTAAAATTGTGTTTACTCATGAACATTTAGACCTTATGAATAATCGATAAACTTTATTATAAAGTATTGAATTTCTATAGTTATTCATCAAGAGGATAGTTGACTATTTAAAAATAAATAATTTTTTCACAATTTCACTGCTTATATGTTTTATTTGCTGTAGAGGCTCTAACGTTAATATCTACTTTAATTGTTCCTTCAGCCTGAGCAGATTTCTGAAATTCAAACCACATATGATGTCTCCATCAACGTTCGACAAAAGGCGAACAAAACCACCAAAGCTTGTGTGATTAAGGGTATAGAACGACAAGCGAGTGAGTTTTTTACTTTTAAAATTTTTCTCCCAGTCAAATACTATAAACAATTTTCTCCTTTAACCATTTCCTTTAAGGTAACATATATAAAGCTAGGAATGTAATTCTTGGAATTGAAGAACCACCAGTTCATGCAGACATTCCCCTCACCTATCAAATCCCCAACCAGTCGTCTTCCCCCATTCAACAGAAGCTGGAACTGCCCGCTCCGTCTAATGTTATTGCTCCCTCACTTTCCTCCCCTCTTATTTCTCCTACGTGGTATTACCCTTCTCCAGCGATACCTCAACAACAGTGCCCGCCATTTGTTGGTATGCATCAACAGCAACATTTCTTTCCACCAAATCTCAACTTCAATACTATTCCTCATCAGAATATGGCTAGTAACAGCACTGGGTGAGTAGCGTAAAATCGAATTTAGTAGGTATACATAGTATGTTCAATACCTATAAGACCCTTTTTTGCACTGCTTTTCCCTCTCTTCTATCAAAGAAAATATAGTTATATCTCGATTCCATAGACTCTCTAAACGTACTGTTCAACCAACCGGCGAGTCTCCATTCAGGATAGAGACAATTCCTTTAAAATAGTCCTCTCTAAGAAGCATCTGCCTCTTTTTCAAAGAAAATCCCAATCCCAAACAACTAAAATTTTAATATTCCAGAAGGAATCAATGCAGATAAGGATGAAAGCTAATGCTTTGAGTTAATCGTTAATGAATGCTAATTAAAATAGGATTTTCCATAAAGGTACTAGCGTTAGGATTCAATCCAGAGTGGACATATTGGAAACATATTTATTTAGATTCGTTATCTCAGTGTTTTAATTATCAAATTTAGCCAGTATAGTCTTTGGTACATTACTTTAGTAGATACATACTAAATTATAATATTACAAGTAAATTTCGAACGCAGTTCTGTATAAACCAATTGAATGCTCGCCCACGCGGGCAATAGTCAACTGCGTTCCAAAACCTATTTATGTGGTTGTTTTTTGTAGAAGCATCAAACATCTAGACCAAATGTAGTTATTTGAACGTGAACACACTGTATTTTTACAGATACCAATCCATGAAAAGCACCCATTTAGAGCAAACCCTTACAGCGGATCAAGCCAACTTAAGTGCTTGCAGTTCTTTATCCACTATCTCTAGCAGATCGAACCCAAGGAATTCTTTGTCTCCTAGCGGTTACGCAAGCTATGGCGATTCTCCTAACAAAAGTGGATATACCGGGGCATATGGTCAAAATCAACCAACGGGTATGCATTTTCGACATCAATCGAGGATATAATCTCTGGAAATTTATCTAGGTATTTTTTGCTCTTTCTAGAACTATCAACTGCTTTGTCGGAAATGAACAATCCAGGTGCGTATCACGGGCCAACTTTAGATAAGAAACCTCAGTCATCTCCAGGAGGGATGGCCTATTATGATTATGAAAGTAAACGAATGGCAGCACTCAGAGCGATGCGTTCAAAACCCCAAGCTGGCACTATGAGGGTACCACATAACTCCTGGTCTGGATATGGAGTTAGTAATACCAGTCCTGGAGCATTTTTGTCAGACAAATATAAAAGGGTAAGAATGACCCTTTGTGTGCAAGTACAGCACTGTAATTTCGCATGATATAGGAAGACGAGATGTGGCACTTAAACTCTCCAAGACCGAATGAAATGCCTATACTCCAGCCTGCTAACCCAGTTATGAACACGAGTAACTTACTAGACCCTACACCTTCGCATGTTTGGCACAGAGTTAGCACTAATAGGTAAGCAAACTGCTTTAGAAAATTGACTATTTCATTAAATATTTGTTTCAGTTGGCAAGACTTACCATCGATGTTAACTGCCATGAAACTGGACCACTACGTTCAGCTTTTCAAGGAGCACGAAATAGATTTGACCATATTTTCCACATTGACCGACCAAGACTTAGTTGACATTGGCATTACTGCCTTTGGAGCTAGAAGAAGGATTTTGCTGGCAATAAGTGGTAAGTACAATCTTACTTCTGTTTGGTTTGATTGGAAAAACCTGTTCATATTACCATCTTTAAAATCAGAGTTAATTTACCTTTTACTCAAGGTAATACCAAAAATAAAACGACTTTAAGAAGGAAAAGTTGTTATTTTTCTTGATTGAATGGCGGAGGAAAATTATTACATTTTCTATGATAGCCTCTCATTTCCTAAATGCTAATGTACTAAACGGTTTAGTATTCTCTGAATTAAGATTAAAATTTTAGAAATAAATAAGAGAAATTTGCCGTTTTCTGCCGCCCCTGGAGCAGAACGAAGGAATTCCGGCTCAAGTCCAAATGGCGGGACTGGCAATTCCAGACACCCCAGCTGGTAAGATGAGATAAAAAGTTTACTAAAGCATGAAAATGGATATTGATTATTTATATGCTTCAGATATATTTGAATATAAGTTATTATTTATATATTTATTATGTATGGATGTTTATTGGGAATTTAGAATCGGTAGGTCCAGCCAATTTTCTAATTGAAAAACCGAGAATTTTGTTTAATCTAGTTTTATAACATTGCGAACCAAACAAACTTTTTAATAGAAAAATACGATTTTGGAACAACAAACTGGTACCTACCTGTTTAAAGTGATGAATGTGCCTTCTAACACATTCCGTTAGCTTTGAGATATTTGATAAACTGAAAGAAAAGAATCTTAACTGATACTTTTCTTTAGTACTTCTTTGTCTCACCCAATCGGCATGGGTTAGAATTTTAATCTGTCTGTTACTTTGTTTAACTTATTTATTTGTTATTTCTATGAGTGATGGGTATATGTTTACAATAAAATATTGTGATATTTTACATGTTAAATTTATACACGATGCCAAAGTCTTACATATAATAATATATTACACACGCTAGATTTAATTTTAGTGCATTGATGTATTGTAAGCAAAAGTTTTAATTTAAGTTATCGACGATATTTGTTAAAGTTTATTGGATTATCCCAACGTTTGCTTACCATTAAATTGAAATTGCTATTTGAAAATTAAAACTTTTGTATTTCTTGAGATTTATGCGAGTAGGTTAAGTGAATAAATTAATTTATTTAGAGTTCTGATTATCACATGTTTTCTATTTATATTTCTAATTTATGAAAATTATATTGATATTGCAGCTAAAAAACGAGTTTTTTTTAATTCTCTCGATGGAAAATGCACTTTGCCGCACGCGAAAAACTATCAAAATTTTTAATATTACACCAATTGTTTGATGGTGCGATTCATGCAGTGTAAAAGGAGTGGAAAGTGGCAGTCCCGTTTGACTCTGCTATCTGTATGATCTATTTTCAATATCTTCAATTTTCTTCGACTCTCAGGAAGGAAAAAAGTCAGTTATGCAATATTTAACATGCCGAGCGATGCAATTCTTTTGCAGAAACAAAGTAACGCGATTCAAAGTGAAAATTAGTTCATTTATGTAGACAGACCATGTTTCAAACATCGATGGAAAGCTGGTACTTTTCTACTGTTAGCAAAGGTATGCCAGCATATGGATGCACTCCATATAGCGGTATGGCATTTGTGCATGCATTTGTTATTGGAATTCTATTAGATCGTATTGATTCTCACTTCATATACAAAAACACCTATTAAGTATTTGTCAACTTGTTCATCACAGTGTCAAACTGCCGAAGGTGTCAATGTCAAATTGTCATATTTGTTCTTGTCGGGTTCGGGAATCGGGACGTTTGTGTAGATTGTAGAGACAAAGGCCGACTTAATAAATTTACAAATTTTTTTATCAAAAAAATGATTGTGAATTGTAATTTTATCAAAAAACGTCGTTGTTCCAGTCAAACACGTAATCGTTAAAATTTACAAGCTGATGGAATTGATTTCTATCACGTGTGTCAGAAATGGAGAGGCAGTTCCATCATATCAAAATCATACACTAAAAAAGGGATTTTTGTGATTTTTCTAATAATTATGGAATAGGTCTGACCTGGTGCCAATACGTTCTTATTTTAATTTACTATCGTTAGTATTCTTCAGTCTGTGATTTACTGGTTGGCCCTGGTTTGGTTTCAAGATAACAAGGTACTACATTTCAGAACTAGTACCTACTCACAATCTCAATTTCAACCTGCCAAAGCTTTTATGGGTCTCTGTGTTAGCTGCAGGAAATCAAAGAATAGAGTAAAAGGTAAGTTGTTACTATTGCATTAAATACCTATTGTTCATCCAAATTCAATAGTTTAAGCTGACCTTAAATAGAAATGTCTCAAGAAATGTGTAGGTAATCAAGTATTGAAATTGCCACACTCCTCAAGCTACAATTTAAAAGTCTTTTGGAGGTTTACTTGGGTCGCCAGTAAAGCCACTTACTCAAGTAGTATATGAAAAAAAATACTGTTGGTTCTTCGGCCTGTTTTCTAATAAAGTTAACACTTGAGTTAACAACACTTCAACTACACAACATTAAGTACTACATGATAACACTTAGTAGTAAATGATTTTCTTGATTTTTATTTTTTATAATTTCCATTCTTAACAAAAAATTAGCTATTTCAAGTATTGAAATCGCTCTCTGTCTTAAGAAAAGAATAATTGACCAAAAGCTTGGATATAAGCTCCCCTTTCCTAATATTATATGTAGGAAATGCAGTCAACTTAAACTTTGTGAAAGCTCTCAAACTTTAGTAGGCACAGAGTCACTTATTTAGTAATGCATATTTTCTTTTCTCAGAATTTATTCCAACAATAAAATACCCTGCCTTTTGTTCCAGTTGTAGATTTACTTCACTATTCTAAGAATATTTCATGTAGCATGTCCTACTCTAATTTTTCTGTATTTTTGAGATGTCATTTTGAAAATCTTTTTTATCAAAATTAAAAAATAGCTGTTTATGTAATAAGTTAACAAATGTGTAGTTTCATATAAGTAGCAAGAATATGACAAGTTCAGGAAAGCAAATGATATCAAATTCAATATATTCAAGTTGAGCCCTGTATATGTAACATTACAGCAAACATTTTTGTTACTGGTACCATTTATTAAGTTTGTTACATTATTAAAGTTGATATCTGCTTTGATTATATAACTAGTTATAAAATGACACTGCATTTAATTATTACTTTTAATTATAAAAGTTGCCACTTTATTATGTCTGGCACAGTTTCAGGCATAAGGGCTTGTTTTTACCATAAAAGGATATACACTCTTAAACAGGCCAACATGTACCTAATTATTATAAAGAAATGAGGACTCTAATTTATATGTTTGATAATTGAGGATGGTCCAGATTCACTGAATTCAGGGTTTCAAAGTTGATAGCACATTAATAACGTCTCTGCAGAACAGGGCCAAAAATATATTAAGTTTGTCATCTCTGTCTACATGCATGCCTAATACAACGAAGAGAGAACTACACCTACATACTCCTTTAGCCAGGTTCTTGATTTTGAACTCCATAATTGAACACAATATTTAATAATTATAATTGTTCTTAAAGTTAAATTATCTTGTTTTCAACATGACTCTTAAATAATACTCACACATTATAGGGTAGATATTAAATTTATTTCTTATATTTGTTTTCATTAAGAATGCCGTCAATTACAAGAAATTCTGATACACATTTTCTTTCAGGTCAATGTTGCAACAATAAGGAATTTGTGTCATTCTTGCCAGCCAAAAGTACCAAAATATGCAACCATGTTCCGGTGGTGGCATCCAACGATGAAACGAAATGTTCCAACTGCCTCAATGAACAGGTAGTAGGCAATCAGCGTACTGATGTGATGGCGTCTTCTTTTTCCAACATGAATCTAACCAATCCCATCAAGGTCATCGTTAGCAAGAAGCGAAATCGTTACAAACAGGATGGATTTAATCTAGATCTTACATGTATGTTTGATGTTATATCTTGGTCTAAAATAGTTTCTCTAATATCCAATCTTCCTAGATATTACTGATAGCATAATAGCAATGGGATATCCTGCCTCGAATATTGAGAGTGTGTATCGGAATAATATTGAGGATGTCGTGAAATTTCTGGACCAAAAACATGCAGATCACTATATGATTTATAATCTGTGTTCCGAGCGAAGTTATGACAAGACGAAATTTCATAACAGAGTAAAAGAGTTTCCATTTGATGATCATAACCCCCCAAAGATTGAATCTGTTAAGCCATTTTGTCAAGTAAGAAAGTTGTTAACTAACATTTAGATTCCCCAAAAGTTACACATGATACTTTTCATTTTAGGATGTACATGAATGGTTGCAGCAAGATTCACGTAATGTGGCTGTGGTTCATTGTAAAGCAGGAAAAGGCCGAACAGGCACCATGATTTGTTGTTATCTGTTGCACAGTAGGACTTGCGCAACTGCAGATCAAGCTTTGAGTTTATATGGTATGTGAATTAAATGTAGACATGTTAAATTTCTTGAGAAATTAGTTAAAAATCCTTTTTGAGATAGGTAATAAAGATGAGATGGAAGTAAGAAAATTCTTGTTGAAAGTATTGTCAATTCCAAATTCCGCATGTAGTAATGCAATGAGGATTATTTATTAATGGTTGTATTTCTTAATACTGAGTTTTTTATTTATATTTCTAGGTGGCAAACGAACTCAAGATACAAAAGGAGTTACAATACCTAGTCAAGTGCGGTATGTGAGATATTATGAACAATTAGTGAATCAACGGCTTCATTATACCGGTACAACTCTCTACATTAAGGAGTTCGTCTTAGATCCTGTTCCATCTTTCATGAGCGGCCCTGGCAACCTTTTTTTCACCGTATTTGAGTCGTTTCAGAACGATAAATTAAGTCAAAGATTAAAAAGTGAAGTTTACAAAATACCGGTGGACGCTAAACCTTTCTGTATCAAGTTGGACAGTTGCTTTTGGCTTAAAGGGGATATAAAAATAGAGTTTTATAATAAGGTAATGATGCGGAAGGAAAAACTGTTTCACTATTGGTTCAACACGTTTTTCGTGGGTGCGGTTGGTTCTACAGATGTGATAGATTATGATAAGCAGCAACAGTGTCGCGCGTTGGGGGACGATTGTTTCGAATTAGTGTTTAGGAAACATGAGCTGGATAAGCTGAGCAAGAAAGATAAGCAGCATAAAATCTTCAGTGAAAATTTTAAGGTTAGTTATTTGGAAAGAGGGTAGGACTGATATTTGGGTTATTAAAGCTAATCTTTTTTATCGTTATCGTGTGCCCATTTAGTTAATTTGATCTTTTCTTTCAGTTAAAGATGATAGTCCAAAAAACCTCTGAACCCACGACTGTCTCATCCTGTCCAAGGTTAGAACAAGATACCACACCTTGTGAGAGCTCAGTGGGATCTTCCGACGAGTCCGACGAGGACGATTGGGATTCTGGTGAGCATGCTAAATTACCTCTAGTTAGACCACAGTGATAAACCAATTTTAATTTATTTGACGATCAGAAACATGTCAACGCATTAAAATCGAAACAACGCAAGCGCCTCATGTCTATGTTACCACTTAAAAGTTAAGTTTAAGATTGCGGTTTTGTCTGCTTCAATGCGCCGATATGGATGTTTCTGTGTTGTTCTGTCTGTTGTTTTATATTGAATCAGGCAAAAACCAATAATGGAAGATGATGTAACGGTTTCCCGATTAATATATCCACAACGACAGACAATTTTTTCTATATGAAGTATGTAGAAATTTTTTATATCCGGTGAGACGACTTAGTGTTAAAAGTTTTGTGTTCACTTTCGAAATTATTATATTTCTTATATTAAGAAATGTGTTTTACCGGTTATGATCTGCCTTATCACTCTAAACAAAATATTTCTGATAGTATAGAGAAGCGTCCAGCATTTATAGAAGAAATAATGAAAATGTGTAAATTTTGTATGGAACATATTCTTGATGGATGTTATGCTGTTAACAATCTTCTTAAAAAGAAGGCTTTTCTTGTCTATAAAAAGCCTTTCAGGTTCGACTGCCTGTATTTATTTTTGTTAAAATTGTATTTTTTGTAATAAATAAATATTTGTTTTTCAAATATCAGAGCAAGACTGGCGTTTCTCTCCAAAAATTTGATGCTTCATTATCATATCATGCTGAATGATTATTTCATTTTATTCAACGTACCGTTTTATTTGCTATCATACCCATTTAATTTCGTTCATAATCTCCCTCATTTCGTTAATATTAATAATTTTTGATGTGGTTGTATATTGTGTGTAAATTCGGTGTTGGATATGTAAATTTTCCTTTATTGAAAGGAAAATTTACTTGTAGAAGCATGATTTAAATTTATTCTTCCTTCCCAAATATTTTCGGCCTCATTCTTGTAAATTTCTTGCATAGGTATTCAGGTAGTGAATTAAGAATTTTCAAGGGTGAGGCCTCGAAACATAATAGTTTTTGATATGAGAAATCTAGATGTGTTGCTGGCAAGTGTGCTTAATCCAATCGTTTTCAACTGCTCGCTTTCAACCGGCAAAAATGTTCATGTGGCAGCTAATTATTCTCACAAATAATATCATAATCATTGACATTTCATCATATGTTTTTGTTCAGTTCTTATGAATCATAAAATTAATAAAAAGTTGCAGTGGTGGAAGGGTTTCAATAACATTGTATACTAGGTATTAAATAGTTGAAGGAGCTCGACAAATATCTCAGAAAATTATGCACATAGCAAACTTTAATAATGAAAAGTGAGAAGAAATGAGGAAGATACACATACGTACAGGGACATCGTTTAGTATATTAACGCAATACACTTGTAGTTCCCATGATAAAATCTTCTAAACACTTCAAATCCGCCAGCAGAAACACCATAATTAAATTATTATATAACTCGACCTAATATTTTCTGTGTACTACAATGAAACAACTGGCAATTTCGTTTTTCAACAAATTGACGTCTGATGGCAGCGAAAGAGGTTTAGGGTTACTTCTGTTTGATGAAACGTGACAATTGTTACTTAAGAAAATTCAACATGGCTTTATTGCTGTCAAATCAAACATTTAAAAATGTTTCTAATGGCAGAATTAATTCTACTATGTATTATATTTTTGATGTGATTGCTAAGTAGACAAATTATGAATCGAGTGAACGACTTAAAATGGTGTTTCTGTACTTGGCGATTATCAATCAGAAAACACTAAATTGTGTGTTATTGTAATACTAAATGAGGTCGGGCAACATTTTAAGGCTAAGATGAAGGTTGTTTATCACACATAATTGATTGACACATTCCACTCTGTTGCCCAATTGTAATGTGAAGTGAAAATAACGTCTGACGAAATGGGAATAAGGGTTACGTGTGGCCCTTAGTGGGAGAGCCGTATCATAAAACTAGAAATTGTTATTGTAATTTATAATAAGGAACAAATGCCCTTAAGTTTATATTCGATTTTTGGAAATTTTACATGCACCTAGATCCTCATGTCAAACTCTAAAATGTCTCATAGACAGATTCCTGGAACTATTCCAGGTGGTGATGAAAATGGAATTGAATTCTCAATATAATTTTGAACATTGAGTATTTTTCTCCGTTCCATTTCTATCACCGCTCGCTGTAAAACACCAAATACCATACTTTTTGAAAAATTGAACAAATACTAACACGAATTGGTGAATTCTCTCCGCTTGCCTTATCGATATCCCAGTGGTGATGGACCCAGAACTGTTCGATCCTCGTGGCATCGGGTACCGTATTCTGAGCGAATGCGAACTGGCCTCGCAATTGAATTCTTCTGGTGGTGAGAGTCACTCCGAAGCACTGATGGTGTAGCCATCGTCGTAAGAAGCCTGGTGTTTTTGCGAGTTTTGATTTGAGTGTTGGTTTTAGCTTGTAGTGGAAGAATAAGTCCGTCAGGATCAGTAATTGAAGTTTTTTTTTTAAGAAGTTGATGTTAGGATTATTACTTATTCTGACACTACTGTTAAGCGATTTTGGCTTGGTAGTTTGAACCGAGTATTTGGGCAAAAAGTATCCTTTTACTTTTTTCTCCTAGACATGTAAAACTTTAGGATTTTGCTCAAGGATTGGGGAGAGTGTCAAGTTTTGGGTTGTTGAGTAACACTAAAAGGGCTAAAATTGTTTGGCATATTGAGTTTTATAGAGTTGAAAGACCTTTTCTCAGGCCGCAATATGGAATTAATCTGAATTGGTGATGTTCTGTATACGTTTGCTACGTCCGGAGGTTCTATTTTGTTTAAAAGCTGGTACTCTAAACCAAAAGGAAAAAAGAGAATTAGATTCAAAAGAAATGTTTTTTTTTTATGTTTCAGTCGCCTTTGCTCCAAGTATTATTGTGTCCTGAGAAAATCGAAATTCTACCAATTTCTCAAAGTAAATCGTTTTTTTGTTCAAAACGATTGATTATGCCCAAATGATGTTAGGATTCGTAGATTAACAACCATGAATCATATGCTTATCTTCCATACATTTAACATAGGTATATGTTAAATTGAAATGCACATCTGTTGTGATCTGGGACGCTGGGTCTAGATAGATATTCGAGAAACATATGTATTTTTTATTGGAATGAGAGGTGAACGATACACGGGACCTTACCGGCACAGTCGAATGTTGTTGCGAAACTTGCAGTAAAATTTTCCCTATTTTATTTGTGACACTCTTTGGCGGGATGGTCTGAAATTGAGACTTTCTCTGCAAGACTTTTGAATAGGGCGATTTGAAGACTGAAAGGATTTACATCAGTTTAGCCCATTAATTCGGTTTTTGAGCTGTTTGTACAGGCTCTTCTTATGCAAAAATCATGTAGAATTTTCTCAAGAAGCTTATGGAGTTAACGAAAAAACAATTGAACATAATCTTTTCGAGATATGATTAATATTTACATTTTTGTAAATGGGACATCCTGTATATTAATATTTGTGTAGTTGACGTTATTCATTTCGATTTGAATTTGGGGATGACAAAATTAACCATGTATTTTTTAAATAAAAATTAAGATACTCATACGTAGAAATAATAAAATACAGTGTGTCCTATTAAAAACAATGAATTATTGTTGTTTTTCGTTTGAACGACATACAATTCTAAGAAAATTCTATTTCTATATTTTTTGCATTTTTCTTCAAGTCTTGGGGGATAGAACAGGGAAAAGTATCTATGCATTTTGTGGCACCATTCGGTTTAAGTTCCCGATGATCTGCGCACTTAATCATAATCTGACCTTTGTCGAAGGTTTTGTAAGTGAGTAATACCGCCCGTTTCTTTAGGTGCAAAGTTAGTACAAGAAGGTAAATGAAGAAAGAAATAGAAACTACCATACATGATGTACCATTTATTCTATCCTATATCCTTACCAGCTTTCGGCTTGCAGTGTCCGATCGAAACGCGTTAAAATTTAAGAATCGCACTTCCTTCCGCTTCTGGAATTGCTAATCGTTTTAGTCCCGTATCTGTCTGAATCATTAAAAATGTCTGTTCCAGAGAGATAAGGATGGATGATTTTATAATCACATCAACACCCGTTTTTTCGCTATTACCATCTCTTGATCGTGATTTCACAAGAGCGAAAAGAAAGTTACTTTTATTTTGAATTTTGGCAAAAAAAAATCGTGTGAAATAGTTATTGTCCAGGGAGTGCAGGAAGTGATACTTGACAATGGAGTGCGATAAAGATACTTCCGAACGTATTAGGAAAATTTTTCCTGTTGGTGCCCGCTAAAACGTTTTATCGGGCGCTTGTCAATGGATATTGCCTAACATTGCCCATAACAGCTATTTATTTCCCAAGGGGAAAAATAGCAAATTTACTGCCGTAGCGATATCCATAGCCGAGTGGAAGACACGCATGCATTATGTAATCAAGAAGTGCTTTCGCTTTTCAGCATAAGGAAATATGGCAGGATAAATGGTCATTGTGTAATTACCCAAGTATTCATGCCGCAAAACGTTAAGTCCATTTTCTCACCCTATGCGAATAGTCGCAATAAGCGTAATTGGAAGACGTTGTATTTTTATAGATATAAAAATTCGGCTTAAGGGCTCCACGATTATCCTTACTCTTCAGTACTTTTGTCAAATTGCACAGACTTGTGCTTAATAATTTAACCGGCAATGCCTCTCATTTAAATTTTCATCGGGTTTCGCACAGACTAAATAATGCGGAAAATAGTACCAAAGTCATTGGTCTTAAAATTCAATATCATACAAATACGATAAGTCGAAGCTGTACATTTGCCCTAAGTCACCTTGATACATTTTATCTTATTGGATCTTTACTTTCCTAGCGAGACTATCAAAAATATAGAATTTATATTCCTATATAGTAATTATAGCTATAGCAACTCTTAAAAAGCCTTTTGATAAGACATATTTTATAATAACACCCCATTAGAGAAACGTTTTGATAATATGTTATTCTTGCGAGACGAGTACAAACCTATTTCGCGTTATTTTGTAATGTAGTTAAGGGACTAACGCATAACACTTATGTGTGCGATCCCTATTTTGTACTTCTGATTTTTCAAGGTTCCAGTAGAAACGATATTATATGAGTGTAAAAAGATTATGTATTATATTTTTTTGTTATTTTTGGGATTATACTTAGAACCATATAAGAATGCTTTGGATTTTTACTAACATTATCTAACCTTCCTTGTAGGTGACGGATGCAAAGGTAAATATTAACCTCATTTGGGTAAAGCTATACTTTAGAGCGACTTCACCTATTTTGACCTTAAAAAAAGGTTCTGAAGTATAACTTTAATCTATTGCTTGGCGAGTGGTTTTATTTTCATTGTCATACTTGTCAATCCTACACTAACTGAGTTTTACATTTTCCAGGGGAATCAACATACCTATGATATGGACCCCACATGTCAAAGCGGAAAAGGTGTAAATATTGCATGACTGTCACCCGTGATTGCTTATTTTCCTTTGTGTCACTTAAGAGAGAGCTGAGTTGTCATTTATCGGTGTCGCTTGCGCGTTCTCTGCTTGACAGCAAATATTGATTTATGTACGGGTTTATAAAACTGTTATTTATGATCTATCTTCCCGGTGAAAACGACTAGTTTATGTAATAGAGACCGAATTGTATCAGATGCGATTTGGGATCACATACCTAAAGCTTGGGTTTCTGTGTCAAATGCGATATTTGTCGGTAATAAGTTCAGCTAGATTTTATAGGCCCATATGGAGGAATCATCCATATCAATGGCGAGATCTATAATTCTGCACAAATCGATACATCAAAATTGTTACAAACTCAGCAGTTTCCCTCGTCTAAATACATCGCCTTAGTACCAATTAATGACTTAAAGGTATATGTCATGTCACCTGAAACCAAAGTGGGGTGCTCCTATCCAGGCTATTATGGCAAAGCACCATTTTAACGTTCTTTGTTGTCAAACGGCTATCTAAATGTTAGCTTGCAGACCTTTATGTTAGTGTTGTATATTTTTATTAGCCCGGTGATATTGCGCACTTGTTGCATGTAAAATCGTTTAAGCGTCATTTACTTTTGTCTCATTTTTTTGTTGATCGTTTTCATTGCATCCTCGCCTTTAATTATTGTTAAGTTTTGTTTAAAGAGAAACGAAATATGTGTATATTTTGAGAATGTAGTAGGGGATGCAGACGTTAAGAAGTTTTCGAAGTCCCTAGATCCATTATCGTATGCGGAGGCTACGCAGGTGTGCGTGCAGGCTCTTGTGTCTCTAAAGTTAATTGCAATTTCACCAATTCCAAAAATCAACTTATGAAAGTTTCCAAAAAATCCGCATATAGGAAAACCGGTTTTGCGTCAAAACTGACCGTCCATATGCCTAGACCGCATACATTGGAGAACAGTATTCTGCTTCCCGTGCTTCAAAATGCTTCTTTACGTGGAAAACAGACTTGGTCGCGCTACCGAGTGGCGATGCCCACTGGCTGTGAAACGTCTCTCACTTAAATCCATTAGTTTTGAAGTAACGCCTCCAGATGAGCGGCTCTTGCGCACAACGGTCGCAGGGAGTAGCGAGTCCCATTGGCTTCAAGTTCACTAAAAACGCCAGTCCATCCACACATATAGAACATATAGAATTGCCGAGGTGTCAATCTGCTCATTATTATTGGGTGCATCGGTGGGTCAACGTCTCGCTGCGTTGTGGAGAGGCGAGAAATAAAATTGCCCCATCAGAATCCTTTTTTTTTTCTCTGTTAAACTGGGATTTGCACCTTGGACAATTATCGCCTATTCCCTGCATCCCTGTCCACTAATGCTAAAAACACTAAGTATCGCAACAAAATCACTGAAGCAAGAGATGGAGCGGCAGTACTGGGTGGCGCGACTATTTGTAGGAGCTCTGAAAGAAAGATTAAGAAATAGGTTCGATTTAAAAAATATTTTATTATATATAGGCGCACAATTTTATCTTAGAAATTCATCCAGTGACGTGCTTAGGTGCACGCATATTAAATTTTCTAACTACTTTTTCAACACCTCGTATTTTGGTAAAGAACCACTTTTGAAGCATGGTTTGTACAGGGTAACGAGATAAAAAGTTACAGTGGCTATATTTAAGGAACAAAGAAACATATCAAAAATTCATTGAAACAAGCATATTACACGTAATCTTAGTAGGATTTTTATTACCTGTAAATTTCTACCTCTCAAATGTAGCTTTGTGATGCACCATTGAAAAGCGTTTTTTTAGAGCTCTAGGATAAAGTATCCCAAGCAAGGGGTTGCCGTTTAGGATTATTTAGTTGTGGTGCTTGGGAGGAGGGGGTAAGTTTGAAGGGGTGAGTTCGAGCATCCTTTGAGTCTTCCTTACGTGTTACAGAAACGAGTTCGAGAGATTTTTAGTATATTTTTTTGGTCCTTAAATATAGCTACAGAAAGCTTTCAAATTGTTGTTCTGTACATGTATAGCAGCAACCTGCCATTATTTTCGAGATTATTTTTCAATCTAGAGTGTGGCGGTTTACTTTTTTGACATCCTGTATACCTTCACTACATGCTTCCAATGTATACTACTTGTAAATAAATTAATAAAACATCAATAAGTACAAATAAAATATAATCTGTTATTGTTTGTTTGATCTCACTTATTACTTTAAAAAAAGATCGGAAAGTCTTGCCCTGCTACTTTCCCACATAGTGTTGAAACATGAACTTAAAATGACTAAGAATTGATTTAACTTCTCTCTTTGCGGCGATTGTGCCGTTTTGATTGCAAAATCACAATGTTTACTAATACTTCACATAGGTTAAGCAATTGAGTTTATTAATTTTTTTTTGTACTAAATTGATATTCCCTTTAACTTTCCATTGTGTAGTTGCTGTTTTATAAAAATACTCACAATAATAATTGTCGCCGATGTTGTCAATAACAGTAATTGTTGCAAAGCCACGTTTGTACCAGTCTGTATAATGTCATAACAAGTAGGGCTAAAATACGAAAAAATGTGGATAATATCTAATTTTGCCTTCGTTTAATGTTCATTATTTGTCTGTAAAATTATTGAGAATCAATTACAATTTGCGTTCTAATTTTTTTCCCCAGAATTTTGATTTTTTTGTTAATTTCAGAGAATTATCATTTTATTTACATGAATTTATATTTATTTTCGTTTTATTTAACTACAATACTCAAGCCATTTTCCTGCAGTGACGAGATTATGGCTTTTGTTTATTGTTTTGGTTGGTGACGAAATAAATTTAAAAAAATATTGAATAACTTATTTTTTTGAGAGAAGTAAGTTTTTCAATACCCAAAAAAATTTCTTCTCAAAAATAACAGATTGTGTTCGCAACTGAGCATAATATAGAGAGTTCCAAAACTAGTGTAAAAGATTTAAAAAATTCGATCTTCAAATGAATCGGTATTTAACCAAAGCAGTGAAGTTGAACGGTATGAGCCAAGAGCATTCTTTTTCATTCTAATATATATATATTAATATATATATTTATATTGGTGATTAGAAGCATTTACTTACTTTATGTTTAGATTAAATTGTTAAAATCTTTCATATTAATTTTGGGACACCCTGTAGGTGCAATTGGAGCTGCAGTGAACATCTGTATCTCCTTTTCTGTTGCGTAACCCTTGTGTTAATAGTTAATACTACGTCTTGTGGTGTTTATGAAAGGTATTAATTAACCAGAGGGAACTATAAAAACACGGAATGTTCTTGAAAATATATCGTCATGTATCAGGGCTTGACTTTATTAACGTTTCTGTGACAAATCCATGAAAGTCTTCCAAAGCAAAGAAAAAAATGTATTACCTGTGTTTGTGATAACTCTAAGTACTATTTGTTAGTGTTTTTTTATTTGTCCAAGATTGACCTCTTGTGCAAGCATAGGTGACGAAATGTTATTCATATTTGCTAAACAAATAGGTAGAGAAGTAGCCTTTTTCCTACCTTCTTGTGCAAGGAACTATTTATAACCTCCATTAAAGAAATTTAAGTGAAAAATAAACGATTTGAGTCAATTTCTACGTTTGTTGAACATTTCTAGAAATAGTCGCGATTTGCTAAAATTGTATAACGTTCACTATCAGAAAGCGCAAATTTAAGTCAGTTTGTATCTCTCACGGTTTACGAAGCCCCATTAGGTGCAGTGAACCTGGCTAACTATTAACACAAGGGCGACAGAGTATAAAGAAAGGAATTTTGAAGCAAATAATAGCAAAACAGGAGCATTATTATCTATTTCCACATTTCTTCCGGTTGGTCTTTAGGTAATAATTTTGTGATTTATGTTAGCGTAACTTAGAACTCTAAATATAGAGTTGTAGGATAATGAAATCAAATTCGATGAGCTTTTGCTTGCCCTGTATAATTTTAGTGACCTCCCTTTTGTAAAGTTAACAAACTCACGTTTTTATGATTAGAAACCACATTTATTATAGAAAAATACTGCAATAATTACCAGAGATTAAGTGATTTGCATCTAGTAATAATAATGGTTTTAGTAGTTAATAATAATTGCAGTATTTTCATAAAACTGAATCTGAGCTTAAACCTTTTATGTGTTGTTGGCCGTATATTTGTGATAGGGTAAGATTAGATAATAATTTAAGAACAACAAAACTATTTGTACCTACGACCTGACGAATATTTTTATAGATTTATGCGGGGTGGTATTGAGAGTATTCTAAAAATCTATTTTCTGTAATATGGCTGTAAGTATTACTAAATAAAATTTTAAACTATTTCAAAAAGCAGGGGTAAATTTCCTAACGCACGGTATCCTTTCCACCCTAGATGTTAAAAATTAATGTTTGTAGATTATAAACAGTTTTATATTTAAGGATTTATGGATAGGTATTCTTGTGATAAGTACTTTTTAGCGACGACTTAGTACAATAGAACGCCATTGGGAAAGAGAGTGTACCAAAAGCTATTAAGTTCATACACTTTTAGTGGCTAGGATGGACAATCTACCGTTCTTTCCAAATGGACTTTTATCGTAAGGACTGATCGTCGGTATGCTCTGCATATTTATTTTTAGATCTGAATGTACCCAATTTACCTACTACTTAACTATTTTCGAATGAAAACAATCCAACTCGTAAGGTTGAGTTTGGATTTGAATAAAACATCAAAGAAAGAGTCGTAACTTTTATTTCTCGGAATCTATATATTCATACACTTTCGCTGCAAATGGAATAATAAAACGCAATAGAAATTGGCAATTTTCGTGACTTGAAACTCAGGGAACTACATAAAAATGAAAACCAACTTTAAAAAATTATTCGTTTATTACCGTTACAATCGTTGCTTAAAATTCTATAAACAAATAAATATTCACCAGTTATACCTGTTTTCTAGATCTATCTGCCCCTGCCTCGGCCTCTCTGAAAATTCCCCCTACCTCGACCAGCTGCGTTGCCTTTGCCCTTTGGAGGCGGACTTTTAGGCCTTAAGGCTTCTATTCTTTCGGTACAACCAGTGGTGGTTTGATCACTAGCGAAATGATTTGCGTATAGATCGGGCACAAAGTTAGAATTAGTTAATTCAGGTCCTATAGTCAACCAACCGGGTCTAATTGTGGAGTCTTTGCCGAAGATATGAATACGTCGTCGGCCTTGAAATAGAATTTTAAAATATAAACGGAGACTTGGATATTTGTGAGTTTTATTTTTCGAATAGTTATTTGATTTGTAACATTAGGATGATTATCTGGGTATTTTAATAATAGTCAAATTATTCGAGTAGTCAAATATTATATTTGAACATTGACTATTCGAATTAATGCCAATAAATACGAAATTCCTGAAAGACCTTTACTGGCAATCTTAGAAGATAATTAAGGATCTTCGAATACATATTTCGGATGCTAGAGGAGTTTTGGGATTATTGGATAAGTGATATGTAGGTTTAAGTGTGGTATTTTTCTTACCCAGACAAAAATGTTCGATTATGTGGAAAATTTCAACTGGTTTTTCTAAACTGCCATATTCCGGTTCTTCAGATATAATGAGGTCAATGTCCACATTCGCGTGAATAAAATCACCATCAGTTGATCGCCTAACAGTCCCTAAAAGGGAAGTTAAACTTACAATAACTATTTGAATTGAAGATAAAAAATATGTTTTATTGTCAAAGATAGCCATCTTTTTGACTAAAATATAAACATTGAAATGAATAATCACTAAATAATTTAGAGAAACCATCGACTTTTTTGGTTTATCTTTGAAATAAGAAAACCATCAATGCACCAAATTTTCCAGAAACAACTTTCTGCTTCAATCCTCGCTTATTTCTTACAATTAGTCACAAATAATTTTTTGTTCCTCCATATAATAAAAGAAGCACTTGATTGTGAGGTCAAGTTTTAGTAAAACAAATAAATAAGTTTACAGGCTATATTACCGCACTCAGTATGCACTAGTGCCGGTACTTGAATTCGTCAAGATTCGTGTTAGTACCTTTGATGCCCATAAGACAATGCTCCTTTGTGCGTTGAAATACCGCCCTTGGATCTAAATTCTTCGAATGAACTGGATTTTTTATATTCGTCTTAATCCAGCAGATATCCTCACATCTGAAAATTATCATGTAGATGATTAAGATTCGGTTAAAAAAAATAGTACCAATGTAAGTATATGAATTCAGCAAAACCTTATTGTAACCTACCTTCTAAATCCCCACTTCCTTAAGCAAACCCTTCCCATATCCAATCCATCTGAGCTGCCACACCAAAGAAAAACAAAACTTCTCTGAGCTGCAATTTCGCCGACATCCAAATTCATGATTCGGTCCCAAGACCAGAATTGCATGTTTGTGGCTCCCAGAGTCTTCTGGTACTCTTCCAAAGGCGGTTCGATTAGTATGACGTCAAATTTACAATTAACATTCTTCAAGTCATATGTTGACAGATCGCACTGAAGGTACATCGGTGGTGTAGCTGTCTGGGCGATTAATTCATCTTTGAGACGGATTAATTCCCTCAATTTGGGATATTCTTCAAATCTTTAAGAATGTAGATATGATTTAACTGGATAGATGGAGAGGGTTGGGGTAATAAATCGGTCAAAATGGACTTGGCAGATTAACATTTAGGCTGACGATATGTAATAAATACAAAAATATAGCCAATTCTGGTATTAAATTGTGGATTGAAATTTCACTGATCATATGAATCAATGCTGAACAGATGTGAACAAACAAAATGTCTATCAACAATGAAATTCAAAGAAATGAAAGTAAAATTTGAAAGTATATCAATCAATCAGTCAATTAAGAATCTATCCAACTAACCTGTCAGCTAATCCTACATCTCGAATGAAGTTCTGAGGTCTTTGGCCTGTGTCCACAAAATGTTGGCAATAATCATTGTGAGGATTAGACGATTGGGTTCCCTGATCATAAAAAAAGCAACCTAAGGAATATTTCAATAAAGTTTAGAAAGTTCTTCAGAACTAAAGTAAAAACCCGAACTAAATGGATCTAAAAATATGTTCTAATCTAGTAAATGGTGTGAAATCTTAGAATACCAGAGCATTCAATTCTTTTTTTCTAGCATTTTCCAACCCACCCTGTACATGCAATACACACCTTAAGAAATGTAGAGGAATCCCTATACACCATTTCATCTGAAGCTTCCTTAGAGTAATCATATTGATCACTCTGACTGCTAGTACTTGGCTTATCCTCAATCCTTTTTGAAGGGATGTCTCCAGTGCCCAATATTTGTCGCAATTCTTCAGCACCTGATACTCCCAACTAAAAAAAAGGTGTATATTTAGTGTACTAAATATAAATGAAAATGTTTCTGAAATGTGACCTGGAGGTCTGATTTACGAGGTGCTTACCGTTTGTGCAAGTAATTGCTTTCTTTTACGAGATTTCTCCCGGCGCTCCTTTAACATATCCCCCATTTTTATTATGATAGTTTCTTGAAAATTACAAAAGTATACAAGGATGTGATTCGCGTTCTTCTGAGTTCAGTAGTCCCTTACTTTTTTTACCTAAAGCCCTTAATCAAAAATTGAAAGTTCACGGAAAATAAAACTAAATCACCTGGAAAATATAATCAATAAACAATCAACATTAACCTCAAATTCTCAAATGTCAAATTAAAGTAAAGAACAGAAAATAGTCAGAGGCGCGAACATGACTTTGAGGCTTCGACGCGAGAAAATGCGGGATTTTAGAGATATTTCTACTTACTTTTTACCTCTATCGAACCAGACCTCTTAGAAATATATAAAGAAAAAAATCACAGAGATGTAGAATAAATAAAGAATAATAGAGAACTAATTAAGAACCGAAATTTGAAGTAAAACGTACGTCTAATAAAATAAGTACAGCGTTGTCATATAAATGTATCAGGTTACTTCACTTGTTTGTATGCAATTTACATGGCAACAGCGTTGCAGATTGGATTGAAACTTTTGTCTGTCTATCTAATGTCAATGTCAATCATTAGTAATTTCTGCTTTATTTAATTTTATTCCTGAGCTGATTACTGATCTTTGATTAATTCCGTATTTCCCAAAAAGTACCCTAATTTTCAAAGTCTTTTCGAATACTAATTTGTATGAACGTTTCAATATAAGTCCTCTACAAATCATGAATGATCCAGGATTCTCGCGGACTGAGGTAGTCCGTTTAGTGGTTAGGTTGACCCTGGTGTCTGCTGTTACCTTTTGGAGTATCAAATGGCTTATGAATCAAGTGGATCCAACAAACCAAAGCAAAAAGAAAGCAAGGAAGACTGCTGAACAACAGCTGAAAAGGTATTCTTCATTGCTGTTGTTTTGCTGTAAAGAATGGAGCTTATATGTACTTAGAATTGGAATTGTCATTCAAGTAGTTTTGTTACTATAGAATTGATTCCCGAGTCAGTTTCATATAATAATCCTGATACCGAATCTAGAAAATTAACTCAAACTTAATCATTGTGCTTCTTTTATTGCAGACTAAGAGCAAATAAGCAATTGGTGCAAGTGGACAAATTAACTGATTATGAAATGATGATTGCAGCCCATTTGGTTGACCCTGAAGATATTAAAGTAACTTGGGCAGATATTGCTGGGCTGGAGGGCTTAATACAAGAGCTGAGAGAAACTGTTATATTGCCAATACAGAGGAAAGATTTGTTTGCTGATTCTCTTTTGACTACTCCACCAAAAGGTAACTTTTTTTTCACATGCATACTGTGTACTGAATGGCAATAAAATAGGAAATAATATGGCAATATCTAAGTTATGCCTTAAATTTGCTAATAGAAAAGGTTATTGGCTCTTAATTTTTAACATAGTCATCTTAATAATAATTGTAGGAGTCTTGCTCCATGGCCCTCCAGGTTGTGGCAAAACTCTCATCGCTAAAGCCACAGCCAGGGAAGCTGGTACTCACTTTATTAACCTGGATTTATCAATTCTTACTGACAAATGGTATGGGGAGAGTCAAAAACTGGCAGCAGCAGTATTCACCTTAGCAGTTAAATTGCAACCATGCATCATATTTATTGATGAAATTGATTCATTCCTGAGAGCCAGAAACAGTACTGACCATGAGGCTACTGCCATGATGAAAGCCCAGTTTATGTCCTTGTGGGATGGTCTGATTACAGATCCAAATTGCACAGTTATCATTATGGGGGCGACTAATAGACCACAAGTAAGTATAGGTTTTGTCAGTTTTAATACTTTGCAGTCTAAGCATTAAAACGCATCTAGTGTGGTTAAAAGATCACTTTTTTTGGTAGTTGTAGAAAAATTATGTACTTTTTTTGATGCATAATGATATTACGTCAAGATTAATTTGACAAAATAGTGGTTTTCTAACTCTTAGAATGTGAGAGATTTCCACACAAAACATTTAACAATTTTGTTACAGGATTTAGATCGCGCAATTTTACGTAGAATGCCAGCAGCCTTCCACGTTCCCATGCCCAACTTGACCCAACGTCGTCAAATTCTTAATCTTATCCTAGCACACGAACCTACATCAGATGACGTGGATATTGAAACCATGGCCAAATGCACTGAGGGATTTTCTGGTTCCGATCTGCGCGAATTATGTAGAAACGCGGCGGTGTACAGAGTTCGGGATTTTGTCCGCCAGGAAGTAAACAACAGTATGCACAAAAGCCTCAGCACAGACGAAGAATATCATGACGCATTACGGCCCATTACAATGGACGATCTCAAGTTCTCCTACAGTAAAATGAGAGAGAGTAAAATTCATTGCGGATCGTTGAATGTGCAACCTAGAATAGACCTTGATTAGCTAGCGTGGATTCAGGTGTTGGGCCCGATTTTAGGTGATTTAGAGGCATATGAGAACAAATGCAGTGAGTTTACGGCAGTTTTCGAGAAATGTGGTCAGCATAAAAATTAGGCCATATGACGTGGTTATTTATAGACTGGATCCAGTGTGTGTGAACTAAAAACTGTATACGTTTGTTATTTTTAAGAATTATTCCGGAATTGTGAAGAGTGGGAGGTAAGATTTGATGATACTGAAAGTGTTGTTTTTGTTTAGAAATTTCAGTAACTTCAAGTGACATTTTATTGGTTAGTGAGCGTTATGACAAAAGTTTCCCTATCTATACTAGTTGAAAACAACGGAGAGGGAGACTACATTATACAACACATTCTGAAGAAGTTAGGGGCAATATTTTTATATGAATATATTGTAACCCCAGAACAGATGTTGCAGGTTAGCTCGCCTATGAGAATCAAATAATAAATTTTTCTAATTTTGATAAAAAGATGACAGTTTTCATAATTGAAACCGGTAATTAAACGGGTTTCATTTAGCAATTGGTTGTGAAATGAACGAAGGTGCCTTCACCTCCCAAATTAGTTTAAAAACAGAACCAGTAACAACGGTTCTATTTTCGTCATCATACAGTAAAATTAGAAAAAATCATGTATGAAAGTCATTATAAAATGTTACTTTGTGTGAAGCGTGTCATATTGCTAAACTTCACTTCCTCTCTTGCTGTGACTCAGCTTTGTAGAATGACGATTTTTGCCTAAAATCCTATTCTCTTTACTTTTTGAAATCTCATTATAGTCATATATCTAAATACGTGAAACGTGATGATACCGACTGTTGTTATTTTGTTGTCCGTACATAAATAGATTCTATAAGAATAGCTATCACCAGTTCCTTAAAAAAGTGTATTAAAAAGTAATAAATAAATTGACGAATCAACATATTCTGACTTTAACAAAACGTCCTCAATGAAGCCGTTCCCATTCAGTGTTTTTTTTTAGGACGAAGTGTTCTATTAAAACGTAGTGCTCTTATGTAATGTTCAAGGTTAAAGTTAGAGAATTTGAAGTTCTTTAATGCTTCACGTACTCTGTGTGTCAAAAAACACATCGACATTTTTAGGCCCCAGCGAAATAAAACAAAACCATTCATTACCACATCATCACAAATATATTAAAACGAAAATTTAACACACGTTTACTAAAAAAACCAAATTCATTTTATGAAATATTTGGCTTAACATATCTTATTACTTACACTAACTAAATCTCTTACAGTCATTCAGCTAGAAGCCAAAAATATTTCTCATTTAAGTAATTAGATAAAAATATATCAATGAGTTTTATATTGGTACATTTAATATTATTAATAAAACCCGTAGATATAACTTGAAAACTATAGATACATATACAAAATAGGAAGACAAACGAGACTTTAAATTGCTTTTGTCCCAAAGTCGGGTATTAAAGCTGCGATAAGTAGGGCTATTATTTCCGTAAAAAACGAGAAACTAATCAAAATGTGAAATAAAGCGGTTTCTGGGAAAATTTTAAACCAGAATTTATGACTACGCGTAAAGTTAAGGCACAAGTGACAGACGTTTTGAAACACATTTTTTATTCTTTGGTAAAATACGTATAAAAGAAATATATATTATATAGGTAGAAGAATCTATTTTTAACAAATATTATATACTTTAGAATACTTAACAGCTTAGAAAGCTTCAGTGATTACCCTATGAGCTTACGTAATATAACTTTTTAATTCGTATCAAACTGACTGAAAAGACTCATATCTTACTGAAAACCATAAATTTAAATTAGTAGATTAGTAAAACTTTCTTGCAGTACAAAAATACTTATCAAAAAGATAAAACGTTCAGACGAACTACAGTACAAGAAATGTGAGCTAACCTTAAGATCATTCAATTTGTCTCCAATATAGGTTGATAACTGTTTTGAGCCAAAATAGTTCTGTAGGTATTCATTGATATTTTCTATTTCAGTTTACTAATGAAGTAAGTGTTATCTCCTTGGAGTAGATTTACACTATTTGCAGTCACTATACACTTAAATGATTATAATATCTAATACATATCATACTCTAAAAAATACTATTTGAAATAATTGAAGTCTAATATTCAGATATTGAATCAATCAACCATATTTTATATTGTCACATTTGAAGCAATATCATATATCACTATCAAACACCTTTAGAGAGTAATGAAGCTTTTTTTTTAATTAACTACCACTTCTCTCCTGTCTTTCATTTATTAATACACACAAATGGAAATATAGAAAATGTCAAGAAATAAAAACAAAAAAATGCATGCAACAAGGGCCCTTTGGCCCTAGAATTCTGATTAATAATACTATTACGCGTTTACCGCCATGCTTTTATTTAATATGTAGGGCTCATACTTCATATATTCCTCAAGGATTACAGACTTATCCAAGTTGGCATCTAAAGTCAAAACAGGAGCTGGGAGTGTGAACAAATTTTTATGATAGAGCCACTGCTCATGAATTTCATGTATAGCTTTGAGGTAGTCAAAGGAAACAGTCTTTTCTTCTGCTCTGTTGCGTGCCATCATTCTTTCATAGACGACTTCAGGGGTTGTACGAAGGTAGACTGGTGGCAAAATTGCAATTATTATAGTTGTAAATGGGAGATAATTAATAATAAGGAAAAATTTTATAAAATGGCCTTTATTTATAACTAAATGTACTCACCTACTAAATCCACATCCACATCTGCATACTCTTTAATCCATTTAAAATGTTTGTCAATTACTGCAGCTGAAGCATCTGGTAATAATCCATCCTGTTTCATTTTCTCCACAAAGCAATAGCTGTAAGAATGAATAAATAATGTTATAGGAAGAAATCCATTGGCTTAACGCAAATGAACATTTCCACTTCCAATTAATCCAACCGTTCTTTCTATCAGCCATGAAAAAAAACATATATTTTAGCAAATTATTTTCAGTCAAACTTTTAGTATTACTATTGCACAACCTTATAAAATACATCTTTCCCATCTTGATCACATTGTATGACAAACAATATTGTTGAAAACTGAACTTTCCTTACTTACCCTACTATAAATTACACCACGTTTAATTTGACTTTCAAGAACAATTCATAGTACTTACCGAGCACTATAAATTGACCTCTCCATGAGTTTAATAGGACAGCAGGTTTTTCTAGTATGCTGCTGCAGCATCGTCAGTTGAACATAGGATTGAAAAGTAAAACTCCACTTCTTTACGTCCTCATACATCAAGCCCAACAAGTTATGCCCGTTACAGTTCCTCCAAAGTTCAATAGGTTCGGCGAGAACGCACACATTTTCGTACTCATTGAAATGCTGGAGAAATGTTGTTTTTCCGCTGCCAATGTTGCCCTCCACGATAACGCTGAAAGGGCGGGTAGAACTCTTGGGGCTGGACATGTTTTTTCAATGAGAATAATCTATGGGAATTTTAAAATTAAGAAAAATAAAATGCATCAAAACGTGACATTTGATGCCGTTTTCCCGGTATATTTAGAGCGGTTACAAATAAAAACAAAGAATATAACCTAAAAAATAATTTTTGAATTTGACAACGTCAATAATGTCAAATTGAAATATCGCACTAACGACTCGAAGAGCGCTATAAGTAAGTATTGCAACCTATCGATATTGCATGGCACATAATCGGTTTCAGTTCCTCAAAGAGCAGTTTATACCTTCACGAAATAGGAAAGTATGTGTAACCTCCTTCCTTCTATGTACAAGCAGTGCCCTAAAGGTCTTTGAGAAGCTGACAGCAACAAGAGGTATGGTATTATATTGAATTAAGACACAAGTCCTCCGCTACGATCTGAGGCCTATGATAGCTAAATCACATCACTTATACAATCGCCGGCCACCTCTCGCAGGTAGTCCCTTTATTTTTTCTGGCGTCCCGCGCAAACCTAGCAACTTTTTACCCGCTTGGTATGCATTATTAAATAGATTAAACCTTTGTTGATTATCAGTCTAATGACCGTTTCAGAGTTTGTTGGGGGACTATCCCCCAAAAAAAGAATATAATACAAAAATGCATTCTTTATTCATAAACTATAAATTAATAAAAACAAAACGAAATAATATACTTAACTGACAATTGTTATTACTAAACAATTACTATTGCTTAATTTACTCAAACATCTTATTAAGATCATCCGGTGTTTTCCCCAAAATTTGTGACGGATTCTCGTATAAATTAGCCGGATTATACACTGCGTCATATAGCTGTTTGTAAATGGCTAAAAGAATGGCAAATGACCTCTTCAAAACAGCCTTTTTATGTTTAGAAGATAAAAGCAAATTGATCTGAGGGAGAAGAATTGAATCTGGCTGTGTAGTTAAACTGTCCAATTTTGATAGGAAATTCCGCAAATTTGATGGTTCCATACCTAAAAAGTTTTTACATTTTGCACTAGAATGAGTCACAATAAGTTGCCATTTACCTGGAACTCCTGATAAAGGGCCTTGAGAGTGATCTTGCAATATTGTATAAATTGGTCCAAGATTTAGATTTGCTACCAATGAGCTTGCTTGTTCCGACGTTAATGTATCAATTTGTGCATCTGACTGAGCCTTCAAGAAAACATTCAGGAATACATTTTTTGATGAATATAGGCTCTACCTGCAAACGCTCCAATCTCTCTTCCATAAACTCATACAAACTTAGGCAGGTGTACATAGAATACATGCAATTCAACAAATAAACTGCCATATCAGTTGGGGGAAGCCTGGAAGCTTGCTCATTGACAGCCCTCAGTAAAGGTTCCATTACAGTTCCCGCTATTTTCGTCATGTCAATCTCTCTACCTTAAATTTAAAGTCAGTAATAGAAAATTTAATGCTACTTTCTTGAACGTACCTTCGCTCATGCTCGCAGTAGATAACATATCTCTTAAAATAGCTAATAAATGGGTAATGGCTGAAGTGGGGCCCAAATCTCTAGGCGGAGCTTCAACCCGCACTAGCAACGAGTTTATCTGGAATTTTAAAGAGTCAATAAAGACTTGTTCACTTTTCTCCAGGAGCTTCGTAAGTGCTTCTTCTAATTGGCCGCCTCTTACAACCTTCTGGATGCATTTTTTGTAATATCTGAACAGATATAATAAAATTAGGCGTGCTTATTTTTTTAATAAACAATTCTAGTTGTACCTTAACATATTAACCACAGCATAAAAGGTTGATGCCTGATTTGGAACATTTAGTATTTTTTCTATCCTGATTTTTAAAGGTTGGCAGATTCCTTCACATATATTTGCAAGGGCATTATTGAGAATATCATCCAGTCCTACGTGAAATATAATAAATGTTTTTCTTTCTTATAAAAGGATGAGCATATAGAAAATGTTTTCTTAGATAATGAAAACTAGAAGTTAAGTTTTCGGCATCTCCTTACCAGTGGGATTGCACAGTTTGACTAACATCTGCAAATTCTGTTTTTCTAATGGAATGGCTTTATTTATCCACACCAACATGTCAGTTACATAAATTTGGGCATCATGAGCTCTCATTTCTATTGGTGCTGGATTTCCTGAAGGCCCTACCCAATTGGCATTACCATAGAATAATTTAATGAAGAAAAAAATCAAACTGAACCTACCTCCTTTAGTCAAAGCATTCAAAAATTCACCTACTAAATAACTTCTCCTGCAAATACAATATTCCTCAATAACATATTTAAAAAGAACCAATCTCTCCTGAAGCTTTGCCATAGATTGTGCAACAATATCTCTCAAGTCTGGATTATCAACATTTCTGCAATGGTTCTGGGTCCACCGGTACAAAACTTCCAAAGCTCCTATTACATCATTGAAAGAAAGAATTTCTTTCAGTTAGTATTTTTTGTTTTAGCTGAGTAGTTACCTTCTTGATGTAGGGTCATTTGTTCCATAGTGTCTAATGCCAAAGTTTGCAAACCAGCTTGCATTAAAATTTTACAATCATTATGAATTCGCTGAACCTTCTCTAAGGCCTGGAATGTCTCAGAAGTGACAATATTATCCCTTGTCCTTTGGTCTCCATATAAAGCATTTATGTCTTGCGGTTGCAGTTGGAAGGTTTTTAAAAATGCTGATGTGATATTTTGTTGTGTTTCAATTTTTCTTTTTGAGTTCTGAAATATTGTTTTGAAAAAGAGAGGAACGAGATTGATCAATTGATTGATTGAAATGAAAGAAAAGTAATGTATGTTCATACTAAGCGATCATAACTTATTCAAACCACTTATATCTTATAAATCTTGCAAAACTTTTAACTTACTTGTAAAGTACTAGTTTTCTGCAACAGATTCTTAGTTTGTGATTTAGCATTTTGCAATTGAAGAGTCATCTCCTGAATACTTTTATTCATTTCAGTAATATCATTGTATACGCTATCAAAACTGTCTTTAACTTCCTTGAATGAGGTCAAAAAATCCTGGTTAATGTCAAGATTGCGCTTTTCAATTTGGCTTCGCAAATTTCTGCGTGCATGCAGCGTGTTTTCCACATAAAATGTTGAAAGCTCTCTTAAAGCTTCTATGGTGTCCTGGTCATTTTCTATCCGGGATTCTAGAATCTTGTTCATTCTTTTTGATAAGACGTGTTCCTTGTTTGGTTCAGTTATCATTGTTGTCGCTAATTGGGAAATGAGAGTTGAATGTAATTGGGTTAAGGGAAACTTGTTTTATTTGATTAAAGGCTGCATTAATTGTTTCTGGAAATATTAGTATTAAAATTGATGATTTTTGAAATATAATAATTATTTTGAATCGAGTTTGTTTACTTAATTTATTTGACAGTTCTGACGTACGTCAGGTTCAAATGGGTTATAATTGCTCCTAGTTCTGAGTAAATCAAAAAACCTTTAGATGGGAAATTCCTTTGTGTCAACTTCAATGTCAAAAACATGGTGATAAAAAATTGGCGCCAAGTTTATCTTACCGTACCAGCAAAATGTACATTTGCTTTTTTACTCTCTTCTCAAAATCTTCTCACAAGAGAAGCTGATTAAAATTGACCAGTATCTAATTTGTAGTTCCACAATTCCAGTCTAGCGTAAACATTTTTAAAACTTCAGCTGAGCTGCAGGTAAGAAAATTATCAGTATCAGACCAATCAGACATCCACAATGCTCAAATTTTGCTTAGAAGGAAAGATTGAGATTTTCGCTAATATCGATCGCTCGTTTCTATCTTCACAAATGTTAAAATTTGTTTGTAAAAAAAGATGTGCTTTTACGATTTATATTACTCCCTTGAAGTGTGGAAATACATTTGGCACTCAAAGTAGATTCAATCAACTTTAAAGTTTTGTTATATCCAACTAAAAGATTTAAAATTTTTAAAAAATTATATGCAATGTGGATTGGAATGTCTTGACTTGTTGGTTTTAGATTAGAGCAAAAAAGTGCTCAACAATTTCTGCTTTTCGGGTGCAATAAGCTTATCGTCTGTATCCTCATAAATCTTGGTACTAGACAATGATTAAGCATTTATATTCATTGTTCCAAGCTATTTAATTTGAGTAGCACGGTCAATCAAATCTCTAAAAATTCCTAATTATAAAATCCTAATCATTTTTAAGGAAGACTTCATTCTCTATTATCAGCCAAGGAAGAATAAATACAACAAATATACTAAACAACTTTTCTATAAACATTTTTTTGGTGTACGGTCACCCTAAAGAAATAAACATTAAGAATATAATTATATGTGAGATAATTTTTTACAGATTAGTTATAAGAGCAACACCATATGATGGAGGCCAAAGAGGTAATGCAAATTCCTTAAAAAGAAATTTTTTCCTACAATTATTACCCTCATTACAGAACTCACAGAGAAGCTCTAATCAACCATTGACTGATAAGGTAGACCTAGATCCACCATTAACAGAAGAACAGAAAGAAGTCCTCGAAGCAAAAAGAAAGGAGGCGCTTAAAGAATATCGGAAACAAGAGAAAGATAAAAGGGAGAAGGCAGAGGTCGAGGCAAGAAGAGCTGCTGCTTTAAAACAAATGAGGTAAGTATTTTTTTGAAATTTTGAATATAGAGGTGGGAACAGCTGGATAAATATCTCAATGATTTCAGATATTTAATTTCTCAATGTGAGAATTATTCAAACATCTACAAGAAAGCTGTTAACCACACAAAACCTTTACAAAACCAAAATGTGTTTGTGCCAACTATAGACGATATCAGAGACGCAAAAAAATTAGCCCGCATGAAAAAAAATAAGATGGATTACAACATAACAGATATGCTAAAATATTTTGAAGGAGGGTTCTTACACCCTTATCAAATTGAAGGCGTGAAATGGATGTACAACCTGTATCTCAATTCGTCCAATGGAATTCTCGCTGATGAGATGGGCCTGGGCAAAACTGTTCAAGTCATTGCTCTTATTTGCATCCTGCTGTTCAATAAAGTTAAAGGTAATTTCTATACATATAGGAATATTTAAGGTGAAATATATCATCATGGAGATATTTCAGGAGGTGATAGTACTCTGCAAAATAATAAAAAGATGCTGATAGATTCATCATGGTCAAAAACTCAATTTTGCGATACATAAGGCGGCAAAATTTAACATTTTTTTCTCATATTTTGCGTTTTTCTCATGTATATCAATACAGCCATTATTTTAGGCCCTTTTTTGATCATTGTTCCCTTATCTACAATCCCAAATTGGCAGAATGAGTTCAAAAGGTTTGCTCCCCAAATTCCTGTAATAACTGTCACTGGCACAGCCGAAGTTAGGCATACCAAGATAGACCTGATATCAAAACACTACAATGTCGGCCCGATAGAAACACTACCTGTCGTTTTAATCTCTTATCAAATACTATCCTTGGAATTTAACGCACTATTTCGGCTAAGATGGAGGTAAGATATTTCTGAATTTTAGTTTTATTGTTTAAATTCAAATAGTCAATCCAGACTAAACATTTACAACCACTGGGATGGTTGCAAAGATTTGTTGTATTATGTATATATGTAGTATGTTATGTGTCTTTGGCAGATATATAATAGTAGATGAAGCTCAAAGAATTAAAAATCACAAGAGCCAGTTATCCGTCGCATTAAGAAAGCTCCGTTCCGAGAACCGTATACTCCTCACTGGCACACCGTTGCAAAACAACCTAACGGAACTTTGGTCGATGCTCAACTTCATTGTCCCGAACTTTTTTGTGGAAATGGAGACATTCACTGAACTTTTGACGATGGAAGACTTTGAAGACGAGGAGAAATTAATCCAGGTAATATAAATGAGTGGTAAAGTTGTGACAAATTGTATGCGGACATTTAGAGACCTGCAGAAGGCTGAAACGAGAAAACTACACCTGCTGGTCAGAAACTTATTATTTCCATTTTCGATACTAAGATCTAAACTAGCGGTTTTGGTGTATTTTAGGAAGAGGAATCGAATAATATAGTGTCGAAGTTACAAACAGTTTTAAAACCCTTCATGCTGAGACGTATGAAGAAGGACGTTTTCATAGAAATGGTACCCAAAAAAGACGTAACTGTGTTTTGCCCCATGACGGATATTCAAATAAAACTATACAATTTAGTAATAGACAAAAATTTAACAGGTATTTATTTGACTTTCATGTATTTGGGATGTGAACTGGATCTGGAACTTTCCTTTCACAGCTTTGATCCGAAAACCAGCACAGGAAGAGTTCAATCTAAATGAGCCCAGACCGAAGCGAAAATGTACCAGAAATAATGATTTTTGTCCGTACTTCAATACCACCGGAGATGAGGAGTTTTACGAATTAACAGAGAGTGATAAACTCGACGCAGTCATGAAACCATTTCATAAAAGAAGTATTGCAGAAGTGAGAAATGTTACTAAAATGCTGGTTTGGATTTGGATTGGATTGGATTACATATTAAAATGAATGCCTATTAATTTGCCTTGATTTTCATATCCATCTTTTTAAATTCAAACTGGAACTAATCTGAACAAACCTACCAGTGAATAGAATTCATAACTCTTGGTGATATTTGCAGGATATACCAAAAGATGTTATTCTTAGATTAACAATGGCATCCCCCCTGTCTATGTTCCGCAAAATTGTCAACCATCCTTATTTGGTGCACTTCCCGTTAGATCCGAATAGCTCGAAAAAGCAGCTTCTCGTTAACGAAGAATTGGTCACGTCCAGTGGGAAAATGATGGTTTTAGATGCAATCTTGCCAGAATTAAAGGTATGTTCAACTCTTTGTGTACTGTAAAACAAATGTATTGTTTCGTTATTCAGAAACGCGGCCACAAAGTCCTTCTCTTCAGCCAATTTACTATATTATTGGATCTGTTAGAAGACTATTTATTAATGCGCCGACATAACTATCGCCGTTTGGACGGTTCCCAGAACCTCGATATTCGTACTGACTCAATTCACGATTTTAACAACGATCCAAACGTATTTATCTTCTTGATTTCCACGAAAGCCGGCGGTGTGGGATTAAATTTGATGGCCGCCGATACAGTAATTTTCTACGATCGATTTTGGAATCCTCAGGTGGATTTACAAGCACAAGATCGATGCCATCGAATAGGTAAGTTATTTGCGAAGTAAGACCATCCTGTTCTTTCCCATCTTAGTCAATCATATATACATGAACTAACTGAAGATCATTAAAATACAATTTTTGGATTTTAGTGATATTCAGTTTATAGATTTACGTATAACTTAGTTCCAAATAATAAAAATAATAGTTCCTAGTAAATCCCACAAAGCCTTCAGGAATCCCAGGGTAGACCGAATATTCGACGCCAATTTCAAAACTCCTGATTGACTTTATGTTTTTCCGCATTGATTTTTTGCATGTTTACACCCGTTAAACATAATTATTTTCCAGGCCAAACTAAACCAGTGGTCGTCTATACCCTGACTGCAAAGAACACAATCGACGACCACATTATCTCTATTGCAGAACCGAAACGGCTCTTAGAAAAAGTGGTAATAGCCGAAGGAAAATTCAAATCGACCAACAATGAAGATCGTTCCAAAGCTGAAGACTTTTTAATTGAGCTTCGTAAAGCGTTGCAGAAGCCGAAAGAGGACAGTTACGTGTTTTCGAATAAAATAGAGTTGAATAGGCTTCTTGACCGGTCTGACTTATACCAGCAAATGGAAGAGATGGCTAGAAATGTGAGAAGATGAAGACGGTTGTAATGTTTGATGTTTTTTTTTTATTTATTATCTGTTTGCTTAATGACATGTTTATATAAGTGTTCTTACCGTATGTTACCGTTTTGAACCAAGTTGATTTGAACGAATATTATACTTGTTCTAGTTTTAAGTAACTGTTTTGCCCTCATAATGTTAACATGAATTTATTTTTGTACTTTTCTAATAAAACGTTTTAAAACTAAGAACCATTTGCTAGTTTTTTTGCTGTATCTCATAAATCGTATATTAATTTCATATATCAAATATTTATAAGAATATAAAACTCCCAGTACTAGTTCTTACTGTTCTGAATTTGAAATGTAAACACCTATTTTCTAGTATTTTAAAAATTGTAGTATGGCGCACTCTGTCGGAAATATTGCAAGCTTAGCAAATAATCACGTGTCCTGCTGTCGTGGTATGGAATCACTAGGCGTTTTCCATTGGGTGTCAGAAATAAGATTGCCACACCAAACTCGTAAAACAGGAACGTGATGTGTTTTATTACTAAACTTAGAATAAACTTATTTCTACTATGTACATAGTATGATTGTTACCAGTTGGAGTACATGTGGAGTGTGCGAGGCCCGGAAGAGAAAAGAGACCGTTGGTGATGTGATTAACGGTTTTACATGGTTTGGATCGAACTATCCAGAATGTATTTCCGGAAACCGTTTTCCCGCCGTTGTTTTAGTTCTTTACAGAACCGAGATACTGCTCTGGTTCGCAGTGCACTGTCACTGTCATTATTAGACGAGTGACACTGCACGCGCTGCTGGCTCCGCCATAGGCATGTCTGGTATCAATTCGTTTGTGAGTCAGATGTTTGTTAGTAAATAGTAAATTACTTAATCAACGTCCTACGTTTACCGTGCACCGCCTAGTGTGAGGTTCTTTTCTTTTAATGATCACCCGTTACCATTTCCCTGACACTGACAACATGTCACTTTGACAAAAATTCTTATTAATAATGAAAATAACGTTCCAATATTTAATTAAACCTTAAAACAGCAGTTAATTAGCAAAACTAAGACACTTTAATACCTTAAAAATTTAAGTGAACAAACATACAAAAAGCCAACTAGTTGCCTCATTTCAATTCACTCTTATTAATCTTTTTTTATCTGTTCCCCTTCACATTCAGATCATGGAAGAGAAAATAAGGAAATCAAATGTCCGCAAGAATATTGTGCATCTCTTGCAGCACAGAGAAATCAGAACTGAAGGATCCAAATATGTGAAGAGGCATTGCCAGTTCACTGATGAATTAGTAAAGCGTCTTGGATTTGAATATGAGCTACAGGGCCATCAAGGCTGTGTCAACTGCTTACAATGGACCCCTGATGGGAGGTGAATTTAAAAGATCTTTTCCATGGCAATAATTAATCATCCCAGCCTTTTAGGCTTTTAGCATCAGGGTCTGATGACACTCAGGTGATGATCTGGGACCCCATGAAGCATAAGAGGGTTCATGCTTTATCCACAAATCACTTTGGTAATATATTTTCAGTTAAGGTATATAAAGAGTTTACGTGTTATTTTGGTGATTAAATAATTATGCCTTTGAGCAGTTTTTGGGAACAACTAACAGCATTATTGCCACAGCCGCAGGCGACTGCAAGGTGTATGTACAAACCATAGAAGGGGAGCAACTTTTAGATTGCAGTTGTCATAAAAATCGAGTTAAGAGATTAGCTAGTTCACCCCTGGATCCTACAGTGTTTTGGTCAGCTGGGGAAGATGGAAGGGTCATGTTAGTTTCTTTTTTCAAAAGGGTTTTTTACCATGAAAAAAATTAATTTTTATATAGGCAGTATGACCTAAGAGAGCCACATGACTGTGCCTCTAAAACTGCAAATTTACTTGTTGCCTATCGCACCTTCACAGAAATTAAATGTATTGCAGTAAACCCAACAAAACCCCATTATTTAGCTGTAGGAGTAAATGATGCTTTTGTCCGTATTTACGACAGACGCAAACTCAAAACTTACCCTCTATCACAAGTGAGTTTCATTCCTAGTATGTCACAATTGACCGCATTAACACCATAAATTCAGACTACTGACAACAAGTTTGTGCACCCCTCAAAAACCAAACTGAAAGAGTCAAAGTGTGCTCAATATTATGCGCCTGGTCATTTGGCCCTTGACAATTTGAATACCAGCAGCTCAAGATATGTAGTCACTTACATTGCCTTTAATTCATCGGGATCAGAGATGCTGGTCAATATGGGAGGTGAGCAGATTTATTTATTCGATGTTAATAGGGAGAGGCAGATTAATGAGATCCGGTTTTCGAAACTTATGGACTCAAGAAGGAAATTGGGAGTTTATAAGTGCAAGTGCAATCTAGTGAGTAATAAGATTTCTATGAAGCTTTATTACTTTATAACAATTCTTTCTATCAATTAGGATGACCATACTAGCAGTTACATCCCTGATAATTATGACCTTAAGAAGTCCAGAAAAATTCCTACTGAGTTATGCCCCTGTTTCTACATGAGGCGTGCTTTCCATTTATACAGAAGAAAATGGTGGGTTTACATAATGCCTTACGGCATCAACTGAATTTTGATATGTGTTCTAGGGTGGGCGACTTATATGGGGCTGCTAGGGATTATCTGTTTGTTATTGAGAGATGGCCTAATCAAACCAAAGCTTTTATTGGGTTGATTAAGTGTCTAATTGCACTGGAATGGGCCAACGAGGCCAAGTCATGGTATGAACATTTTTGTCAGATTGTGCCCGAATTTGCCTCTCAAAATCAGGTATTCCTCCTTTAAAAAACCTAAAAAAATGGTCATAACATTATCTTTTAAGGCAAAAAAGCTGCGCTCGGCCATCAAAACCTTGGAAGAAAAACCTAGAGAGAAGCCCAGTAGTAATTCCGACCTTATGGAGCTGACTAAAATTGAAACTGAGGAAATTCAAAAGCGCTTAGGAGCTAGGGATTATGATCTGAGGTTTGTGGGGCACTGTAACACTACCACGGACATCATGGAGGCCAATTTCTTGGGTAGTCCTCATCTTTCAGTTAAATTGTGATTATAAGCTTGAGGCTCTTAGGGGAAGATGGCAATTTTATTTGTGCCGGATCAGACGAGGGAATTATTTTTTTGTGGGAACGCAAGACTCAATCCATCGTAAACGCTTTAGTCGGTGATGTGTCCATAGTCAACTGTCTACAACCTCATCCCAGCACGTGTTTGATAGCTTCCAGTGGAATCGATTCGGTGGTTAAGCTGTGGTCCCCCATACCTGAGGTAGGAGAACAATTCTATTTGGTATTTATGTGGGCAAATTTGTTTCTTAGGACGGAACTGAGAACATTCGAGTGGTCAAGAACATCGAACCAGTGGTGCGAGCTAATCAGCAACGGATGGTGATGGACCCTTTTGAGACTTTGTTGATTAATATGGGCTATCAGATGGATGCAACTTTCCTCAATATGGGTGGGCGCATTGAGTTTTATAATAGAAGGGAATTTAAATTTACAGTTTTGTTTTAGAGAGACCATTTGAAGACTTTGAAGGATCCCAGTGTAACCCTTCTTAACACTCAAACAAGAGAATTTTACTTAAAATGTTTGAACCGGACTTAAGTTTTATTTCTGGACTATTGTCCCCTTGGATCTTGGTTCATTAGTCAATGTTTAGGCGTTGCAGGCATGTTTGTAACTGTGATAAAACTATTATAAAACTTAATTTGACTATCGCTCGAAGAGGAATTGCGGATTGAGTCCATAGGTTTACTTTACTGAAAATATGACTGTTTTAGTGCGTATTTATAACTTTATTGTTGAGTAAACATTTGATTTTCTTTATTGTTTGTTTGGGAAGTAGAATCTTGAATCCCCGTATTATTTCAAACAATTTACTAAAAAGTAAAAAAATATACATATACAGGGTGTTTCATAATAGTATGTAAAACATTCAGGAGGGGGGGGGGGGGCGATCTGTGGATGTTTTTAAGAAAAAAAGTTCATATAAATATGGGCCCGTGTTTGCTTATTGCCTGAAATACAGGGTGGTAAAAAATAATTCTTTTTTTATCACCCTGTATTCCAGATAGAAAGCGAAAACGAATCCATGTTCAAATGAGCTTTCTTTCTTAAAATCATCCACAGATTAACCCACTGAATTTTTGATATACTGTTATGAAACACCCTCTACATTAACTCAAGTTTGTACTTGTTATAAATCAATAATATTGATATAATAATAAACTGCTATGTGGTATATACAAATAAAATTCCTATGTAATAAATATAAAAGTCGCTAATGTTATGGCTCTCATCGCATACTGTGTGGGCAGCCCTCAAGCCAATATGGCTTAATTTTATGTACAAAATCACTTCCACTCGAAAAAAGGACAACTATCGATATATTTTATCGTCCGATGGGTACGTGGCTATGAAATAAGGCTGCATGTTGCTTTGCTGGTAGTAGGGCCCCCTCCCCATAGTCGAGTAGGTCGTATTGGGTACGCGAACACCTAATACAATTGAAAAAACAAACAATTTTTTCCTGCATATAAACATGACTCAATACCTTGCTGATGTATGGCCATTTTGTGAGGCAAGGTGGCCGCATAACTTGGCGGAACGGCATATAGCGTAGATCCTGCGGGAGCCCCCTTTACGCTACACGCGCAGCTGCTACCCGAGCCAATCATGCCTGGTGCTACTATCGATCCTGTGGTCACTGGTCCGCCTCTGTACTGAGAACTACTCATCCTTAATCTAAAAATCGAAAATCAGAACTCATCAGTGAGGTAAACCATCAGCGGGGTAAACTTAGTCAACATCGGAATTTCACATTGACTAAGTTTAACTTGCGCATTTCATAAATATTCAGTTGCGTTTTTTACGATCTTTTTAGTACCTTATAATGCAAATTATAATGATAAGAATGGCGATAAATGCCACCACTCCTCCCACAATCCCAATAATCAGGGTATCATCGTTGTTTAAAGTGGACTGACCATTGGAGGCGGTCTTGACCTTCGGTTGGGGCTTTTCCGTCGCAGGCATTGACCATATTATGTCAGGTTCAGTGGTCTTTTTTTGCGCCCTCGTAGTGTCGGTTGAGACGCTGCTGCTCTGCGTGGTGGTGGTCTGTAGGACCATTTTCTTGGTATCGCAAGTCAGCTCATTGTCTCCAATTTCCCCCAGTAGCTTCCCAGCTAAGTAAGGAGGGCCGTGGCACTTTATCGTCATCATATGAGAAGGCAGCCATCTCCTCAAGACCCTAGAATTGCAGTCGCAAATAATGGGATTCGACTGAAGTCCTGTGATCTTCAAGTCCCCCCTTCGGTCTTCTAGAGTATTTAATAATTGCACGCTCAGAGTGGTCAGTTGATTGCCTGTGACGTCCAGGATGGTTTTGGACGATCTTGGAACGGGGAAAAATAGGGCTGGGGGGATTGAGGTCAAGGAGGTGTTTAATAAGCGAATTAGTACTTCTGGCCCTAAAATGATGAAACGATGGAAGTTTTTTGGGGCGATTGAGTTGTTAAAAGATGTATCTACCCTTGATTCCGGATAAAGTGCCCGAAGACACGCTTTTCAGCCTGAAACCGGTGATGCTTAGCTCTTTCAGTCTAGGGTGCAGCATTGACTGCAGTTGGTCCTTGCCTATGGCCGCATCTTTGGTTTCGATCATCACCCTCTCCAACAAGGGCATATTTTGCAGGACCCCGTTGATGTCTAAGTAGCCTAATTTAGGATATCCGTAGGCGCTTAGTTCCAGGAGATTAGGGGCGTGCTTGAAGGAATTTTTTTCGATTTTTGAGCACTCCTCCAATGAGTGCAGGCTCAGATATCTGGACAGAAATTGGTGGATTTAGGAGGGTTGCAAATCCTGTTTGCTTAAGCAAGAGACTCACCTTAGAGTATTCAACCCTTCGAATGCGTCTCCGGAAATCTCCTCAATGGGATTATTAGACAAATTCAACATTCGCAGATTCTTCAAAAACTTCCACACTTTGGGGCTGGTTATTTCGTTATGCGACACGTCCAACTCCTCCAGCAAAGTAGTCCGTTCGAAAACGCCTTCGGAGAGCTTTGAGATGTTGTTGAACGATATGTTCAGCTGCTTCAAGAAGGGCGTTTCCAGCCTGGAGATTTCCGACATTCCGGTGTGGGCCAGATTTAGGCTTCTTACAGTCTTCGGTTCGCTTAAAATGTTGGCAATAGCTTCGGGCGACAAGGGGTTGTGAGAGAAATCCAGCTTTTTGATGTTGACCATGATCCCGTCCTCCTCCGGGATCTCCTCGATGCTGTTATGGGACAAATCCACCGAGTCCAAGAAAAAATACTGTCGCTGCAGGGCCTTAAGGGGCGGAACGACGAACTTGTTCCTGGACAAAACTACATTGTCGAGCATTTGCAGCCTCGCTCTCTCGAAGATGTTATCGGGCAAATCGGCCAAATTGTTATTTTCTACGTTCAAAATCTCCAGCCTGATCAATCCCTCAAAAGTCCTCTCGGCCAGCCTATCCAGCTTATTGTGGCTCAAATCCAGCACTTGCAGCTGAGTGCTGTTGTGAAACGCCATTTCGCTCAAACTCTCCAAGTTATTATTCGACAGAAGCAGCGATCTAAGCCTGGGCAGCCTGGCAAAGTCCAGCTCGTCTATGGACTTCAGCTCGTTATGGGATAAGTCGATCAGCTCCAGAAACTGCAGATTAGCTATGACCTCCGCGGGGAAGAAATTGAGCTTATTCTTCCTTGCCAGGATTTGCTTGAGCCTGGGATGAATCCTGAAGGAGGAAGGGAAGAGATAGCTCAGCTGATTCTCTGACAAATCCAGGACCTCCAGGCTGGTGCCGGTGTTGAAGTACTCCCCCTTAAACGAGCTCAGCAAGTTTCCTTTCAGGCTCAGCTGCTTTATGTTCATAACGAAGACGAAAGCTGAGTGCTTGATGCTGCTGATGTTGTTGTAAGATAAGTCCACCGAAGTCAAGTTGGGCATGTTCACCAACGAGTTGTCCGGCAATTCTGAAATGTTGTTGTGGCTCAGACGGATCTGGATCAGTGAGGTTGAGTGCAGCAGGAGCTCTGGAGACCAGCTTTGAAGGCCGCATTTGCTCATATCCAGAATTTCCAATTTGGTTAAGTTTCTAAGTAAACTGACCGGAACCTTGTGGAGATGCATGTTGTTGCTGAGGTTCAAAGCTTTCAAAGAGGGCATCAGATGAAACGACGATTTAGGCAACTCCGTCAGGTGATTGTTGCTTAGGTCCAGGGTTACAAGGCCCCTTAACTCAATTGGAGGCTCTGGAAGAGTCATTATTCTATTTTCAGACAAATAGAGATGTCTTAGAGAGTCTTGGAGCCCCAGGAAAGCTTCGGCATTAACGACAGTCAGCCAGTTTCTCCGCAAGTCTAAATATCTCAAATTCTTAAGATCCTGAAAGATTTCTGCGGGCAGCTCCCGGACCACATTAGTGGACAATAGCAGAATCTCAATTCTTTCCGCTATGGACCTCAAGATGTCCCCCGATAAGGCAGTGATACGATTGTAATCCAATTGTAGAGAAGTGAGACGTGGAAGCCTCCCTAACGCAGAAGCGGGGATCAGCAGGATGTTGTTGTCTTTGAGATTGAGCTGCTCTAAATTGTCCAGGCCCTCAAAAGCGTCGTCCTCCACGGTCCTCAAGGAGTTCACACTAATGTCCAGGTTTCTCAATTGCTTTAAGCCCAAAAACGTCCCTGGAACTATGTTGGTCAAGCTGTTTCTGCTCAGATCCAACTGATGCAGGGAGGCGAGGGAAGCCAGATTTGAATTGTCCAGAGTCTGAAATATATTTAATTAGGCATAAAAAGTGAATTTACGATTATTCCGCAGATGTCCAACCTGCACAAGATTTGAGGAGAGGTTCAAGTGTCTCAGCCCTTTGAAGACCCTTAAAGAGACTGTGGGGAATTCAGTTATGAAGTTCTCAGAGAGGTCCAGTTTGCTCAGGTTCTCTGCCCCCAAAAACACGTCACTGTTGAATTTTGTTAGCCGGTTGTGGGACAAAAGGAGCGTCCTTATGGGCCCCATTTTGAGGAAGGCCCCGCTATCGATGGTTGCGATTAGATTATCTGTTAGGTCCACAGTTTCTAGGCTGGTCCTGGAGCTGAATGAGTCCAGGGTAATCGAGCCTATAAGAATTCGCTTAAGTGTTTAATACGATGGTCGTTTGCCCCCTGGGTTTTTACCAATATTGTTGCTGCGCAGCGATAGCAGCTTCAACGCCTTAGGACCGTTCAGCGAGGTGCTGGGGATCAGCCTGAAGTCGTTGTTATCCAAGTACAATTCCTGTGCCATGATACGAATTTTTACTTAATTAATTAATTAACGCCCAAAATCGTTACCTTCAGGTTGAGACAGCCCTCCAATATGCCCTCCTCAATCGTCTTAATGCCGTTCCCGCTCAAATCCAGTAAGTTCAAATATTTCAATCCCCTAAATTCGTTGGTGGAGAAAATGGGGTTCAAAGTGTCCCCCAATAAATTATAGCCCAGTTTTAGCTCCGTTAAAGTGTTTTGCACATTATGCAGCATTCTTTCAGTGAGCTTTCTTAGAGCGTTGTGAGACAGATCGAGGGCGCGCAAGGGGAGGCTGGAGGTGAATATTTGACTGGGCAAAACCTGATGCCCCGCATATCTCTGTCTGTAAGACACCACCGGGGCCCCAAACGGCAAAAAGGGGGCGTCGCTGGGGAATACGATCCTGTCGCAATTGACGGAGAGAGAAGGGTTGTTTTCCAGGGCTGCCTCCAGTGGGCCGAGGGCGCACGAGCAAGGGAAGCGCAGCTCTGGGGAGATTTCCTGGCAAGGAACGTATTCTTGGGAGGTAAGGCCGGTCAGGAGCGAGAGGAGGCTAATGAAGTAAATCATCTGCAATGGTAATAGTTATATAAGAAACACGTACGTGAAGATTATACGGTAAATTGTAGGATATGCATTATTTATTGGTGTGTGTTTTTTAGGAATTTATAGCTGTAATGACGACCGACTTCTCAAGATCTAGTTCGTTATTTTTAAAACATTATTCGTGGGTTACTTTCGTGAACGTGAGAACGCAGGTTTATAATACAGCAATACATAGGCGTAAATGCATGTTAATGTAGTCTTATAAGGGAAATGTGGGGTATATAATTGTTAGTCAATAATAAAAACATAAAAGATTATTGCACTGGAGGCAGATTGAAGGCCAGTTTGATCAATAGATCACCAAAAGATTTATGAATTTGTTGTAGACGTCTGAGACCTATTGTTCGTTCGTCTCAAACGCTTTGCGAAGTGAAATGTCCATGTCCCCCATACTGGAAAATGTATTTATTGGAAGATTTTGAAACTCATCACGTTCATAATTTTAGACCTTTAATTTAGTAGAAATATAAACGTTGTGGAGCTGGCAGTTTGTAGATGCATTTTCGAACGTAGTTGACCAGAAGTTTACGTTGCCGGGATAGGACTCATGTCAATTGTTCGGGCGACTGTGTTCAAAAATTATAGTTTTGATACCACATTTGTAAAATCAAATTTTATAAATTACAATAGTTTTTTAGAGATTAAAAGATAAATTTAACATTAAAATGGTTTTTGGGCAGAAAATACACTACGTTCAACACCAAAACTGCATAAAAATTAGAGAATGTTATAGCTAGAATATAAGCTCGCGTGCCTTTAGTAACGGTCACAGATTTAAACGAAACGATGTTAGTATTGTTACCAAGGAACTCGAACTCGAATCAGTGATAAACATAAAATCAAAGAAAGTGCGTATATTTTCCTTAATAAAAATCGGTGTGTAGCCTCTTGTTCATTAAACATGGATAACACTTGATTACATATGGTTGAACAAGAGGTCAGCCTCGCATACATAAAAAGAAACGAAACACTAACAAATAGCACTTAAAGTAATTACTCGCGCAGAAAATGAAAGTATATGAAAAAAGATTAGTTTAAATTTGGCGATTTACTAGAACCATATACATCCTGTATTGATCCTTGATACCTCAAGTCCTGGAGCCCTAGAAAAGCTTTTTAAGGGCCCTTCATGGCACAGCACCAAAATAAGTTTTCAAGTCCGTCTGCGTAGTGTTATAAAGCACATCGGAACGGTTAATCTGAGCTACTTTTTGAGAGCAATCGCGTCATGTGTACACCAGAGATCAAGGTGCAAGTCCACCAACTCCCATAGGTGTGTGAAGTGCAATTCTCTCCAAGGAAAATCCATTAATATCGGCTGCATGATGTGTTTCATTCAAATTTAAATGTGACATTCGCGATTTGATTGGCTAAAAAATTAGCCATATTGGATTTTTCAACCAATAGAATTAGTGATATTTACAACTTTTCCAGGATTATAGGTGGCGAGGATAGAGAATGTAGATAAGTTGTCTACAAATACTAAAACTAATTGCTCAATCCATTGCGGTTATAGATCTGCTTGAAAGGGGCTACCATAGGGTTCTTAATGTTGATAAAATCTTATGGAAATTGCAGTTTTCCAATGGTTTGTTAAAACCATTAAACTTTCACTATCAGACATCTTAAAGTCTAATGAATAAATGTATAAACTTAATGAATTCATTTTTAGCAGGTGACATTGAAAGAAGAATAAAATTAAATTTGCCTTAGGTAACAAGTGTATAATAATTATTGCAAGAAAGCAGGAACTGGCTGTGAAAAAAGGAAAACAGCGACAGCTTTTGCGTTGACCCTTTTGAGAAACTGCACTTGCGCAACTGCGAAAAATCGAAAACGTCATATTTCAAATTTCACAACGCCATCTTGTAGGGACGAAAAAGTGGTAATAATCAAGTGGCACTTGCTTTAAAATATCTCTTCAAATTAAGTCAGGGAGAAGTAAAAATGATGTAGCAAAATTTCGGTTTTTTCCGGATATCTTCGGAAGTATTCGGAATTTTTCCGGCTTCGAAGTGGCACTTTCTTGGATACTAAGTTGTGCAACTTTGCCCCGATTCGGGTGACCTCGTATCTCTCATAGTTTCCGAGATCCCAACGATGCGCCTCGAATTCGGACCACCCTGTACAATTCATTTAGATAATTTTCTCCTATACAACACATCATACACAGCATCGTCATAACACCAAATTGACCCAAATGTAACAGAATTAGTAATAGAGAGTTTTACTGTTTTCAATAGAAGATGTAATAGGCGGTTTTGCATACAATGATGACGTTCTTGAAACTATTTCCTGTTTTGAAGCAATGCGAGATGGCTATTTGCAAGGTTTAAGGTCACACAGACTCATGAGGTAATCTGAGGAGATTCATTCGGTTTTTATTGTTATAAATAAGAATTTAGTTATTTGGAAAATCTTAACGGGAAGGATTAGTTGGTTTCGCCTCGCCCCATCACCGTTAGACTTGGCACGACTCTCGAGTTCGTCAAATGATGTGAGAACCGCCGTAATGAGCATACCTCGATCTCCTAAGTGGGCAGTTGAAGCTAACGAAAGTTCCAAATTCACTCTTATTAAATTAATTAATTGTCATACAACCGTGAGGTTTCTATAACATCTCCCGATTGTGTAAACGCAAGAAGTGAAATCATTTCGTTATTTGAACTCAAACAAACCTGCTCGTTACATACGCGGCAGAACAAATTAGCGAAGACTTTTCTATTGAAGGACCCGAATTCTTTTGCGGCGAAGTAACTGGCAGGCGCATCCATTTAGATTCGTACCGAATGCCATCCGTGCCACCTTTGGTATTTGGAGACCTTGACCATCGGGTTTAATCATGTTTATAATTTGTGCGTGATGCTTAAAGATAAGTCGCAGCCACCGGACAGTACTGAGAAGTGCATATGCCCGGACCTACTTATGTTGCGAATAGCGTTAGTCTAGCGGCAACTGGGCCTTAGGGGCACGAAAGGCACCGTCGAGTGTGTTGTGTGTGTTTGAAATCCAGCGCCTTTTGGCCCTAGAAAAGAAAGCGGACAAAAACTTACTTTCTCAGCAGTAATCTGAAATCCATCCGTGGTCCCAAAGCAATTCAAAGATCGCTCTCTTTAAGGCGCGTCCGATATACCTCACTATTGTAACGGAAGAAAAAATTAAATTACTTTTACGACGCGTTTTCACTTCTTCTAGCCAAACGACCGAACGTGTGGACAAACGTACGCGGCGTATTCAATTTTTCGTTTATGTAATACGAAAATAATTCATTTATTAGCGGAAAGTTGCCTTAGCAGAGATACAAAAATCTCGTGAAAGGTCAACCGCATTCGAAAAAGCGGTGGTTCGCGCCTACAGGAGGACTTTTGCCCGCCAAGGCCTCTCGAGGTACTGACATCAATTGGAGTCTGTGGAATTAAAAGTTCATCAAAGAGATAGATCATCTGGTGCAAGACCTACGTTCTACGGTCTTAGGCGAGGTTTCTTGCCGGCGAAGAACGTCGTGGCTTAACAGTAAAAGTACCACGAATTGTTGCAGGTCCCTTTCTCTTCATCGTCAACTTATTGAAGACCTGTTACACGTCGGCATTCTTTATAGGCAGAACGCAAGAATACGCTTCTTCGATGAGTGCGAGATGCGCTATCGGATGTTGATCGCTTGATGCCACATTAACTCGTCCAGTAGTGTTGAAAATCTTGCGGTACCTTACACAATCGCGTATCCTGTTTGGGAATAAGACCGAAGACAATTTATTATTTTTTAATTAGGTAGCGTACGAACCTTTCTACGATTCTGAATAGGCGAGAAATCGAAGAAGAAAGCCCGCACTTTGCGCCAATCTGATGCATAAAAAAGGCGTCAGTTTTCTTTAAATTACCAGATCTCACATTCTTTGAAAATTGACCCCTAAGGCTCTGAAACAGCGAAAAAAAATCACCCTGTATAGTAAGTCTGCTCATAAGCAAGCTTATAATCTGAACTGTGACGAAATGGTGAATGAGAATAAAAAATGGTGATGGCGCAATGTGATGGACCTGTGAAAATAAGGCGTTAAAACTGTGGAGGCTCTGGAAACGTATTCAAGCAATAGATTTTGAACGTATTAACGTGTTCCCATTGAACCTTGATGAAAAATGCTTTGTAAAAAAATTTTCTGTCATGATCGCGTGATGAAGCATTGCTAGGAATGGATAAATATGAAAGTTTTTCTCTCTATCTTACTAGATATTATTTAATATAACATTCTAAATTTAATAAATTAAAGTAATTAAAACCAACTGCTAGCGAACACTATACGCAGCGTTGCCAGAAAGATATTTCTTTGGCATGGAAAAATTATTATGTTAATTATGTCAACGTCATTGTCCCACCTGTCACCTATTACTCCATTTTAGCTTCACTCAAATCCGGCGGACCTAAAAAACTGCAAATATTTAATATGTTTCTATTTCCACGGTTTTCTACTTAAAAACACGAAATAGAGTATTTTTTATTGTTTAAACTTAAGGAATTGTAATCTAAATTTTAGAATCACTAGGTGCATTTCCAACGCTCCTACAACCATAAGTTTGCCCTCGTACACAATAAGATAGTTCTCTGGCCCTATATCTGTGCCCCTCACACAAGTTTCAGCCTCATCATGGATTTCCAAAACCGCGCGGGAGGCAAAACAGGAGGAGGTGGAGTGGCATCATGGTCAGAATCGAACCGAGACCGCAGAGAGCGGCTAAGGCAACTTGCCTTAGAAACCATTGATTTACAAAAAGATCCCTATTTCATGAAAAACCATTTGGGGTCGTATGAATGCAAATTATGTTTGACTTTGCATAACAATGAGGGTAGCTATTTGGCTCACACACAGGGCAAGAAACATCAAGTAAGATTTTTGTAGTATGATTTGATTAAAAAGCTTATATTTCGGTTGTGAATTCTAGGCAAATTTAGCTAGAAGAGCAGCTAAGGAGGCCAAAGATGCCCCTTCAATGTTACAGCCTGAGAAACCCCGAGTAGAGCCCAAGAAATTTGTTAAAATTGGGCGGCCAGGTTATCGAGTGACCAAACAGAGGGATCCAGAAACTGGCCAGCAGAGCTTATTGTTCCAAATTGATTATCCTGGTACTTGAAAGAGGCAGTAAATGCAATATTGTAATGGTTTTAAAAACATTTTTTCACAGAAATTGCAGACCATGTATTGCCAAGGCACAGATTCATGTCTGCATATGAACAACGAATTGAACCTCCGGACCGCAAATGGCAATACTTGTTGTTTGCAGCTGAACCTTATGAAACTATAGCCTTCAAGGTGCCCAGTCGAGAAGTAGAGAAAATTGACAACAAATTTTGGACTCATTGGAACAGAGACACCAAACAATTCTTCCTGCAATTCGCTTTCAAAATCGAGAACAAAAAACAACCAACAATAGTGCCGAGGCCTCATATGATGGGAGGGGTGCCACCACCGCCGCCCATGCTCCCAGTGCCGCCACCGCCAAGACCACCGATGTTCAATCCAATGCCGCCGCCGATGATGAGAGCGGTCATGCCGGTGCCACCTCCTCATCATCATTGATAATGCGTGCTTTAGAGTTAAAAGTATACAATTTTCAATTATTTTTAAATTTATTAATTAAAGAGTTTTCCTCATTCTCAATAGTTTTTTTGAGTTCATTTGTGAGTTTTCCTATCTAGTCATCTAAATTATATAGTCAAAATAAAAATTACAAATTCGAATCTGCAATTATGGTTACCTCCGAATTTCTTTACTTGAGTGTTTATGGGACCTTGTTGTTATACTCATTGGATCACTGCGTTGCTCAAAAGTATACTTTGGAAATAAGTTTTACTTGGTACTTACTGACCAAATAAGGTTCTATACAGATTACAGGGTTGTCACTTAAAAATCGCACATATTAGAAAACTTTTATTACAAGAATGGTAATTGTAGAAGAATCTTAAATATCACTCTTATAAATAATAATATAAAAAATGGTCTATATTTTATAAATTTACATGAAAAACTATAATTATTGCTACTAAATTAAAAAATATATAAAATAACTCAAAACCGAAACGTTATTGAACAGTCAAACTGCCCGATTCTATTATTTTCTGCTTCATGGCTGCAAAGGCTTTCTGTAGACGCTGACTTGCAGGAACACCGCCATGGGCCCCCCTCTCCTTATAAATTTTCTTCTTGGGTTTAACCAGCAAGTTCTTATCCGGAGTGCTCATTCCGTGATTTTGCACCTTGTGCGTATACAAACTCCGGAAAGTAGAAAATTTCATGGGGCATTGCTCACACTCTATTTTCACACCCAGAACTGACCGATTTAAACTTTTATTAGTGTTTGCTATCGCGGGGCTGGGTTTCGCCAAGTTCTTTTGGATTGTAAAGGCTAAACGCTTGTTCTTGACGCAGTTGGTCCTAACGTGACTATCCAGCAATACTTTAGAGGTAAATGTAGCGGAACATGAAGAGCAGATGATTTTTTTATGTGTTTTAACATGAACAGCTAATTTAGTCTCAGAATCACACACTCTGGGACATTCGCTGCACTTAAAACAATTACTCTTCAGTGGAGATTTAGTCACTGTAGCTTTCCTAGGAGATACTTTCAACACACTCGTGTTGTAGATTAAGTTGGACTTCACATGACTTTTCTTGTGCATATTAAACAGAGTTATGTTTCTGAATTGTTGAAGGCACACGGGGCAACTGTGGCTAGTGTTTTTGGCACATTCATGCTTTTGCAACAAAATGTTGTTTTTAAATGTTTGCTCGCATTTCTCGCACTTGTGGCTGTACTCTAGTTTTCGAAGCAAGGATTGACGTGGCATGTTCATCTTGGCTTTGTTCTGAAGATTGTTCAATTTGTGGTGGTTGATGTGAGTATTAAGGCTGTTTTGACTGGGAAATGTTTTTGGGCAATAGGGGCAAATTACTTCCTTTTTAATTAAATCACTACTTGTGCTGTCAGGTACTGAAGACTTTTCTTGTGTAACAAGCGCTTTCCTAGGAGGCCGCCCACGTTTCCTTTTAACAGTACCTGTAGGAAGATTATGAATGCTTTTCCTTTTTAAAGACTTATCACTACAATTGCTTTGTAAATCAGTGCCAGACACTACAGTATCTTCACTGTCAGATGTTATCTCAATCACTTTGTCAGAAATTTGATTTTTGGTAAGGTGTTTCTTGTTTAGAATTCTATTTGGGTTGGTATCCTCTTCGGAGTCCGAAAGTTCCACAACAGCAGTTACCTGAAATAAAATTTCAATTTTGAAATTACATGGATTAATGAAATATACACTGCTAAAATGTTCTTTGTTTCTGAGATCTCATGTTGATATTATGGAGAACTAGAATTGTGCTCTTCTACTGGCCCTTCAGATTCATAAAATGGTTAATAATAATGTCTCTCAGTCATAGACACAGGACGTGTCTCATGAACTGGAACTATATGCTCTATAATTTATTTCTGTTATGAAAAATCTGAAATTATGGATTTACATTTATATCTAGTTGATGGTTGTATGAGAGCTAGTTTTTAGGACAATCTTAATAGACAGCAGACAGAGCTAAAATCTGTTAATTTGGTGGATAAATCTGAGTTTCAAGTAAAAAATAAATAAATAACTATGAAAAATCCTCACCTTTAGAATTTAGTGCAAAAACTAATTCCTGGTTCTTGAGTAGGAAGAATAGGATAAGGCTAATATGAAAAGGGCGTTGAACGTAATATATATATACATATATTTTGCTTAAAAATCACTAAAAATGGATAACGATACTAACGTTTTGATAATAACTCCAGAAAACCGTTAATTTAACCATCTTTGACTATTTTGACATGTAAACATCAAATAGTACCTTATTATCGGAGATCATATATAGTGTTCGAATTGAATCACAAACTATATGAAAAGAATTCACAATTGTCCCAAACAAAAACTTACTTTTACAACATGCGCTAAAAACCAGTTTGTTAAACAAGAACTTACCAGCAATTTTCCATTTTCAATTCTCTTATTGCCACTTTCCACAAACCCTCCTGAAGAAACAATCACTTCCTGAACAATAATCTCTTCCTTGCTCCTCTCTATAATGGGTTTAATGAGTTGCTTCCGGGGCTGCCTGTGTTTCCTCACTGGCGCTTGAGGAATTGTCGTTCTAAACATTACTTTCTCTAATTAAAAATGCAGCTTTTTCCAAGGAAAAATAATACCTATTCAAAAAATTGTGAAACTTTTTGGCGAGTAAGGCGTCTTTGTTCTTTGCAAATCTTTTATGATAAACATCATCTTCAGGGAGTGCTTTATCGCCGATTGAATTTTCAATTTTGTCCGGGTCTTTGATAAAAGACGTGCGTAAGACGCTCCTAGAGTTGGATTGAGGCTTTAGAGTCTTTGAGGTAGGAACGCGCGAATTTGCAAGATGAGCCCCTATGAAAAAATATTGAAAAAAGTAACTATTGAGTTTGTTTTAGGGTTAAGGATTACCTGATAAAGCATCCACATTCTCCTTTTCATGGTACACTACAAGATATTTGACATTATCAAGAGATTTTCTTGATTTATCTCCTCTCAGAGGATTAGTTTGATGTGTGACTAGGTCTTGTGGCGTTTGATCAGGGTTTATGTTATTGACCACAACAGGTTGAGTTTCTCCTTAAAATAATATTCAGAACCAATATTTTTGTTTTTGACATTTTTTACCTGCAAGGGGTTCCAGAGTGTCCCTTAAATTCTCTGTAATAGCTTCATTATCAATCCCCTCTTCATTGCTAAAATAAATCAAATTGACTAAATGTTTTACTCTTTGACCAATAAAAATATTACGTTCCAGAAGTCACTAGCTCAGTCTCATATTCCACCTCAATCTGATTATTTTCACTAATCAAGTGATCATAAAAGTGCTCCTCACTCTCAAAATTACCTAACAATGTTTCAGGTTTATTTTCAGAGACCTCATAATTTTCTTCCCTTGAATTTGTTATATGCAATGTTTCTTGTGATATCTCTTGGGATTGCACATTTTCTTTATCTATAATGCTTTCCAGATGCTCCTGTTTTACATCAATTGCACTCCTCAAATCAAATTGAGATGCTTCTAAAATGGCATTAATATAATCCCTTGAAAATCTTGTTAATAAAGTTACATTCTACCTGCAACAACATTTTCTTCCACTTCATTTAAAAGTGAGTTGTTCTCTTCAACTCCATTAGCTACTCTTTGGACTAAAGAGAAAAATTGAGTTTGCCAAACATCTCGAAATTAACCAATACTCACTTACCCTTAACATACTGTTCTTCAGATGTCTCAAAACTGGCCTTGTCATGTTCCAAACTTGCAGGGACTAAATAATACTGTTCAGGATTAAGTAGTGCCTCTTGGGGAACAACTTCCTCACTTGCTTGATCTTCATTGGGAAGCAATACCACAGTTTCAGGTATGGGCTCAAGCTGTCCACCTGGTGTTTGTCTAAATTTACATTATCAATGTGTCAATGGTTAAATCTCCTCTTATATAAATCAAACCTAAATGTAAATTGATATCTCTGAATTTGCCCTGATTCATCTTCAGTTGATTGGATTCCATACAAATCCTTTGATCCTTCCAGCATGAAAACCACAACCTCGGCATTGTTTTCCACATTAGTAACTTCTTCATCTTTATTTTCTACTTCTGAATTATTATTGGGTGGCACAGCCACCTCTTCAGGACCTAAAACCAAAAACTTTAATGTTTGAATGTATTTTGTTTATATTAAATACCAAGGGTTAAATTTAAATTGCTGAGATCTTCTAAAGTCAACTCAGCACTATCATCTAAGATAGAGAAGTATTGAGTATTCTCAGTGGAGTCAATTGCTGTGGAATAGGTCTCATTTAAAGACGAATCAGTGACAAGGGGGTTATTAGCATCGAAGTATGGTAGTGTTTCATCCTGAGGTTGATTCCAGATTATAGAACCATCAGATATTATCACAGCTTGCTCTCCATCTGAGTAAATGTATTGTTTGGACATTGCTGCTGGGTGCCGTGGTGCAGCAAAAATTTCTGTTATTTCTGAAGAACAAATAGTACTTAATACTTAGGCTGGTTTTACCAAACTTTTTAACCCTTAAAGAGTTAATAACGTGTTATTTGGGCCCAGTTGTATATCTTTCTTTTAATCCTGGAGTTCACACCTGAATTTTGACATGTGCTTTATTATTTATTTGTCAAAATCTCCATATAACTGTAGGTGGAGTCAAGATTAATATTTACAACTCAGTCCCAACGACACTTAAGTCTTAATTCTTAATTTTTGATGTCAATGCACAACGTTAAAAGCTTCCAACTTAAGAATTAAGAAAACAGTTCTTGACGCATGCGTAGAGGAGCAGGTGAATTGTCAGTTTAGGTTTACTAGATATAAAATACCCGTCCTAACCACTTTTTGGAAGAATGTTCATTGCATGAATTGCTTCAAACAATGGTTTGACAAAACTGCTTTCAGAAAAATAATTGTGCAAACATTGCCCATTGGCCAGTCGTTAATATGACATTCTTAACAGTTAGGAACTTGCAGAAACTTTCTGATGAATTACAAATTAAGAATTAGAATTAGGAATTAACAATGAGGAATTAATACTTAAGAAGTTCGATAAACCCGGCCTTACCTTAAAATATACCAATTTTGATGTCTTCTTTTTGTAATTAATTATTTTTATAATGTCATTTCGGTTTTTATTTGACTTTGACCTTTAAGCAATTTGGGTTTTGACAGATGTGGTAAAAGTAAGGCACTCCGTGGAGTTGTGTGTTGTGTAAAGGAGATTTGGCAACGTAAGGAGACGTCGATAAATTGAGAACTATCACGAAGCTTTAAGTTTATATTTCTTTTAAAAAATGCGCACAAGGCTAGTAAATAAACAATTAATGAAGAATTTCAAACAAACAACAAAACAATAAATAAATAATTAATGAACATTTTTAGAAATCAAGTTGCAATTTTTTGTATTCTTTGCAAAAATATTATTTCCACATTTTTCACAATACAGGAAATGTAGTTTATTTGGCAGCACTGCAGTAAATATCTAACCGAATTTAATGGTAGAATCTGAGTGACGAAAGACCGGACGCAACCGGAAGTGTGACATTTTGAGAAAATTCCCAAACAATTAGGTTAGGTTATTTTATAGTAAAATGGATGGTGATAATAATAAAAACAACGATAATATAAAAATTGAAATAGATCCCGACTATGAGACTACAAACACGGCTATTTGGAATGCCGAGCTGCAAGAGGAAGAGGGTGAGCAATTTACCAATAACTTCTAATGGGACCCTTTAAATTCATTGATAGAGGAGCCCTGGGAGGGCTATTGGGAGGGTTTTAGCAGTAAAAATTATGACGCGTAGAGCTAAAAGTTATTTATTGTACTAAAAAACATATAGAACTTGCCTCAATCTCCTCTCAGTCTTGTTTCATAAAATCAATAGTCTCAAATCATTCAGAAGGCCTGAAAAAGATTTCTGAAAAATACAGCAATCCTTAAGTTATTAAAAGCTGTTAATAACTAGTTTTCTTCAAAATACCTTAGAAATACCTCAACATACTTTGAGATACTTTGAAAATGTACATGAAACACCTTGACGATCTTTCCCTCACTCTGACCAATATATATAAATTAGTTCCTATATAGTCATCTACTTAAGAGCCAAATTATTAATGCCCTGTTAACTTTAGCTACACACTAATTTTCATAAAAATCACGAACCTGACAAAAACTTAGACTGTATTTTAACTTTTTTTTGGGAAATTAGCTAATAGTCAAATCTGACCCCACATTAGTTAATTTTGTCTTAAAACCTCCTACTTTCAGATAACCAACTAACAGAAACCAAACTTAGGAAAATAATACAAGAAGAATTTGACAAAGAATTGCAACAAAGACAGAAACAATTGGAAGAAATTGAAGAGATAGTATTTAAAGCACAAAAGCTTTTGCATGTGGTGCGCTATGTTTTGATTTCTTCATACTACAATTCAAAAGCCTTAGAAGCAGAGACAGCTTTGCCATCAGACCCCACCAACCTCTTGCAGGGTCAAAATCGAATACATCCTGCCCTCAAGAAGCTCTTAGGCAATAATGCCAATAACCTGAAATTTCTTGGGGGCCGCACTAAGAGAAAAGCTGCTCTTCCTAAGCTTGATCTAAAAACTGAGGCTAAGAAAATTAAACTTGAACCTAGTAATGAGATCAGTACTACCTCAACAATAAAATTAGCTGCTCCCAAGCAAGTAGATGAATTAGTGACTAATAGGACTAAAGTCCAACACAGGGTAGTCATAGGAAATATATCATATTTTAAAAAATCCTTAGAGCAGAATAATTTGACCCATAAATGGATGGTTTATGTGAAAATTTTTAAAGGCCCTTCTGGGGGAGCAGAAGTCACCAATCAGACTGTTAGTAAAGTGGTGTTTTATCTTCACCCATCTTACAAACCTCATGATGTAGTGGATATCAGGTAATCACCAGAATATGATTAATTTTCCTTTGCCAATACCCCTTTGTCTTTAGCCAACCTCCTTTCCATTTATCCAGGAGAGGTTGGGGGGAATTTCCTTTGAGAGTAAAAATTTATTTCAAAGCTCCCATGAATAAACCTGTGGATGTAATTCATCAACTGAAATTAGACAATACCTTTACTGAAAGACAGATGCTTGGTAATAATCATTTAATTATCAAAAAATACACTTGCACATATATTTTGTATCTTTTAGGAAATGAAACCACTATCCCTGTATTTTTATATGATGACTCAATATATAAGTCAACAGCTGAAGTCTTCAACGAGAAACAGCAACTTCCTAGCATCAGTCAAGCTAATAATGTTCTCGGCATAAGCTCCTTGGAAAACATAGCTATACCTGCGAGCTCCCTTTCGGGTAGCCAAATTTTTAGCATTAATCCTGTAAAAATCGAAATTACTGATAGTTATGATCACGACTATTGTAATGATACTATAAACTTCCTAAAGCAAAAACCTAGTGATCATTTCAAAAGAGAAATAACGGAACTGGAAGTTTCCAATCAGGGCGACATTTGCTTACTTGATCACTCCTACAGTATAACTTCGGATAAGGAGTGCCAGACAAGTCCTAAGAAGAATAAATCTCCTGTTAAGCAGGCTTACAATGAGTTGATTTACGGTTTAGGACCGCATTACTTAGACCCTGTTAGATGCAGAGCTAGAAGCGTCAGGCCTAAGATTATCGAGAAGGTTAGCGTCAGTCCCGAAAAGGTAGGGATAAACGTTATGAGTTATGAGTGACTTCAAGGGTGGTTCCGCAATGTTTTTATTTACTTTTAGAACGCTAATTCTATTCTAAAAGTACTGAAGACTGTAACAGGCCAATCCATCCGTTTTTTACCGGAAAGCTTCAATCAGGTTCTATTTAACAATGGCGGTATTATTTCAGTTAAAATCTTGAAGTCTCCCAGCGTTGAAGGGTTGAAACCTGTGAAGAAATTATTTGGTAATAAGCATGAGTTATTGAAGCTGCCAGAGTATAAGTTCAAAAACATGGGTGAAGCCTTGCCTTATCTCTTTAAAAGAGTCCCTTTGTGGACTCAAGAGGCCCTCAATGAAGATTACAAGTGTACCTATCCATTTACGGCCTGCTCAAGAGAAGAGTATTATTCGTGGAACATTGGCAAGAGATTAGCTGCGGAGGTGAGTAGTTTATATTCATTCCTGGGGAGATTTACAAGGAACTTTTTAGTGGTCAAGGGCCAAAACTATCAAGCGAATAGTGTCCAGAGAGCCTTTCAGCAGGCAATGGTCCACTAAAGCCATAGTGATGTATGGAAGATCACATCTGTACACTCCAGTAGTGGCGAGTTATAAACTATTTGAGAAAGAGTCTCAGGAAAAACGGTTGATTCTGGATTGCTATCAGGGCAATTCACATCGGAATGGGCATTTAGTTTATCCGCATTCAAACGGGGATGAACAAAATATTAATATAATGAGTGATTCTCCTAAAAAATCTGTGATAGGTGAATATCTGCAGATAGCAGAGCCTTACTCTTTTTTCTTACCAGTTACGACGAACTTATACGTTAAACGTTAACTGACATTGTGTATAAGAAGCATCTTGCGGCTCTTCAAAACTGTAATATTTATTATTTTAGATCGTGTAAACGCAAACGCAGTAACCAACTGCATTGACATATCTGACAAAAACCTCTCCCAGGAGTGCGTATTCGTTAAAGAAGCAGCTTTAGATGTGGGGGTGTTGTTGAAACCTGAAGTTTTAGTTCCTGGTGTGTCGATGAACGCTTCGGAAAGACTGATGTTTGAGGCCGTTAAAAGTTTCGCAGAAAATGTCATTCGCAGATCTAGGAATAGTTTGATATGCAGACGGGGTTATAAGTGAGTTTTTGAGAGTTGTAAACGAGGGAAAAGCTTGGAATTGTGTGAATTTTAGGGATGCAATGTCGGAAGCTACAATACTAGATGTGAGGAATGCATTGGAAGAGAGGAAGGAATTTGAAGCGATAAAAAAATTTAAGGAGAATAAGAAGACGGTGGACTTTTTCTCCTGAAATGTTTAATCAGAAGACTGTTAATATTTAAATAAAATTGTAGCGTCGCCTACGAAACCTGTATACTTAAGTTTGGAATTTTGCGTCTTTACCCACAATTAGGAACAATATACTTAATATCAGGCAAAACTGACACCAATTTATTAGAAAGGAACAAGTGTGATATAGGTGAACGCTAAAAATTCCATACTTGAACTATTTCTTGCAGGAAACAAATCTTCTATTCAAGTAAACCCGTATACATTTTAATTTTAAGGCTCTATATTAATTATCAAGACAGGATTTGTTGTACATTGGAAATTTTATGATCAGGTTAAAATTAGTAACCGACCACTTTTTACTTTATTTGTTGAATATATGATGTGATATTCCATTAAGACATGCGTTTAATTTCCTTGAAAATCCTCTCGTTCCTTTTTTAAATGTAAGTAAGCTATTTTATGATGATATGTTCAAAATTTTGTTCAGTCTCTGCCCCTTTCTTATAACGTTTGTATTTAAACCGTTCGTAAGTCGGAATTTGAAATTATTGGCTGCAACATTTTTTATTTTCCCTGGCATTCTGGACCGCAGCTTCTCTTTCAAGTTAGTGGGTTGACTTTAGAAGGCCCCACCCTCAGGGGGCGGTACGGTCGCTTTAGGTATACAACCTTTCATTTTTAGAGTCACGAAGCCATTTACGCAGAAACTCCTAAACCTTTATTTTTAGCAATTTTCTTATGCCAAACAAAGACTTTTTTTATGGGACGCTCAGAATCATAAATTTATTCTAATATGACTTCAATGTAATATCTTAAGTACTCTCTCCACAGGATGCATTTATGAGGTACGTTCAATTAAATGGTTTAATCAACATCCTATGTTTACGGTTCACTGCCTATTAGTATTATTTTTAATGCGTTATAAAAAATTGCAACCTCTTTCCATTTTCTATGGAAAGGTCCTCTTGAATTTAGGCCTGAATTGAGCAGGTTTCAACATGAAAAATTGATCAAATAGATACAAAGGAAACTGATAATGTAGCACCTGCTGATGATAATCATTCCTCGAAGAGTATTTAAGGTGTGACAGCCAAATTCCGGCTTTTTTTACCGGATCGCCTTAATAATTCCTGTATCGACCTCACATGTAAAGGTTAATACTTTCTGCACAGGTACCACCAGTCAAAACTGCTAATAATTTATTCCGGAAGTAAATATGGTTCAAGTAAGAATATCGTAAATTGATTTTTTTAGCGTTTACGCAGAGATAGATGCAATGAATATGAAGTGATGAAATCATAAAAAGGACATTTTGTACAGGATGAGTCATGAAGAATTGTACATACTTTTACCATGAAACAAGATTATTAAGGGGAATATCGAATGAGTATTAAAAAATTGCTGGCATTTTTTGTTGTTATTATATAGGGAGTTTTACACATTTTGTCGAAAAATGGGTTTGGCTATAACTTTGTAATGCTAGTTTACTTTTTTTTCATTTTCTGGTGAAAGAGTATACTGTTGCGTATGAATAAGATAATGTGAAAATTCGAATACAGGTTGATCCTTTTGGTTCGGAAAAAACCTACTAAATTTTTTGAAGCCGGTCCTGGTTTTTTAAAACTCTGATACATTATCTTACTCATACACAACTGTGTACTCTTTCACCAAAGAATGAAACAAAGCAAACTGGCATTACAAAGTTATATCCAAAATAATTTTTTGACAAAATATGTAAACCACCCTGTATAATAACAACAAAAAAAGCGAACAACTTTTTAATGCTCATTCGATATTCTTCTTAGTAAACTTGTTCCATGGTAGAAGTATGTACGGTTCCTCGTGACTTCCCCTATATAATACAACACCCGGTATATTATGCGAATTTGTAAATATGTTAGGTAGGGGAGAATGGTGCACGCTGGGACCTGACTTGGTAAAAGTCATGTCTATAGTGCTTAATGGGACACCACAAAATGGTGTCTGTTAGGACCTGTTCAAATTTGCACTGCTTGACCGTGACGGGGGTTTGTAAGAAGAGAAAAAAGTTTTTAAAAAAGTCTCTTACGACTTTCAGTAATAAGAAAAATACTGTTTATAATTCATACGGAAAGTATTTTTCTCGCAATCGATTGCAATCGCATGCGGAAATCTTCTGTACTTGTTAAGAAAATCATTATTTCAAATGCAATCAAGACACAGATCAAATACAAAGGAATCTGATAACATGGCACCTGCTAATGATGGCTGTTCATCGCAGAATAGCTAAGGCGTGGCACCCAAATTCCAGCTTCTTTACCGGATTGCCTTAACAATTCCGGTATCGGCATCACACGTAGAGGTCAGTACTCCGTGCGCGGGTACCACCAGTCCGGAATAGCTTATTCGGGAAGTAAATGTGGGACATCATAAGCTAAAATTTTTTGCGTTAGATGTAGATACAGTGAATATAAAGTGATAAAACCACGAAATGGTGTATTTGTTTGCTTCACTTTCATTTTAGCTACTTTTGCGTAAACGTTAAAAATTCCAAACTGAAAATCTTCCTTTCAATCAAACCTCAAGGATATGATTGAAAAACAGGACCTGCAGGGTCTAAGGAGCTCGGTTAACACCCGGAACTACCGCCCATCAGAGAGTTTTCAGCCCAAGTCGGAAAGTGAAATCGTAATAATATACTGGTACTATAGCTTTCATATGGGTTCCGCAATACTCCCGCACTATTTACTTCAAGAACCGACGGTACCAGAACTCGTTCAGTTCTTAGGGAGTGTTGTTGCCAGGGTCGCACTCGCTCCAAGGTTGTTTCGACGTATAAAATCTAAAGGCAGGGGACTGGGGGGCAGTAGTTGGTCCTAGTGCTCAGTGGGGTCTAGTTTTGCTTGGTTTTCCCGAAAAAAAAAATGAAATTTTTAGTGAGTATTCATGGTTTGTTACTAATTGAGTAGAGATATTGAGGAAGGATCGAGAGGATTCTTTTCGAATTTGCTAGTTTTCTTGATTTTGGTTTATAACGATTCCCTTTAGATCTTATTGAGGAAGCAGAAACCGTCATATAATGGCACAGATTTTGATGATAGTTTTTGGCACGATTGTTTTGTTTGGATAGTTTTCTTCAAAATCTTGCTGCTAGTGAGTATAGGTAGAGAAAGTCTGCTTTATTATAGGCCTCTTTCAATTAAATTAAAAAATATTTGTTTGTTGAATCATTTTTTAGTTTGTTTCCTCCGTATTAAGTTTTTAGTCATTCAAAAATTTTCACCAAATTTCATTCCCTTGAACTGTCCTCTTCTGAACCCCTTTGGCCACTTCCCTCCCTACCAGCAAAGTGGCTTGCGCTCCACCCTTCAAGTTCCTACCACGTTTGTCTCAAAACTCACCTTACCGAGACCCATAATACCTACATACCCACAATTCAGGAAGCATTTTTTTGGTTGGAACCCACTCAGCCAGCCAAGGCCGACCGGTGAATGAAATCTGAAAGACAAATGTCTCGTGCTCTCTGGTGTTTAATCCGTATGCGCTATTATTATACACACGTTATAAACGGTAAACGACAAAAAACCAATGACTAAATTCAATTAAGCACTATATGGACAAAGTTCGTGCAATTAGTCGGCAGTTTTGCTGCACCCAGCCTTAATCTATTCAAGAATTCCCTGAGATTGGCTTAACCTTTTGTCTGACCACCATTTGCATAAATCGTGCATTGGATAATGCAATTACCAAGGTTTCGTAATAATATTTAGGACGTATTTGAGTCTGACTTCTTCTTCAGGTCGCTCTATCGTGCGTATTGGGGCTGGCCATGGGCCAAGGCTACCAAGGCGACCCCAGGACTGCCGCCATTGTAGCCGAGCAGAGGTACCTGGGAGGAGACGGCCGCTTTGGCGCCACCTATACTCAAGAGGACGGAGTCAATTTTAAAGAGGAAAGTGAGGCTGACGGTACCCGCAGGGGCAGCTATTCCTATGTGGACCCCAACGGCCAAAGGTCACTAGTTCCTGTATAATCATAGCACATCATTTTTGGGATGGTTTTACAGGCACACAATCAGCTACACTGCGGGCAAGCACGGATTCATGGCAACCGGTGACGGAATTCCTCAGCCGCTCCCCACGACCTTACCTGTAGCTCCGCAGCCCCAATACCAGCCTCAAGCCCAGTACAATCCCCCAGACTACCGCCCTCCCCAACCTCAGCCTCAGTACAATCCTCAGCCTCAATACCAACCGCAACCCCAGCAATATCAACCTCAACCTCAATATCAACCACAACCACAATACCAACCTCAACCCCAGCAATATCAGCCTCAATACAGGCCTCAGCCCACGACTTATTCGACCACCCCAGCTCCTCACAGGTTTTACCCGCCAGGTAAACTGTCTTTGAACAGATCTCCTGATGGTTTCAGCTACTCCTTCAACAAGGCTTAAATTTAGTATTAGTTTTGTATTTTTTGTGCGTTTGGTTACTAATTCGCTATTAGAGTCTTTTGTGTGTTACGGTGAAAAATAACTATATTTGGGGTTATTAATTTATTGTTATATATGAAGATGTGATGTGAGACTGAACTGGGGCAGAACTTGTGTAATTTGGTTTCGTTGAGTGAGGAGGGGCAAATAAATGTTGAACTATGTATGAATTTACTCGTAAACTTTAATAAAACATCTATTTTGCTCCTTTATTGTTGCTATTAATTAATAAGCGAAGGACTCAGTGCACCTCATTGTAGCCAGCTGCGTCATACTGCGGCCTGGTATAGGAGGCCGGAGGCCGGGTTCTTGGGCGGTACTCTTGAGGGGGCTGGTACGGTTCTGGAGGTCTATAAAGAGAACCATACTGTACACGCAACATTTCACCTCGAAAATCAGCCCTCTTATCAGAACATTAATCAAAGAACGTGCAAACTCGTTTCATATACCCTCAAAACTAAATCTCCTCAAATCGGATTTCGTTGGGTAATGTCCACCTATTACCAGGGCCGGCCTTAGCAAATCTGGCGCAATGAGCGAAGTTTTTAATTGCCGCCCCTCTATCCCCGAGGAAAAGTGCAGTCCTGGAAGGCCCCCCACACAGGGCGGTCCCCGTACCCCCCTCAATAAGGTTGGTACTGTCTATGCCCAGGATCATTCCGACACTTAAAATTTAGTGAAGCTATTATGAATGTCACATTCGCTCCTCAGAAGGTCCCTTTTTACTCTCCATAAGCCGGTAATTAAACATTTCCCCTACCTGTAAACTGGCGGTTGATTTTTATTCGGACTCTGAGGTGGAGCATCATATTGAGGAACTCTGTAGAGAGGGGGCTGTTCCTGAGCTGCAGCAGGCCCGTTTCGAGCTCCTGCGAAATAATTGAAATTCACCTTAAGCCCCGTGGGGTCTTTGTACGAATAGGCGCCCTGGATGAATCCTGACGGGTCTCCTTGAGCCGCATGAGAGATGCCGTCTTCGGTCCTATACTGGAAGCCAAAAGTCCCTTGAAAAGACGTTTAATTAGGTCAATGCAGGTGCAGCAATACATTTAAAATTGTTTTCATGTTTCACATTTGCAGACATATTACACATAGAGAGATCGTAATCGATTTTACTTAGTGCCATTACACGCGAGCATTGTCGCGACCTACACGGTTTGTAGAAGATTGAACGTTTGACTACATAGTCAGCCAGGCATGGAATTGCTAATACTACTCCTGCTTTTGATTTATGTTAGTTGTCTATCATCGGGCATAGTGACACCTTCAAATCAGCCTACCGAAACTGCAGAGAAATGCCTGGAGCAGGCCTCATTGCAGGCCTACGACTTCATACTAAGCAAGAAGAACTTTCACACTCAGTTCCTTCTGACCTTCGTGACGACGCTCAGCTTATCTGGTCCGGGACTTCAGATCCAAGATGAAACACTGAAAAACCTACACAAACAAGGATTGTGGTCTATAGAAATTTTCCAAAATGAAAGAAGGGACTTTGTTGCCTATTCAGAAAATTGCAACGAGGACTCTCCCATTGAGGCGTGCGTTAAGCAATCAGTAATGCCTTTTAAGACACATTTATACGTGATGATTGTAGAAAGTTTAGAGATGCTTCGCAAGCAGATTAATCTGATATCGCAGTCGTCGACTTTCAATGTAGATGCGTTATTTATTCTCTATTTATCCCATAGCAAAGCAACAGCTGAAGAGACCTTCCACATTTTGTACCACCACTCAGTACGGTATTTGTTAGTTATGATTCAGGGAAATTTAGGGTTCCAATACCATGTGGTTCGAATGGAGAATTATGGGGATGGCGCGTGCTTCTCCAGCTCCAGCTTTAACGTTTTTGTGGCCGCTACATGCGAAAATGGTGAGAAAACGTACAAAGAAAGTGCATTCGCCATGTCAAGAAAAAAGAAACGCTTCCTAAAACATCAATTTAGGTCAACTCAATTTACTACGTCAACCAGATCTTAACATTTTCAATGAACTGGCCCCCAAAGACTACAAGGGATGCACTTCCAACGTGCACGCCCTACCCTACAAGCCCTTCGTAATCAACCCCACCTCGGGAATGGAAGTGGACATCATTCACGATATCATCGGCAAAACCCTTAATATATCCTTTTCCGTCACTCTGTACCGGAACGAGACTTTGGAGCTGGGTGAGGAAGCTGCTGATGGTACTTGGACCGGGTTTCTGGAGCCCATTTTTAGTCGATGGCATTTGGGTATAGGCAACATTCCCCCAGAAACCAAACTGACCCAAGATTTTACCTATAGCGTCGCCTATAACTGGAACCAGAACGTTTATGTGGTTCCAATTTCAGCTTTGGTTCCCGGGTAAAAATGATTTTCTTGTGCACCTAAAATTTTAACATATTCTTGAAATTATAGCTGGAGGGTGCTAATGGCAATCTTCACAGTTGAAATGTGGGGGATTTGTTTTGCTGGATTTATCAGCTTCGCCATTGCCTGCTATTTGTTTAAATCTATCGAAGAAATTGAGGCCTTCCAATCATTTTTAAGCAGCTTTTTTGTGGCGTTTCAAGTCATTTTAGCTCACCCCTTGCGTGTGCTCCCAAAAAGCACATTCACCAGAGTATTCTTCGTTGGAATGGCCTCTTTGGCAATTATCCTCAATTGCATCTACACGTGTAGTTTGATTTATTTCTTGCAAAATCCCATAAGAGAACACCAGATTTCCACCCAAGAGGAAATAGTGGATCATTTGGTTGTGGGAGGTTCCCCAAAATACAAGGAAATGTTTGAATCGGAGGGCCCTAAGGAAATTTTAGACTCATTCGAGACTGTGGCCGAAGATTTGGACTCGCAAACTTATTGGCTGAAGAAAGTGGCAAATCAAAGGAACATTTGCACTATCGGAGTGAATACCAATATCCTCTATATGCTTTCCCATGATAGCCCCATAGTTACGGACTATCAGGGAAGACCTAAGGTCTTCGTGTTGAAGAAACCCTTAAGAACCCAACCTGCAAGTTCTCATTTTTACCTCTATAACACCAGTAATTATTTTAATATGGTTTTTTTAGATAGGAATTCTAATGAGACAGGGCAACTTCCTGGAAGCACCGGTCAACCATATAATCCAGAAACTGCTCTTGGAAGCTGGATTGTACAATCGAATTTCCAAAAAGTATACCGATAATTCTAATTTCGGTGCTAACAACACCAGTTTCGACGACGCAGGCAATGAAGAAGAGGATAGCGAAGATAGAGTCGCCCTATCTAACAACAATCTACAAGGGGCTTACGCCATCTTAGCTCTAGGGCTTATAGGCGGGTCCGTAGTGTTAATCGTAGAGTTTGTTTATGTTCATTTGTTCAACGAGGTTTAGACGTACCATCCACTTTGGGTTCCAGCCTAGAATCTTGAATGATCGAGGGGTTGAAGCCCGACTGACCGGAGACTGCTGCAACTGAGAGGAAGTACAAAATCTGAAAGGAAAATTTGCATAATGTAGAGATAAAAATAGCTGCGTTTTATATGCGACATATTACATGGATATAAATCCTTGAATAAGAATGGAAAAAAATGCATTGAAATGTACATAAATACCACTGAGTCGATGTTTAATTGGGACATGTGAACCGCAGTCAGGGGACTAATCGACATTCTTGAGACATAAAGTGTTTATTTTATATTTTATTGGTGATATTTCGATGAATTGAAACCCGTAAAAATCGCCTGCAAAAAGGGGTTCAGGGGCAGAAACCACCCTGGAACTCCATGCCGGCATTCGATTTATATGGAAAATGGCATGCTTAATTTGATTTTGAATTGGAATGATTGAATTGGAAAATGACCGATTTTTTCTAGGTTTTTAGCGTAAAAACTGTGCAAGACCGATAGGAATTGGATACATGGAGGAACTTACTAAAATGCATTTAAGCCCGCACATTCTGACAAATCACTACCGCACCGAAATCAACCGTTCTTCGTAAGTCACCAAGTTGAGACAACCAACAATGTTTATATACCGTTTGTGACTACCTGGACACACCCTTTATGCGGCGCTTGAGATGTCGGAAAAGCATTCCTGCATCCTGCATAATGTAATTTAAACTGCGATTTGCATTTTTACGCGACCACACTATTTATGAGTCTCCCACAAGGATTAAGCCTGTGTTTAGGTTTTTTTTGGAAAGCGTAAAATCGACATTTTTTAAGTTTGCCCAAGAAAAATAAATAGCGAAGAATGGCTACAATGAGGCAGTCGCATGTTGGGCCCGCAATGGTTCTGACATATGCACACACGCATTCATTCCTATGGCAGGCTTAAGATCACAGCTGTGTCGATTCTACCCTCTATTATTGAGGATCTACACAGATAAAGAGGGATGGGATGCCGCATCGACCGTTCGGGCATCGATACGTCTGGGAGCTCTCTTGAAAAAACCCGCGGAAAATTAATTCGGAAAATAACATCCGCCATTTTGTCAGGATTTCTGATTCCGCGTTTCTCTTCGTGCGCTCTTCAGTAAATCCCAGTGGTTAAAATCGATGGTCTAGCCCATCTCTAAGGGATAAGATAATCTCCCCTCAGAAACGACGTCAAACATTCAACGAGAGGTATTTCAGTGACAGGATCAAATAGAATAATGAAGTTTAGTACAGAATGACCTGCCTTTTAGGCACTGTATTATTAAGCCATACATTATCCGGGACGACAGCAAAACCGGCTATTAGAATGGTCTTTTTCCGAGGGAGGGGGCCGGATTTGTTGCGATTCCAAAGGGCGATGAATCAATTAATTCAAAGCCGCCATCTTCGTGGCATTGTGACCGCAGACGAGCGATGACAAATTGATTCAGGGGTGCCCCTCAGGTCTCCTCTTTCATCCTACCGGATCATGTTTTCACAGATAACAATTTGTCTTAATTATCGGTCTTCAATTCCCTGAAGATTACTTATGTACCTGCTTAGTTTCGGGGGTGTTGTTGTCTTTTGATTTTGAGCATTATAAAAGAACAGGAAGTTTTTTGTTGCGGCGAGCTTTAAGCTCTCAAAGGTAAACCTCTTAAAAACATAGGGGATTTTGCATGTTGGCCACAACAAGGTAGTTTCACGCTCAAATGGGTTTACCATAGAAGGCAACTTCAGTGGAGCCGCCTGATGCTTAAAACCCTTCTTAATTAGTGTAGTTGCCTTAAGTTTACTTAAGCGCAATAGCATGGACAATCTTAACTGCTGGTGTGTGCTCTTCAAAGCCTCAGTTGTTCAGAATAAGACAGTTGCAGTAGAAATAGCGCGAAAAAAATTAAATATAACAATTAAAAAGTTTAGTTAGTAAATAAATAAAACGGTTGTTAAACATTGATTCGGAAGCTCCCTAACCTCCAAACTAAAATGGGTCGGTGCACCATCATGTATGACCCACATTTGGGTTCTGCAAGGAATTGGTACCCCTTCCAACAGAACTGGAAGCTTCGCTTTTTGGTTCGAAGATAGAAGTACGAAGTTTTAAACATTTTTACTCTAGGCATACGTGAGGAAAACATAAAATATAAGAAAAAATGTGGAATTTTGCCGCCCTGTATATCTAAAATGGGGAGTTTTTGACCATGGGTCTATTAGCATGTTTTTATTATTTTGCATAATATTATGGCTTCCTGAAATATCTCCATGATGACATGTTACACCCCGTATACTATTATTTTTGGGGAGTTTTAGATTCATCAGTCATTGCCCAACTTTGCCTCAGTTTGAATCTTTTGTCCTGTAAAGATAGTTTTTACAGGTAGCGAATTTGTCTCTTAAACAGCAACATCTTTCACAGGTAAATTGGTTACCTTTTCTACCTATTGAGATCAGGACAAAGCATGGGCTTGCCTCCGTATTAACTTCTTCTTATCGGCGTCTGTTGTTGGGTGTACTAAACATCTTAACAAACTGAAGCCGTTTTACGAGCGTTGATAGTCGCAAACCTGCCCTCGGTAAAGAGAACTACACACGTACTTTCTTAAAATAAATTTAAATTTTGAATTTAAACATTTAAACAAATGAAAAAAAATTAAATTAATCGTGCTTCACCACCCTAAAATTCCCACAAAACCATCTCATAATCACGCGCAACTGTTGTCAATCAAAATATGTCACCATAAACCGGGGCTCAATTATTAATTGTCCCCATGAATACGACATGCGTTTGGCCCTTTACAAAGGAGGGGGCGCAGGACGGTCCTGACAATGGAATTGCGGCTTTAAAAAAGGGTTTTGAAATAATAACTGCATCAGTTAAGAGATTAAGTTTCAATTGCCGGATTTGAATTTATTTTTCTTCGATTTTTGATAGACAATGCGGAAGAGTTGGCGGGCCCTCACATTCGTTCTGTAGTGCAGGGGTCAGTTCGACGTCCAATTTTTGATTTTGGGAGCGCCGCAAACTGCATTTTCAAAGCTTCGGGACCTCAACTGAGGCATCCAATCCAATACTGGACATATATTCATCAATTAACATCAACGGATAAAACTTAAATGGTAGTTTTAACGGGATTTAGCGTCAAATTTATCTGGACAATATGGTGGATGCCGTTGCCAAGCCAAATTTCCAAATTTTCAAAACCCTCATATTTCCTATTTTTCTTTGGTTTAATCCCGCGTTCGCCTTCGAGCTGTTGACACAAAATCAGTATTTTGCAAATGGTAATTTGCCTCAACTACTGCCCTTCGAACACAAACCCGGGGGCAAGTGGGCCTTTAAAATAACAGGGGTTCCGCAGCTTTTTAAGTACAGAGAGTTTAGTTCGGGATTATCTTGTGAATGGACGCCCATCAGGCCCAACGGGCTCGGCCTCAGTGCAGTAGGTAGAATAGAATATACAGAAGGATAGAAGAGAGGAAACTATAATTGATTGCAAGATAATTTGAAAGGGCGCGCCTGTGGCTCCGGAGGCTTAAAATTATAGCAAATCCTCCCTTGCTGTAAAGCCAACGCCCGGGGCGTTATGGCAACATTGTTCAATTGTTGGAGGCAAATGCGGTTTAACCAGTGGATTTCTTGGCAAACTCAGATAATTAAGACATATTTTAAGCGGGAAATGTGGCCCGACTACAGGTGGGCACTCCAATGGGATAAATCTGTTGCAAATTTAAAACAATACTCAATTCAGAAGTATAACTTTAAGAGGGCAATTACGAGGGGCAATACGAGCCCTTAAGACGGGCATTGTGCGGAGTTTCTTTGCATTGCATTGGAGTTTCTTTGCATTGAGACTTCACATTGCGGTAAGTTTGTCGCAATGTGAAGCATGGGGAAGCGGTTATTTATAACTTACCCTATAAACGATGCCGTAATCAATTGGGAATTAAACCAAATATCAATTACTGATGCTACCTTATGTTGATTCTAAATCGCACTTCTGTTCGAAACTTATCTGAAATTAGAAATAAATTGATAAGATAAGAAAGTTTTAACGGTTAGTAGCAACTGACAATAGAAACTGTTCGAGGTGCTTCTTCATGTCGTTTTGATGCAGTTCAATGCAATGAAGGAACTAGCCTTCTTGTTGATGTTTAGTGTTGTGCTTTCAGTTTTTGTGATTTCCATAATCTGCAAAGATGAAAACGTGCAGAAATCAATAGATGATAATCAGTAAGTAGCTCTACGAACCATTACTAATCCTCGTTACGTTTATCCTTATCAGGCTGAAGGCGTTTTCTAATAAGTGGATTTGCAACAGCAACAAATGTGAGAAATCCGGATATAAGGACGGCATTTCTTTGACTACCTGCAACATGCTGTGCGGGGATTCTCCCCCATTGTGGCCTAAACCCGCACAACTCTCAATTATGAACAAAAATTCTTCTACTTTCTTAAAAGAGCACATCGTTCTGAAGATTCATTCCCCTGAAGAAGCTAAACCTGGCCTAGAGGAGTTAAGCAACATATTTCTAGACACTTTAGTTGACGGAGAGAAATATCGTCTAATCAACGAAGAAGGACAGATAGTCAAGCTGAATTTGCATATCAAATACCATATCACCAGGCCTTTATCAACCACCAATGAGAGCTACATCCTGTATAGTCAAAATATTAACGATTTTGTGGCAATAAACATATTTGCAGATAATTATTTTGGTGCTCGCAATGGACTCGAATCTCTGATGCAGCTAATTTGGTATGATAACATCAAGAAGAGGTATAGGATTCTCCATGACATAAAAATCACTGATCAGCCAAAATTCAGCCATCGAGGCCTCCTCTTAGATTTATCAAGACATTATTTCCCTATAGCCCTCCTCAAGAGAGCAGTAGATGGAATGGCAGCCTCTAAACTCAACGTCTTGCATCTACACATCTCTGACTCATCTAGTTTTCCCTTGGTGCTGCCCCATAACGCGGATATGGCCTTCGAAGGGGCCTATGACGAGAATTCCAAATATACCGCTGATGATATTAGAGATCTGGTGGAGTATGCCAGAAAGAGGGGGATCAGGACTGTTATGGAGGTGGACGCTCCTAGTCATGTGGCTCCGCATGGTTGGCCTAAAGGCGAAGTCTTATGCGACGATCCTGATCTGTTCAAAGCTACATTAAACCCGGATAATCCTCACACTTTGGACACTCTTCAGAGTGTCTATGAAGATTTGATCAGTCTTGGGGCTGACACTGAGACTTTTCACATAGGAGACGATGAGGTCGTTACGAGTTGTTGGAGAAATACTGAAGCCGCTAAAAATGGGGATTTAAACGGAGTTTGGGTGGATTTTAGCAATAAAATGATAGATAGACTCCGACTGGCCAACAATGGTAGTTTTCCCAAAAACATAGTCTTATGGTCGAGTCCATTAACTGACAACCACTTACAATCTCTCTCTAACCAGCAGCAGCTGGTAGTGCAGTACTGGTTCGGGAAATTTCACCATATTTTAGATACAGGCTACAAGATAATATTTTCTACAGTTGGAGAATGGTATTTGGACTGTGGCTTCGGTCCATGGAGAAAACAGCAGCAAAAGGGTTCTTGCGAGCCCTACACCGACTGGAAAAAATTCTACAAATACAGACCATGGAAGGACTATGCTACACACATTCACCAAGTACTAGGGGGCGAAGTCTGCCTCTGGACTGAGCAAGTTAGTCCTGATGACTTGGAAACTAGATTATGGCCTAGAACTGCAGCTTTCGCAGAAAGACTCTGGAGCGATCCAGAAGTTTTCGACCAAGATGATGTTTACAGAAGGATCGATTTTCACTCAAGAAGGCTGAAGGCGAGGGGGTTGAGGGTGGCTGCAATATGGCCTCAAATATGCTCGCAATTCCCAGAGAGGTGTTGATGAAATTATGGTATTATTTATTTATGTGTCGACATATATATGGGTATAATTCTTTTTTTAACGATCATTCAAGCATATTCATGTTCTTCCTGTACGTCTATAATGGAATTTGCAGGGGAATTTAAGTGGTTCTATTGAATTGAGTACGTAGTGTTTGGTAAACCCGCCGCACATGGTGCGAAGAGCACTCGAAAACGCAACATATAGAGTTTATTTTTTAATTCACTGCTTCAGGTTTCACGGAAATATTAAGCACCCGCATGGTGATCTATCATCGAATATTCCCGTGAGAATTCTACTCTTCTTTCTTGCCTTCTTTACACATTTCGTTAGTCGCTTTCTTCAATCGATCCTATAGGATGCGGTAATAAAGTTATTAAATTTAAAAAAAAGTTTGCGCTGTTGGGCAATAAAAATAACTCTGTATAGATGTGTTTTCATTCTGAAATTTGATCCGGAATAGCATGTGCTTAAAGCCACAAAAGGGAGAAACTCCAAGAATATTTGCAACTCTCCAATTGAAGTGCTTAAAATGCTGTAGTTTTTATTGCGAAAGAAGCATTTTCATGAAATTTTAACTATTTTGTAGTAAAAACAATTCCATATAGATGTGTTTTTACTCTTAAATTTAATCCAAAATAGCATGTGCTCAAAGCTACAAAAGGGAGAGACTCCAAGAATCGGCGCAACTCCTCAATTGAAGTTCTCAAAATCTCGTAGTTTTTATTGCGAAAGAAGCGTTTTCATGAAATTTTCACTATTTTGTAGTAAAAACAATTCCATATAGGTGTGTTTTTGCCCTTAATATTGACCCAAAATAGCATGTGCTCAAAGCTACAAACGGGAGAGACTCCAAGAATCGGTACGACTCTCCTATTGAAGTCTTTAAATTCTTGTAATTTTTAATGGAATCGAAGTGTTTTCATGAGGTTTTCACTGTTCGACAATAACATTTTAATGTTAATTTTATTCTCGAATCTTCTTTATAGAGGGAACTAAATAATAATTTGTAAATGTATGTTGGCTTTAATGCATTTATTAAATACATGTGAATTACAAAAATAGCATAACATTTTCGAAAGAAGATCTATGAATTGGAAATTACAATTAATACTGCTCGCTCCAAAAATGATTATTTTATTATTTGCAATATTTTCACAATTTTACAATATATTTTTAGTTATGTATCATAATGTATATGTATCTACTTATCAGTAGATACTTGTATAATATATTGCCTAGAAAACACTCTTTTTATATAGATAATAAGGCATATGAGCATTCTCATCACAGATTCATTTTTAAAAACATCCCAATTTTATCAGGAAAAGTTTTAATAATTTTGTTAAAGGCGGCTTTAAAGGCAATCTTGTTCAGTTATGCTGCCTTAAATAGGAAAATCACAGTACAAGCGCTTCTGTTGTTATGTAGCAACAAAAAATTGCGTTCTGACTCGGAGCTAAAAAGTTAGTTGGGGTTTTTTGTACGCATCCAAAATTACACGCTCCATGGGAGTATTGTTTACAGCGTCTTTGAAGAATAGCTCCTTAATAACATCTGAGCCTACTCCTCCCATGCTTTTCAGCATCAAAAGGATTTTACTATACCTCAATGAGTCATGAGGTCTTACAACATTCAAATGGTTTTTCAAGTGCTCACGAGCGTCTTCAGCTGTCTTAATAATACTTTCTAAACTGGTTAGCCTTTGGCTAGTTTTTTTAAATAAAGCCATAGTTTTTATGCAACCTATCTCCGTAGAGTCCAGTTGCATATGTTTTGCTTCTAGTAAAATAGTTTGAAATTGTTTCACTGTTTCCACGAACTCATGGGCGTTTGGTGTTTTTATAGGGTTTGATATTTCCAAAAGGGGCCTCAGATCTATAGGAGGAAGCATGGCCACTATTCCCAAGAGAAAAAGCTCTGTCCAGGACTTCTCTAAAAGTATGTATTGGTCGCTCAAAGGTAGAGCTGTAAATGCTTCCTGGTTTTTGGTCCATTGGACCATGGAAAGAAGAACGCGCGCTGCATGTTCGCAGAGTTCCGTCGGGAAAATGAAGCATGAGAGGGGCGACCTTGGGGGGCTCATTTGCATAGGCAAAACCTGAAGAGTTTTAATTTAGTCTAATTAATTATTCTATTTTCTCAACGTACCCCGGGCATCAGAAACCCATACGTAAGTCCATGGACTAATGGGAAATTCATTGGTATAGAGGCAGATTCCACGGTCGGCGGTGGAAATCGGGCGATGTTCTGGCTCAAATTCAGCACTCCAGTACTCAAATGGTGCTCCATTATTTGCAAATTTCTGGAAGTGGCGGTAGACATATCGGCTATAACTCTCTGTTGTTGATCTTCCAAGTAGGAATGCATGGCTCGGCGAATTGTGGAGTTTCTAGGGCCCCTTTCGTGCTGAACGGCTGAAAATTGTTACTCTTTGAGACTAGGGGGTTTTTCTAAGAAGCCCTTATTAGGGCTTAGAGAAAACAGTATAAAGAGGGTTGCACCTGGTGGCTGCAGCGCGAGCGGCAAAGCAAAACACTTGAGATTTGACGATCATCGACAAGTATACAAATTTTATATGAAACTGTTTCATTTCGTCAATACCCACTTAGTTATTTAATAGGTCGGAACCAAGTACGTAGATATACGGAATAAATTATTATATAACGAATACGAAATGTTCCTTATTTCCTGCGAATTCGAGTTACTCTTTTCTCCTGCGTCTCGTGCGCGAAGGTCAAATTTATAGGGGATAGTCATTTGGTGCAAGTTATAAACGATACTTTTTTTTCGTTTTAATTTTTTGAGGTCCGAAACCTTGGAAATAAAATTTGAGGGATTTTGATTTTGAAGTTCCATCAGTAAAGTGAAAATAGAGCTATCAGAGTGATTTCGCATCTCAGGAATTGAAAGAGATATTACAACCTGATTGCTTATAGGCCTCATTGAGATAATTAATTTGAGCCACTACTTTCAAGCAGGTACTCTGCGAAGTTTCAAGATGTCAGCACTCAAAATTTGAAAGAATGCCAACAAGTAGGAACCCTTTGGAAATTTGTAAGAAATCTATTTGGATAAGATCAAGGTTCTCTTACACTACTCTCCCCATAAGGTGACAGAGGGGATGGAGCTGGAAATGGGAGCAAGCAGGAGGTAGAAGAGGATATGTAAATTAAGATAATGTGTATATTCTCTGTCCTATTTCTATCCGGATGTCTTATTTGAGGTTCTCGAGCCTTAAAAATGCACTTTCAGGCAACTTCAATTTAAAGCATCTCCAAAAGCTCGAAAATAGCAGTTTAAGTGACTCCGTATTTCAGGGAGTAAAGGAGGTACTGAGCTAATACCGAGACGACTGATTAGAGCCATTTTTGAGAGCAATTGATTCACGCATTATTGAATCTCGGTGATTAAAATTCGGAGGTTGTCAAGTATCTATAGGCGTACGTCTCGGAAATTAAGAGTTGAATTGCATAGGGTTCTATATTGAACCTGGGAACCTCAATTTAGGTCCTGCAAAATTGTCAATACAGATAGAGGCACCTCAATTCTTCATTTTAGATCACCGTAAAATAGGGAAAATAGGTATTAAAGTGACTCTGTATTTCAAAAAGTGAAAGAGAATTGCTTCGACCCGGTTGCGCAGGGTTAGAGAGCTCATCGAAGAGAACAATTTTAGCTATTTTTTGTGCATTTCCTCCGAAATATCGAAATAGAAAATTTCAACGTTTAAAACATTTTATAATCTCATTATTTTCTATTTTGTGCAGCTTTGCTTGTTACACGCTTCTGCTTGCTTGACTGCTAACCTGGCATTATCCAAAGAAAAAAATTACCTTCTTTGTTCATGCCGACCTCTTGACATTTCTTCAACCGGCAGGCTCTACACTGGTTCCTGTGGGCTTTGTCTATAACGCAGGATCCCTCATCTTTCCCTTTACAAAGGTACCTTCGGTTCCTTCGAATGGACCGTTTGAAGAACCCGGCGCAGCCATCGCAAGCGAAAATGTTGTAGTGTTTGCCCGAAGAATAATCACCGCAGACTTTGCAGGGAATGTCCAAGATTCTACCTGGAATACATTGACATTTTTTTTTACATTGTCTACACGCTAATGGCTAGTTTAAGCGATGATTTTAGTTGTGGCAATTTTGTGTGTGCCGAAAAATTGTGGTTGAAGCGGGAACTATTGGGTAAAACTTAACAGTCGTTTAGGATCAGGTTTGGATTTGAATTAACAGGCGACAGACAGATTTATTACATTTAAATTTTTTAAAAATACGTACTGGTACCCATTACAGTCATACTACAGGTATTCAAATAATCCCACTCGGGTTACGTTTCACTAATATCACGAAATGTAACCGATTGACTTCTTAGATTCGACTGATTGATAAAACATCTGAGTGGTTCAATTAAATAAAAATTGAACCTAAATGAACATATCAAAAATTCTAGATAGCAATAATAATAAATACTTATGTGTATATTCGAAGATCAATTACTGTGATAGCAATAAGCTTCTCATGCGTGCACCGAATCGGTGATGTGTGTTAATAGTGATAGAGGCGGAGAATCATCAGAATTGTGCTGGTTCGAATGGTTTTTCAAGAGATTGAGGGAGGTGATGATACATATTATGCAACTGTGATGGTAGAAAGATTTGTGGCATGGAAGTCGCTAACCATGAACTGCACGCGGTGTGCATGAGCCCATTCGATTTTACTAGATTATTGCTCAAAGATTGATTTATTGTAGTACATGCTTCAGAATTGTTTTGCTAATTTTGATAGATAAAGTGATAAAATTTCCTTAATCAAAAATGGTAAATAAACAGCTTTCATTTGGTGACTATTTACTTAACAAGCGCAGCTATTTTTTCATGGCTCAGTTAACCAATGGGGCTAGTACCGCTGTAGTTCTGCAGATACAAGACGCAACTTGAATGTGTTCAATGCAGGCCATTTTCTTCATCCTACAGCAAAATTGGAATAAATGATGTGTGGAAAGTAGGAAGTGCGTTCACTATTTTTTTTTTTTGAGGCTCCTTTTTCTCTGCCTCTCTAAATTTATCAAGGAATAAATTTCCAGTTTTTAATGCTCAAAAATAATCCATATTAATAAAATATTTCGCGTTGCACAACCGCGAGCCGGCAACAACAGGAAAGGCGGATCAAATTGTATTAAATAATTTATTAACCCAATAAAACAAAGATAAGGTTGTTGTTACTAGTGGGAACATTTGTTTTACGTCCTTTTGACTTATATCTGTACAATTAATTCCGATTGAAGATCTAATTCCTTCATGAGGTTTATCCACTTATCAATTTTAAAGTTAATGATTATTTGGAAGCGGGATTAATGGAGGTTTTGCCGATTTTATTGGCATTCCAGATGGGTAAACTTTCACGTGCACCGTCCATAATTGCCGCTATATTGTGTTACATATAATCACCTCCATTAATCTCGGAATTAATTGCAACCTAAAACGTCGAAATTGATAAAGGAACTTACTAGATGCTCCGTTTTGATACCTCTCCATCCCCGGACGCTCCAAACTCATCATTTCACTGGAGTTAATCATTTAAAAACGATTAAACAAAGGGAAAATAAACACAAACACACTGTTTCTTTGGTTGACACTACCACCCTACTGCTGGGCGACAAAGAATTAAAAACCCGTCAAAGATGTTGTGGTATAAGGGCAATTCGCCGGTAGAATTCGAGGATCTCATTGGTGCAGGGCGCCCCCTCCTTAACGAAGGGATGAGTCAAGCCCTTCCTCCTTTTCAAGTGGTCTTTTCACAGCCCATAGAAGCGGGCTTGATGTGCAAGGACACTTTTGAGGTCCCAAAGTTACTTGAATGCTGATGGGTTTTACTGATATTTTCTCTACTCTACGCTGTCTGCTCGATTCAATTGGAAAATTTGACTTTAAGATTTTTTGCTGGGGGTGATTTTTGTCTCCTTTTTTAGTTTGTTGTGTATTTAAAATTAACGCAACTTGGCAACGCCGACACTCTTTTGCAGCTACGTCACTCAATCTACCGATATGATAGTTTTAAAACAAACGAACGTTGCCTTGTTGCTATTCTTTGAAGTGCCTAGATTTTAAACAATAACTCGAAGGTTTATTTTTATAACTGAATTATCAAAATCCAAAAGAAAGTTTGATAAAATTTTTATTTTTAATTAAGTAAGCAAGTAGAGTAGTTGTATCCATGAATGACTACAGATAGAGGAAAACAAACTCAGGACTTTGTGACAACGCATTTTTTACGAGAATAAATAAAACTGACGTTAATTGCTTCGAAATGTTGTTTATTAATAGGTTTAATTAGCCGCAATTTCCCGTTTTTGAGATTTAAACACGATCACCTCTTGGCGTCATAGGTAAAGTTTTGACCTGAAAATGGGTCTCTATTCAAAGCAAAATGGCAGCCATGCATGGTGCCTTTGGCCGAATTTGCCTTTGTGCCTTTGTGACTAAATGCTAGATTATGAACCCCCCGTGTGTGAGGCGGCTCTGGCTATAGAGAGTTCTGTATAAATGGAAGCATGGGTTTTACAGCTTCAAAAGGGTAGGATTTGGCGAACCGTCAATAAGCATGAAAATTGCTTTCTGGAAATGGAATGTAGTCATTAAATTATTTAAGCTAAGGTAAAAACATCCCCTTTAAGAATGCACCGCAATATCGCACCCCTAATTTAATTTAAGCACCCTCAGGAGGGGGGGGAGGGGGTAGGTCTTGATTTAGCCACTTCTCACTTCTCATCAAGTATCATGTCGGCATAACTGGGCATTATTGAATTATGAAATTAAAAATAAGAAGGGGAATGTCGGCTATTCCACTCTCAATTTAAGAATTATCGGTTTTTTGGGGGATAATAATGAGGGATGATTTATTAGACACAACTGTGCAAGCGTATTTCTATACTAACGTGGGGCAGTTTCCCATGGAAAAAAACTTGCTTGAATTGCAAATTGCAGTTAACTTAACCGGGAAGAAACCTTTATCAGGAAGATAAGGTCAGTAGAAAGCAATAAATGAAGGTATAGAGCGTAGGCTAATTTCTCCGTTTTTATGGTTATTCCTTTTCTGTGCGATTTTCTGAAAAATCTTAATATACCAATTCCTGGAACTCAAAGGTTTGTACTACCTATTGGTCTAAGCAAAAAACGCAGATAATGAGATGACATCTAAGAGTTTGCCGGCTGCAAACCGCATCAAACAATGGACGACACATCGTCGACGATCTGCGTACAATGCACAGATTAGCCCCGTTTTAGCTTTAACTGACATTTGGTCCCTTTATTGGGATCAGTTTTACTGAGCCTCCAGTGTCGGAGATGTGGTTATCGTCAGCATATAAAAAGTACAAATAAAAGTTAAGGGCGGCTATAGTTTGAAAGTTGTTCATTGTAGGTCCTATGGGGTAGTTTTTGAGTCATAAACATCTGAAAACCCCTTTATATAGGCTTCCCTGACAGGCGCCACCTCTCGATGCCTGTGACAGTAGAATCGGGAAACTGGTAATGGTGTCGTGTTTGAAACTTTTCTGGTATTTTTAGACCAAGAAATACATCAAATTCCGCAAAAATCGCTTAATCGCCTAATGAAGTGCGTAAGTATTCACAAACACAAGGGTGATCGTTTATGATTTATTTATAGGTTTCATTTATATCCCTGATCATTGAAAAACGTAATACTCATAATCATAACGTTTAGCTTTTGTCATTGTGGAGTTTCTAATTAGTTTAGTGCCAATAGATCAAAGTCCTAACAAATTTATTAAAAGGATAATATCCGTAAAAACGTCGAATTAAAGGTAGCAGACGCAGACAATTGTTATTCATAATCAGTGAAGGGTCACTTCCGCGGTCTCGACAGAAAGTATGTGTTAGTTAAAGTTTCCAGTATAGGATATTCATTTTTTGGTTTTTTGGCCAAACGGACACGCTATACCTTAATTAGGAGGCCGGTTTTTCAAACTCTTAGTAACTTTCCCAGCATCATAATTTTTGTGAATATGAAGAAATTGACCAGTGCTCTGGGCTGGTTCCGTCATTTTAAGGATCCAATTGTGCAACCTCAAACTTTGTTAGGACGGAAATTTCCTTAGATTGTGACAACTGCTGGTAAATGGGGTGGTAACTGGTTCAAACTAGAAGTTTGATTAACTTTGCCAGTAACACACTTTCCACAGAAACGACCAAATCAGAACAGAGCATTCATCCGGGTCAAAAAACCGAGTCATAGTTTTTTTAAATCCCTGGTAGCCTTGTCAGCAGCTTTTCCAATGTTTAGGGTCGAAGTATTAATATCTTGTCAAGTTTAACAGGTTTTAAGTGATTTTTCTTTCTACGACATTGAAGGTGACTTCGAACGACGATTCGTATGTATGTGATACCTCAAAGTGATATGTCCTTTCCTTGTTCTATTCATGGTACTAAGTAGAACATACCAATTTGGTGTGTCAAAAACAAACCACTCTCCCATCGAAATCGCATTATATCAAGGAGACACAAATCGGTGTGAATTAACGAATTTTCAGAATTTTTTCAGTTCAAGTGCTCCCGTAGTTTACCATTAAAACCCAACTTTCACGCCACTGGAGCGATCAGAATAAAGCGGAGTCCTTTCGATCCACAAACAACTGATAATGGCACTGATTTCTATCGCCCTAAAGCCTTTTTTACAGTTGTAATGATAAGGTTTTAATAAACATAAGGGTTTTATTTTTATGTTCGGTATAATGAGTATGCACTTCATCTGTGGTTTTTACGATGGTACGAAGGTTTTGGCTATGTTTATACAGTGGATCAAAAAAGTATTTGCACACTAGCATTTTTTGAAATATGTGGAAACAGGGAACACCTATCATCATTTGTTGCATAATATAGAATACATTTAGACGACACAAATCATTATTAACAAAAACTTTTATTATAAGTTTAAATATAATTATAATAAAAAAAGAAACATCAAAATTTTAACTCAAAAAAGTATTTGCACAGTATGTTATTAAAATGGTTAAATTAAATTGAGGTAAAAATAAACAGTTTCTAATATTTCGTATGCATCCCTTTTGCATCAATAATAGCTTTTAGTCTTCTAAGCATGGAATTAATAAGAGTGTGTACGTAATCTAGTGCCATATTTGACCATTCTTCGCGTAATGCTTTTCTTAAATCTTCTTTGTTGGAAATGTGCCGTTTCCGAATTTGCACATCCAAAGTATTCCATAAATTCTCAATGGGGTTAATATCCGGTGACTGCGGTGGAGTTAAAAGTCTATGGGGAACATTGTACAATAACCACTCTTGTGTTAACTTGGCCGAATGCTTCGGATCATTGTCTTGTTGAAAATAAAAAGAATGTTCCATGTTTAATTTTACAGCACTTTCAATCAAATTATCCCGCAATATGTCGATGTAACTTCTGGCTGTCATTGTACCCTCAATAAAAGCAATATTTCCTACCCCATTGTACGCCATACATCCCCAAACTAAGACGTTTCCTCCACCATGCTTGACCGTTGGTTTCAAATTTTTAGTTTGAAGTTCTGGATTAGGCTTTCTCCATACAAAACGTTTACCATCAGACCCAAAAAGGCAAAATTTACTTTCATCAGAGAAAATTATGTTTTTCCACCACTCTAAAGGGTTATCAATATACGCTTTAGCAAACTCCAAACGTTTTTGACGATTCTTCTCCGAAATAAATGTTTTTTTTCGTGCTGCTCTGCCGTAGATATTTGCTGAATGAAGAATATTTCTGATAGTTTGAGGATGGACAGACTTTCCGGTTGTTGATGCAACATCAGACGCCAAAGTTTGAGCACTAATAAATGGGTTTTTTTGAGCTTCATTAATAATCATTCGTTTTTCTCATCCATTTAGTATTTGTGGTCTTCCAGAACGGGGCTTGTTTTTGACGTTTCCTGTCTGCTGATATTTTTTAATGATATAAAGCACTGCTGAGAATGTCACATTAGTAATATTTGCTATTGCTCTATAGCTTTTACCACGTTCATGTAAAACAACTATCTTAATACGTTTCGATAACTCTATTTCACCCTTTTTCGGACTCATATTTGCACTGATGATTTTAAACTGACCAAATAGGTCTAATAATACAATTTTGATAAGGAAATAGTTCGTGCTCAAGCAGATAATAAACAAATTCCCTTTTGCAAAAACCAATTTACTACCCAGTATGAAGATGTGCAAATACTTATTTGAGGCAAAATATTCACTTTTTCCTTTATAGTATTGTATACATTCAATTGGAACAAGAAATTTTGTTAAATCTTGCTTAATTTACTTCAGCATAATGCTAGAAAATATTAGAAATCAAGATAAGTCTTACGTGTTTTCAAATATTTCAAAAAGTGTTGGTGTGCAAATACTTTTTTGACCCACTGTAAGTATCTCTTAATAATTGAGGATTTTAAGGGAAAATAACTGAAACTCTGTCAAGTTTAGCGTTGGCATAATGCTCTTATGAATTTTAAAAGAGATCGATTAATTGCTGTGTTTTCATGGACATCGGATTTCTGTTAAGACTAGCGGCACTTTAATAATTTGGTCCTTAGTCCCGTATTTAAGATCTTAATCTAATTCTTTGATCAATTATTTCAAGCTTATTAGTATTTCTTGCGATATTAGAAAAATTCCCCCGCAAATCTTCAATGATTTTTATATAATTTTGGTGCTACGAAAATGAATTTTTTAAAAATATTCCCATCTTAGTCACCGTACTCCATGCATTGATTAGTCACAACCATGTGTCGCAATGCTTATAGCAGGTCCCCAATTTTCCCACGAATTCCCACACTCATCACCCCTGCAGGAATGACAAACCGATTGCCCATCAGGACCATTTATTAGTTTGTACCATCCACTGCCTAATCAGCAGTATCAGTTATATGGGCCATATGACGCCACCCTCTGATTGGGGGCGCATACCCATATGGTGATGGGAAACTCTAGATTTGGATAATGACCTTCTCATCATCAGTGCTGATATAGATAATTGTAAGTATAAATAATCCATGCGTTCAACGGTTAAGAGAACGGTTGATTATTTTATGATACAAATGAGTAGAGGTAATATTTGATTTTATACCCTATTTTGGTTAATAGACGGTCATAAATGGACTATAATATAGGGCCAATAAAGTTGATGATGTGCGTCTGCATAGACAGGCACGATCCTTATCTTTGCGCTTGTACAGGGTGTTAGTAAATAAGTGTGAAACATTTTAATGGGTAATTGCTGAGATTTTTTAAGTAAAAAAGTTGATATAAACCCAAATCCAAAAACGATTAGTTTTCAAGATATAGTATGTTAAACTTCTTAACGATCATGCCATGACATATTTTTAAGGAAAAAAAGGCACGCCAACGATTTTTTTCAAATGTTCCATTAATTGTTAACAAAAAAGACCTCTTAGTATTTTGTCGCTCATGTAGCCGTTTTCAAGATAAAAACTTATTTCAACACCAGTCAGTGAGGCAAAGAGTAGACTCTTGTATCACGGCTGAGGGCATTCATTTTCAACATTTATTATAGTTATATTTAGTTTTAAAATAATGTTTGTCTTTTTTGTTAACAATTAATGGAACGTTTAAAAAAAATCGTTGGCGTGCCGTTTTTTCCTTAAAAATATGTCATGGTCGTATAAGAACTTTAACACTCTGTATCTTGGAAACTAAGCGTTTTCGGACATGGGTTTATATGAACATTTTTATTAAAAAAATCTCAGCAATTACCCATTAAAATTTTTCGCGCTTATTTACTAACACCCTGTATACGTATCCGAAGTCCATTTCTGCTAAGCGCATCACTTATGTTGAGAAACGGAAATACACACTCAAACGAAAAGTGACTTTTGTTACTATCAATCTCCAATTAAGTAGCATTAAAAATAGCGATTTTAATGAAACTTTTAAGTACTGATATAAAGTAAATGCTTTTTTGTAGTTATTTCACTGTTCATCGCTACTAGAATTTGACTTTAAGGTTGAGGTTTTTAGGGCAATTCTTCGTGTCTTATTGCTTCAAAACGATTTGATTGTTATCTTCCAAATTTTAGCATTATTGACTTCTTAGCATAATACAAAGCATCGGTTTTGTTGACGTTTCGGGTTTTTAATGAAAATATCTTGATCGATACGCAATAAAACCGAATTCCGAACGCTTAATTTCGTCAAGTCACTAAGTACTCTCAGGTGCTATAACTAAATACATTCAAAATTTATTACGGCTAATTGCTTATTACCTTTGATTAATCCACCAAAATATTTCTGGAGGATTATTGGGCTTATATTTGTTAGATTAATAACGAGACTTTCTCTTAGCGTGACTACAAAGGCCACAGGACAGTACTAGATTTCCAACTTCTTTTTGATCTAAGATCGACGCTAATTGTTTTACTGCCTCTATAAAACCTCGAATAGTACCTCAGACTTTCAATCTATACCTTTGTGCAAAAAAATGTACCAAATCGCAACTTAGGCACGTACAAGTCAAGGATGAATCGGAAAGAAGTGATAGTCTTTTGTAGATTTGAGAACTGGAGCCAAGTTAATATCGTCGGCGTCTGCTCTTAAAAAAGTACTTAATAAATATGCAGAAAAGCCCATTTTAACAACACTATAATTAGATGTCTGTAATTCCGCACCAGTGAGCAAAGCCGAAATGTACACCTGGACTGGGATGCGCGATTTCTCTTCAAAGAACTGACCTAACTCTAGTTATCCCTATTAGATGGTTGGGTGGTTCCGCACAAAGGGATGATTGCCTCGATGGAGGAATGGGGTACCTAAAAGGTCCTAATATTGTCGAACATTATTCGGCTTGTAATTAACTTTAGTCGGGTTATGAAAATCGAAGAAAAACTTCCTTCAGAAGAAACCTTTGAGACCTGTGCCGGCAATAGCCTCATTGTCCCACTTCCTAACCGTCGCCCTCAAGGGCAAGTCTACGCTTGATATTCCCATCCGTATTCGCCATTTGATGGGTGAATGTCTTAACTTTCCGTTAAAGTGAACTTTATTATACGTCATTCGATATGAGCCCTTTTGAGGCAGGCTGCCTCGCCCTTTTATCGGCAAGACGTTATTCTTTGCCTTACTGTCTTTTGACATTCAAGACGCGGTTTCCGTCCAAACAGGTCTTGTGAGAATTTTAGAGAAGAGAAAAATGGGATTAGGAGAAAAGAATCGTTAAAATTTGAGTATGGAACATGGAAGGTGTGGAAGTTTCAATTTGATGGAAGTTTAATTCAGAAAAAACATTCTGTACAGTGAAGAAACCTCCTGAAATGTGTATGTAAATCCATTAAAAAGTATAGAAAACTGATGTTTGAGGAACTTACTACAATCCTGTGTTAATTAAATAACCCTTAATGTACTGGGGGCCGCATTTGCATAGAGAAGAATATAGAGACAGGAACAGGAGAAATTTTTGATTTTTGACAAAATACAAAAACCGCCACACTCGGAAAAAGTAAAATGAATAAAGAAAACAATTTGACATTTTTCTGATGATAATAACAATGATTGTGAACGACTGAGGAATGCAAAAGCATGGGCAAAAGTAAACCATTCCATTGACTGCAAGAAGAGTCTTTGAAACCCTTCACAAAAGGATCGCATTTAATATAGAAAAACCTGAAGGATTTTGCAATTTGTCCCACAAAATACTCCACTTAACAGACGAGTAAACATTTCCATTCACAAGTCGAAAAGCAATTTCTTGGGGCTGGCAAAAGGGCCGTTTATCAGTTTTATGTCAAACAAATCGTTCCCCGCTTTATGACCTGTTGCAGTCACGCCCACGACCGCTTTTATTTGTCTGCTGAGAACGCTTCCGGTGTTGAAAGGTGCTCTACGACTCTTTAAAGAAAGAACTCTATAGGTTTTGGGGTTGTCTTTTCAGGGCACCTGATGAAAGCTTTGGGCTTTTGTGATGAAGGCAAAATATTGAATTTCAAGGATTAATAATGAGTTGTTCAAATACGGCAAAAAAAATTAAAGATTAACACATCTCTATGATTGCGAACACTTTTAGACTATAGAAAAAATGTGCCCTATTATGTGTCTAAAAGGGGGCACAATGTACCGTCAGAAATCCAAACAAAAAGAGTCTTCCTAAAACGTCAAACGAATTAAATCTCGAGTGTGCGGCGATGGTACCTCCAGATGGGTCTATCAACCATCGTGGGACAATCCGACGAATAACGAAGACACGTATTCAAGGCAGGACAAAAGGCACATCCCCATTCAGGATGCTGGTAGTCAAGATGTTATCACCATTGTTTGCCCGTTCTAAGTGTGTCGATGATGTACTTACTTGGAATTTAATATGTTGGGACTTTTTTGCGCTCTGGGTGACGAAATACGGTGTTGAAAGGTGATTTTTAGAGATTAAAGTGAATCAGAAATGAGGAGTTTATTGGTTATTCAAGTTACTAGGTACTATAGCAGTCAGTATTTGGCTGTAACATGTTGCGATTTACTTTTAATGCATTTCATAAAAATCAAAGAAGAACCGTAAAACTCAGGTAAAGTATTATTGAAATCGGTGCCCCCCATGGGGAGGTTCGTTGCTTCGCTGGTTAAGTTATGAAACTTAAAAAACATAAAAAAGATTATTGTTGTGAAAATATTGGTATAAGTTAAATAAATGACATTTTTGTGGTCGTTAAATTCAGTTTAAAAATAAAAAAAAAGAATCCTTCGAGCCGGATTTGAACCAGCGACCTATGGATGTCCACTTTTAATATTCCACTACAGTCCACCGCTCTACCAACTGAGCTATCGAAGGTTAATGAATCTCGTATATAAAGTTGATCAAAAGCAATAGCTAAATAAATCAATTATTTTTAGTTTTACATGTGAATATTTTACAACTCATCAAGAAAAAGTCACAAAATCACGAAAAAGTTTAATTTAATTTAATTGTATCCCCATTTTTACAGTAATTTTTATTTGGAAAGTATACTCGACTTCTTGATAGAATAGAAAGTGAAGATTTCGGTGACAGTTTCTCCTACCATATCAAATTAATTTCTACTTGAATATTCACCATATTAAAGTAATAGTAATTAAAAACTAAAGTGTTAATCATAAAGAAATTCGAGAAAATGTTTGTTGAGTAATTTTGTACTGATTCACAGATTTTAAGCCACTATGGACATCTAGTGGAAGACTGTCTAAGCTATGTTTAGCGATAGGGCAAAACTGCTAAAAAAGACAAATTGCCTACGTTATGCCGAGATAGCGCCACAATCGAGAAAGTACCGATTACAAAATTGTCTTTGCAAGAACAGAGAATAACATTATATGTATAGGGTGTTTTAATCAAGAATGTATTTTAAATTGAGATATGATAAAAATTTCACCACCTTGAAGAGGAAAAAAAAACTGAAAATTCACCAAATTAAGAAAATCAAAGAAATTTAAGAGTTAATTATCAGATACATGGTGCATGTCATGGCATTGAATTGAAATCGAAAAACTGCCCTCGAAAAGTTCAGTAACAGAAGGCCACGTTATCGCATACAAAAAAAATTAGACCTTCCTTCATTAAGCCATAAAACAATGAACGAGATGTGGGATCTCACAATAATGAACTTGGTTTCGGTCCAGTTGACGTAGTTTTGCTTGATTTTAATCCTCAATCTAGTTTTTGTATTAATTAATATCCACTAAAATAAGTAATAATTCTTTGCAGTTCCGCCTTCTTGTACTTTTTTCCGCTGTTGCACCTACCATAATAAATCTTCAAAACATTACAAACCGAGTCATAATTTCAAAAACAAATTATAAGTGATTTGATAATTAATGTCCTTGCAAGGGCCAGCACGATGACTCAACTCTTACACCCAGCAACGTCGAATCCTGATCAGTTGGTATTATTAAGCGGCAATAAAAACAGCCATAATCAATTTCAGGCGAGATAATTACTGCCAACAGAGCATTAATTCTCAATGTATGGATATATCAAATATTTATGACTTCATTAGATCGAATTCAGCTGTAATTATTCTGTTTTGACTTGAGCAGCGAAGGCCGCCTAAAAGAAGGTTCTCGAAGATCTTGTTGAGGCACCATTGTAAAATCATAAGCCATTATATTATTATGCTTTTTATTAAATTAAATAATCACTGCAATGCACACATAATAATAATAATAAGGGCAAGAATTTAATTATTATTAAATGATGTATTTTCACAACCTTATATTATAGTATAGTCTGAGCAAATCGTTTATTATTATTACATAATAATATATAGCGCTTAAATAATGTACAAAAGCAATTTGTAAACACGTATGTTTCATAGACTTCCTCAATGTCTTCCCATTGTTCTCTTTTAACGGAAACAAAACTAGGCGGGATTGTCTCAACGCCAAAAGAGATTTATAAGGAGAATAGTCATTCTCTTCAATTCCTTTATCATATTCCTGGTACTAAATATCTTTCCGCTTAGTATCAAATGATTTCAACTCTCTTTTATATAAAAAAATGGCATCAAAAGAAAGAAAATCCATTCAAATAACTACCATGCAATAAACCATGTTGTTTTACTTTATTTTCTTACGTTTGCCTTTTTTCACAATATAAACCCTAATTTCACGAGGGACTTCTCTACAATACATACACGAAGGCAAACAAAAGAAAATGTATCACTTCGAAGGGAATCTAAATGTAATCAGTACATAATTCATGGCACATCCGTGTTTACAAGGCCAGAAACTTCATTAGGGCATCGTAAATAAGTCTGGGATTAATGGTCCCATCCGCGGTATATCTAACCCCCCTCAAGGATCCATCGTCGTGACTAACTACGCCATATTCACCTACAATAAACCCATCCGGGGTCCTCTCCTCCACTCTATATTTCCTATAGTTCCTACCCTCCACCACATAACCGACTTTCTGGTCTTTGTCCTCTTTGCCCGGCTTGGGGGTTCCGGAACTCTCCCCCTGCTGAATTCCGTGCGTCCGGCCATTGGTCACTACACTTACAGCCTCGTCAATCTCATAATTCTGCTCAGGACGTCCATATACTTTCGGTATCTGACGCCAGTTTTTCTGGCTGGTGGTTTCGGGTTTGAGGGAAGTCAGCTGCCAAGGAGTTTCGGTCGTGGTTGTGGTTGTGGTAGTACTGGATTTTAGCGGAAATAGGTTGGCTTCCTTGCCGGTATCAAATGAGTTTTGATATATCGTTCCTGTTTCGTAATTGCGCTCTTTCCGGTCCAGAGCTTTGCTCTCGTGTGACGGCTGTATGTCTTGGATTATAGTGCTGTATGAAACGGACCGAGCTCTGCCGGGCTGGGTGGGGTTATCATGGTAAATTAGGCTGTGATGGAATGGAGGGGGCGAGTTTTCTTTGCTATTAGGAAAATCTCTAGGGTTGAAGTTTATGTGCTGCGAGGAGGGCAGGCTTTGCAGGCTAGCTTGAAGCTTGTTTAAGTCTACTGTAGTCTCACTATTGGTGTTTTTGGTGATGGGAGCTGGTTCCTCTACCGTAAGTTCGCTTTTCCCGGAATTCGCTACTATCGCAGGCTGCTCATCCGAAGTGATATAGTTCTGATCCACCGCCCTAGATTCACTAAACTTATTTATTTGACTACCTACAGAAGAAGACACGTGCATCGCTATTATCACACCGTCACTAGAATTAGCACTAAATTGTCTTTCGGTGGGGGCGTCGCTATTGAAAAAGCTACTAGTTTCCCTAGTCTCTCTATTGAAGTAGGGTTCAGTGCTGATGGTCTCCTCATCGAAAAACTCGTCTCTGGTTGTCGTGGCCTCTTTTCTGAAACGGTGGAGCGTGGATTCAAGGAACACCGAAAGGAAGTCATTGCCTGCCAAAATGTCTTCGTAGTCGTCGGCACCGCGAACCCGCCTAGTCAAGGGCAGGCCTTCGGCAGCCATTTGGTTCCCGGACATCAACTGAAACAAAAGACATTGTTTAGGTCTCAAAATGGCTCTATTTAATTGCACATGTATTGCCACCCACCTTTCCACTGAATCTGATATAGATACTCAAGTGTGTCATTAAATATCAGCACGTATGGCGCTAAGCCTCACGGATGCGATTATAGAACGTGTGAAGGATTTCGTTAGGGTATACAAGGTGTTCCAGATTTTGTTGATAACAACTTTCAATACCTCGTAGAGATAGAACGTTTATTAAATACAAAATCAAAATGCAATAGTGTTTTCTTTTAGTGTATTGTTGATTAGATTTTGTGAAACTGCCGTTCGTTTAATTTAAGTCCCTGCTACGTTTCTGTATCGGAGGTGTCCCAGAACCAATGGTACAAATGAGTATCGGGTACTAGAGGGCAAAAGGTAGAGCGATTCAGCCAAAAATGCATCATCAGAATGTTGCTTGCTGTCATTCTACAGGATGTTTTAGTTTTTTTATTTATTATTTTATTCGCTACCACACTATACTTATTTGCACCGATATCTCTGCGACGCCCCATAGTACAGGGAGAAATAAAGGTGTCTGCGTTAGCATACATATTTCTTTTATGTATCAGTACCATAATGTCAAGTTCACTCCTAATGGTGTGGCACGACTTTTTGGTCGACATGCCCAAATAAATCTTTCGCTGCTACTGAAAAAATCTACCGCCCGTGCTACGTCCCACAAGAATGGGAAGTATATTGAACGCCTTAATGGAAATTACTCATGAGATGGAGCAAAAAGAAATCGGTTAAACTATGCTTCATTGTATAGTACAGTGTGATGCTGAGATAAGGAATATGTCAATACGTGCAACAGTGCTGTAGAACTGGGAGATAAGGTGTCCCACAGAAATCGGCGTCCTTGCGAGATTTTCTATCAAAAAAATTGCATTCACACATTTGCAACAAGACAATCGCCCGACAAATGGAGAATGCAATATCGCCACTCTGTTGTGTGCTAGTCCGATTATAATATATGCGGAATATAATATTTAATAATCGTACGTAATCTGATTTTATTAACCTTTAGCGGTGTACAAAGAATTGCAACTCTTGTCAATGCGAGTCTGTTCTTCGAAATCACCGAATTATTTGCCTTCAAATCCAAGTTAGTCGAAAATGTTGTTGTAGGTGCTACCGAATGTATGCGTGAGGATGAAGAGGCGCGCTGGGACGATTGTTTGTAAATTTTAACGCGTGTTAAACGACCAATTTAAATTTCATTAACGGCGATGTCCTAGTTGACACAAAAGTGAAGCATTTTCAACTGTAAAAGTGATTACATGACGAGCGAAGAAACAAGTCTGGGAATCGTTGTTCCATCCACGGCATAGCTAACCCGTCTTAAAAGCCCCTTGTCGTGATTACCCTCTACATTTTCAGACAATAAACCCATTTAGGACTCTCTCCACTCTATATTTCTTAGAGTTCCTACCCCACCACATACCTACATACATACCCATTTAGGAATGTATGCAGGTATGTATATGTACATTCATACATATGTATATGTATGTACTTCACCGTCGATGTATCGATTTCACACGAACTGTTTTTTAAATTTCGGATTTAATTTGTGCTCAATTTAGGTAAATTAATCGTAACTTCATAAAATTTAGTTAAGTACAGCAGAGAGAAAACTCAATCATTCGGTTTCAAGAGATTTCCTTCAAATGTACAAGTACATTTACAAACTCCCGGAATGTGGTTTCCCACAATCTGATATAGGCAGTCGCCAATGGCGTCTTCGTGGCGTCACCCGCATGGGTTGTTTTTTTCAAGTGATGGTACCTCTCTAAATTGCGCATCACCTCGTTTATCTACCGCACTTCTTGAATATTTAGGATCGGTGTATCGCAACAACTGAATCGGACCAATGGCAAAATTGTGCAAAGAAATTCCGCAGCCGCATTTCTTCACGTAACTGGGACTATAATAAGTCAAGGTACCAAGGTTACCGGGGATTTGGAAACGGCTCTTAAAGGCGTTAGTTATCAATGGATTGGAACTCTAACAATTGCTCGATTAATTATTAGAAGCAATTGCTCAAGATTTGCATGCAATGTTATAGTTAGGAATACAGAATTGGCGTGGCAACGTTGCGCTGCGCTTTTGTTCCACTATTGCTATTATGAACCATCAATCATGTTGTCATCTTTACTACACCAGCGTTGTCACATTTACTTTTTTTCTTATATATCAAATATGTGCACCACGTTTTTGTGTTGCTGTTACGCGACACTGGGTTAGTAACCAATAAGACTCAACAAAATTTAACACTTAAGTAGATATTTATTTAATATCGAATTCCACGCATTTCTTATTGCTTTGCCAATAAGAACAGACTTTTTTTTAATAATACACACCAAGTTGCAATTTCAGACAGTAATGGTGTTTGTCAACTGTTAGTAATTTCACCACAATGGTAATAATAATAGTCCACTTTCGCTCTGCTAAGATTAAATGGTTGAGCAGCGCCCTTGAGAGATGGAAGATTACTTTTATGTGCCTGTATATGGAATTTCCAATATTAATTCGTGGTTCCTTTCAACCTTGTTAATGACCAGTCAAACTCTCTCTTTCTCTCTCTAACCGAATCTTAATCAATCGCTTGGGTGCACAGAAATGTATTAATCCTCTAATCCCCTATAGGCTTGTTAGGCATCTGTACACACGCACACATAAATCGAGCTAGTATTTAATTACACCTAACTACTTTAATCAGATAACAATCTAAGACTAATCTAACTGATACTGCATTGTTTGTTTAGCCCTAGGGCACCCGGTATTATATCAAACGAAGGATAAACTGACTGTAATAAAGAAAAAAACAGCTTTAGGTACGTGTGTAATAAAGGTGTGCTGAGGTGAGTTAGTTCTCAGGTAAATTGATAGAATTAATCTACATTATGGCAAAACTTGCCGAAGAGTTAAAAAAATCATTAAAATGTGGATGTATTTAGGGAATTTGCAACGGTGGAACCCTGCAACACTTAAAGCTTGAATTTTGAAATTACAGCTTTTGCTAAGCAGCTGTAAATTTGATCTTGTGAGGATTGAAGATCCAGAATTCCAACTTTCTGGCTTCTCCGAAATGCAACCGCTAAAATGAAGAGCTGCAGTGGTGCGCTTCTCTGAACGCGACCAATCATTTTAACACTGAAGAAAATTATGCTGGTTTACATGATATTCCCAAACAAAGCAGGAACATTTCCATCACTTACATTCTGGTATTCTTCCACAATTACGCTTAACGACATCTTTAATTTGCAAATAATGCAATAAAATTGAACAATAAAACGCGATGTAACCCTCGCTGGACTCCTTATTAAATAAATTTTATCTTCGCCAAGGACGATGCAAGAAGAATGCGATTTGGTATAATAATAATGCGAGTGATGCCAGTGGTGGTGATGTTGAGGAATCCGCATAAAGTGCACATGTACTTAATTGTTACGACCGAGAAGCACGAGATCCTTAAACGGCAATAAACTATTTGATCGGACGTTAATGACCACCAATATCGGTGAATTTAGTGGTCGCAATTCTTCGAAAGTGGCGTTATTATGCGCTAACCACGAATTTCGCCTTGTTACTGAATAACAAGGACGGACGATGAACCAGGGATCAGCTGGAGGCGGAAAGGTTTTATATCCGTCATTTTAACCCCTTGTAAATGAAATATCCAATGAAACAAGAAAAACCTCTGAAGATTTTCTGAATAAACATATGCAACATTGAATGGCAATCTGGTAACGCAATTAACTTTACATTCTCCTCAATATTTAAAAAAAGAAAAAATATTTGTTAACGATGTCTGTTTGCAAACTAAAAGATCAAACGTCACAAAGTTCTTCTCCATTTAACCAACCTCGAGGATTTTGACGTTACAGTGAGCTTTCTGTCAGAATTTCTCTTTCACTATAGCTTCTATCTAGTGATTTTGGGAACACCGCAAATTCAATATTCTCAATTTTAATTTTATCAAAATGTTCATGATTTTGGAAATAAAATTTCAAATTGTTACATTAAAGGAAACTCCTGAGCAATTTTACAACGAATAGATAATTAAAAATGGCAACACAGCGCCGTTCACTTGTTTCGAAAATGGCCGTCAAAGAATAAAATTTTGGCGCTGCCGTCATTTTGACAGGCGGATTCACTTCTCTCGACCTGTGATCATGTTAATTTTTAAACAAACAAACGAAGCAATGTTGTCATTTTCGTTGTCATATTAGTAGGAAATCTCCTGGAAAACTGAAATTATTTGTGCTTGAGTGAAAGAGCTGCTCAATAATTTTTAAGGAACCTGGGCAGAAAAATACAGTGATTTTTGAGTAAGAGAAACAGAAAAATTCAGTAATTTTGGAGTAATATCGCCAGAAAATTGTCAGTAATTCTAAAGTAATATACAATATATAGAACAATCCAGTGGGGTAACATGAAGAGAAAAATAAAGATATTATGATGTAAGAGCGGCAACTATGAAGCAATCTCAACTCAATAATTGGGAAATCTTAAAGTAACTGACCAGAACTTCTCAGTAAATTTTGAGCAACCTGAAGAGAAAGTTGTGTAATTTTTGACCAACCAGAGCGGGAAAATGTTCTGAAATTCTGGGAAATCTTGGAGTATTTAATTAACTTCGGTTGACCTGAATAAGCATTTTCAGTGATCTCACGCCTACCTTCACCAGACATTAAAACTCATATGAGCGAAGTAATAGTAATAAAAAGCGGCTTTTGGGCTGAATAGGAATTAATGAACAATTACTTTCATATCTAGTAACCTTAAAGAATAAACCAGTCGGCCTAGTTAGGAGTAGGTGTATTAGGTATACAGGGTCACTGCTTTTGCATATTATTGTCTGCCACATTGTTCGACCAAACTATAAAAGAGTCCTTTCAGACTCTGATGGCTTATTTACATTTCCTAAAACCAGAATTCGAACTAAGGCTTTACCTCTTTAACAGCGTTCAACATCCCGGATGCAGCCAAACGATTTCTTGACAATATCTCACTTTAAGAGTTTCTTTACGAGGGCAACAAATTCTGGCAAATCGCAGTCAACCGCTAATAAAAATTGCTTATGAGGTACTGATGCCTCTATTACAATGTCTGCAGCATTCCAAGGTGCTAAAGTGCAATATTATATATTCTGATTTGCAATTCTGATATTACGTAGTCTGTTGCAGGCTCCGGTCACCTTGTCTCCGATTAAGCTTAGGCAGATCTAGTGCAATCTGTTGGAACTTTAGGCACCACCCTGTTTGTGAGATTAATACCTACATTAGTTGCGTAAACAAAGTTGCAATAATTGTTGTCACACATTGTACTTTTCGCTCATAGAGAGGGAGAGAGATCATCCTCTTGGATGTGTTCTTCTTAAAGAAGAAGCCAAGAGGAACCACTTCTGAGCCTTCTCCAAATTGGTTTCTGAAAATGATTAATTGCCTAGTAAACTGTGAAGATCCTTGACAAGGAACGTGGTTTACGAGAAAGTAAATAGGCTAATGGCCAAACTGAACAATTACACACCAAAAACTTGTTATTTCCGATACACCTACGGATTTTTTTGGTACAATGAAGCGCGACTAATTAAGGTCAAATCCAACTTGTAGATCTTTTGTGCGAAAAAGTTGCCATTTGGCTGCAAGTGCACACAGACATTACGACTTCACAGTCTTGTTTTCATCACCAAGGAATTCGAATTAAATGCGCAATAGTTTCAAGAACAAATAGTAACGGTATCAATAATAATGGATGTTTGTTTTATTAACTTATTTTAATGTGTATGAGTTGCTTCTGAATCTGCAGCAGAAGTGGAGAAATGCCCCACGCTCTTGCCGGTTATATAAAACGGTCTAATTACCGAATTGTTAATTAAACCGGTCATTAAAAAGGTGTAATCACGAAACGTTTATCACTACGTGATTTGCATTTGGCAATATGTTTACCAGAATATCTCAGCAATCATCAAGTGCCTCATAATATTCTTAATTGGGTCAGAAGCAACGAATAATTTGGTTGTCTATTTTATTCCAACTGTATGTGGAAACTTCCTTTTTTACCTCATTTTACTCTAGACCTTTCATCGCAATATTAATCGATTAAAAACGTAAGCAATCTGAAGCAATTACATCGAAACTTTCAGTTTTATTAAAATACTTCCTTACATTAAAAATCAAAGAATTTCTAATTTTGTCTCTTTAAACTCTCATTTGCTGCCACTGTTCTTACTGTCACTTAGAACAATTGAGTGACAGCAGTAATCCTTTTCTAGTATACGCTCCTGAATGACAAAAGAGATAACATGACACATATAACAGTGGTGGCAAATTAGATTTTTGACAGTAAAACAACAATTTTTCTTATACAGAGAGCCGCAAATTCGTGTGCAAAGCATAATTTATATTGAACTTGATGTTGTGTTACGCAGAACGTACAAATTAATGTACAAATGTAAACTAACATTTTCTCAAAAGTCACAACACGATCCTTTGAAGTTAACGACTGATTTCATTGGACAACGCCATGCTATGGTGTTGCTTCGAGTGTCTGCATGGCCCCAGATTCTCAACTTCACCAGGTCGCTGCTAGAATGCATATGATACAATAAGCAGATAAAGATGCAGAAATTGAGGTTTTCTGTCATTTTCATTTATAAAAATATGTATTTTGGCCACTGCCCGTATTTTTTGTTACTTCACACCATCTTGCGGTACTAGATTTCGGCCTCAAATTACCACATCAGGATGTTTCTTCGATAATTAACAATAGAAAAAGTTTTGGACCGAGGAGGGGAAGAGTTTAGAGATTTTCATAAGGGTCTCATTCATGTCTTCCAAGTTACTGTTCAATTTTTCTGAGGTTTCTCTATGTCATCTGGTAACCGTCAACACCACAAAGGTACAGTTACTTTGTCTCCTACGGTAGTCCAGCGGCGACTTCACATTCTACGGCGGATATAAATGGGGCAATTAAATGTATTGGTGCCAAAGTCAAAGCCAAATCTGAAGCCGATGTCGAGTGCATAAATCCGACTCAAATTTGGAAATGGTTAGAGATGCGAATTCGCATTCGAAATGTTGTTGCATAAGTATTTGTATTTAAAAATCCTCTAGTATCTAATTTTACGATATTTTGCATTGGAAACGACTTATAGCGACTACAATTAGTTGGCAGAGCACATAATACTCGTATGGCGAGTAATAAATTTCCAGACAAGCTATAAGGCCAAAAAAGACATAAAACCCTATTGGTAAATTGCAGTGATGACACTCTTGACGTTATTTATGTACCTAAATGCGGCATGCAGCGCTTCTTATTCTACCAGACGTAACGTACATTGTAGTGTGCGTGACGCCCCAGTACCATTCGAGGCATGTAGGTACCACTTGACAGGGCCTCGCATTATTGAATCTATAAAATATGGGCACGTTATTTTTATTTGCCAATTCCATGTAGGAATTCATTTTTTCTTCCTCGGCTGGTGTGGACCAAGTAGTGTTAGTTTAGCAAGCAAGTATTGCTTTTTTAGCTATGGTTCATCTAAATACTGAGGAAATTAGTCATCGCTATAGGCCACACAAAAAAAGTAGCAAACAATTTCTAGGCATGAGCCTGATAAGCCGTCCAGTGGTCCCATATATTGAAAATGTTAAAATATGTGAATTTCAATGTGTTCCAATGTGAAACATGGATTATACGATATATACGTATATATACGATATCTACGGATATATACGATAATAAAGCCCCTCATTGTCCAAACCAGCAATGATAGATATGCGGTGCTTTAAATAAGACCCTCACCATTGGGATATTGGAGGAGATGCGAAGAAGTTTAAACGGGGCCAAAATGCATAATTTAGAGTTCGACTAAATGCCTTTTTCAAAATTTGAATTTTTCGAGTACTTTCAAAGACAACCGAAAAGAAAACTAAAAATTGGAGATTTATTATTTTTCTTTTCGTTGTTTGACCAGAAAGCCCAAAACCATTTTCACACTTTCATTGGCATTGTTTCTCAGCTACACGATGGTGTTTTCAGATTTCCCTTCCGACGTTTGGTCTTTCGGCTGCCGTCACGAATTTTATTTTTCTCACGGGCGCTATATTGATTTTTTCAACAAAAAAAATAGTCGGATAGCAAATTTAAAAACGGCGTCGTACGGCTAAGAAACAATGCCAAAGAAAATGTGCTATGGGCTTCCTGGTCAAATAACGAAAAGAAAAATAACAACAAATAATTCAGATTAAAATATATACGTATGTATAGGTATAGTTAATGTGGTTTTGATTTTGACCCTCCAGCAACATTTTAAACCACTGTAATCGCAATGTATGTTTACCTCTAACCCATTTTTTGTGTGACCTACCGCGATGACTAATTTCTTCAATATTTAGATGAACCATAGTTAGATGGAAAAATCTACGTCATCACACCCTTGTCCACCCCTTAGTATCGTACGTCACAATCTATGAGAGAGCGCCTAAGGCTGTCAGCCCATCAGAGGTGTAATAATAAGTGTCACTTCAGCTCTCATTAACAAACGTTGATCTTCGGCGAAGCCCGAAACACCGTCACTAATCCTCTGCATGTTTCTAAGTAATTAAAAATTAAAAACCCCTAATGGCCATCAAATTAAAACGTCGTTAAAAATTATTGGAAACTTATAATTCGTGGTTGGTCCAATATATCTGTGGGTATTTCACCTCGCCGACCTTCGACTATAAAAGTGACAGTTGAACACGGCGATTACCGAACAGTTTAAGAAGGAAATAATTAAATGCCAGAATGGATCGTGTTACATACAGAATGCACGTTCGCCAAATTGTGCGGGACCCTTGTTAAAATTCCTCTATGTCATGAGATTTTCGCGTTGGTACAAAGTAAATAATTAATCTGCGCTTTGATTGCATGTTCAGATAAGCGAGGATGATGGAATCGTTTTGAGGAATAGAGAAAAATCTCCAATAGAGTATTATTAAATTAAAATCCATACAAAAGCCCATGTTAGTACAGCCCCCAAGATCATATTCCGGTGACTTGCAAATCCACTCTCCGTACCATTATTTATGTATGTTATTTATGCGTAAGCTGGCATTTTCTTTTGTTTTTATTCGGCTTAGAAGTTGAGTTTAAGCCTGGTGTGGGTTTACGTATTTTTCTCATAGACGCAAATCGACGTGTGAAAGGCAAAAAACTCTTTAATTAATTGCTGCAAATGCTCAGGTTTTTTCTCTCCATCATTGAAATGCTCTTGAGGCGTGGATACACACGTTCGTTCCAGCGAGCTCTCATAGTGTTCACCTCCGGACAGACGTCTCAAGGAGGGGGTGGTTCACACACACACACACTTCCTGATTTTTATTGACCTGAAAAGTACCTCCAGATCCATACATTTATGTGCGCAATATAGTTTAATTACTACACCGATACATCATAAATCAAAAGCAAACACAATAACTCATATAACAGGTCAATTATTGCTGCATTTGCGACACACCCACGATCAAGTATAAAGGCTTATTGCGGATCTCGCTAGCACTTTTTTCTTCGAGTCCCATGAAATGTTCTTCATTGAGTATGGAAAAGTAACGGGTGATCGTGGAAAAAACCACGCACTACGCAGTGCCGCACTGATTAAGTTATTTGCTATCTACCACCTGAATCGCACTCAAGAGAATCCCAGACGTGCCTCTGCCATTCAACGCCTTCCTAAGGTCTTTAATGACCACCCTTTATCTTATAATCCCATTATCTCCGTCTTACATCTCAATCTAATTAAAACGTGCTAATTTGGAAACTTACAGGCGTCACAACAAGACATGAGTGGCTTCCTGTACATGCAGAAGAATCATGTAGAAGAAAAAACCTTTGACGACACGATGGCCTTGCCAAGGCCGTTGCCGTTCAGCTATGACGTGTCTGCTCTTAAAGGTGCAATTTTCATTATATTGTTTTGATAAATGAAGCGTCAGAAGTAATTATTGAGTCGGTTTAAGGGCGGTATGGGTGCTTGAGTAGTTTCGAAGAAATCCTGTGAATGTCGGACCGATCTATATTAGCTTGAGCAACCTTGAAGACTTAAAAAAAAAGTACACATTTAATAAATCCCATATAAAAATGTTGTTTTCCGAGATGCAAAAAGATTAATTTGATCTGGTTTATATTTGTTGTTTAGCCGGCGATGTAACTATGAGTAGCAAGGTCGTTCGGAGCCCGCTCGTATACAGGGTGACTCAGAAGCATTGACACAAACGAGTATGCCTTATAAAAAAGTTGCTTATTCTCATTTCACTGGATGTGTTGGATTCTTTCAAATCTATAAATTGAGAATAAGTCTCGTAATTCTTAATCTACCGGCTTGAAAATACTCCTAGGGAGATCTTGTTAGTTGGTAAATGACGCGACCTGTGCAAGTATAAAAAATCGCCCCAGTTTTTTCTATCAGTGCCAATAGACTTAAAATTTTTACGAGTTCTGATACTTTGAACTTTTTAACATTAAAAAAATATTCTGCAATAAAATTCCTATCTCTAATGGTTTTCGAGCTATTATCAGGTAAGTTTTTCGGTGCACTGCCAAGAAGTTATAAACACATAAATACCATCGACTCACTTATGTTGAGGTGAGTAGTATGGGTTGTGGTGTTGTCATGCTGCTGAAAGGTACGTGGGACTTATCCCGATAATAGAACTTTCAAAAGATTTAAGCTTTTTTCTGGGACACCCTGTGCAAAGCACAATCTGAGTTTTCTTTCATGCTTCTCCGCTAATTATTGCGTAATAATTAATCTGATCACTGAAAATGGCCTGGAAATGTAAATTCGCTCGAGCGGCTTTACACGCATATTGAATTTTAAAATCTCGTCATTAATCTTAGCGAGCTCATTAAAAAATTAGAGACACTTACAGAGTTATCTTTAGTTAAAAATACTTTAAGCAGCAAAATCTTTAATTAATAAACGAATTGAGATTTCCTTGGACTCCTGGTGCCCACTTTTTTTTACCATAAACTCTGAGGAAGAGGAAGAGGAAGGGGGGTATATAGTGGTGAAAATTATACCACAATTTTAATTTCTCATTATTTCTTATGAATTAATAAATTTTGGAGAAAATTGTTAATTTTTTCACGCCCGATCCCCGTTGAATATAACGATGTAGTCCCTGAAGGGTTTTGAAGGGGAAGTTGGCTCCAGGAAGCCAAAATTTTGGCCAATCCAGAAAACTTTTTAATATGCTGTTATCACCTGAATGACATCAAAGCTATTATCATTATGAAATACTTAATATTATGTTTCTTTGAATTTTAGAGCAGCCTTTAATTATTTTTATGAAAATACAATTTTTGCTTGACTTACAGAAAAACAAAGGGTGGCTACAAGCAGAACGAAAAGCAGTGCTGTGGTACACATCTCGGGGGGCAGGCTGTCACCACATCGTCGCACGCGCACTCGCTCCTACTCGTCCGCACCCGGCGAGTTTACTGAGACACTGGTGCTGGTACCACGGCACCAATGCGGTACTGCTGCTGCCCGCGGAAGAACTGACGCACAGTGCGGTGGTTCCGGGAGCCCGCGCTAGAATCGTTGCGGGTGCGGATGGCTTTTTGCCTAATTAGTATATTATGATTTAATTGTTACCATTCCTTTTGTTGTCTCTGTGCAATCAACAGCAATGATAATGGCCATGGTCAATTTGGGAGGGATTCATGTGTGTGGGCAGTATCTTCGAATAAAGACAATAATTATTGTTGTGAGGGTCATAACATTACCTGACCACTAGCAATACGTCCTATAACCCCAAGACCAATTTTTAATCTTGTCCATCCATAGAGCCTCATCCATTGCACTTTATGTTCAGCACTACAGACCATTATTAATAAATTCTTTTGGAGGGAGTCTCAAATTATTCATAATTGCATCCACTCGTCTCTTAACATTTCAAATATATTACCTACCTTTTAATGATATTCACATTACAATATATGCGTCTCCATTAGTGGACATTTGGCCCCTCCTTAAGAGGATTAAAATGAGTAATTTATAACAGGAAGGCTCTGCAGATATCTTTAAGTGCATTTTATAATGTTGTTGGTTATTTCAGGAGGAGTAAAAGTGTACAATGTAGGAATTTATTTGGTGTATGGGTAATATAACCCTATCACTATGGTTTAAAAGACAAAATAAAAGTTGACCTATGTAGTATTTTGTCTGAGAATAAGTTCAAACTAATTCAATGAAACAGATATTTAAACTAGTTGTCTGCATTTAAACGGGAAGAAACATATATTAACCACATATAGAAAAACATTTTTAACAGCATAACTAAAGAGGAAAAATTTTAGAGACATTACCAGAGTTAGGCCATCACAATTGTTAATCAAATGTTGACACCTTCTGGGCATGCTTCCTTTTAGATTGCTGATCAATATTGTGCTATTCCTCATGCAAACACTGTAAGACTTCATTTTTTCTTTGAAATGTTGTACCACGATTTAAAACACATCTCTTAAGCTTAGCTTGACCGTGTTCTATTGGATTTAAATAGGGGACTGAACTATCATTCTAATCGGCCTGTGCGATTGCTATACCACATAGCAACTCCAAAGTTTCGGTTTCCTAAGAAAGAATAATCTAGGATTTCAATAAACGGAACTGAATCTAAAACTTCATATTTGACTCTCATTAATACCAGTAATTTTATCTGCCCTACTAATATATTCATGATTATTAAACTATTGTTTAACATGAAGATAATAATTTTTTTTAAAAGTTAACGAATATCCAAATTTAAGAACGGACTTAGTCAAACTCAAAACTAGTGCCTCCTCGACTTCAATCGCTGCCAGAGCCAGATTTTGAAGGAGACCGGGACCTGGACCGGGACTTTGACCTAGATTTACTCCTTCGTGTCTTCGAACGGGACCTGGACCTGGATCTGTCAACAAATTTGCTATATTCGAAATATTCTTGTAAGCAATAAATTGAAAACTAACCCAGACTTTGCTCTTGAAACACTCCTCGATCTTGAGCCGCTCTTCGATCGCGATCTACTCTTAGAGCGTGACCTACTCTTAGATCGCGACCTACTCTTGGACCTTGATCCACTCTTAGACCTTGACCGGCTGTGGGACCTAGTACCGCTTCTTGATCTAGACCTTGAACGACTTTTTGATCTGGATCCGCTCCTAGATCTCGATCTAGAGTCGCTGGGAGATCTTGATCCGGTCTTCGATCGCGAACGGCTTCTTGATCTGGAACCGCTTTTAGAACGAGATTTGCTTCGGGACTTAGAGTGACTTCTTGATTTGGAACGACTCCTCGACTTGGAGCGACTTCCTGATTTGGAGCGACTTCTCGATTTAGAGCGACTTCTTGACTTAGAGCGACTCCTCGATTTGGAGCGACTTCTCGATTTAGAGCGACTCTTTGATCTGTTCGATTCGGATCCGGATGAGATTCTGCGTTTCTTTTGCTTCTTTCCATCGTCACTTTCGTCGCTACTTGTGCGAAGCCTTTTATCTCGTTCTAATGTGTTTATTTTATGGCTCAAAAGTATTATGAATTATCAAACTAACTTACCATTATCGCTGTCGTCTTCACTAGTAGAAATTGTTGCTTTAGAAACAATTCTGCTCTTCTGTTTAGCGCTGAGTCCCTCGTCAGACGTCTTTTTCGGTTTTTGCTTCTTCTCCCTTCGCTGTTTTCTACCCCTAGGCCTATCATCTCCTCCGCTACTATCTGAATCGCCACCACTGTCTCTCCTCTTCTTTCTGCCGCCACCTATATTGAAATAAAAACCTCTTCTCTAATATACAAAAAAAAAACATATAGATTTATGTCATAACGGTGAGAGAGTCGGTTAATATCAAGCGAACACTATGTAAATTATCACTTAATCTTTGTGATGATGAAGGTTTTTTTGTAACATTAAGTGTGAATTTGTGTGATAAAAACTGCAGAAATAAATATAACGTCGAGTACAGACATCGATTTAAGCGCAATAACGCCATTCAATTCTTTTGAGACGGTAGTGTCTAAAGGAAGACATTATGAAATGTGTGAAAAAGCAAAACCTAAGAGTATTTGATCGGTTTAGTCTCAAGGCGCTTTGCATCTAAAACCAATTACTCACTGTTCATAAAAATGTGAAGTAGAGATCGATCTGAAAGGAAAATTCAAGGAGAAACGCTCGTACAATACTGAACCTAAACCATGTTCTATTTCAAAGGGTTTTATTACCTCGTTTCTTGCGATCGCCGCTCCTTTTCCGCTTACGTCCTTTCTCCTTCTTTTCCTTGGGAAGTCTCTGTTCACCGCCGTCTTCCCCGTTTTCTTGCCCACTCTCTGAGTCCGACACATACACGTCCCTACATAAATCTTTATTAATAATTGTTCATGAAATTGCCTGCTCAAGCACCTTCTGCCTCTACCCCCTTTGGATTTCTTCTCTGAGGGCAGTTCTTGGAAAACCAAGGCATTCTTCGTCTTCTCTTTATATTCTTGACGTTTTTGAAGCATTTGCTCTTTAGTCAGTCGTCTTTCTTCTTCCTTCCGCCTCTGTTCCTCTATCTGCTTCATCTTAAATGCAGTTCTCTCCTCGTCCTGTTTCCTCCTAAGCATTCTTTCTTCTTCATCCATTTTTCTCGCTCTCGCAACGTGATATTGCGCTTGTGACAACAAATCTTTGCACTGCCGAGCTTCTAGACCAGCCAAATTAACATCATAGCGCATCTTGTCCCCATACTCAGCCAAATAAGTAAAATACCTAATAAACTCAAATTAATTCAAATTTCCAATTACTGAGAAAAACCATACTTCAGTGACAAACCCAATTCGTGCACGGCCTGCAGTACAGTCTGCAAAGTCGACTTTTCATCTTTCAAAATATGGGTGGCCAATCTTTGCAAAACCAAGGCGATATTGTAGAGCAAAACTGTGTCCTGCGGAGATACTCTCCGGGCTTTTAAAAGAACCATTTTAGCCTCTTTCAGCTTGCCCGCTTTATAGTAAGCACGGGCCAAGTATTGAAGAACCTCCACGTTGTTGTATTTAAAGAACTTTCTTAAACAATTTTCGTACTGAAAAGTTTTATGTTAAAGTTCTAATGATCGTAACGGTGACGAGGTTTTACCATTTGTATGGCACTGACAAACTGCTTTTGCTCTACGTACACGTGCGCAATATTGAGCCACACGTCGCAAAAGTCCGCGGTGGCTTCTCGGACTTGAGCAAAAATGTCTCTGGCTTCATTTACAGCTCCTTTGTGTGCTAAGATGTCGAATATTTGTATAGGAAAAAATTGAGGTCAAAAGCTTAATGTTAAAAAGATTTATAATAAATTCCGATGACGTGACATACATCTGATTCTTATCCATGTCTCAATTCACTCACCTAGTACTGCACCAATTCCATTCGCAGCCCAAATATTTTTCGGGTCAATTCTCAAAACCTGCTTATACATCATTAAAGCCCTATCCTGATGTCTCTTTTCGCGTTCCTTGTCTTTAGTTGGCTGGTGCAAAGTCTGCAGCCATACATTTCCTAATGCTATTAACGAATAAGAATCCTGAGATGTTGCTGGATTCTGAAAAATGTATCATTCAGGGACGAAGGTAAGGAAAATGGCTGCCTTTACCTTGAGAACGCGCTCGTATTTTTTTTGTCCTGGGCCCCACTCAGCTTTGGCCAAGTGAAGATTTCCTAGCAAAGACCAAGCATCAGGGTGTTCAGAATTTATTCCCAGGGCTTCTTTGAACCAATTGGACGCCTCGTAAATGTGCCCTTTATCCCTGGCCATGCAGCCTAACCTGAAATTTAAAAAAAACTTGCATGATCCACAAAAAATAAATTCTAAAATGACTCACCTTAAATAACAGTCAACATAATTAGGATGTTCCTTTAAAATGTCTTTATAAAGTTTCTCTGACTTATCAAAGAGGCATAGAGCTTCATTTAACCGAGCCAAATTATATGTTATAGTTACAGATATAATGTTGTAATACTGAGGGTCATGCAAAGCCTCCGATTTGGCCCTTTCAAGGGCTTCTTCCAAAGTCTTTTTAGCCTCTTCCAAGTTGCCAGTTCTAGAAGACACCCCTAAACTTTTATACAACTACAGCAAAACTAGCTACTACATACCTATAATGCAGAGCAGCCACATTATTCAAAATTTCAGTAGGAATTTCCGCCTGAACGTCCTTTTTTAAAATATTAATGGCAGTCCCATAAGCATTCAAAGATCCTTGCAAATCAGACTGTTCTAGAATCTGTGCCAATTCAATCCATGCTTCAATATCATCAGGAAACTGTTCAGTCACCTTCTTTAAATGGTTCTTAGCAATGTCTCTTTTAGATTGCGATGTTGAATTCGCGTACAAAGACCCCAAAATTTTCATAGTCTCATAGTTGCCAGGCTGCGCTTTTAATACTTTTTCGAAACACTGGGCCGCATTTTCTGTGTCCCCTCTGTAAATGTACATTTGACCCAGCCCAAAGTGGGGCAACACAAAGGCGACCGGAGCAAACTGAGTGGCTTGGTAGTAGTATTGAAAGGCTTGATCGTAGTCACCTTGGACATGAAAGGCTCTAGCAAGTTGGTAACAACTTTCGGCTCGCATTGCTTCATTTTCAGTGTTGTGAAATGCATGAAGTGCTAAATGCTGCACCTTACTGTAATCTTTTTTGAAGAAAAAGTGGTTTGCTAAGTGGTTTAGAACCATGGGATTAGAAGAGTCAATAGTGTATGCTTTTGATAACATTTGCACACCGTTTCTGATTGATTCTGGCTGCTGTTTGTTTAATTTTAATATTGCCAATCCAACTAAAGCCCCCACACATTTTGGGTCTAAAGCTAAAGCCCTCTCAAAAGCTAATCTTGCCTTATCTTGATTGTTTAACTTCATAAAACAATGTCCCATGCCTGAATAATGATTTTAGGAAATAAAAATATGATATGGTTTTGAATTTAATACCCTACCTAATCTGACAACAGCAGGACAATTCGGATTAGTCCTTAGAGCTTTTTTATAGAAAGCCAAGGCCCCTCTGAAGTCCTTTTTATTATATGCAATGCAGGCTTTGCCCAGCAATGATGGGATGTTACTAGGTGACTGATTGAGGACAAAATTAAATTGTGCATCTGCCTGCTCCATTTTGTCTCCTTCCAAAAGACAGAAATATGCTCGGCCAAGTAAATGGTTCTAAAAAATTTTGAAATAGGTGTAGTAAGCCATGGTTAAAATTTTAAAGTTTCAGTAGCTTACTTGATCATACATGATAATTTTGTCTGCCGTTGTATACAGAAACGTGGCTTTTGTGAATAATTCCCGCTTTTTATCTTTATTTTTCTCCTTATTAGCTTGCTGCACATAATATGCAGCAAGCATATCAAGAGCTCGCATTTGGTCTTTTTCAAAGTCACGATAATCAGTGTTGGCATCTATGCGGGACGATTCCAAGATTTTAAGGAAGTCATTGATCTGGCCTTGCTTGTAATACTCCAACTAAACAAATCAATAATATAAACTAAGAATAATTCATATGAATTATTCTGAATGATAGTTCTCTATGAGCTAAATTTGGTTCAGTGTTTGTCATATTAAGTTGTTACTTGAACTTAAAGGGATTTTAATCTTGAAAATTTCAGAGAGTTAGTGAATACATTATCACCATCCTGTAAGAGTTTTTGTTAAATTCTGCATTATACATTAATACTTCCAAACTAGAAATTTCAGTGTCTTTTACATTTTGATATATCTCTTTACTAAATATAACAGCCTAAACATTATGTACTTACTGCAAGATTAACCCAAATGGACAATTGTGTGTTTTCTTGACGTAATATTCCAAGCACTTCATCTCCTTCAGGAAGCTGGTCTGAGTACAATTCAATCACCTAGAAATGTGGAATTTCTTTAGTTGATCCAATGGAAAATAGTTATATTATATCAAACCTCGTCCGTATCACGGAGAGGGATTTCTATTGAAGCTGTGGTGGCCATCCTGGAGGATTTTATCCAGAGAGAAATTTAACTCGGCACTTTTTTGAATTCAATGTGTTTGAAAGATGAACATCATGGGCAACGCAAAAATACTGAAAAAACTTAACTATTTACTAATGGAGCCAGTTAATAAAATAAGTAAAAGGGGTTGAATTATTGCTTTGGTTAACGAAGTCCATACATAAAGATGCTGTACTTGTATTCTGATCTTTACAGAATGATTTCTTGAATAATCACATTACAATATTTATTAAAAAAGCGCAATATTCCTCAAAGTTGATATTACCTGAACGTACTATACGGTAACTAACTAATGGAAATAAAATGAGGGTTTCATTGTATAACTTGCTGTATTATCTACACTTGTTGCACTGGATCGTTCTTTATCGCAAATTTGACAGAACTTAATGTCTTCTAAGTAGTACAGGTAGAGCAACTAATTCGAGAGATGTCAACATTGTTAAGAATGTATATAAAAGTCGCTTCATATTTTTTTCATTTATTAGCTTTTAATTTTGTCAAAATTTGAATTGCTGAAATTTGCACGGTTTTAAAAATTAAAGTGCAACACCAAATTGGTAAAAAAATTATTCAATTATGAATGCATCCACGCGGAATATACACACACCCTACCATATGGCTCATGAGCAGTGTAATAATACGCACCGGGTGCATTAGCAACCACTCCAGTAACACTGGACTGTTGCCAAGTTAAATGTGTAAAAATAGTTGTTGCCAAAATATGGATATTGCTAATTATTAGCTATTCAAGTAATGTCATACGCAACTACAACAATTACTTTTAACTGAATTTAATTAAATGTTTCTTGTTATATAGGGAAAAGAAGGATTTTGCAATAATGCTTATCTAACACGAATTGCAAATATTATAAATGTAAGTTATTACAATTCGATAATAATGGTATGATCTGGCAACATTGTATTAACAGATTACAGTTGCCTGTTTCAAATGTGTTAATTATTTATTCACTTGCTTTCGTTAAAATCTAGACCCTTAGAATATTGTTGGCTATTATTTTGTTTCATTAACGTTTGTTAGTTTTAATAATAATTATTTATTAAGATAAATAACAAAATAATGTTCGGTGATTAATCTGTATGAAGTAGAAAGTCCTAGAGGAATCTATCCCTCCGAGGCAGCGTGGCCGAGCGGTCTAAGGCGCTGGTTTTAGGCACCAGTCCGAAAGGGCGTGGGTTCGAATCCCACCGCTGTCAGTGGTTTTTTTTTCTATATAGATATAATATTTTTAATTGTTTTTTTTTATCTGCATTTCTAATAATCAATGCGGTAAAATAAAAATACCCTACTTAGCTAGAAAATGGAGTATCTTCAAATCTTCTAATAGTTAAAGTAGCATAAAGAGGACTTCTAAAGTATACTCCGGTATGGTCTAGTGGCTAGGATACCTGGCTTTCACCCAGGAGGCTCGGGTTCGATTCCCGGTACCGGAATTTTTTTAAAATTATTTTTTTCTTTTTTTATTTTAGTTCTTCCGCAACAAACATCATAGTTCATATTCTTCAAAGTTAAGGCGGATTAAATTTCCTTGTAAGCAGTTGGAAGTAACGTTACAATGTCTAAAGTCTCCACAAAACCAATCCCACTACATGTTTGATATTCACTTTGCAGTTTCCCAATTTAACATTTTGCTATAACACTCTAAACCTAGAGCAAAGTCAATAAAGACAAACGTTCAAAGAGATTGGAAGTGTCTTTATTGCCGCTTCTAATAACATAACACAAGCACAATGAAACGGGAAATAACTTTTCATTTAAACAGAAGATTGAAATCGTTTTATCTGATTGTGAATGAGACTTCGATATCAAGTTAGTTTCGTTTAAAGCGACACCAGTTTTCCCGCGATAGAACGAAAATCCAAGTAACGAATGACAAGCAACTTATGGGCCCCGTAGGACTGCTCCAGCCTATCCCCAAGAGCGTTTTCGGAATATCGGCTAAAGATTTAAATTGATGGGTTTTCTTTGTGTGTATTGCCGAGATAAAATGGAAAATGTGTGAAGCTGAGACCCCATAAACAGCTTATTTTATCTATTGCCTATACAGTAACGTTACAGTTGTGAGATAAGAGAGCAATTAAACTGCAGTGTTAAGTCTTAAATTATTACAAAACTACATAATACGGAATATATCCCGGTGGGGTGACTGCGTTATTGGCTATTGCAAAAGGTGGTGGAACTACCACATTCTTGGGCTCTACAGGCTCGGAATCAGGGTTCACTCCATCATTCCCATCCTTAGGGCTCACTTTGTCGACGCCGCAAAATGAACATGGTTCCTGAGTGGTGATTTCTTCCCTACTTGAATCAATTTCCTCAGGAGTTGTCCTCTTAGTAGGTTCAATTTTGTCACCAAACTCGGACGGAGACTTATCTACAAGCTTCCCATAAGGGCTGAAGTTGTTTTGGTCTTGCGGAAATCTTTTACCTCCATTGAAATACGGATCTACTTGGTTGAAATTTTCCTGAGGGAACCTTCTGGAAGACCCGAATCCTTGATTGTAAAGGTCATAGTTGAATGGTCTGGAGTTACTGTCTGGGTACCGTCTTCCCTGGTCGAAATATAGATCTTGCTCCCTGAAGAAAGGGTCTCCCGCTCCTCTAAAGTAGGGGTCTCCTCTGCCCCTGATGGGCTCCTCCCGCCCTCTCACGAAGTTTGGTTCATATCTTCTGTTGAATTCAGGGTTAAAACCAGGCCTGGTCCTCCCTTGTCTAAGCAAATCTGGGTTAGTTAAGGCAGGTCTTGATGGGTAGGGCTGAATTCCGTTGACCACCGCAGTTCCATCGTTTACTTCCAAAGTCTGATACTGACCAGGAAGGGAAATGTAATAGGAGTATTGATAAGGTTTAGCTAACGCTGAGCACGTCACACTGAGCAATGTAAAAACAACTATTGGCACCTGCATAATGATTTGTATACTGAAAATTTCAATGCTAATGTTCGGGGGTTTTATATGCAATTTCGCAATGGCACAGTGGCGTCCCGTTATCAAATTTCATTGTTTTTTCAAACTTCACTAGCAATTAAAACTCCCGACTCCATTTGGTAATTGAGGCAATTTCTATGTCGGTGACAATCTCATTTTGCCGCTTTTGCGACCAGTTAAGTGCCCTTTAGCTGCCTCCGCCAATGTAAATAATAACTATGATAACTGAAGATGCAAATTTTATTGTTTTGGTTGCCTAAATTAGGCCTCACTCCGTGGATTTCTGGGTGGAGTATTCGGCTCACATACGATAACAAGGAGAAGAGTGGTGCGAATTTTAATTTGGAGTTTTCGTCTTAGGATGGGTAAATGTGGGAAAAACGATGATGGAAAAGGTGAAATCGGAAGAGAATTTTTGATAAAACCGGAGTAATTTGTGTGCAGACAGTGGGCCAATATCTGAAGTTTCTGCCAGAAATAAGTGGCCAAATGCTGATGTTGTATTTTTTTGTTGTCGTTCGGTTCTTTCGATATCGATGCGAAATCTCCCCGCAAATCCTTATTAATTTAGTGAGTTATTAGTAGAGGAACTCCGTAAAATAATAACTTTGGCTTAATAGGTGGGTAAATTTGGAATTTACAAGGTTGTGCTAGACTAGGACTGAAATAATGTTATTTGGTCGATTCAATATCGTTTTCCTCCATTTCCCCCTTGAAAGGAAAATTTTTCTTAAAAATTGCATTTTCTTCCCGAGGGCACATTCCACTTTGAAGTGGCGGGGTTGAGGAATTTGCCAGGTTCCCGGCGTAGTCCGGGATTTTTGCCTCGTAATATTAAATGATGAACTGCTTTATGCAGGTCCAAAAACTTTGCTGTATGAAGCAGCGAAACACTGCATTGAAAACCTGATTAAATTCCGATAACGCCCGCGTATATTAATATTTTGTAATCGAATCAATTGCCTCTTATGTCACATTTAAAACAATAACCAAACCTACAGGACGTGATGTTTTAACGGCGATGCTCTTGCCCAAATCGCCCGCCCATTGCCCATCTTCAGTAGGTCAAGCAAAACGTTCCATATACCTCTAGAATTCCTTATTAGCTCGCCTATTAGGCCTCCAGTATAAATACCATACACACGTACACCTGCTCATTATAGTCTTTACTTTGAATAGACGCAAAGACAATGAAGTCTTCGATATTGCTTCTTGCAGCGATGCTCGCATTGTCCGTCCAAGCAGACCGATTCGACTTCTTTTCACGACAAGAGCTGCTCCCCAACAAATACGGCCCCCCAGCTGCGCAACCCCTGCCTGATGGAGCCCTTAACACCACCGAAACGTCAGTTACTACGACCGACAAAGACACGGAAACGATCGATGCAGATCGAGCCAGGAAGCTGAATGAGAAGCTTGTGAACCGGAAGGGTGATTTGGGGGTGTATTACATCTACCACCCTACAGGGCTGCTGCAGAAAGTCAGCTATTCTACAAAGGATGACCCTAGGAAGATGGCTTTTGCGGCTCGGCTGAAATACGAGAATGTAGAACCGATTGTTGGGCCTGTGTACACTTACGATCCTCAGAGTTATGTGTTTAAGAGGTTGCAATAAAGGCGTTAAATATGCAGTTTTTTTTCATTTCAAGAGACCCAGAATCTACATAGCTGTAGCACTGTAGCAGGCGTGTTTTCTCCATTTAAAAAGCATTGGAATAAACACAGAATTCAATCACAATTTAGCTTTGTCTCTTCCAATTAGGCGGCATTTGTGTCAAGCCATCTAATAGACAAATCTCTACAGGGTGGCCCACGTAAGATGGTCCATTACCTTGATGTGATTAATAAAATTAATCAGCTAAATATGTAAGATTTAGCTGATATGATAGAAAAGAAGAATTCATTTTCAAAAATATACAGGGTCTCCCATTAAAAAAAATGCATTTTTCTCACGCCACGGTTTCCTGGACCACCCTGTAACTTCGAAAACGTTAAAAAATAAAAATGCAAGAAAAACTAGATAACTTTTATATTAAACTTTCTTTCTAAATCTTATGATTTTTGAGGTAAGGTAGAGGACTATCTTGCTTGGACCACCCCTACTTTTCTTTTTATTCAGCCACAAATCACTGCAACCTCTTAAAGACAAACGTCTCAGGGTCGTAAGTGTAAACAGGGCTCTTAATAGGCTCAACATTCTCATATTTTAATTTCGCAGAAAACGCCATATTAAGCTGGTCATCGTTGGTCTCATAGGACACCTTCTGCAGCAGCCCCGAGGGATGGTAAATGTAGTAGACCCCATGATCGCTCTCATCCAACTTGGCAGACTTCTGCAGCCCTTCCACCTCAGTTTCGTTGTAGCTGAGGGTTGTTGTCGTTGGAAGCTCTGTAGTAGTTCGTTCATCAGCTTCAGTAGTGGTCGAGTTCATCTCTTCAGGAGGCCCATAGCTGAGTGGAGGCTGGTTGGGAGGGGCAGCTAATGTTTGTCTCGGGGGGAGATAAGTTGAGCTACCTGGAGGACCGTATGTTAGCTCTGGCTGGCTCGGTCGAAAGGCTCCAGATCCTTCTTCGGGCGTTTCTGCAGTCTTTTGAGGAAGGCGGAAAATTGGGCCTGATGGACGCCAGCCCGAGGGCTGGTACTGTGCCAGAGCGATTGTTGCAAGCAAAAATAAGGAAAATACCGCTTTAATGGTAGTCATGGTTGGACAGCTGGGTAGAGACGTAATGAATTGAAGGGCGAGGAATGAGGTTTTTATATCAAAATTTTCAAAGTCTGAGAGGATGCGTATATGGCACTGACCCAGATAGTGTATTCTCGGTATTCTTTGTATTGATAAAAATTGCTGTTGGGTGATAAATATTCATGAAAACGTATAAAGCATGTAAAGTTCTAACAGAAGCAATTTACACTCGGTTTAAATTAAACTAACAGAATTTGTTAATTATTGCATCCATTAACAACCCCATTCAAAGAGTTGGGAGTTTTCATTTCCCATTGAAATCACAAAATACGTTCCTGGGGAGTTAATAATTAAATTTTCCAACTTGCGATAGTGTACATGGTGTGGCGATTTAATGTTCATTTATGGTCCCGATAATTTTTAATTCGGGATATTTCAGTTTTGCCGGATATACCAAAGAAACTATTCTAAAGCTTGGCAATAAATCGAGTTGAGTGAGGGTGCTCCGAAGCTTGTCAGCTGCTAAATATTCAGCAATTAATACCCGGCTTAATTCAGCTTCTTGTGGCCGGGTGCTGAACTTGGTAAATGCAGTCTCTGGAATTTATTTCCAGCTGCAAAGCCACAGTATGAACGTGTCAAGAGGCCGAAATTGTTGCTCGGTATTAAGACTTCGTCTTTGGAGCGGTTTCGACCTCCAGCTGAGAGATAAATAAGGGCTTAGCACCGAACAAGAGCTGCGATAGTGTGATTTATGTAACAATGTAGATTCCGACATGAAAATTGGGACGAACTTTCCCAAATTCTGGCAACATTGATGTGTACGAGGGGTAGGGGATGTAAGTTGGGTTGCATATTCGGGCATCGCATAGCAGTACACGGTCTTACTGAAGCAACGTTGCCAGATTGTTGTTGTAGGGCTAAGTTCAAATACGTTCGTAAGCCAAGTTCCCAAATTTAGAGATGTCTTAACATTGACCTGTATTCTTCCAAGTTGAATGCCTAAATAGTCATCAAATGTCTTATAACAATAATTCTTTTGGTGTGAGCCCTATAAGGAGTCGCCCAAGCCACTCATTTCATTACCACCTTCGCGCTATAAAACCAAGCTCGTGCTGTATTGCAATATTAGTATCATTCATTAAAATGCACTCCAAACAAGCAATTTTCGTGGTCCTCATTGCCTGCCTCTCATTGTGTAGGACAGTACCTCCACGAAGACCCTTAACGCGATTTCAAAGACTGGAAGCGGCAGCTGCCCCTTCAAGTCCTCCCGCAGCCTACGGCCCTCCAACTCCAGCTCCGAGCTACGGACCTCCGCCACCTCCCAGCGCTTCTTATGGGCCTCCCCAAGGAGCCGTTACAGAGCCTGCTGTAGAGCCCACTACAGAGCTACCATCATTGACCACCGACGCAAATTCAGAACCAATTGGAAATCAGACCGGCAGATTGCAAGTAAATCCTTCTGGGGGGTTCTATTACATTTACCACCCCAGTGGGGCGCTGCAGAAGGTCTCTTACCTCACCAGTACTGGGAGGAACTCCTTGGATGTTAAGCTGAAGTACCAGCAGGTGGAACCTATTCGAGGCCCTGTTTACACTTACGATCCGCAGACTTTGGTGCTACAACAGGTTGTAGGACAGGTTTAAGTACGCGACATAGTAAATTGTGATACAATCGTTGTTCTAGTTATTAAAAAAAATTAATTCCAATTAAGGTTGTTTGATTGATTTGAAGTCTCGAACCTCGGAGGAGAAATTAGAATTTAATTACCTTATCGGGACGAATTTTGCAAGGACACTGGTAACATAAGCTGGAGACGGGATAGGGGATGTATGTTTGGTTGCCTAACGGAAGTACATAATGTAGAGTACTGAGATACTAGCAACGCTGCCAGTTATTATTCAAATTATTATTTATGCAGGACAGTATATTTGGGGGCTACAGTACGTTCTTTGCTACGCGTAGAAGTAAAATCTATACAGTCTCTTCTAAGTTAAGTGTGCACTGTTGGTATTTTTTTTTATTATGGTAGATAGAAGGTTGATTAAATTGACAAACTACATTGTAGTATTTTTCTACTGGTTAAGAGGATGAAGGCAGAAAAGCTATTGAATGTAGCGTTTAAGAAAAAATGGGGAAAATGTATTTTTTTAATGGAATACTTTGTATATTTTTTACTCTAACATTCGCAAATTCTCAACAGAAGAAAAAAGGCCATATGCAATATTGGCCTAAAATTGAAAATAATCGAATTATCAGCACATTTTTTTTTGGTTTTTCCATTTTCACCATCTTATCCGCGGGGAAAATGTTATAAGTTTGCTAATTTAACCGACTTTGCATCTATAACAATGAAAAAAGTTACCAATGGCGCGCACTTAGCTTAGAACACCCTGAATACGTTGCCCAAAGAATTTCTTATTTATATATTGTTTGCTGCAACAAAGTAATATAGGAGTAAGTAGTTTTCAGCACCTAAAAAACACAAAACCTCTGCAGAAGTTCACACTCTGTAACCCAACTTACAGTTAATAGTAACATGAAGTTAACATTTCCAATAGGCAGGGCATCTAACACGGCCTTACGTTGGCCCCTCAACAGAACCAAGGGCAGCAATTTCCTAACTTTCATATCGCAATTGTACCATTTGCTCAGATATACCGAGTGTCTAATGTTCATTATCTGCTTAAGGGGAGAATCGCCATTTATGCTTCCAGGAAGTATTTGTGCTATTACCTGATCTTCCAGCTTCTGTCCGCAGAGACACATCAGAGATATTAAGCTCAAATAGGCCAAGATATAAGGCAAGCACTTGGGACTCCGATCCTTGATGATATAAAAAAAATTAAGTTTGCTTATTAACCTGAACTAACCTGAATTAATTAAAGCTTACTTTGACCACTTGGTAGCCAAGAGAGCCTATGGTAGCTGCAACTATTAAAGTGACGTGTCCTAAAGATCTTTTAGTCAGCTTATTTAGCTTTCCACACAACCTAAAATGTTGATAATAACAAAGTCCCAATTTCGCATTAATAAAATTGCTACTCTAAAATATCTTCGTGGTAATCCAACCAGTTCCTGAAGGACTGGAATTGTTCCTGGCTGCTGGAAATAGAGCAAATCTTCTGGAATAACTCAGAAAGGTGGACTGCTCTATCTCCAATAAACTCAGTGCAGTGATAAATCATGAAGGCCACAAAAAGAGTGCATGAGGAGTACCCTAAAGCGAGCATTTGATATATTAGTAATAGGCGCTTGTAGACTAAAGTTGGTTCGAGATTTGGGGGCCACCAAGTGGGGCCAAGCACCCCGCACACTTTTCTTCCATTGTAGTGCTGAAATCGCTTTTTCTGCAAATATGGAACGTAAATGGCGATTTCTACCTTATCACATCTCCGCTCATCCAACAGGATCATAGTGGTGTAGGAAAGAAGGCCGCATACCAAGGAAACCACTGCCAGCTTGCCCAGCTGATTTCCAAGAGTCAAAATTTTATCGAATTGGGGGGTCTTTCCAAAGCGTTTGCAGGACATCAGAGTCTGATACAAATAATACCATTTGAGCTGGTACCTGCCGAATAATATGGTACCAAGAGAAGCTGCGGTATTAGCAACAAAGAAGGCGAAGACTTCCGTTAACTCAAAGTAGTTCTCTTCTAAGAGTTCGTCAAGTTGGAAAATTCTTTCATTACTTCAACTGTTATAACGAGTACCTGTTAAGTTGGAGATGAAGAGGATGGTCCCATCCAGGGCGTTTGCACTCCAGAAGATCGACCAAATGTAGAACAACGCGCGTACCACGAACTTATCTGACTGAAGAAATTGGGTACCAGAAAGGAAAATGGCAATGTTGAAGTTTAGATTGTGAGGAAGAAGTTGCATTTTTCTTAGGGACTTATCACACATTTCGTACTTTATGTGTAATTATCATAAATAGGGTGCAATAGTGTGTCCCTATTTTCTCAGAAGTCAATATTGGATAGTAATTTGACTTCTTGTTTATTCTTGTGTTTCATGGAACTAAAATTGTATAAGGAAGTTCCTACACTCCTTTACTTATATGAAAAATATTGTTTAGTAAATTATCGGAAAGTTTGAGCTAAAAATACCGAAATTCAGTGCGCAGATAATGAGCGTTGGTCGTCGCAAGACGAAACAGAAATAGGTCACATTTAACACTTAAAACACGACAATTTTTTAAGGTTTTCGCTCATCTTGGACTCACCTTAAGCCTCTCACATACCTACACGGCCTTTACTTCCAATTAGCAGTAATAGGCGATTGCCATCCCCAACGGTCCGGGCTTTTAATGCCATTTGGCTTTGTCCCCTGAGTGTCATCAGCAGTAGCCACTCTTCGACGCTTTTGTCGCATATTACATTTACTCAAACAAGTCGAGAAGCTATTTTTCACCAGCACATGATAATTAACTCATAGATGAAGTTTCGGTTAGGCACATCTGACCATATGCCTGATCCTCCTTCCTCTGTCCAGTCCTGCACATTAGATCGATATAAGAATCAGGTATGCAGTCGCATAGAGCAGACACCTGAGATAGCGGTCCTGGGCAAAGCACTTTCAATTAAAAGAAAATGCTTTGAATTTTTTCTTAAAGTTTACTTTTACTTTCATCGCTTAATACCCAACGGAAGCTACGTGGCAGTCAAGGCAATCAAAGAGTTATGTCCTTTGAGTAAACTTGCTTAGTCCTTCACAAGTTCGGCAAATCAGCCATCTAATTTTGAGTTAATCAAGTCTAGTACCGAATGGTTTTTCATCCCTTCTAAAACACTCAAATCGGCTTTCATTGGGGAGAAAACAAACTGTTTTAAAAGGCGAGAAGGGGCGCTCCTCGGCTTCGAATAAATTTGATGGAATGATAGAGTAGAAAAGCTACAAATAAGGTATGACCCATGAAGAGCTATGAGGACGTTTGTTCAGCCAGGAGGGTCACCCGGTAGCTTTAAGCGCATATTTCAGCTTTTTTATTGATATTTCTTTCATGAGCGTATCATCACCGATTAGCTAAGTTGGGTGGTTCTGTCTATGTCTCTAGCTTGTGGCCGGTCAGTAGCGGCCGTATGGGGGAGGGCGAACTTGGACGATGGCCCAAGGCGGCGGACTTTTCTGGTCGGTGGGTTTTCTTACATTATATAGGATATAGGAGGGCGCTGATTGAAAATTTCGTCAGCGCGCCAGATTTGCTAAGGCCGGCCCTGTGGCACTTCTTTAATCCTTTTCAACCCAATACCAAGTAAGCCACCCGTAACTCTCCGAAGCTTTACATAATTCGATGTAATTATTCGCTGATGTCAGGAATCGATACGATTTATCGTAGCGACTTCCAAATAAAAGGGTCCTCAATGAGCTTCCAGCATGAGCGACGACGAAGGCACAAACCTCAGAAATGGCGTAATTATTTCTTTCTGGTATTTACGATAAAATCTGATTCAGGCTGAAAGGAGCCAAAAAACTCCATCAAATTCGAAGCAAACTAGAGCACCTCATTCAAAACCAGAACCGAACCAGGAAAATTTGAGTTCTAAGAGGTGATTCTATTGAGATAAGAATGTAACAGCTGAAAAGAGGAGAAGGTCGAATTGTAGATTATTGGGGCATTTAATTAGAAATTAAATTTTTTTAAATGAAATTTAAACGGACAAAGGAACTTCTCGAAGCTTCAATGACACCCCATTACTGAAACATGCGACATACAAACAGAAAAAGTTCTATTGTGAAAGTTGTATGTAATGAAAGTAATAATTTCAGACTTTCGCAATTTAGAAAAAATTATTTAGTAACATGCCTTTTACACATGTACATGAATTCATAATAATCGAAATACTTATAGACAGCATAAGTAAAAGGTGATCGTTAGAAAAAAATCGTAGGAGAGAGTTCTGTAGTCCTCCAAATATACTGTCCTGCATAAATAATAGTTTAAGTAATAACTGGCAGCGTTGCTAGTATCCCAGTACCCTCCATTATGTACTTCCGTTAGGCAACCAAACATACATCCCCTATCCCGTCTCCAGCTTATGTTACCAGTGTCCTTGCAAAATTCGTCCCGATAAGGTAATTAAATTCTAATTTCTCCTCCGAGGTTCGAGACTTCAAATCAATCAAACAACCTTAATTGGAATTAATTTTTTTTAATAACTAGAACAACGATTGTATCACAATTTACTATGTCGCGTACTTAAACCTGTCCTACAACCTGTTGTAGCACCAAAGTCTGCGGATCGTAAGTGTAAACAGGGCCTCGAATAGGTTCCACCTGCTGGTACTTCAGCTTAACATCCAAGGAGTTCCTCCCAGTACTGGTGAGGTAAGAGACCTTCTGCAGCGCCCCACTGGGGTGGTAAATGTAATAGAACCCCCCAGAAGGATTTACTTGCAATCTGCCGGTCTGATTTCCAATTGGTTCTGAATTTGCGTCGGTGGTCAATGATGGTAGCTCTGTAGTGGGCTCTACAGTAGGCTCTGTAGCGGCTTCTTGGGGAGGCCCATAAGAAGCGCTGGGAGGTGGCGGAGGTCCGTAGCTCGGAGCTGGAGTTGGAGGGCCGTAGGCTGCGGGAGGACTTGAAGGGGCAGCTGCCGCTTCCAGTCTTTGAAATCGCGTTAAGGGCCTTCGTGGAGGTACTGCCCTACACAATGAGAGGCAGGCAATGAGGACCACGAAAATTGCTTGTTTGGAGTGCATTTTAATGAATGATACTAATATTGCAATGTAGTACGAGCTTGGTTTTATAGCGCGAAGGTGGTAATGAAGCGAGTTTTTTGGCAGACCCCTTATAGGGTTCGTGCCAAAGAATTATTAGGAGACGTTGAATTAATATTCTGTCACTGTTCGGGTATTTCACATCGAAGAGGATTCTCATATGGTTGACTACACGAGGTTAATGTTACCAAATTTCTAAATTAGGAAAATACGGAATATATGCGAATTTAGGATTTTCGCAGCAATGTGGCAGCGTTGCTCTTGCCTTCCACACGCACTGCATAGAGACTTGAGTAGGCAACTTAATAAACGTCCCTTAAAGCTTCCATAGGCAATGTTGCCAGAGATCTAGGAAAGTTGTATTTTTCCTGATTCTACATGGGTTTCTGGTTTTTAAGAAAACTCCTTTGGGAGCTTTATCTTCTCTAACGTAGCAATAATATTTTTTCAACTCGAATTGAAGGATTTTGTGAGCCGTCGTGGCTCAGTCTATCAAACTCTTTTATTGCTTCACACTAAATTGAGTAATCAATAAGGTTGGTGAAAACCTTCCTCTGGGATAGATCTGAAAGATGATCGGCACTATACCCAATATAGATAAGTGCCTGGAAAACCATAAAGCACACATAAAGGATAGGATGCACCCCGTGTAGTAGACTGGGAATGTTTGATAAACCAAGAAGATCCTCTTATGAAGAACTGTTATGGCAATTTGTTGGGGTCACCCAGTGGGGTTTAACATTCCGCACACTTTTTATTTTTATGCAACTGAAATTTGAGAAACTTTTACAAAAAAATGGCTAATTCACTTTAGTACTTCATCGCATTTCTCCTCGTCTAACCATGATTGCAGCAAAAGCTAAAGTCCCAGAAGTCAGGTAAATCAGCCCAGCTTTCCCCATTATATCTACAGTTATTTCCACTTTGTGGAACCTTGGAGTTGGTCCAAACAGGCTGTGGCCACTAACCAGCTCGAACAGGGTTTACCATTCTTTGTAGTGCGTTGCGAAGAACAGGCTCCTTGGAAATGCTTAAGAGTGGGTCATGAAGAATGCAAAATCATCTGGAAGTTCGTCATAGTTTCCTTCCAAATTCATGAAAATTGCAGGTAAAGTTTTAATTATTGTTGGAAGAAGACTTAGTAAATTGACCGCAAAGAGGATTATCATGTTGACAGGGTCCCCGCTCCAGAAATGATCCAAATGTAAAATAATCTATGGATGGACGTGTTTTTTGAGCGAAGGAGTGGTACTCCAGCTAGGTAAAAGGCGATTTCGAAGGTCAAACTGTTGACCGGTTGACTCATTTCACGGAGCTCTTTTCTTTCAAGAACCCTTTTTTTGTCTTTTCCAATTGAACTAGGTTTAAGGTACAATTATCTTGTGGAATTTATTTAGCTATAAATGTACAGTAAAGTCTTATTAATAAACGAAATTATCCTCGAAGGACTATAAAGGCAAAAGTTACTTTTTATTGTCCATAGGGAATAATTATAGGATATCGCATTCTCAAGTGTTTACCATTTGGATATAGGACCGTGTTTTAAGAACTCGTAAAGAAGGGTCTTATGAAAATAAGTGTGTTCTGCGAAAAAGAAGTTTTTCGTCACTCTACACTCAAAAAAATGTTTGAAAACTTATTTTCGTCTAATATTTAAGTACTAACAAACCCCACTTTATTATACAAAACACCCTGTATTTTATGATTTTTTTAAAAATAGCTACTAATTAAAGTGAATTATCGTAGGGCAATCCCTATACCCATCTCTCTCAGTTTTCGAGTAATATTTTATTTCATTTTTCTAATTTTTCAAAAAGAGTTTTCCACACGATTCCCCTCAATATTTTAGAATTATTGTTCCTGACTAAACACGTTATGAACCTACTTATCTCAAAGAATAATTTCCTGATACGTTTTGCTATAGCCACCTTTATCAGTCTTCGAGCAATTTGAGCCTTTATGAGGGCAGGCAGAGGACCAACATTTTCTTCTACAACAACAATGGAATTCATGGGCAGAAGAAGTGTTATCGAAGTCCTCGATTTTTACTCTTCGTTTTCGGCAGCATTTGGACTAATCGGGCCGATCCATCTGGTTTTCGATAGATAGCGTCACTTTTAGTTTAAATTTCGCATGCTCTGTTTGTTATCAAGAAACTTTAGTGAGGTGCGTTTCCGGAATCAATTCATTGCAGATTGCTCGAAAACTCAAAATTTCACATAAGTCTCGATACATATCAGGCTTTGGTGTACTCATGTATGTTTCAGGAAGTAATCAACAAATTTTTGTGTAACCCTATTTTGCCCCACAGTTCAATTCTTATTAAATAATAAACATCCATTTCATTGTTTTCCTATTCGCCCGCAACCATAAATTATTAAAGTTTCAAACTTTTCTATCACATATTATGTATTTCCTTTCCAAAAGTTACGATGCCGCAAGTCAGCAACAACCTGCTACTCAAAATCACCCTGTGTCTCGTGGGGCTCCGTTTCTTCGACCCTAGAAGCCGAACCTCAAAATGGTTCTTTTACTTCTGGATGCTCCTATGGGGTGGTAACACCCTCAACATTGCCATACTCTTCATCGCGAACCTCTTAAGTACTACTCACATGCTGCAACAACCATCACCATGAGCAGAGATTTTTTTCCAGGAAAGAACTATAGAGACATTCCAGAGAACTTTGCTTACCTCGTGGGGCACACTGGATGCCAATTTGGATGCTTCTTCTTTGGCCTGTACAATAAAGAATGGAATCAATTGTTTGAATTCTTATTAGGGTCTTACCAAAAGTTCGGGAAATCTTCCCAATTCGAAAGAGTCAAGTCATTTGGAGGTCTAATGGGCAAAGCCTTATTGACCTACATTTCTTGCGGTTTGGTCGTTTACACCACCGCAGTAATTCTCGATGAAGATGGATGCGAAAAGGTGAGTCATTTTTTCTTGTCCCTGTGGATGAGTTTGATTTCATTTTTAACGATAATATAGCAAAACAAGGGAACGAAAACGTGTGGGGTTTTAAACCCCACATGGCTGCCCCCCCAGGTCCACCTCACAGTGCTAGAAAAGCGCTTGATGTTGGTCTACCAGATGATATCCTCATACCTTATGACAGGTTTAGTGTTCGTTACCTTTTTAACCTTCCATGCATGCCTACTGATTGGGGATAGGGCCAGCGACCTTTGCATTCTTTTTAACAAAATGTGTCTCATCTCTGCTCAGGAAGTCCAGCTCCAGGCCTTTATCTATTGGGTAAACTACCATGAAGACACCATTAGGTTAGTTCAATACAGTTTTAAAAGCGTTTTTAGTGTTTATGCAGGAGTAGGTGCAATGTCTATAAAGCGTGGGATAAAAATATTAAATGGACATTTTCAAGCAAATTTACTCGCAAATTTCCATTTTTTTTTTGTACGCCTGCAAACTTCCTTTTTGTAATTTTATTACTTATTTCATGTTCATTGTGCCTATTTTATGCGTGAAAGTTAAAAATTCCGAATTTAAACTATTTTTCTCTTTCTTCTCTTCGCCTTATGGCGCTCTACAGGGTGTAATATAATCATGGCCATTTTTGGCGTTTTGCGTTTTCAAAAAGGTAAGAAAAACGCAGAATATGAGAAAAATATGAAACTTTGTCACCCTGTGTATGGAAAATGGTGCATTTTTGCCCGTGGGCCTATCGGCATTTTTTTACTATTTTGCAGAGCACTATCATCCCCTGAAATATCTCCACGATGATATGTCACACCCTGTATAATTGGTCGTTTCAGGTTATGCTTCATGCTAAATAAAGTCTACAAAAAAACCATAGGACACCTGACCTTGTTGGTGGGAGTGATTCTGGCTTTTCTGGGATATCAGGTAATCAGGGATGGCAGCCCCAAATGTTTGATTTACATCTCTGGATACACCTTGTTGATATCCATTTGCTGCTATTCTGGACAGCTCTTGGAAGACAAGGTCAGTTCAGGATTTAACTTCATCAGCTGCGCAATTCCAACTTGGTTCCTAGATGATGAAGGTGGGGAGGTCTGTGTATTTAAGCAAGTGGTACCTCATACGCCAGGAAATTCGAGAGTGGATTCCCTTTATTATCCTCAGAACTCAGAAGAGTGTGGCCTTAGATGCTCTGCCTTTAGGCAGTGCCAATAACGCCCTCCTTCTTGCAGTGAGTATTCTGGTACCCGAGGATTCCAAAATATAATAAAGTTTTCAGGTGGCTAAAACTACCTACACCTATCTGGCTCTCTTGCAGCAAACCATGGAAAGATAAGGTTTAGTGCAATAATGTATAGCGCAAAGTTAATCCTTTTAGCAGAATAAATTTGGCCAAGTTTAGAAAACGTTATAATCCGTCTTGAGAAAAGTTATGGAATAGTCAAACAGTTTGTTGATTGTTAAAGAGATTGGAGTTTCTAAGCGGGATGATAAACTTTTCAAATTCTCGACATAAGGAAAAAAATGTAAGAGTTATGGATTAATTTGTGTTGGTCGGGGTAGCGACTCTTGCCACTGGCATTTTGAGTTGATTTTTTGAGGCATTGTGAGGTGATGAGCTTCGCCCATAGAGCAAACAGTAATTTGCCTATGAGTTCATTTAACATTAAGGAATATACAGGGTGTGTCATAATGGTAGGTCAAAAATTCAAGGGGTGAATCTGTGGATGATTTTAAGAAAAAAAGTTCATATGAACATCAGTCCGTTTTCGCTTCCTGCCCAAAATACAGGATGGTAGAAAATCATAATTTTTTTAAAGTTTTTTTCTAATAAATCCGCTTCGGCTTTAAATACTTTTGTGGAAATTGGGGAGGGTAAAATTCTTGTAGAGACGCGTCTTTTGAGAGAAAAATGATTCACCAGTAGCAGCCTCATTGGTGGATCTTGAACATTTTAAACGAAAAATATGATACGCCGCTGGTGTTTAAAAATAAAAATAATTTTCTAAATGCTCCATATTCCTGTGAAAAAAGGTTTCTTGAATATTCTTCGTAACGTTAATCGTTTTCATGGGAAAAAAATAAAACGCAACAGTCTGCGACTCAGAAATCGCACAATTTATTCGTTTAACACAACAAAAAAATACACCAGGGATTTTTCAAAGAGTGCACGGTAATATGCAAAAGGAGCCTAGACCATTCTTGCAGGTGAAGGGCATTTTCAACATCTTATATAAATGTTATTTTATAAGTGACGTAATGTACCTAATTTAGTTTTGTAGTTTTAATGTCGGTTAGAAAATAATATTTTCTTTTAAGTTTTTTTCCACGAAAACACTTAACGTTATGAAAAATATTCAAGAGACCTATTTTCATAGAAATATGGAGCATTTAGAGAATTGTTTTTATTTAAAAAAAAGGGACATATAATATTTTTTGTTTAAAATATTCAGCTACATCAATGGGGACGCCACTAGTGAAATTAAAAACATCTTTTCCCTTTAAAAGACGTGTTTCTATGCTTATTTGCCCTTCCCAATTTTTATAAAAATATTTAATGTCGGATCGGATTTGTTAAGAAAAAACTAAAAAAATTATAATTTTTGATCACCCCGTTTTTCGGACAGGGAGGAAAAACGGACCTACGTTCATAAGAACTTTTTTGCTTAAAATCATCCACAGATTCACGACGGATTCACCCCCTGAATTTTTGACATACTATTATGAAACACCCTGTATGAGCAGATATGTGCATGACTATTTTTGTAGTTCAACAAATTTCCAGTAATTACCTAACGCGAAATTTGCTGTATTTTAAAAGCAGCTTTGCCTATTCACGCGATATCGAATCAAAACTCAATGCAGGGTTTATTTTCCACCTGCTCGGCTTATCGAAACAAATCTAGTGAATGGGTATAATCCGATTTCGCATTTTCGTGCCAAATATATGGTGATCCCCTTATTTTCTCAAAACAAACCGAAACGCACACATTCCTCCTGTTTCTCGAACAATTAAAAACACATTTGCCTTCGGCATTGACCAAGCCATATTCAATCTCCTCGTTACATTTCCATATACGAAATTTGACCTCAGCACGCTGGCCATTAGTTAGCCATGAGTGGAATTTTAATCAGCCTCGTAATTAAGCCCTTGAAGGTATACGTTCATGCCGCTTAAGATCTGTTTAGGGCGAATAAATTAGGGCAATCAAGAAGTGGGCAACTAATAAATCATCTTAGCAAAAATAAATCTTTCCACTTAGCAGAATAAAGCCTAAAATTCTTTGGCAACATCCACATTGTGCCCTCAAAAATTCGACAGGCGCGAATTGATGATGCGACCAGTGAAAGTAATAATCTTAATATGTGGCAAATGATGATCCTGTGTAAAAAAGTGACCCTCTTTATCTTTCCAGCAGTATCAGCAATTTTATTGATGTCGAACGGGTTTTCAATGAGTTTTTCGCTTTTATGTTCGAAAACGTCGTTTATCGAAATCTTATGAAAGCCCACGCTAAATGGGCAACTTGGCTCTGTCCGTAGTTTAGTAGTGTTTAAATTCGAATTAATTTCCTTTAAATTCGCTTAACAAGAAGAGATTACTCTCCTAACTATTTTATCATTACCTGAAGTTCAGTGAGCTAATCTCTGCGAAAATTACTCCCGAGAAAAGTACATTCAGACTCGATTTGTCGGCTTTATGACTTGAGAAAAACTTCGTCGTCCTGCACTAATTTCTGCCTCTAAAACGCAATTTCACAGTGGAAACTTTCAGTTATTCGTTGCACTTTTAATCGAAAGAAAACGAGTATAGTGAGTTTTCGAAAATCCAGTTATAAAAGTGTTCGCATACATAAATAATTCAGAAACAGCCTCTGGAGAGTTCTTACGCCCTGGATGTCATTATCGTTCACCCTTGCTTCCTATCAAAGTGCCAAAGGTTGTTTTATGGGGGTTCGAGGATGAAATATGCATGTAAGCTCTTCATGTTTTAAGGGTTGTTCAGGAGTTTACCCCCCTAGACGTCTAAAATTTGTTGTAAAATCCTTTGTTTTCTGGGTGGAATTCGAGTAGTTTTCGAAGCGGGACAAAAACTGGAATTTGGGGTATATCAACCACCGTATCTTAACAGCATCCTGACACATCCTTAATTGAACATGTAACACGATAAATTGCCCTCCCGGGCGCAAATAAAAACCGAGTCGGACCACAATCAAATCCATTCGTTAAATTGCTTCCAACACTTCCGTTGCCATCGACAGCACTAAGCGAAGTGTATGTACACCAGGATTTAGTGTTTTCCAATGCCCGGATCACATTAATTTCACCCTGAAGGCGGCTGCAGCATCGAGTTCCTGTAGTGAAATTCAATCAAACATTAAATAGAAAAACGAACTTTCCATTTTTGATACGAATTAGCTGAAAGTATTCCATCAGAAGAATTAAAAATCCTTTGCTAATTACGAATTCTCCCAAAGAAACTTCAGACCACCAGAACAGTGGAAAGATAAATTGGGGAGCTATTTTTCCTCTTTTCTTTGGAGCGTCCGTCAGGATTCTTTTATGGGAAAGTTCTGGCCATTTGGATTATTCGATATTCAATTTAATCCCTGGAGGTTTGGAAAAAGTTTTCCAAACGCAACGCCTAAAGTTATTGTTGGTTTTGCATTATGAATTGTGTACACAATTTATTATGAGGTTATTTCTGCCAGGCATAATCCTGGGATAATTGGAAGGAATCGCAAGGAAAATTTAAAGAAAGCACAACCTCTGAATGCCAATTTATTAAATCTGAATGGAATGTCAGGAGGGAAAGGTTTTTCGGGGCTTGAAAATGGAAAAATGTTTATACAATTATTCCCGAGCAATTTTTTCTTCGAAATCGCGAGGGGACTACAAAAATGGCAGCAACGCAATGTTCATTTGTCACTATGACGCAACGTACACACACAACTGTCCCACGAGTGCGACAAAGACAAAACTACAATGACCAGTGATAAATCGCCAATGGGAGGTTGCCGCACTTCGCAAATTGCTTTCAAGTGAATTTTTCAAGAAAAATAACACTTCTTCTCTTTAGTCGCTATTTTCGACTTCGTGAGCAAGCCTTGAAAATCCTCATATAGAAAATCAACCCACCTCTTTTTCAGTGCCAAGATAAGATGTCGCAAAACGGAAAGCACACTTTAGACCCGTCTGGAAACCTAAAAGGAAAAATCCACCTAAGAAATAGAAATATTCTCAAAATTGCAACTTAATTTTTCTATTTTTAGTGCTCACGAGTGACGTGTACATTTTAATTTTTATGTGTTGCAATTCCCTTTGTATTCTTTACATAATACTTTTGAAATTCACCCTCTGTTCACTGTCTATTGAACTTAAATAATCAATGAACTATTCAGCCATTACACGACTAAGGCCAAGACAAAATAATGGTTAGTACACCTCATTTTTTAGGTTTACACATTACATGTATATTATGATCCCTTTGATACTTTTTAAAAGTGACCTTAGAAAATCATCCCCATAATGCCAAGATAGGGTGACAATCATCGCATAACTCAGTTTACTTTAGTCTGGAAATAAAAACGAAACGACCAAAACTCAGAACTGCTGCGAAAGTTGCAACACCGCGACATTCATTTGTCACAGTAATATGACTGACACACTCACTAGACATGTGGATATGAGAGAGACAAAACAATGATGGCTGCTGTCAAATTGCCAAAGCCATGTTGCCACAGTTTACTAATTTGTAAAGAAAATTGCTCCTCATATCGACCTTTTTGGGTTCCTCTGTGTCTTCATTTTTTGTTATTGTATATTGTGATGCCCTTTGTATTCCTTAAAAACGACTTTAGAAAATCATCCCCTCAATGCCAAGATAGGGTGTCAAATGTCGTAAAACACAGTTTACCCCCGTCTGGAAAACAAAAAGGAGAAACGCGACTGCGAACAGGGCAAACAACCATTTGGGGAGCCTTTAAGACTTGTCGAGTCCTTGCCCCAACGTTTTTACACCGAATTTAATCGATAATTTTATACAGTTGAGTTGGTTTTCGCATTAACTATGTCGTATAAATTACACCTTACATGTAAGGAATCCAGAGGCGGGGCTGAACTGAAAGGTTTTGTTGGCAAATCTTCCAGCTTTATTCCAGACACGATTAAGCCATGCCGAAAAGGCAAATGGTTTATGTTACGGTTAAGGTGAGAGACCCAGACTAAGCTTATTTCCTTTTTCCTTTTAAGTCTAAATTGATTCGGACAGTGACGTACCAGTCAATTAATTTTTATGTATATCTGGACGTTTGAATATGAAAAGGGCGTCTCTGGTGGCTCCAATACTGATTGTAGTGGACGTTTTATTGGATTCTGGAAGGATGGGTCTTCCGGCTTTGAAGGCCGAGAGAATTTAAAATTCCCCACATTGCCTAGTTTATTAAATAGCTGATTTCGAAGGCTATTGGCAGGCATTAAGGCTCTTCAAGAATTTAAAGTAATTGACTTTCAAGCCGCATTATTCCAGAAAAAAAGCAATATCATAAACCATATCCAACCTTTTTCCAGATATCATTTTGTCGGAAAAGCTACCCTACTTTATTTTAAGTTATTCCGAGTCCGGAAAGTGTCATGGGGATGATTTTTCATATCGAAACCGAAAGTTCTTAACATCCATAACAGATCACGTAATGTGGGTAGACAGGACAAAATCCAGGACGACGATACGAATACGAAATTAGACTGTCTCGTTTCGGATTTTCCCGGTGATGTTCCGAAACGGAACAAGGTCAAGAGTGTCCGAGCTTTCTTGTTTCAGTCTTTTCTTTATTTCTGGCAATTTACGTTTCAATTTATTGCATCAAAAGAGTTTTCTCCTGGGCTGGTATAATCAAAACAATACAAAGGGGAGATATACACCTAGTCTCTCGTAAATTTCCCCTTTGAGGTATCTTTCTTGGGCTTGCTTTCTTATTCATGGAAAAAGCAGGGATGTTTTATAGGCAGTTAGCTCATTCTTATTATTCGCCTTCTGAATAAAACAATGTAAAGTGTAAAAGAATTTTTCAAGGCTAAACCCCAAATTTGAGATAAATATTTAAATGGCAACAGCGCGATGCTCATCCCCCACAACAATATGGCTGATTCGACGTATGGGTGCGTCGAGCGCTAGGTTACCTCTGTTCGCCATATTTATTTAAATAGAAAACCAGCCCCATGGGAAAAATCCCACTCGATCGGGTGCCTAATAATTAATTAAAGAACAAAAGGGCCTTTTTGTCCCCCTTCCATCGCAATTGAGTTGGATGACATAAACACACTAAAATTCTATTAACTTGGGACTTGTTTGGAGGTATTCGAAATACATTTGTTAACGGCAACAACGCGACGTTGATCTGTCACAATAGTATGATTTATTTTTTCATGTGGCTCATGAGCGCGACTAAGAGAAATGACTAATGGCGGCCGCCAGGGTATGAGTGCCAGGTTATGAGCGCTCGCCAAATTTAATTACATTCGTTGACGCATTTATTCAAATTGAATTCCTTCATTGGTAAACAAGTCGATTCAAAAGAGGGCAAAATCCCTTTAGATTGTGTGGATAATAATTACAGGGGCTTACAAGACGCCTGTTTACAACAGCACAAGTGCTCCATTTTCATTATCCCTCTACTGCTTTAATCGAGCTATGACACAAACGCCCTGCAATTTTATTAACACTAGTCTCCTTCCAGTTAAGAAGGTTCGATCCGAAGAGATATTCAAAATACATCTGTAATCGGCAACAGCGCGAGATTCACGGGTCATATGACTGTGTATGACTGACCTAGCTATCTGACATGTGAGAGCGACAAGGATGAATCAATTATGGCCGGTGGTAATGCATGAGTTCCAGGTTGCCAGCGTTCTCAAAATTTGGCTTTATTCATTAACGATTCTTATTTAACTCCTACATATCCTTTATTGGCAGAGAAGTGAATTAAAAAACAGCATTAAGTGGAAAATCCCCTTGGATTGTGTGGATAATTATAAGACGCTCGTTTTGCACCAGCACAGGGGCTGTTTTTTTATCATCCTCCACTGCCTTAATTGAATTGTGGCAGCTGCTGCCATAGATATTCTAAAGCTTTATTAATTTCGGTCTCGTTCAGCTTCAAGGGAAAAATTTTGATGTATGTACTTGGTTAGTGCGCAGTTAAATGTAACAACTTTGTTGCCGGAATATTGTTTCTGAAGAATCAAAAATTATTTAAATTTCGCGATTATGCAAATACGCAAAACTCCGCTTTCGCGACCCTCAGAAGGCCGGTTTAAGATACCCAAAAATCCACAGAGGGATTTTGGGTTTTCGAACCCAAAATGATGCTCGCGATTTCAGTTACAAAAAAGCTCATTAGGGTTTAATACTTTCAAGAGATGAAGTTTGCAATAACGGAACGCTCTTGGTTTCGAGCACCTCCCGCAAAACACGGTGGCAAAACAGCTAACACGTTTCTGGGACACTCTGTACAATAAACGCTTAAAGGGAACTTCAGCTGATTTATTTATGTACAACAAGGACGAAGAAACTTAGCTTTAGTCTAAAACTTCCCGAGAGCATTTAATGTTATGTACTGGATCTGAAGCGGCTTTGTCCCCTCTTTAGGACACTTTCGTAGTCATTCGGTCTAAATTACGAAATAATTTCTTTCACAAATTCCAATTACGAAATAAACAGAAGGAAGTTTAATGTTAGAGACGTTTTGAATAAATTTCTTGCCGCTGCATTTGACTTTTTAATTTAGACCGAATGGCTGTCCGGCCAAGTCCGTTGTCTGGTCCATTTGCTCCAAAGAGCATGCAAATTGAGGCCCGATGCATTCTCATATTTGTCGACTTAAAAAAATGAAAAACCGGAATGCAATCAGGGCCGAAACATCCAACTTTTATTCAAAACTGGATGTGTAATTTCGCATGATGATGAGTGAATTAGTGTCCATTCTCTGGTTCCACTGGAATTTATGGAAATGCATGCTAATAGATTTACCTCGCATTGTGGCGGCAAAGTTACAGACAAATTTATCTTTTGTGTGAAGAACATTTTTATATGTCTCACTCACAAGCGGGGCCAGAAAATTTCCTCATTAGATTTTCCAAGTTGTCTGCTTAGTGGGAGTTCTAAAGTAGCGCATATAGAACACGTATGTGACTATGACTGAATATTGAATTAGAGGTGGAATTAATTACAACTTGAAAACCGGGCTCAAAGTCTCAACGTATAGTATTACACGAGCAGGGAAATTTGCATAAATCTGCATGGGAGAAAAAGATTTGTGCTCGTGCATGCTAAGTGAAAAGTTCAAAATGTTTTGATGGAAATATTTTGCCATTTTACATGCGAAAGGCCCACTTTTTCAATGTCTTCCTCAGTTGAAACATTATCTCGATTTTATCGTGTGAAAATGGCTCGTGACATGGCAGTAAAACTTTTACTACTGAATACATTTCGGAATTAGACAGAGATCATAAATTAAGGACAACATAAACGGGACAACTTTCGTCATGTTAAATTGATTCCTCTCATCCCTCTTTTTTCGCTTTTTTAAATTTTAAAGGTTACTGACAAAACATTGCCGAAATTTCCATGTCAGTCGTAACTTTATGTTGCGCCACGATAGCAAAAACGATATTTGAATAGCTCGTTTTATTCCGCTCCACACGGGAAATTTATCGGGGCATAAACAGTTTTATTTCCACTTTTGGGAGTGTCGCTTTATTAATTTAAAAAATGCCGATACATCAAACAATCCAGAGCAGGGCTCAATGCGAGGTTCCCCGATAAGAGTCGTCCATATCCACTTAACTGTTGAGAATTATTCCTGGATTTGTACGATTTTTTTTGCCATAAATCTCTCGCTTCCGTGTCCCTATCGGAGGAAGATAAATGGCTGTCTTCTGATTATGATATATCATTGAGAACTGTTACCGAAATTGCGATTACAAGGTGAAATATTGCTTTTATCTGAATCATCATGCGTTCGAAATGACATATATATTAGGTGTACAACTTTGCTTCCGCCGTTTTTTTTCCGAATTTCGCGATTTTATTGTAAAAAACTAATTATACCTTTAGGATCCAAAGTATTGTCCATCGCTGGCCACTACTTTCTCCCATCTTTCGGGCAGCATACGAATCCCGTGTTGAAAAAATTGGACATCTTTTGAAGCGATCCACGATTCTATCCAATTTCTTACTTCTTCATAAGACCGGAAGTGTTGGTCAGCTAGCCCATGTGCCATGGATCGAAACAAGTGATAATCAGAAGGAGCTAGGTCAGGAGAATATGGCGGGTGGGGTAGGACTTCCCATTTCAATGTTTCCAAGTATTTCTTGACCACTTGCGCAACATGGGGTCGAGCATTATCGTGCTGCAAAATCACTTTATCATGTCTCTCGTTGTATTGCAGCCGTTTCTTTTTCAATGCTCGGCTCAAACGCATTAATTGGGTTCGATAAAGAGCACCTGTGATTGTTTCAGTTGGTTGTAACAGCTCATAATATATTACGCCGAGTTGATCCCACCAAATACAGAGCATGATTTTGGAACCATGAATAGACGGTTTGGCCGTCGACGTGGAAGCATGGCCGGGATATCCCCAAGTCTTTTTGCGTTTGGGATTATCGTAATGAACCCATTTCTCGTCCCCAGTCACAATACGATGCAGAAATCCCTTCCGTCTTTGCCTTGCAAGCAACTGTTCACAAGCGAACAGACGCCTGTCAATATCTCTTGGTTTCAACTCGTACGGCACCCAATATCCTTGCTTCTGAATCATTCCCATGTCTTTGAGGCGTTTTGAGATTGTTTGTTGAGTCACTCCCAATGATTGTGCCAATTCTTGTTGACTTTGACACGAGTCTTCGTCAAGTAATGCTTCCAAGTTCGCATCTTGGAAAACCTTCTTTCTTCCACCGCTATGTTGGTCTTCGACGTGAAAATCACCGTTCTTGAAGCGCTGAAACCACTCACGACATGTCCTTTCACTAATAGTGGCTTCCCCATAAGTATCTGAGAGCATTCGATGAGCCTCAGCAGCAGATTTCTTCATATTGAAGCAGAAAAGTAAAACCTCCCGCAAATGACGAGAATTTGGCTCGTACACTGACATTTTCAATTGCGAATAACTTTATGATGAAGACACAAATAGACTAATATTTTTATGAGGTTATGTTAACAGGTGCCCAAGGCTCCTGCATGCCCACATGGGGTTATTTATTTCGATCATTACTTACCGCTACATACATCTATTCAAAAACGGCGGAAGCAAAGTTGTACACCTAATAAATATCATAGTATCGTCAAAAATCTCCTTAGACAGAGAAACCTCTGGCAACCACGCGGACAAAGGTGCTTTGAAGGTCGAAGGAGAAACTAAACGTGGCAACACAGCTAATACCCGTCAACCACCTAAATTGCTGTTCTGTCCTTGTCGCTCTCGCGGACCTGTCAAACACGACAGCTAAGGCGGTTTGACACAAACGGAGCTCAAGGTCGCCATTTACAAGGGCACAACCGGGAATAACGCACAGAACACCCAACAAAACTGGGGGTATATCGTTGTATGGGTTCTTGGTTCCAGAGTTGCTGCGTATGGAACCGGCACTTAATGCGGCTCTAACTTTTCAAAAAACGATTATTATACGTGGGTAGCTTCTGCTCGAGATCTCTCATTAAAAAGATTGCCATAAATAAATTTAATCTAATTAACTTCCTTCGACTGATGATCGAATAACGATTAATGAGCCCTCAGGTGGATTTCAGTTTCCGATCCCCCATTATTGAAAGACCATCAGGAAATATCTGCCATTGTCCCGAAAATCAAACTTTTATTAAATCTGGCTGAATAGTATTTGAAGGAAATTTAATTCGGTAACTAGGTTATAATTTCCTGAAACTTTTCCCATTAAATTAGATTTCAGCACTCCTTACCCGAAACCAACGTTTAAGAATAGAAAAGCAATTAACAGAGAGGTCTCTTTTGTGTACCTCAGGAAGTTTCCCAAAAATCTGTTTAAGTTTTCCTTTGGATTTAATGGAAAATAATTTAATCTTTAAAGAAAGGAGGTTTGGATAAAAGATTCATGAATTTTGGCGCAGTCAACAAATGGGCCAGAAAATTCGGTTTCTTTCATGGTCAGACGATGATATAAAAATAGGAGCAATGAAGACCTAAAACGAAAGTCTTGGGGAATAATGTCTAAGGGCTGCGAACCCCAAAACTATAACTGAAAAGACGACGAAGACGATTCAGCCATTGGGGCCATTTCCTTCCTCCCTTTTTATTCGGCAATAACACTAGAAAGCTCTCGCTATTCAAAGTTTAGACCACATTATTTGGTCCACGAGAACCGTTCGTGTACTCGCCCATAGGGGGTCAGTTTATAAGGGAAGGACGTGCTTTTCAATCGCAATTTCTTGCAAACTAACTAAAACAGAATTCTATTCTCGATTCCTTAGTTCAATCAGCAATTTGGATCGATAATGAAGTAGTAGTTGGGGGTACAAATTTGAATTAGTTTTTTGCGGAAAATCAAAGAGATAGAGTGTGAGAGAGAGAAAGAGAGAGAGAGAGAGGGGAAGATGAAATGAAATTTTGAAAAAATCCCAAATGCAAAATTTTAATCACATTATTTGGACTATCAATAGAAATTGAGTTTTATATGCATTCATCAATAGGGTCAGTGTATAGGGGAACCGTTTCAATGCCAATGTAATAATGAAAATTAGTCAATAATGCGTTATAGGTCTATGTTCTAACTGTGGTCCAAACTGGTACAGGACCCAGGACTATAGAGTTACATTCAATAGAGGTTTCCAATACTCGCATGTTTCTGAATTAATTGCAAATTTGGATTGGTATACAGGGTATCACAAAAGTTCTCGCACTTATTCTCTGAGAAATTTTTAGGGTTGATATTGTCCAGTCTCGCTATTTTTTTTTGTTTTTATTGAGTTCTACGCATAATTTTTGTTCATGCTAGTTATATGACCGTTCTGAATTGTTCTAGCGCCATGCCTCGTGAAAATGAAGGTATCGCTGTAGTCGAGTTGCACGAGAAGGAAATTAAGACGGCCAGCATTGTTCGCACGAATAGTTTGGAGAAGAAGTTAAAACTGCGGAGTTACCAAATCGCTCGAGTTCATTTCCTCAACGAAACAATGAAGACGAAGCCAGTGCGGAATTCTCGCCGAATTAGCAGTTGACGACTGGAGAAGGTGTTCCTCACCGACAAAAAATTTTCAAAGTTGCACCGATCCACAACAGACAAAATCATCTTCAGCTACTACAGAGGAGCCAACAAAATATCGCCACTGTAAAGATTCGCGACCATTTTCCAGCCTCGATGATGATCTGGGCCGGCATACGCACTACTGGGAACCACTTTTTATATACAAAAAAGTTTTAAAAAGGCGGTGCCAAACTTGAAGAGGTTATAGAAGATATTGGGGTAGAGAACTATTGCATATAAACTCCTAGTCGAAAATGAGTCGGTTTGACCCTGGAACAATTTTTGTTTAAAAATATAGTGTTTTCGCGTTGACACAAAAAATATTGATATTTAAGTAATTATTATTAAATAATAAATTTATAATAATTTTTTGCGAGGCGTACTTCCTGAACTAATGGAAAATGCAATCGTTTCTATGAAAATACAGGATAGAATGTGCTTCAAACATGACGGTGCACCTAAAGTTTTGCCCGCCATGTGCAGGACCACCCACACCTACAATTTCCTGGGCGCTAGTTCGGAAAAGACGGACCTGTAACTTGGCCAGCGCGAAGTCCCGATTTAACCCCGTTGGATTTCTTCCTCTGGGGTTACATTAAATCCTTGGTCAATAAAACCTCTTCAGCTATACATGAGGAACCACTAGGGAGAGTGACGCCAGTCTGTCTTTTCGTGTAGCAAAAGCCGCACATGCTTCGAAGGATGCGCGAGACCATGATTCGACGGACAAATTTATGTATTGAGGCTAGGGGTCGCCATTTTGAATGATTATTATAAATTTATTATTTATTCGTTATTTTCAATAAAAGACGTTTAAATATCGTCGTCTTTTTTTGTCGCAACGTCCTCTATAATATCCGCAAGTGTGGCTCTGCCTTTTTTGCAACACCCTGTATATTTTTATTCATGTGAATGTGCACCACTTTGTTGTGTTTAATGTTATTGACATTGATTTAATAAACATTATTGTTCGTTAATTATGTGAATTTATTAGTTTATGCAGCATTTCGGCGACGCGGGAACTTTTGCGTACAAAGTTGTTAAGGCGTAAATTCTCTTTGCAAACGGAACGGCTGAACGTTTACCCATAATCTGAAAAAAACACAACTTATCCAGATCCTCAAAATAGCTTACATCGCAAAACTTCAGCCAATATTTGAGCGTTTTCACAATCCAACCTCATTTGTCTTGGCTGTCCCATTATGCGCACCAGATCAGACCTGACGCATTATGACCCATCAATTCCAAACTTTTGGAACAAGTTTATTCCTGAGAGTGAATATTCATCTTTATTAAACGCAGACACTTTTGGAAATTCTTCGTTCAAATAAAAACTTGTCTAATTCTAAGTGGGGTGTTATCGACTTTTATCCGTGAAAGGAAGGACCTTTGGATAGATTTTTCCGAGTCATCTTTCTAAAAAATTGCCAGAGCATGGAAAATCGCCGCTATAATGGAAAAATAGATGGAGGTCTATAAATCATTAAACTAACATCGATGAAAAAATAAAACATGTTGGTGCGAACTTTCTGAAAAGCCCATAAAATATTGAGACATGTTGGAAAATATACGAGCTTCCTTTTGTGCGGAAGTAGTTAAATCCCACTTTAATGGAAATTAATTTAGGGTTTAAAATATGAAACCTCAGAAGTTTATAATACAGTTAACAATTGTTTGCTAATAAACATTAAAGTTTTTGATCACTTAGAAGCGCTGAAACTAATTTCCAAAGTTAATTATTAAGGCTTTCAAAAGCTCGGGCTATAGATGATCATAAACCCGAGTCTAGTGCAAATCTCACGTTTAATTAAAAGGAATTATCAGGCCTCTAAACACGTTCAAACGAGCATTAAGCCCTGTTTTACGCATTAGTGGAGTTACTGCATAATACACAATAAACCCTCGATGGTGTTATATCGGCAAATCGCAATACAACTTAGTTTGCAAAGTAACACCTGCACTCATGGAAGTAGGAGATCTCGAGTATCTCCCTCGGCAAAGCCCCCTATTTAGACATCAAGGAAACTTTATATTTGTTTGAACACTTTTACCCAGTTAGGCCTGGCTTATTAAAATTTAGGGCCTTCAAGGTAACTTAACAAGAAAAGTTTTAATTAGTAAACTTAGTTAAGATGTATGTTCAAACTTGCCCTTGTGAGTATAAATAATCCGCAGAACTTCCATGGTAACACCATCACACTCTTAAGTGCAAAAAGTGCACTTTTTCGCCCTCATACTGCTGTTCCTGACATTTCAGATTAAATACGAATTTGGGTCATTTCACGAACCCTCCCAGTTAAATGCAACCCCGACTATAAATTAAAAGGTTTCATTTCAGTCAATTTTTTTTTCCCGAGATTTAATTAGAATCTCATGTTCAAAGCCGCATATCACACATACACTCACCCACAAAAATACAACAAACGCTAAATAAGCCCTATTTTTTTTCGAAAGATTAACTTTGAGGGTGACACAAAAGAATGGACGAATGCGGAAGTTGAGCAAACAATGGCGCGATTTGAACCTCCATTCAAAGTCTGGAATGTCCTGGAAAATGGCCATTTCTAATCGTTGTTCTGGACGTTCATAGAGGATAATGCCTCAACAAATACTATAAAAAAGGATTGTTTTTTGGAAATATGACTCTTTTTTCAGAGGGATATAATTACCTACTTTGAAAGCGGAAATTCCTCGATTAATCCTTAAGGGTATCAGAATAATGCATAGAATCTTTTACGGGTCTCGGAATCCATGGGTGTGCCTTTTTTTACTTGAAGGTGAATTAAATTCCAGGTTTCCTTGCCGATTTCCATGTACATCAGTAGGTTTCAAAAATTCTTGGAATGTTCCCAAGCTTCCGAAGCGAAGGGAACTTATGGAAACTACAAGGCTCTTATATAGTTGTCGACGTTCTTCTAAAACTGAACTTCTTCTGAATTCGAGCTTTTCTTGCGATTTTAGTAATGTATGAGGAGATTATAACAATTCCAGGATTATTCTAGAATTCACAGAAATTTGAAGAATGTACAAGGATTTTCCGCCACCTCAGCAACAGATCTTTAAGGAAGGGCAATCATTGAAAGTGTTTTACATTCGAGGTTCTCCTGCGAGTTTCCTGGTATCTGCGGAAGTGTTACAACTACAGTATTGTTCCAGAATTCATGGAAATTTAGTCAAGTTTCGGGGTTTCTCCTGGAGCGCATCAACGAATTTATAGAAACTTCAAGATTTCTCTTTTAATTTATCTACACTTCTCTAAACCTGAAAAATTCTTTGCAGTTTTTTAAAATTCAAGCTGCTTTAAATCCGACTAGGTACTATAAAAATTTGAGCTTCCGAAGTTTTAAATAATACTCGTCTCTGTGGGAAATTTTCAGCCTTTCAGGGATGACTTGCAACTGGTACCAGGTACCTCTGTGCGACCCTTCTTTTTCTCATATTGAAGAATACATCTAGGAGACTTGTTCAGCCAAAAACGTTATTTTTCTAGTACAAAGTATTAAAGATACAAAATTTTACAGTATGTTGGTCTCACTAGAAGGTGCGCAGCCTCTCAAAGGTCACCAACAACTCGAGTCTGCTACTGCGCTGTAAACCTTCAAATTAATCTCAAATACTAAATCTACTCAACAGCCGAGCCTTTGTACATTTTGCCAACGTTTGCACACCATATTAATAATGCAAAGTGTCTCTGAATAATTCAATCATATATTCAACCATAAATTTAACCACATATTCTAGGTCCCAAAATATGACGAAAACTTCATGCAAATATACAGGGTGTATAAGAGTCTTTATGCCAACTGCTTACTGTAGGTTCCTGTGACCGAAATAAGGTGTAAAGTTTATATAAACAAATATCCAATTGGACTTTAGTTTCGAGATACAGACTGTTAAAGTTTAAGGAAAAAAAAGTTTTTGTTTTTTAACTTCCAAATGGCTTACAATTTTTTAACTAAATTTCGTATATTTCTTTAGCGTATCGGTAATTATAATTCGAAAAATTATCAACTTCAACCATTCACCAGTGGCGGAGATATGGGTGTCGTGTTTCCTTTTTAGTTATAAAAAATGTAACACTCAGTATAATATTTTGCTTAAAGTAGTCCAAGTAAAAGTTGGTTCCTGAGGATGGTTTTTTGTTAATATTTCCGAAACGTTTGTAGATAAATTAATGAAATTTTGTACTGTATTATAACTTTTTGTGCTCTTTCTGAATCTCTATAAAGAAATTCCCCCACTTTTTCAGGGACGGTTAATACTGGGGGAGAGTGCTTAAAAGGTACCTAAATATTTTTGTACTTAACTTTATAGACAGTTTTATAGAAAAAATATTAAATTTAAAGGTTTTTACATAAAAAAGGTGCTCTTGTCGAAAGTCTAAATCTCCAACAGTTTTCGAGATAATTGAAATTTAACAAATCGGTGGATACTATGTTTTATTAAATAAACATCAGATTTGAAATCCAGTTGGCTTTAAAATAAAACAAAAAATATTTTTGACATTTCCGTGCATAACAGCATTTTGTTAATAAAGTCTGGTGGTTTTTCGTTGTGGCCGGAACAGTGTTTAATTGCAATTGTTTTAAAAGAAAATGAATAAAAAAGAGTTTTAAATCTGATGTTTATTTAATAAAACATACACAGTATCCATCGAGTTGTTAAATCTCAATTTTCTCGAAAACGGGGATTTCGATTTTCAGCGAAAGTACCATTTTATGTTAAAACCTACAAATTTCATATTTTTCCTATAAAATCGTCCATAAAGTTAAATAGGAAAAGTTTAGGTACTTTTAAAGTATTATTCCCCTGTATTATTCGCCCCTGGAAAAATGCGGAAATTTCTTTACAGGGATACAGGAAGAGGCCAAAAAACTGTAATGAAGCGCAAGATTTCATTAATACATTTCGAAACGTTTCGAAAATATTAACAACACAACCATCTTCAGGAACCACTTTTATAACACCCTGTACGTCGCAAACGAAGCGCCTTTCGCTACATGTTTACATGAAGTTTTCCTCATACTTTAAGACCTAGAATACGTGGTTGAATTTATGGTACCATGTTCGGAGGCACCTTTCTAATATTGGCAATGCTTATAATATGGCCAAACACATTCTCTGGTCCTCCAGTTGAAAACTAATTTAAACCAACAGGTTTCTGCATATATCCTCGGGGTTATACGTTGGTTTAAACAGAGCTTTAAGGGTGAATTAAACAACCCCGGCGCCACTGGACGGGGGTGCATGACGAGACGGACGCTCCTCGGCGTCCAAAAGAGGGTAACGTTGGGTCGGCGTCGCCACAGTGTTCGTCCGACACGCGTCATATCAACCGGAACCGAAAGAACGTGTTGTCCTCTGCAACTTTCGAAAGTTCCTTTCGTGTTTCTATGCCAATTATTCTTCTAATTTTGTTAGAATTTGTTCCTCAGCAATCGTGCTTGTAAGTGAGAAAAGTTTTCATTGGAGTTGGAGCGCAATTGGGATAGTTTAGGTGAGTTTTTTCGATAGTTCTGTTCCGTTGCGAGACTCGGCAAACAAACTCATTGCTTGTTTAAAAGTAGTTGTAACTGAAGGAAACAGTTGTAACTAGGACTTGTGACTAATATCGATTAAAGACAAGCAAAACAAAGCCAATAGGCGAGTTTCTACTAAGTTATTAATACAGTGCTAATACTAACTTCGAAAGCCCCATAAGAACCATCTACGCCCCTGCCAGCCACCCTCTCATATTTCACACCCCTTCCCATTGAAAAATCGCTATTTATTTGAGGAGATAATTTTATTTCCTCGCGCTAATATGGACTTGAACTGGGATTCCCTCAACATCTTCATTATTCTTCCTCTCTTCTTTATTTCAGCTTTTTGGTCGAGAGCTAAGCAGTACTTGGAACTTAATTAATTATAAATACTCTTGAAGTCAGCAAACCTTGGTAATACAATTCCATCCTCCATTGTAATTAGTTTACACATTGTTCTGTTACAGTTCCAACGTTTCACAGCTTTCCAGGAACTCTCCAGAAACTTCAGTAAGGTATCTAACATTTGGTTGTTCCATTGTATGAGTATAATTTGAATATTTCCTTTCAATCCTCTCTCGTAACGCTCTTTTGAAGTGGCTAGGAATTCCAGATGGTATACAGTGTAGTTTTCGAGGGTTATTATTAGTTTCCTCCCTTTAAACGACCTAACAGGCAGTTAGCTACAAAGATAATTAAACCTGTGTTTATTGCTTAACGAAATTGTCTAAAAATGTCGTTTAAAACTTTATTTTTCAATGTAGAACTTGAAAAAGGTTTCTCAAAGTTACTGTTCTTTTGGAACAATGAAAAATAGTTGTTCGAGTGTTCGTATACCAACAATCATAAGACTTCGATCAATAGTGATGTTTGATTGGTCAGCACGCATAATTGAAGCTTGAGGCTTATTAAAATCGACGGCTGTCGCTCGAATTCCATTCACATTTAGTCCAGCAAGTTTAATTAACACAGTAATGTGGAAAATTATTTGTTATAGTTAAAAAAACTTGGTCAGTTCACGCAAGTGTCATTGTTTTTCAGTTTTTAAATGTTTTTAGTGAAGCTCCATTTTTCAGAAAATTTAACCCCTTTTTCCATTTTTTGAACTTTTCAAATCTTCTATTTTTCACATATTCACTGTTCATAAGTTTCTAGGCCTTTAATGACACTGCGTGACTTCTCAATAATTCAGTAATTTTTAGAACCTCTTCTTATATTCGGAAATTCGCAACAGATCTTCGAAATTAAATCGATGAAAATTTTTTAATGTTTCAAAGAGCTTCCGAGGTTTATAGAATTTTTGACGGATCCATTAAGAGACCTCGCTATTTTCATAAATACCTGCGAGTTCTGAAATAATCTTGGAGCATTTAAAACCTCTTTGTTTACCCGACAATTCGCAGGAAATTCATTCATTGAAATCAGACCCAATTTCTGGATCTTATGGATTATTTCCTAGATCAGTAGAATTGTTGACGAATTAATAGGAAGACCTTGCTATTTGCATGCATGTCGAGGCATTCTGGAATAATTCCGGTATGGTTAAAACTGCTTTGTATACCTGGAAATACGCAGGAAACCCTCGAATGTAAGGAAACTTCGATTTCGGAAATTCTAAAGATTTTTTCTGAATTGTTGAACTATTGATTGTTTAATTAAAAAAACCTCTAGTTTCTATAAATCCTCATGAATTTTTTAACAATTTTGGAAACTTTAAAATCATTTTCTAGAGCCGGAATTTCTGGGAATTCTTGAAATTTTGATGAATAATTGATCGAAGATCTTTCCAGGAATTGCTGTAGTGCTTGGCCGGGGAATTTTTAGAAACTTTCATAGAACTTCGGAACAACATCTAGTGCAAATTTTAGGACTTTTTCGGGAATTACTATTAAAACATTTATTAGGCCTCCAAATGACCGACAAATCACGAAATATTCCTTTTTTTGACGTGCGATAGTCTCAATCTTGCAGGTTCACTACCGACACATTTGCTCGGAAACCTCAGGGTGTTTGATAAACTACCACTTTACTTCATTTTGAAGGAATTCGTAACACTTCTAGGAATGCAATAAAACTAGTATATTTTCAAATCTGGACCTGCATAATACCCCGTCTGGAATTTCCAGATTTTATTAACATTCCTGGAAGGAACGTGACCAGGAATACGAAAAAGGGCACTGCCAGCAAACTGACACAATTTCTACTTGTATTTTAAATGATCATGGTCTGCTCTGGATTCGCCCTTTTTCGAATGAAGCTTTCAGTGCTACGCCACTCGTAAATATTCCTTCAATCACAAGACGGACGATCCAGAAAAAGGACGATTCCCCATGGGGATAATACACGAAATAGGCACACCTACGTACAATCTCTGCCAATTTGTTTCAGATTTATTGTAAGGGAAATTTTTGCACACACTTTTATTGGGAGTGTAGAGTGTAAAGTTATTTTTGTTGGCCTCACCACGTCACTTAAAGATAACAAGAAACTCGCCTTCGAGGATCTCCCTTCGACGTTTTAAAATAAATCATACAAAGCCCTTGGGGATCCATATATTTCTTGGAAACCCGACTAATATACGACTACATATACCTTCGGTTAAAAAACTATATTTTGGTTCGGGACTTTCGGTTTTGCTGCAAGTTTCCACAGCTCCACTGAGGGGGAACTTTCCCTGTTTCTGTTTGTTTTAGGAGACGTGAAATACCGGTTATGTTTTTGTCAATAAAACTGAACAATTTGCATGAATAATCACGATATATTATGTGTGGACATTACAATGGACAACATTAATTAAATTTAAATTTACATCGTTAGGTTTTAATAGCGCCATAATCAATTCCGCTGTACGAAGATAAACTACTGATTTTGCATACAATTTTAATACAATTTTAATAAGGGCTGCTCAGCCGGAGCCAGCTTAGGCATATACCTGTCTCGAAATTTGACTTTCTCATTATAAAATTTTATTAATTTCATCATCGATTATTTCTATCAAAAAGACTTTGTTTGCCGCCCTTATTACTTCAGCTTTAAGGTCTTTTTCAGACCATATATACTCAGAAAAATCCCGCTCTTTTGTGTGCTCGGCACAAATTTAGAACGCCTTAATTTCATCCATTTTTCAGACTTATGTACTGAATTTCTTGAGAGGAACAATGGAAGGAAATTCGAATTAAAAAGGGGAAGCATTAGGTAAAATAGTTTTTCCAGGCTTCGAGCTCGCGTAATAGGATAGAGTTGCGTATTTTAAGACTACTTAAAGATATTGCCCGGAATGTTTCTCTGTAAATTACTCAGTAAAAACTGCTTTTTTTCCTAATGATGAAAATCGTCAAACTGCACGCCACAGAAATCAATCCTTATCCACCCCTCTATAGGGCAAAACTAGTGCACCCTCACCCTCCGATTGCAGTGCAGTCTCTCACCCTCGTAAATTCTGTGATGCTCTATATTGTGTGCCCTATTTAGAATATATTCGGCTCTATGGAGGACTTTCAGTCTCTCGTGGTGTTAATTTTGGTCCAGATTTTTCCTGCGATATACATTATCCCCTGCAAAACCAACAGTCCTCTGTTGATTGAGGACATTTTTTTAGGGCCACCAAAATTGGACGCACAACTTTGAATGGACCTTTTTTTACATTAGCAGGGCGAGGATTTATTGCCAATTAAAGGGGTGAAATTGTTTGATATTGACCGGATTTGGGACAGGGGTTTAACACAGTTTTGCGGAAAATAGCCCTTTTAGTCGAATACTGAAATATCACATTTTAAAATTGTCCGGAGGTATAAAGGGCCGAACTTTTCCTCCAAGTTTACGTAAGCTTGGAAACGCTCTTCATATTATTTGCTGTTTATTACTCCCATATTTCCATTTTTCGAAAAACAACACGTTTGGATGTACCAAGAGTTAATGAAATAACCAAGCAAATTCTATCGGTTTATGAGATCACGCCATCATGGTTCTGGGCGCGTTCTTTCCAGGAATGTTAATAAAATCTGGAAATTCATGACCGTTTTCGTTGAAATTCTCTGGAAGTTTTAGGTCTCCAGTAGGCTATGTTAAGCACAAATTAATTTGCAGCAGTAACTGCAATAAATTATTCGACTTTTAGGTTCAAATCATCGGAAACCGAATTATTCCCTCAAATGGACCGATTTTCTAAAGTGGAGGGTGGAAAATATAGCAAAGGGGAGTTCAGGAGGGATCGGGGACGTTGACAGGACACTAAGGACTACGTTATTAAGTCTCTGGCAAATTTGACATGCATTAACGTTTTTTTATTGAACTCTCCGAAGTTCGGCCCTAAATGCACAATTTCCTTGTTAATACTCTCCCTAAATTTATAATTAACTTGTTCCAATCGAAGTTTCTGATCATGCCTTAAACAACGGACACTGCTCGCTTTAGCTTCTAACTACTAGTAATTGCTTTTATGACTTTGAGGTAACAACATACTGTGTTTTACATCAAGTGTCTCCATATAAAGCACCTTCAGTAATTGTACCCAGTTACGGTTCTAACTATACGAGAGTGGTTTGAAATTGTGTTGAGAAGTGTCTTGTTTAACTTAATTATGTCAATAAGGGCTTTAGAAGTTTGGAACTGTGAAATTACTACCTTCCAACAATAAAGGTTGGATTAGAGATGTGTGAAAATCTAAGTCCTTGAGGTTCTAGGTAAATTTGCATTTCCTGAAATAACAGCAAAAACATAGTCGGAGAGGAATCTAAGCGAGTCTGGATGCAACTAAGAGTTGCTAAGCTGTTCGGGATACTTTTTCCTTGCAACATCGGAGTGATCTGGAAAATGTCTTTACTGGACAACGGGGGCTTCACGACGGCCCTTTAATACTAACTTCATTATCCAGAAATGGGCGGTCACAAGGTACATAAATAAAGCCAAATAATCAAATTGATGACAAGAAGGGGACCACTGCTGACCGCATAAATCGCGTGACGACATTCGAAACCCTGCGAAGGGATCGTTATTAAAAATCGCCGTGTCCACGAAATATCGAGCTGCCCTTTGTTTGCCACCTAATGACCTTCGTGCTGTAATTTGTGAAGTTTCAAGTTCCCACTTAAAGAGACGTAAAGTTTTATCTGTTGTAACATTTTGAATGATGGGCAATTTAGAGATTCCGGACCTAAAACCATTTTCCTATTCATCGACAAAGCAGCCCTCACATACTAATTAATAAGTCCCTATCATATAAAACACCCTCGAGCTAGGAAACGTCGTCGGCGACAAATTCAAATATAAGGGCGGTAAGCCCTTAGAACAATACGTGATTTGGTTACTAAGGAAACAGCGGAGGACGAAGGGCCGGCAAAAGGGCTTCACGTTCACTTATTTCATTACGTTATGGTATTTGCGTTCTGATTTGAATGGGGAATGTCAGCGTGATTGCTGTTTGGGGTCATCCGGAAGTGTTTACTTCATTCAAGCTTTTGTCTCGAAGTGTGACGGTATTTGCAAAAAGGGGAGATTATGTAATTGATGATTAGTCAATGGTGTGTGCTCCTTGTCGCTTTTTATTCCATGCTTAAGAGTGGAATTCGAGATGATAAAGCTGGCTTTGTATGAGTTTAGGCACATACCAGAAACTCCACTCCTGCTTCAGGCCCCAACTTCAGAATTTTAAATAGAACTCCGTATTTTTTTGCAATTTTTCATGCAAAGTATTTTTCTGAATTTGGTGATGTCGGATAAGTTAATGTTAAAACAATTTTTAACTGAAAAATTTTTTTTTATTTGAAAAAATGTCGCAGTAAGTGTTCAGAATGGATGTTATTATTATTATTATTATTATATTATCAATATGGCTGGTTAAAAGAGTTGCAATTTTTTTTGGACTTTGAAAACATTTCTAGAGTCTTAAGTTGTGTTTTAAACCTTTAAATTTATTACGATCGGGTACTTCTCTACAGCGAGCCTCGTACCTCGTTGGTCTGCGCGTTCCCGTGCGATCACTGATGTAGAGCGACGTCGGGCGTGGTTCACAAATGGATGGGCGACCGCGCAGGTAAAAGTAAGGGCTTTTTTACGCCTCTACATCGACCACAAAAAACTGGTGCTCCGGCGAAAATATCACGTAAGAGACCATAAAAAGAGAGGTTCAAGACGAAACGGCAGAAAAAAAGGAGGCAAAAAGAAAAACCTTCTTCGACACTTGACGATATATTCATTCGGGGACACTTCCGGGTCGGAGAATGGTTTTTTCCTTCCATTTCCGAGGTTTTTAGTGGATGGGTGTTCCCACAACCCGGCCGACAGAACATCACCGCCAAGCCCGGGGGTGGTGTCTTTCGAAGATTTTCCTCGTGATAGAAAAAGGAAAAGGTGGTATTTTCCCATTAGGAAAATGGGTAGAAAATAAAGATGACGTGCTGTTGCACCGGCGTTCTTATTATTTATTGCTTTGGGAATATGCTTCAAGAGCATCTGTAAATTCACTGTTCACTTTTAAATATTTTCAACTGATATTGCCACTTATCGCCTATAACAAACGTTAATAACGGTCGCCGATAATAACAACAAATCATCTGTGCTGCATCGTAAACAAAAATAACAGCATCTATGTCGGCACTTATTATGACATATTGTTCAAATTTTTCCATTTTTTGTTCAGTTAAAAATTGCTTTAACGTTAACTTGTCATGTATCATCAAATTCAAAAAAATGCTTTCTATCAAAAAATTAAAAAAAAACATTAAGTTCTATTGAAAATTTTGAAGTTGAATTAAAAAAATGAAATTTAACGTTACTTAGTAGTCCGAACAATATCAGTTATTTGGGTTTTTAGGTCATCAAAACACAATTCCCAATAAATAACTGAGTTATAGCTTCGTTCGTTTTTAACGAGACGGCTGGTATTAATCTTTTCGAAAATCCCATTTAAGGCGGATAACATTTTTTAGCTTCACATCCCTTCATTCCGGCCCTTCTGATTTTGAAGATGAGTCGCTCTGTTAAAAATAAGTTAGGAAATGTAAGGATATGTAGCACCACTCGGTGTTAGCCAAGAGGACCAGTGAGACGGTAGGAGTTATCAGGCCTTTGCGGTCCTCACAGGTCACTGCAGGCGAAACAGGACTGATGACACAACAACAACCAGGAGGACCTCGCGATCCTCATAAGAGGTCATTGAGGAGTAAAAGGGGCTAACCGCAGGGCTTCAGCGGCCATACGTTACTGCGACTACCGCTATTATTATACAATTAAGAGAACTTGTGTGAATTTCCACTGAGTGGATATAAATAATAATTAAATTTATCTAACTTAGGTGAAATGAAATTTAAATTCATTCGGGCGGAAAATCTGAAAATCCGGTTAAAATCCCATGACATGCTAGGCATTTATGCAAATCAAGGAACTTTGTTTTTGGGCCTGACAAAGAGCAGACTGCCAGTTTTTATGTCTTATTAAATAACCCCTCGAGCTGTTCTTTTCGACACCTCGAACAAAAAGCTGGTTTTCGGAAATCTAGACCTTAAATTCTAATAAACCGCTAGAGCCAACTAATAGCCAGGAAACTTTTCAGATAAAGAAGTGAAGTTTCTAAGTTTGCCTGCGACAAATACGCGGTAAAATCGAGATTACATGGGAGAAACTACTTGGTAGTGAAAAGAAGTCTTTGGTCAAAACTTTAGTCCTTTGGTCTTGCACATAGTTAAAAACTTCTTTAAAGGGCCTTTGAGGTGCGGGTTATACAGAACGTTTCAAATCCCTAGTGCTATCATTGCTATCTCTTAAACGGTAAGAGTTGCAGGGATGGTTAAATTAGAAAAACGGGTGTCAAACTGAGTACTCTTTCAAGAATTGAAAACAGTGTTGTCCGATGATTTATAGTTTCCAGATTATTATGGAAAAATTTAAATTGTGCCAATATAATGTTCTAAATGGATCGAAAACTAGAAGGTTTTCAGTAACATTTTTGATACAAATTTTTTTTTAGTTTCTTCGTCTACAAACCAGTAAATTTCAAAATTTTAAATAATGCTTAATTTTTGAGATAACGACAACTTGAGTTTTCAAATGCGGACCTATACATTTTTTGGCAAATTAAAAAAAAAAAACTCTCTACAACGATGTATCACACGACAGAACTTTTTTAATTTTTGGTTTAAAAAAAGACATTTTGATTTTTTTCCAATAAGCTAGACCGATCCTGGAGCTTTAAATAAAAAATGCAATTATTATATTGCTCAAAAATGTTATGTCGGCAAATAAATTATCAATCAAGCCATAGGTAATCAATAATAAATTAGTAATAGTAGACTATTAATTTAGAACGTTTCCAAATTTGAAAGTACAATGGATTATGAAGAGCGGAAAAGTAATACCTGAAAAGGTATCAATAATCATTTTTATTCATTATCAAATTATATTATATTATTAAATCATGAAATATTAATAAAACCTTTAGTTTCCGATTTATTTAGAAAATTATATTTGGTTAAATTTTAGTTTTTCCATAATAACATGGTAACGAAAAGCATTTGGTAACATTGTTTTCAGTTCTTGTAAAAAACGTATTAAATTTGGCTCATTTATTAAAATTCATCCGACCCTGTAACTCTTCCCTGTTTAAAGGATAGCAGTGATAGCTTATCGGATTTGGGACACCCTGTAGAGTGAAACGTTGAGGGTTTATTCATGCAAAAAAATTGAAAATTTCTTATTCTGTAATGTGTGGAATCTAATTCCTGCAGACAAACAAAGCAAATATATCAGTAAAGGGGCTTAAAAACGCCCCTCAACCTCCACTAATTCCAATTACCCTAATTCCTTACCTTCTTTATTATACTGCTGATCTCAATTTACTGCTGCTTTGTTTAGATTCGTCGTCTCTTTGTGGGGTGGAAAGCGAGTTTATTGTAAGGCAAAATTTGTGGAAATCGTTATTAAAAATGGCAACTTTATTAAGCTGCTCCATACTGCTTAAGAGGTCGTTATTGTACTGCACACAATTGGACGATCAAAACAGTTTCTGCGATAAATGAAAGTGTACCATTTTCAGCAAGAAATGGGCCATAAACGCTCTTCTAGTGATACAGATTTCCGGATAAATTTCATCATTCGGCAAAGACATCTATCGCAAATTGAACATATCTCTTCGGGCGTTATGATGTGTGTCATAAAATTCTGAATACGTGACAAGAAAGTTCAATACCTACATGTCAATACTGCTTAGAAATAGCTTCGGTAGCTAAGAGGTAAGTTATGTATTGAAGGCTGGAAAATACAGCGCAATATTTCAATAATAATTTTTCCAGAATTAATTCCTGAACGGGAGATGAAAGTGACAGGATTGCAGGATTCCAGGATTTCCGAATAACTGCATTTAATTTGTAGCAATTAGCGTTTAGAACGTGATTGGAACAGTATTTCACCGTTGAAAAAGATTATTTCAAGTTTAAATTCGGGCATCGCTCAATCACTCCTTGATCATCCTATTTGAGGCAAATAAAGCCCTTCTTGCTCCCAGAACACACGTTTGAGAATTTCATATTTTCCTGGAAGTGCACATATAAAATCGCGAAACTCTTTAGTTTGGGACCTTGTAGCTGCAATATAAAACGTATATGTACGACTGCATGTGCAAAGGCAAACAAAAAGGAAGGAGCTTCTTAAAGAAGAAATTGCCTTTATGCTTCTGCAGCTAACGCTAGAATCTACAGAAATTTTCACTAGCAAAAAACCATTATCGATCTACGATTAATTGTTCTCCATCGAAGGTTTTGTGTTTAAAATTCGATTCGTCCCCCGACCTTATACAATGCAAAGTCATATTTAATACGAGACTCGAATGTATTTAGAACCTCAATTTAATGTATAAATGATGAAGAAGTTGCGTGTACATTTTTAATTCCAACATGGCAGCCACTGCAGAAATTACCGCTTTTTTCCTTGTTCTCTTGATTTGCCGGCTCAGTTGCGAGCCCGTGGGCTACAATTACGGCCCTCCGCCCAAAGAGGAAACTGAGGTTGAAGTTATTAAAGTCGAGGTACGTATGACGCACTCACACCCCCAACAAATACCAGGATAAAGCCACTCCAGGTCTATGAAGTCCCCTGGATCGGAGATCAACCCCAGGCAAGCTACGGCCCTCCGGGAGCCTTCAGCCCTCCTGAAGAATCTACAACTGCAATCGACATTACCACATCCGCTCCTGCACCTGACAACGGCACTCTGTCGTCTGCAAATTCGACTCAAAGTGAGAGATTGGAGAGTGCTAGTGAGGACCTCACGAGAGGGTCGTATTACATTTACCACCCCTCTGGGCGGCTGCAGAAAGTGACTTATTTGACCAGAAATGATGACAGGAAAATGGAGTTTTCAGCCCGGCTTCAATACAGGGATGTTGAACCGGTCAAAGGGCCGATCTACACTTATGATCCCCAGACTTACGTTTTTACTCAATTGAACCGCTAATAAATATGATTAATTATTAAAAAATTGTTTTCGTTGAAATGTAATTATCTTATGTGCTTTTTGCCGCCTTCCGGGTGTGGAGGCCATTAGAGCTAATTTAGAACCATTACAGGGGTTGCAACAGCGAACGTATCCATATCGCATGTGTGTTTGTAATATCACTGCGACACTTACGGGAATTTAATTCTTTTCGTATAAATTAGAGAATTGGCCGAAGGTTTTAGGTTTCACATGCATTACAAATGTCGGAGTTATTTGAACCCCGACAACAAGGATAAGCTCCTCTCCATAAAAAGTGGAATTTAATTTTCTCTATTCACCATTTACAAGTGCTCTCTGTTGCCCTTCACTTTCCACGCTTAACTGAAAAATGGAGGTTTCAGAAGTTGGAAAATAAACACAATTAAGAGCGCCTGAAAGTTTATAGTGGACCGAGAATATGAAACTTTTTTTGGCAAAGTTTTCCCGAACGCTGACGCAATCTGGCTGTTGTTAATGGTCAGTCGTTTGCCTGAAAATTGCATAAGAATCCCCGATTCCTTGGCCTGCAAGGCATCCTAATGCTCCAACGGATGGATCCTGCAAGATAATTCCTATCGAAATGCTTAATGTCTATGTTGATGTCGAAGCTAACAGCACTCCAGCGATTTGGCCCTGGGGGTTATTAATAGGCGGTCAGACCCTTTAACTTACTAATGGAATACTAATTGTTTCCCGGCCATAATACCTCGCCATTTTATTGTAAATTGCTCCGCCACTGTTTGGAACTAATTTCGAAACATCAGGGAAAAACGAAAAGGGAACAAAGGTAGAGGTCTCTCACCTTGGAGGGCGCATGCAAGAGGGGGATACTCGCGGCTTAGACCATAAAATCAGCAATTTGCCCCTGACGCGCCATCGTATTAGGAAGCCGAGAAAGAAAGAGGGATAAGGGAAAATTATCAACCCCCAAAATGCACTACAGAGCAATTGAATGTGTATGTTTAATTAAACTTCGTGCAAAACTCTTAAGTTCGTGACATTTGGCACAGAATTTGTGGATTAAATTACCTAAGAAATGCTTCAAATTAATCACCTGGATGAGCTCTGTAAGCCTGCATGAACGAGGCTGTATAATATCCGCTTTAGCTCATGATTTTGGAGGCGCCTCAAAATTAGAGGCGCCTGGAAATGCATTTCCATAGCTCGGGAACCATAATCGAGGACTCCAGATTTAATGGAAGATCCAAATTGGACCGAAAACTATATCTCAAAAAATCGATTTTTCGAAAATCTGTGCAAGCAATTGCCTTGAAAAATATCGTGTGATCCATATTTTCGCGCCTTCCTCGATACGACTCTGATTTTTGTGGTAACATAGTTTAAAATTTTGCACATTTTTAGTGAACACTCGACAGACTACGATAATCTTTATAAGACAGTAGCGTACGTCGAGTGTCAGAGCTATCACGAATTTTGCAAAATCAGAAAAATGAATAGTTAACGTTTTTCCTGATTTTGTTCTTACTTTAAAACTATCTTAGTTTCTGCAATATAGTCTCACAATTTGTTAAATTTTATAGGGAACTTTATGAGCTTTCGCAGTCTATGAAAAACAGTGGTGAACCTGAGATGTGAAAATCACCAGGAATTTTCAAAAATCGGGATGCTGATGTATCTTCCTGTTTTTGGCCTTCATCCCTTTGTACCCTCTTGATTTTTCTTTAAACATGATGAATTTTTAAAAATTTTTTATAAACTTTCTCTTATATATGTTAGCTAGTATGCACCTCGATTCTCAAAGCTATTTAAAAAATCGAAAAGGTCAATGGTCAACGTTTTTCTTGACTTTTGATCTTCATTGCAAACTCTCCCTTTTACAGAAAACTCAATGAGCTTTCATAGTCGGTGCGCCACAGTGATGTATCTCGATGCTTAATACTATTTCCACATTTTTAGCCTTCTTTCCTTCCTTATTCCGGCCCTGCTTTTTAAGTCCCGACAGCACGTCTATTACGCAATTACGCAAAAACTCCCTCCCATCACTTCAGTGGTAAATTGAAACCTTTTGAGCTCAATTTTCAAAGTTATCTCCTTAACACATGGGCTTAAAAGACGATTTTTTTAGGTTTCCTTACCCTAACCCTCTTGTACTTTTCAGGGCGACATGTAATCCAGCGGAAAGGGCCGTTTCACCTCCATTGGTGATAATTAGAGGACCCCGAGCTATGAATCCCTTTGGAGAAGTTTAGAGGGTGCTTTTCCCTATTAAGTATTAAACAGGTAGGCAAGTTTGTCTGAATTTATTGTCATTCCAAGCGTGTTGGGGCATTTGAGCTTTGCCAAAATGATAAATAGAAGGCTCTATAATATTCTAGTGCTCAACTTTACCTTGCTAAGTCATTACTTTCGCATAATTTGCCTTTACCCCTCTCACATCCAGGCGTGAACTTGACACGACATTAAGATGAATTCACATGTAAATTGTCTGGAAACTAACCAATCGAATAAATTTCCACGTTGTGCCAAGCTAAAGGTGCATGAGTATCCAGGCGGAATCCAGACGGTGTTTTAGGAAGCATAAAAGTTTCAACATGCAAAGGCTTTTTGGAATGGAGGACGTTGTGGATTATCCCGATCAATTAATACTAAGTTTGGACCAGCTGAGACGCATAAATTTCAGTTAAATATGGCCAGTTTTGTGGTTTATGTAGTCAACAGCAGTTGTTTTGCAGTGATAATTATTTATCCCTGCAATGGACCCTTTATGGGAATTTAACCAGCGTTAAATCCCGCTTTTGAAAACGTGTATGGCGCCTGGTGGGTGCTGATACTGTTAAATATTGCCCAGGGATCGAAGGTCTTTTTTAACTGCAAAAATTCCCTTTCCAGAAAAATCCCTACGTAAATATTTTCGCACTTTTTCATATATGGGGCTGGGCCTATAAATATTATGCTCCATTATCTGCTATTACATTTTGGCTTTCAGTTCATTTTTCCTTGTTCCTTTAAAAGGAAAGTTAGAATTTGTTTTTAATCCAACTTTATCCCATATGAAGGTGCTCTAATAGGAAAGATCAAAGGGATATATTTCATATCTCTTATCTCTTTTAAGCTGGAAAAATCCCCGCATTGCATGTGGCACGGAAAGCCATATCTGATAAAGACTTCCTGCAAGGATCTTTTTCGCCAGGAATTTGCATGATACGATGTACTTAAAGGGCTAATAACCTTCATGTGTATGGATTTTTCTTTCGTTTCAGACCTAATGTTAACCAGTCGCTCTTTGAGATGCTTTATTTGGAGCTGGAGAAAGGCAGGTGGTCGTGGAGGGCTCCGAAGCACAGAAAATGCTTAAGACATTAGCACTGCGACATGAAAGACTCGATAATATTCCCCATATTTTTGTTGCTTTTTCAGTTTTTCAGTGTAGACGCCGATACAGGTGAGTTCACTTTAACAGACGATGAAGTAAGAATCTTGATTCTCCAGTTTGTTTCCTTTGACCTTCCCATTTGCAAGGAAATGAAGATTATTTAGGCCAGAGCTTTGGCTTTATTCCAGGATCAATATTGCGTAAAATACCTCCTCTATCTTAACTCACAATCTCGATTTACTCTATTCAAAATGTTTGAAATGCGCTAAATTTTCGTCACTAAAGTTTAGCTAAGTAGTTTATTTCGCACTGCTTTACAGCTTTCAGTACGCCCCTGACTTTTTACCACCGGGTTTGAAAATCTCAGTTTTTATGCATGAATTTTTCTCTTTGAATCTAACATTTACCTCAGGGGCGTAAGTAAATCCTGAGAGCTCTCATATTTCCAGTACGTTACTGATTTCAATTTTTGCAGGTGAAATTCCAGGCTTAGAAATCATCATCTCCCCATCACACGTAGCCCTTAGCGGAGACCTACATATCAAAATCGTCTCTTCAGCGTTTCTTCCACTCGTGGTCCAATTATCTCGTTTAGAAGGTAGTACCGTTCGTCCACTTACCACTTTTCCCGTCTATCCAGAAGCCAGTGCACTTAATAAGAACCTGACGCTGGTTAAGGTGCAATGCGGGTACTTCTCCAGGGGAGGGCAGTATTATGTGCAAGTCAAGAAACAACCAATTTTGGGTGAGTTTTGATTTTTTCTTGGAGTTTGAATGAAACGTTGGTTTAGGTGTAAATTCAACTGAGTCTGGTGACTCAGAAACAATTACCAAAGTGATCGACGTGCGATGGCCAATGCCTCAGCTCACGGTAACCCCGGAAAACTTGAAAACTTATCCAGAAACTTCGGTAACTTCGATCCTGACTTTCCCGGAAGTGGAGTGTCTTCCAATAAAGGGAACACCAACTTCGGCATTGCCAGAATTTTGGCTTGAGTTGCACTATTGCGGCGATTCCCTGCTGAATTGCGGGGAAGGGAGTAGTAATAATTCCAATCATCAGGTATATTCTTATAGAATAATATATTTTGGCGAGCCAAAAAATTGGGTTTGTAGGTGCTTTATTCGAAGCAACTGAGAGGATTGCCAGGAAGACAGGTTTTTTTATTGAGGTGCGAGCTTTTTGGCTTGTCTGGACACTATTCGATATTTTTACGTCCCATTAACCCCGATCCAGTTCTCCCTAGAACCGCGGCCTATGTAAAGGTAAGATGATTAATTTTTTGCGTTAAATTTAATAAAAAAGTTCCAAATACGAAAACTCCCTGGACACTAAGCAAACACGGTAGAATTTCCTTTCAGAATCAGGCAATTTACCATTACGTTTTCGCGCTTCTTCGCCCTTCGCATTAAAAATTAATTAATGCCACATCGGCTATCGTTAATGGATTCAATTTCGTTTTGCAGAAAATCTGTTTTGATACAGATTTGAGAAGATTCATTCTAGTGCTGCAATAAATTAGGTGGGAATCCTTTGATCTATTAGAATATACTGAATTAAAACAAACTCAAAAATTCTGGAATCCTGCCGTTTGAAGCTCAAAATACTCAGATTTTGATCGAAATTCTGCAGGTCTACCATCTCTCGAAGATGGCCCGCCACTTCTTCCCGGAGCTTTAAGAGTCATTATCAAAATTTCCTGATACTTTATTTCATGTGTGGCACCATTTGATGATTCAGTTGTCCAAATATCGCAAATTCACAAATTTTGAAGTTAAACATTTCCAACAATCAGTTGAACTTTCGGTAAGTTTAACATCTCTCGATGATGACTTGCCACTTCTTCCCAGAACCGCCAAAAGAACGTGGGCACCTCGTTTAATATCGAATTAGGATCTCATTGTCTTTTTCAGGTGTATTGGAGCGACCAATTCGTCTTCAACGTCCACGCTCACTCGATCATCCCCTGCGATATACACGGTGGAGTAACTGTCTTATTCGAGTATCCATCCTGTATATTGGCTAATCGGGATCGAGTTCGGTTATTCGGTAGATTACGCGCAAATGTGGCATCTGTGGCTCCTCCAACAAGTTTGGAATACGTTTCAGAACAAAAGGTAGGTCTCCTGAGTTTGTTATCTCCGAGTTTAAGCAATTAAAGTACACCCCCTCCCTCTCGGCACTAACCTTTCCTTAATTATTGCACCAAAGTTTTTAATGAGACGTTGCAGAGCGCTCGTTAAGGGTGTAGTATTTTGCTAGATGTGACCCGAAAAAACATTGTTTTCGCTAATGCGGCTTGTTCCCGTAAATTAGTGTGGCAACACTAAGTACCTGGTTTGAATCAATGTACTTAATTACGGAGTTTCTTGGAAATCGCCCTAAATACGTCAATCTCCGGACTATTATATTTTTTGGGGCCCCACAAATAACCGCGTTTGAATTTTTAATTTTTTTATCGATGTTTCCCCCCTCTTGGGGTGCTGCGAGCTCCGTTCTGACACCATCAGTGCGTTATACGCCGGAAAATTTCTCCAACGGACTAGTTCTTAAGCTCGTAAGATAAAGAGATGAGAAATCGCTGAGAATAAAAACTCGCGAGCATTTTGTGCTCCCGCTTTGTGGATATCCGAGCGGACTGATCAGCCCCAGATTAATTCTACATTTTAAATAGATTCATTTTCTGCTGCTTTGACGGGCGATATACGGTGTGTTTACATGTACACTCCACTGGAGATAATGTTTTCCATTAAAGGGTGGACGTTTCGAGTTTCCTCTGGTTTTCCATGGCAACGTAACAAATATCCCAGGCGTCAGAAAGTCAACAAAAATTTCCAGCTTTTTCATTTTAGAAGGAAAAGTTGCCTTTCCGACCCCTCTATGATATTTCAAAATTGCAAAAATCTCGTGTTTTGCACCTCGGAGCTAATGTCTTTTGAGCATATCATCCCCAAAGTCAATTGAGATAGATTCTGATTAAGAGGCAGACTTTCGGTTCCGGATCAACAAATTTCTACGAAAAATTTGCCTTCTTGGCCCCTCTATAACATCCGAAATACTTTGTGAAGAAATGCGGTTTCTTGAATATCTACATTACCCTAAAAACTAGCGCTTTAGAAAAGACATCGCTGCGCCTAACAGCTGCTTCTAAAAACGGACATTAAGTTAGACAAAAAGCAAAACTGTCACAATTTTTAATGTTAAACAGCGTTGCCAGATGCGGCCCAAAATCTGCGTTTCACGTAAATTTTTTCTGAGGCTTCTCCCTAAGTAATTGAGAACTAGTTTTTAGAGATGATTTTGAATTTTTCCAGATTGCCAGGGGCCAGCACAGTCTCCATTTTGATTGTGATTTATTTACTGACAAATACGTGGAATATTGTTTCGTTTACGTGAGCCAAAGCATATCAGGAGCAGTTGCTGACGTCAGAGAAGACTGCGTTCCAACCCTCCCTGTAACAGGTAAAAATCATGCCGCAATGAATTAATGTGAGGATTATGCTACAGACCCGCGTATGCATTCCCGAATATTTGACTAAATTATGCTAAATTATCGGGATAACTTTAGTGCATTTCTCAGATTAAAGACGGGACACTAAATGCAGATTAAATTCCAGGAGGATCTTTCCCTTACTCCCTGAAATTACAGTACGTTTAATTAAACTGAAAACTTGTGCTCGTATATTATTGGAAAATAAAACAATAAATTCCAGGCTAAAGAAGTAATATGTAATTAATATCTCGGGATTCGTAAAGCTTTCTTGATTTTAATAAATCCTTTGTCATGTTAAAACGAGCTTCTGTGGCCGATATTTTCCAACCAGGGTTTGTCAAGGGGTTCTTGTTAAGCAGTTAATTTAAATTCCGAATATTCAAAGTTGGGATTTTCAATTGCTTTTCTTTGCTGGGAATCAAATCAAAAACCGCTAGAAGTGTCGTTTAGGGAAATTTTACGTGAAGTTTGTTTTTATTGCATTTTTCAGAGCAAGAAAGGGGTGGCTGGAGCCATTGGAGTGAATGGACCACATGCTCCAGCACATGCATTGGAGGCATTCGCAGCAGATATCGACTCTGCGACTCTCCTCCTCCGAGATACGGAGCTAAATTTTGCGAGGTAAGCCCTTGTAGTAATCTTCTACCACCCCTTGTAGCTATAAGAGTGGAAATAATCAATACCACCCTTTGAGGCCATAGCAACCAACCTTCCGGCGTGTCAGTTTGGTATTAGCTGCATATATTTTCGCATCGAAAAACTAGTTTGAAAAATGGCTAAAGCGAAGAAAGGCAAAGGCAAAAAGAAAAAAGTCAAAGAAGAAGACCCGAATGCTTTGACTGAAGTGGACAAGACCTTCTACGAGCTAACTATCGCGGATTTAAACCGAAAACTCGCGAGACTACGGTCTTTGACCCAGGAACTGGAGCTGAAAACTGAGGAGCTGCATCAAGACTTGGACAAAAACGAGGAGGATAAGTCGGACATTATCACCTTCTTGAAGCGGATGCTGCAGGAGAAGACTTGCGAAGTCAGCGAGCTGGAGGAGAGAATCACTGCGATGCAGGAAACGCGGCAAACTGAGACTGAGCAGTTTGAAATGAAAATCGCGAAGATGGAGCAGGAATTCAAGCAAATGCACGAGCAGCTGACCTCAGAAAACAAACTCTTAGAAGGCAAACTTAGCTCCCTAGAAGAGTTTAGGTCTCAAAGAGATGAGCTCATGAGAAAATTCTATAATCAAGAAAAGAAAATGGAGTCGCAAGAAAAAAGACATCAAAGCGAGATGTATAAAATTGAAAGGAAATTCATCATAAGTAAAGATAAGCTAAAAAAAGATGTGGAGGCCCGGCTTCTGCAGCTCTCAACTGAGTTCCACGATGCCTCAGAGCTGCGCATTGCTGCCACCACTCACCGAGTCATTAGGGAGAATATTACAGTTAATAACGAGTTCGATAACATGCTGCAAATACATCAGAAACTCTATAGAGACTTTTGTAGCCTCAAAACCAAGGGAATTGTCTTGAGGCAAGAGGCAAAGCTGCACGAAGCAGAAAAAAATAAATGTCTGAGTAAAGTCCTGGCCCAAGTAAAAATCATCGAAGAAATCACCAAGAAGAACGAATGTTTGATAAAGGAGCTTGGAAGGTATAAGAAGTATGAGGCTGAAATTGGGGAAGCCAGAGAGAGCATTAAGAAGGATCAGGATGTTATTGTTAATTTGGAATATAAAGTGAGGCTTCTGGAACAAAACTTGCACAAAATTAAATGCGATAATTACGCGCTAGAGACTGAGGTTTCGCACCTTAAGTTTGAGAATGAGCGGCTAGATGACATTTTGATGGAAGGAGTCAGTTGCATCAAAGAAACTTTGATGATTCCTACTGGCAGTGCCACGTCCATTAGGTCCTCCCGGAGGGAGAGCATGCTCAACACCCTCTTCTCCTTGTTAAGCAAAGGTCACGAGAGAAGAATGAAAAAACTCTCTTTGGAAACTGTATCTTCAGCTGACTCTATATATGCCCTTGGAGATTTGGGTTTTGTCCCCAAACCCGCAGACCCTAGATCTACAGCCCAAACTTGTAGAAACATGTCTTCACAAGTTGGTGCGAGCTTTGAAGAATTTCTTCTTCATGGTCCTACTATAGAAGCCAACAAGGGTGAGTTCTTGTTTAACAAACGCGAATCTCCGAGAGACGAGACCGAAGAAGAGAGTGGAGCATATGATCCATTTGCCGAAGAAGAGGAAGAGGAGTTAGAGCGGTCATGGGGGGATGATAATGCTGAATCATCGATAGATGAAGCAGCGAAAGATGATGCAGCAAAAAGTGAAGTTGCTAAACCTGAAGCAACTGAGAGAGGTGATGAGAAGCAAATAGAAACTCAGGACGGAGACTCTAAAGGTTGAAAGGAGCAGAGCAGGGGCTAGAATCGCTGTATAAATCAGTACTAAATATATGAATAGTTTTTCCTCCATTTGACTTGCTTTACTACTAAAATATGCTTTCCTACTATTCCCTCCTACAAAAAGATTGCCATCTTTTTACTATGCAGTAAAGCAACACTTTACCGCACACTGAAACTTTTTACCGCAGGTGTCGAGGTGGATCAAAAGTCTTAAAGGTTTAATATCTTAATTCAAGAAGCTTTTCCTATGCTGTGTTTTAGGGCCCTTCTGTTGAAACCGAGCAATGCGGTGTGGGAATAGGCAAAAGCTGGGAATGCATCTACAATGGAGCCATTTCATCCAGCAGCTTCGTGCCTGCGAAAATTCCAGAAATCCAGGCCGAGGTGGGCCAATACTGCAGATGTGGCTGCGTAGTCCACTTGGGCCAAACCAAACCCAAGCGACTTCTGGCCACATCCAGTCAAAGTTGCCCTGGAAGGACTTTTTGGCTAGTTCAGGTTATTACGAAAAATTTAACTTCCCACATAGTTCCTTGCATAGCACTCTTTTAGGCTGATGAAGACTGCATTATCCAGTTTCGTGTGGATCAATTCAACTTTCCTTGCGGAAACCAGTGGCTTAAAATAAGGGATGGAAGCGCCCTTTCTTCTCTGCTTTTGGCGGATTTGACGGGACAGCCCGGCTCTGTGCCCTCTGCGCTCAATTCTACAGGCCCAAATCTACTGCTGGAATTCTATACTGATGATCTGAGCATGGCTGGGCAGATTTGCGATGGAGGATTTCTTGCCGAAGCTAATCAAATTAGTAAGTAATTTTCCAGGGTTCAAACTATAATCCGTTTATTATAAAAGTAGACTGACGTCATCATACAAATAACACGCATTGTTGCCAAATCTGACAGGATTTTGGAGAGTCTCGGATTAAATTGAATTTTAATAGTAATAGCCGTAGTAATAGTATGCGAATATTATGCAATAAATAATGTACCTGGAAGTTTCTTTATGTAATATTTTTTGCTTAAAGTGAGTTAAATAAGCTTAAAAAGGTAATAATACATTTTTAATTTAATTTCTCTCTAACAACCTGACTGAAAAGCATTTTCGCTGCTGTCGCTGTCTTCATTCACACTGATAATTAAGGGTAAGAGTTCGTCTCGATCCAGAATGGACTTCCTTTCATACCACTGATTAATAATTTTGTCAGTGGGTACGACTGTTTTTTTAGATTTCAGGAGTTATTGTGGCAAGTGCTTCATGCCACATATAAAGACAATCAATTTCTGTATTACCATCTCGACCAACATGTCGATTATAGTAATTTTTGGCAATAGTCCATAGTTTTTCAATTGCATTAAAAATGCAATGGGACGGTTCGAGTTGATAAGTCTCAAGACCGTATAAATCAAGCGCGAAGTGATGAACGACAGCCCTTGAACAGTTCTTTCCATTTAATTTCATCCAAAAGACTATTTAACGTAACTTGTTTTCCTTTAAGACTTATATTCTATTATTAAATTAAATGTAAAATATATATGTCCAGAGTTCAAAAGTTAGGGTGTCTTTAGTGGTTTAACTAGGGAGATTGGCGGAGACACAAGAGGTAATAAGTTTCTTAAACTTACGGATTTTATACAAGTCCTAAGTAGTATTACGAATTTCGGCAGTTTAAAATTGGGTCGTGGATGACTTTTTTTATCCTACTACGTTTTTTCTTGGGTGATCTGAGGGGTTCGCCGGATTTCGTTATTTTGGAAATTGCCACAACAGTAGAATGTTCCAAGATAAGTGCTGCAGCTACACACTGTTAGAACATTAATTTTTTTTTAAATTAACTTTTCAATTTAAATAATATCGAATAAACTCACCTCTCACACAGCGGTTGAAGGCAATAAAGGACCGTTGTTCTCTCGCTCCTGTTGAAAACATTGATTTAAGGAGGCAACTAGATGTTTACACCGGTTATTTAAGTGTTTCGACGTTATTTCGCAGATTTGTTCTTAAGAGAACAGATTTTAACGTAAAGTAATAATAAATCGAATGAAAATATACTCAAAATGAACCGAAAAACAAGAAATGCACAAGAAGCAAATTTTGCTATCAAAATTTTGACAATTTAATGTTTGAAATTACCGAAAATATGTGTCAACGCTGCATCAGGGCGGCCCAAAATGGGGTAACTAGACTCACAAATCGCATTGCAACAAACAAAGATAAAGCTATATTTGTGGGTTGGCAACAGTTAATTTCAATTGTGACGTCGGTCTGCTTTTAAATAAACGGACTTTATGAACTATTATATAATACACATATAATACAATATATATTGTTGCTCAGGATTGATAAAACTGAACATCACCGAAGTGGCAGTGGCTCATAGCATGAGCTCAGCGATTCCAGCTGTAGTTCTAAAGCTGACTGCTGTGCACATCGCTGCTTTATTCTTCCTCAGCGGGCTGATTATCGCCACCATTCTCCTAGGGGTGCAGTACGTGTTTCGCTATAGGAAATACCAAGTCGCCCAATTGGAGGATCAAGATTCTTTGGCTGGTAAATAGTTTTAATTTTGTGTTTCTTCTCATGGGAATGAAAAGCGCAATTTTCCGCTCATTGACTGGAAAATTTGCGTTGCAGCCTCGAGTACAAATCTCCCGATGATGTCGACTCGAGCTCAATCGAACGCGACGCTCTTATCGGAAGTAATTTCCCTAACTAGGATGCGCCCTTTGAATATCAAAGGGCGACAAAACAAGCACACGAGTCTGAAGGAGTCGGTGGAGTGCGATCGAGACGCAAATGGAGAAGCCACATTATCGTAAATAAACGATTTAATGTTTTTCTCCCTCATTGTATCGATGCTCATTATAACAGAAAAGCGGAAAAATCCCCAAGTGGCAGTACCACCACTTTAGTACCTCCAAACGAAACAATGCCAACTTTGGCTGATCCCGAATCAGACGAAGTCACCCCTATCAGTAGCGTGCCTACATCTCCCCAGAGTGTGGCTCAACAGGAGGGGGCCAGGAGTGGGTCATCATTGAGCGAAGAGAAGAAGAAGTCTAAGGAGTTGGAGGCAGTATCTCCAGACATAGCAAAAACCAGAAGGAGTAGTAACGGGACTCTAACTAACGTGAGCGATGAGGAAATGTGCTCTAAGAGTGATCCGGTGAAGTATTTATTTACAGTTTTATTTTAAGTTAAACTCACAGTAGTTTCCTTGTATTTCATACTTCCTAAGTCGTGCAACTTCCATTTTGGCCACTCTACAGGGTGTCTATAAGATCTATACAAAATTAAACCACAGATTTTTGAGGCGAAAACATGACGATTTAACCGAGCTGACCTTAATCCAAAATTAGACTGTTTTAAAAGTATAGGACGTCAAAGTAAAGTTAAAAAAAGGGAAAAAATATGTTACTTCGTTTGTTATACTACTATTTGAACAAAATGCTGCATAGGGGGGTTTTTAGGGACGAGAAATCAAAATGCGCTTACCTTTTCAACACATATTGTAAAGGGCGCTGTTAGCGTTAGGTGAACTCTCTTTAAAGGGGCACAACTTTTTTATCACCCGGTATAAAATTTATTTATCACTAAATGTACGTTTTCCTACATGTTTCATGAAAAAATTATCTTGGTACAAGTCTTTACGGGCATTGCTTCTTGAGATATTTAAAATTTAAAATTCGGTGCATGCCTTGACAAATAACTTAAAAAAACATTTTCATTTATACAGGGTGGTCCAATTGCTGTGGGCCACTATTGCTATCTTCTAAATCATGGACATTACAAGTTCGGTTAAATTAGACAAAAGTTGTCAAATTTGATGACAAGTTAAGATCTCGAGACACTGTTGCCAAAATTTGTTCGGTTTCGGAAATATTGGAAAAAAATAGAATTTTGCCAAAAACGTGTTTTGTAAATAAACCGAAAACTAAGGGTTTCAGAAAAAAGTTTTTCTCATAACATTTTATTGTTTTTAAGCTTCTACACACTAATGATACATTTTAAAAAATAGCACTTTTAGTTTCTGAAATATCGACACTAACTTCAATTTTTTAAATGCGGACCTGGATTTTTCATTTATTATTTTAAATGCATGTTTTATCCTAATTTCACTGATGAATTACATGTTTACATTTGCCGACGTTTCGTTATAAAAATTCATCACCAGAGTTTATTCCCTAAAAAATACGAGTCCAACCCTGGATTTGAGTTGTAAATTACATGTAGGCACACTTGCTACAAATAATTACAAATGTTAAAAATGTTCCCCATTACTTTGAAGACATTTTCGAGCGTTTTTTATAACTTTTTTGTAAATTATTTAACATAATAGGCGTCAGTTTTTCACAGGCGGCTCGAATTTTAAAAATAATTTTAAATATTTTCAACAAGACGGTGCTCCAGCACATCGTCATCGTCGCTGCAATAGATATCTAAATACCTGGAAACTCAATGCTTGGATTGGAAACAATGGTCCTATAAGCTGGCCACCTCGATCACCAGATATCACGCCCATGGATTTTTCGGTGTGGGGTTTTATTAAAGATCAGATCTATCAAACACCCCCCGTAGATTTGGACGACCTTATTTTTAAAATTCGAGCTGCGTGTGAAAAACTGAGCCCTATTATGTTAAATAATTTACAAAAAAGAGTTATAAAAAACGCTCGAAAATGTCTTCAAAGTAATGGGGAACATTTTTAACATTTGTAATTATTTGTAGCAAGTGTGCCTATATGTAATTTATAACTCAAATCCAGGGTTGGACTCGTATTTTTTAGGGAATAAACTCTGGTGATGAATTTTTCTAACGAAACGTCGGCAAATGTAAACATGTAATTCATCAGTGAAATTAGGATAAAACATTCATTTAAAATAATAAATGAAAAATGCAGGTCCGCATTTAAAAAATTGAAGTTAATGTCGATATCTCAGAACCTAAAAGTGTTATTTTTTAAAATGTATCATTAGTGTGTAGAAGCTTAAAAACAATAAAATGTTATGAGAAAAACTTTTTTCTGAAACCCTTAGTTTTCGGTTTATTTACAAAACACGTTTTTGACAAAATTCTATTTTTTTCCAATATTTCCGAAATCGAACAAATTTTGGCAACAGTGTCTCGAGATCTTAACTTGTCATCAAATTTGACAACTTTTGTCTAATTTAACCGAACTTGTAATGTCCATGGTTTAGAAGATAGTAATAGTGGCCCATAGCAATTGGACCACCCTGTATAGTACAGCAAAATAAATAATAAAAAAATTGGTAAAGTCAAATAAAAACATGAAGATTTTTAAAAAGTGTTAACAATTAAAGATTAATTGAATGTTTTGACTTTTTTCGTTTCTTCTGTGGTAGAATTTTGTACAGGCCTTTTAGAGACACCCTGTATATTATAAATCTCGGCACATCCAAACACAGATTTTTCCCGCAGAGCCACTTCACCGGAGCGCTTTTAAATGTGCACAAAACTTTCCCACTTTATCATCCTAAAATAACTCCAAAGGACTAACAAAAAAATATTCAAAACCCTAATTTATTTTCATTCCAGGGATGCTACTCATCTGTATCCAGCATGGTTAGCACTGCAACCATCCGAAGCACCAATGCCAAAGCCACCAAAGAGAAGCGAAACCGGGAGAAACTTCTTGCCGGCCCTGGAGGATCGGAATTCTCCATTGCAGGCCCTGATAATGATTTTGAAATGGATTATTATGATTACAACGTTGTAAATGCGGGGGCTGCGCCTGGATCATATCTTGGCATGGACCCTGCCTTCCTAGTGTGGATTCCCCCTTTAGATGACACTGGAGAAATTCTGCCGGAATGTCACGAAATGACTGATATAAGGCCTAAAGTCTACGTGGACCCTGGTAGCAACGGAGAGTCTCCAGAGGAGGAAACTTTGCTGCCGAAGCCCCGGAGGAGATCTGTGAGTGAGAGCACTGGCACACCATCTCCGGTCATTAAGAGAAAAGTTAAAAAAGTTTATCCGTTAGTGCACGGTAAGTTCCAGTTGTAATTGAAGTTCTCCTTGAGAATTGTTAAATCTAGGTGTTAACACATCGTCTCCTTCGATGGACAACAAGTACGCAACAGAATCCGAACAATTGCTGGACAATAAACGAGTGACTAGTGTGCAATTGCACGAGCATCCAAGGAAAATTAGGTCATTTTCTCCTGAAGACATGGAGAAGGAGACCAAAGTGGAAAAGTCTCCTAGCAGTGTAAACAGTAGTATTTTAGATGAAATTCGCTTTGCCGATGATGATGTGGAGGAGATGAATTTCACTGAAATGACGTCTGTTCTTGACGGATAATTTTAGTTCCTTCGTAATTAAAAAATTGGGAAATTACCAACATTTGGCAACCCCGCATCACTGCTGAGGAGTCACAATGTGACGTCGCTCCTATATAACGATTGGTTGAAAACCAATATGGTAGAAAACAAACGAACGCTGCAGAGTTGCCGAAAGTCCACTGGTATATCAAGAAACACTAAACTTACCTCGAAGATTGATTTTTTCATAAATTAATTTATCTAACTGACGCATACAGGTTGTTGAACTAGATCATATCGTTCATAAAATATCGCACGCTTTGATATTTTTTATTTATCACGACCAAGAATAGAACGTAGATACAGACGTAGTAGGTATACCTTAAGAAATTTACAGGATGTTTTAAAAATGTTATGTCAAACTTACGGAGGTTATAGAGCACATTGCGGTGAACACATTTTACATAGAAATCTCTAATCAAAAATGAGCCGTTTTAGTTCCATAGTCATGTTTATTCGACTGTGCCAACTTAACTGAATAGAATAAAAACAAACAAAATAAACACTTTTTTATCTCCTGACTTACTAACCTATTATACAATGCACACGTTCTTGTGGGTATAACGGAATAGAATATGATTCCCACCATAACGGTGCACCGGCAAACTTTGCCTGTACTATGCAGGATCATCTAAACCGTTTCATGGACGGTGGATCGGAAGACGCAGATCTATCAGGTGGCCAGTGCGAAGACCCGATTTAAGGCTTTTCTTTTGAAGTTACATCAAATCGTTGGTGTATGAAACTCCTATAGCTACCCAAGAGGATCTGTTGGGAAGAGTGACGGCAGCCTTCGTTTTGTGGAACCAGATTCGCACATCTTATAACGGCTGCGCTATTCAATGATTCAAAGAACAAATTTCTGTAACCATGTTGAAGGTCGCCATTTTGAATTTGTATTATTTTTTTGCATCGTCTTTAATAAAAATGAATTAAATATGAGAAGTCTTCTGGTGCCAATTAGCTACCATTACGTTTTTGAACAGAAAGTTGTTCATCGTAATGTCCCTGTAACCTCCTTAAGTTTGGTACAACCTTTTAGGAACACCCTGTTCAAGTATCGTGCAATATCTTATTGTAAGGTAAGGGTATAACAAAAGACTAGAAAAGAGATTTAAAATCAAAGACATTAAATATTATTTATTGACGTTAGATATATTGGGATAAGATCAAAATTTTCTCAGGTATTTTTAGAGGGAATTCGACAATTGCGGACTATTTGAGACTGACTGCTTAATGAGAATGAAGGTGTCTAAATGTTGTTTAGAAAATAGGTGTTTGGTTTTTTGTAGGATTTTAATGGCTTTGGCTGGTTCCTAAAGAGGCTCTCAATTTAAGGACTAACTCGACGTTTTCCTTTGTCCGTCTCACTGTAAAACTTGTAAATAAACATATAACAGAGTTCTAAACGAAACCGTGTCTCTAAGGCGTTGGCTTATCAAGGTTCAGCCTTAGCATCTGACGATACCCTACATTTTACAGTTATATCTATAGGTAGTATTTTTTGTGATAAACTCTAGTCATGCAACTTCATAAACATAACAAACCTATCTACATCTATTGTGTAAGCTTATTACCGTGTCTATATTAAAAAGTATAAATCTATATTAGGCTGCATAGCATAGGCCTGTAAACAAGTAATTTCTAAGACCATAAATCGGTAGTAAAAATCCTAAACTCAGCAAATCAAAATGTCTATTTTTCTCAAATTTTTCTAGTACCAAAATAATGATTTTGATTCATGCATAATATTATTTATTTACGCATATTCCATTTGTTATTTAGTGTTGTAAAAGCAAAATTTGTTATTGAAATAACATTCATTGAATCCTCTTTTAGCGCAGCTGGTGTAATAAATAAAATAAAAAAGTAGACATTTAAAGTAGGAAAATGTTATCTTTTCTAGTCCGTGTTCTCATATGAAGCTTTGTTATTAGAAAGTAAGTTATTGTATATTTATTTCAACGATATTTACAAATGAAACTGGTAAATAAATAGTATAATTAGGTTTAATGGTGTTTTATTAGCGCCCGGGAAGACAGAAATAATAGTTTTTCTTGAGTTTATTCAAAAGAACCGGGATCCTGAACCCAAATTTCAGACCTCAAGTTTAGTCTAAGAACGTTACAATATTTGACTACATCGGCCAAAAATCGCTAGAATACACTGTATATTTTATATCGGTACCTGCTCAGGGCGGCAGACTTTCCTGGTTGGCAGCTCTTCTTGGCGGAAGAGGGGCGGTGCTTAAAAATTTCCCCCAGAGCGCCAGATTCCCTAAGACCGGCCTTGATCTATACCTTCAGCAAGATCAGTTCCGCAATACCCAAGCGAGCAGTTATCTAGATATTGAAATCAGTGGTGTAGCTCGATTATCGATTCCAATGAAATTTCATTATATTTAGATGAAATTACCCTCTCGTAAAACGCTGAACTGTCTGAGATCCCTGTACAACAAAACCATAAATTGCAGGATCGATATTCCAGGGATTTCCCAGTTAAGTGTTGTACAGAAATCTGGTTGCTTATAAGCGCAGCGCCATCTATATAGCGCCGCATAAAGCTCTAAAGGCCTATTTTGGATCAATAAAGAGTGTGAAGATCTTATGCAAAGAGTGCGCTTTTAAGCTGCACGAGGGCAGGCAGAGGCTCAAACTAAAGTAAGATTTTAATTTACATTCCGAGGCATAATTATCCTCAATCTCGATGTTTCTGGACTAATCGCGAGTTTAATCCTCCAAAGATTTATTTCGGTTGATCCGAAGATTAAAATTAACATTCGGTGGGTATTCTATGCTAATTTTATGTCTACCCCAAATTATCGAAATTGGCAATAAACCAGAATGACTAAGGACATATTGAAGTGCTAGTACATAAGCAGAGGGATTCACACAATATCAAGAACATAAAAGGAAATATTAGCATTACAATAGGGCGCTTCTCGAACTAGTGGTGTCATCTGCCACCCCAAAGAGTGGCTCTTCACAAGCTTTTAATTTTTCAATTTCATTAGTAAAATATGCGCGATACAAAGATTATCCGGAAAAGTCCCAGAAGGCCACTAGATGGCTACACTTCGCGGGGAAACCCAATACAAGCCCAGGATTACAGGTCTACGAGGTGTCTGAACGAAGTGCCATAAATTCAACCGTGTTTTCTAGGTCCCAAAAAATGACGAAAACTCCATATAAATATACAGGGTGATAGGGAAATAATTTTCGTTTAATTAGTGATGAAGAACATCATTTGGAGCAAAAATGTCCCTTGCAGCGGGGGTTGTAAATACAACCATTTCCCCGGAAAACAAACATCTTTTGAAAATGAGCAATTTCGTGTCGTGTTTATTTCATTTCGATATCTACCTATGTAAATAGCCGCAAAAACTAGGAATGCGTTCTTGCATGTTTTTTTTTGGTTTTGATAGGTTTTACAGTACCGAATTAACAAAATGGGCTAAATACACAAAATTTAAACACGCGATTTTTAGTTTATAATATTCTTTTGAAAAGCCATTTAACTTTAAATTGTTGTTGTCATTTCTAATTAGCATAACGTGTTACGTTATATATTTTACACCACTCACATCACAGTTAAAAACACAAATTTGTTAGTGTTTTTACTATATCAAATGTTCCATTGAACCATTTGCGTCCATGCACGCTCTACTCCGGGAACTTCTTGTCGAATCCTCTTCAATAAGATTTAAAATTTGTCCTTCGGCTTCAGGACTGAATTCTCGCTGTTGATCTCAATTTTGGTACATAGGAATTACGCTACCTGTATCCAGAAGCTTTTGGGAAATTTGCACAAATGTTTGCTGAGCTGGAAGTTTGCTTTCTGGATAACGATTAGCCTTATCCAGAAATGCGCATGATTCAATTTTTGAAGAAAAATTTTAAAAATGTTTAGTAAAGCTTAGAATCCATCGATTTGTTAAGTCTCAATTTTCTCGAAAACCGTTGGAAATTTCGACTTATATTTTTACTTATATTTCATTTCATTTTCATATTTCGACATATTTTCCTTATAAAATCGCCCATAAAGTTAAGTACAAAAAGTTTAGGTGCTTGTAAAGCACCTTCCCCTTATATTACCCTTCCCCGGAAAAATGTAGCAATTTCTTTATAGAGATATTACATAGACTTTATAGAGAAAGCACCCAAAAAGTTATAGTAAAGTGCAAAATTTCATTAATTTATCTTGAAACGTTTCGGAAATATTAATAAAAAACTACCCTGAGGAACCAACTTTCACACCCTGTACATCGAAAACGAAGCCCCTCTCGTTATATTATATTTATATGAGGCTTTCGTCATATTTTGGAACTTAGAATACGTGGTTGAATTTATGGCACCGTGTTCAGAGACACCTTGTATATTATATGACTAAGTCTTCTGTGGTTGAAAACATTCTCAAGGGGTTGCATAACGCCATGGCAATTCCATTTCCACAAGTCACGTGCCTGCGAAGCAACCGGATGTAATAATTCAGTACTATTTCTCGTTAATTGGCAATTGAAGGTTTGGTCAATAAAACGAATGTTTATTATGACTGGACACTTTTGACACCCCGCCACGCTTTAATTCGAAACGAATTGCCACCCTTTAGGATTTCCTGTGCGGACGTCGATATCGAGTGGGAAAATGGGTATTTTTGTCTTGTTGATGAGGATTTATTGCGCATATAAGCGCCCACTGAGGTCAGCTACAAACTGAATTCCAATGTCTTCTCATTAAGTATGGTAATTCCCATTCCAGGTCGTTGAATTGACTCGTTAGACTGAGTGGTTTCCATTAAACTTGCACAGACAAATAATTAAATTGAAGGGAAACCATTTAATTAAACAGATCGACGATTCATGCACCGTATGTCGCTGACTTTCATTTCAAATGTCTGAACTTACCAGTCATGTTTGTCTAGGGAGGTTCGCAATAATTATCTCCCTTTATCAGGACTATTTTAGTCCATAACGAAGTATTTCACCAGGTAACCCTATATCTCTAATACGAGGAACTAAGACGATAATAACAGTGTGTGTATGTGTAATGGGATACAATCATAGGACCTAACACAATATGGGCAAACTCTCAGCACAATGGGCCGGGTAATCCGATCAAAAAAGGCCAATATGTGTAGGAAATGACACTAATATTGAATACATTACCCCCAGGTATTGTCGGCTTTAATCCCGGATTAGCGAATATCCAGAAAATGGGAATATCTGGGCCTTTTTTTGAGGTTGTTTTGTGTCACGCGTTACGCGTCCAGTTTGATCAAGATTAGTGCCATCGAAAGTGATTTTCAATGACCGTAAATTCAGCTGCTGGTAATTATATTGGGTTAATCTGGTGAAGGGTTCTTTTAGACGTCCTGCAAGCGGGGATTTCCTCTATTTATCCCCAATATTATTTTTAATATGGGAAATGGTGATTAAATCCAAGAAGACCCAATTACCGATTTTTCTCAGAGACGTCTCGGTCTATGCATAATTAAATGCACTCTCCGATGGTAGAAATATAGTTTTGCAAAAGCTTTCAGGCTTCGTTAATTTCGAAATAACTTTATATTTCGTGTGGAAATCTGAAATTCCAATTTCCTGCCAGGTCTTCCCACGAAAAATGTCTTTCCGGAATTACGATTTTCCTTAGCGAAGCCTCATTTCAGTCTGAATCGTTAGAGCTACACTTAAAGGCAATTGCTCCACAGGTTTTCGAGATATTGGCGAGCGCAGCTCGAATCAATAAATTAGGCCCATTCTTAGCCCAAAGCAGAGACTTTTACAAAACTCTTCTATTGCGGCCTGATGTGCTCGGTGCAGTTCTAATAACAAACAATACATTTAATCCCCCGCCACCACGCTCCTCGGACATTATCTAAAAGTTACCTAACTACCCTATTGTATTCCACGAGGGTGTAAAACTTACTAATTGTTCCGCAAATTCAGCACGTGTCCGAACGTCCGGTCTTAGTCTGTAGATGAAGTTTGAACAGAAAATTCTCCTCATTAAATATAGTGTCGAGATAAATTGGTTTATTACTGGGCGACCTCAAAAATTCCTTCAACCATTAAATAAGTCGAACAAAGAGCAATTTAATGTGCCAAAAAGGAAAAAGCACCTTTCCAACCCAGAAGGCGTTAATTACAGTTATCCTCATACCATGTTGTAAATCACAGGATAGCTGGAGCACTGCAAAGATGCCAAACGTCCAGAATTAATGTCCAAAGGGCTTAGAGACTACGGCCTAGATTGTCTCAAATCTGTGTTGAATTTATGTTCCTTGTCTGCGTTTCAACTTAGCTGCTTTCTATGCAAAATAGCTCAAAATTCCAAAAACGCTAAATGCAAATAATCCCTCGGTATGGGCTCGTTATTTCCGATGTTAGAATAAACCGTAAACCATTTAATTGCATGTTAAAGCATGCCTGAACGACACATTGGTATTGGCGTTTTTATCGCGGTCATGAAACGGGTTTCCATTAAATTAGAAATGGAACCGTTCTGGGAAAGGAAATTTAAAAATGCCTATGATAATATGTATCTCTGGTAGGTATTCATATTGTGCATAATGGTTGAAATACTGTTCAAATCGGTCAAAGTTTTCATGTTATGTATGTGTACATAATGGGAAGTGGCAGGGCCGGACTGGGCGAGCTAACTAGGTGGTGATAGTCACCAAAGCCAAAAAGTTATTAGGAGTCTAATGTGAATTGCTTTGACTGACAGAAACTATTACATCAGCTTAAAACTCTAATTACACGGGAAATTTACATGTAAATGGGGTCAGGAGGTGAGGCTGGGTCCGTCCCTGAAATCTCATTTAAGAACCGATTTTTTGGACAGCACGCGAATTCATATGCATTCTATTTGTTTATACAATTATTCTGCTCGCTCTGTACACTTTTTACCAAGTTCTTCAACGTTTCATACCCGCGCATATTTCTGCTTCAAAATGCCTTTTCAGGAGTCTATTTAAACATTTAGAACACGGGAGTTGTCGAGGGTGGAAGAGGGAAGAATTTTAATTTTCTGCATTTTTTATTTACGTTTCTTTATAAAATTATTTCTTCACGTTTCGTCACGTGGTTTTGTAGCCTGTTTTCTGCTTCACATTATCTGTTCATGAGTTTAATGAAAAATTCAAAACAAGAGAGTTGTGTGGACCGAGAAAAACTTAAATTTGATTAATTTTTTGCTTTCTATTTTTGTATAAAACGCTTTGGCTCATTATGTAGAAGTTTCCGCAAATTTCTTTACTTCGTCTTGTATCTTTAGGTTTCTGCTCGTGACCACCTCTTTAGGAGCTTATTTAAAAATTCGAAGCAAGGGGCCAACAGGGGGCGGCAAATCAACACCATATTTCCCTTAATGTTTGCAATCTGCTTGCATTCTCTCACCTTCAATCTCAACTAGAAATCTCATTCACCATACATAAATAAAGGGCCGGCACATAACAATCCTCTTAGTAATGAAAGTTGTCACTAGCGTGCAAAATTCCCTTTTTAAAGGGCTGCAATATTGCCCTTTTAATCCCCTTCACGGGCCATTGTGAAATTTTAATATGTCCCTTATTATCTGTCTTTGTCATTGTTGTTTTAATATAAATTCTTAAGTGAGTAAGCAGTATGTTGGCAGAAATTCCTGCAGGCAGTGCAGTTGTGATAGGGATTTACGTAAGATTTTAAACCTAAATTAAATCCCCATAACGCAAGATAAGCTGCAAAGGAGAGAGGTTGAGATTCGAGCATGTTACAGTTCGCGGATCTGAATTGCCACAAGAACTATGAAGGAAGACTTTGTTGAAGGATACATTTTCCCGTGTTATTTTTTGAGTCTGACGCGGAGAAAATAGCTTTCTTCGCAAGTTGGCGAGAGGGGTAAATGATGTGCACCTTTAACTTCCATCGCATTCGAAGTTAATAATAGAAGGCTTGAAATTGAGCTAAATGTAATAAGCAAAGTGTAACGAAACGTAGCATTGCACCATCGAATTTCAATTTAAATTTAAAGCACTTGCTAAGGGGTGTTACTGGCGCAGCTGTTCTTTGCTTTACGCTTGTTTATCCAGAAAATACTTGTTACAGGGGTGAGTTTGTCCGGTGTCGAATCATAATCAATTTCTCGACTGAAATTATCACAGTTTTCCCAGGCTCTAAAGCGAAATTGAATGAAACCGCTACATTAAACTACAGGGGATTTATCGGGGATTAATGGTGGAAAACAACCCATAAAAGCAAACACTGTCAAAGGTGTATTGTGGAATCGCTTCGATGCTAAGCAAACAAGGTAAGTAGCTCCCACAACTCGACAATACTTACCTACACAGTGGAATGAAAGGATACTTTCCAGTACAAATATTGAACTTGTTCCATTTATATACAATATGGTTTTTGTAAAGGGCGGAGGTAATGGTTTTTGGATTAAAACAGAGGCAGGTAATAAGCAGCGAAGCATGCATCAGAACCAAATCTCGCAGATATCATCTATGATGTGTAGCCTATTCAATTCGCATGTTTTGTCTGTAGCCCATGATATTACAAAAAGGGATTCAAAGGGACTTTTGTTCCCCTTTAGCTCGATTTCGCCAAACATCAGATCATCAATGTCGGCTCGCATTCGAACAATGCCTCGATGATTCTCTATAGAGTCTTTGTGTCCCGTTGTAATGCATGGAATTGGAGTTGAAATTGTGTGTTGTTTTATTTTAATTGGGTAAGATCGATCATGGCGGAGAACCCTCAAGAAAAGGTCTATAAGCGACAAATATCTGCTACATACCCCAAACACATTACCACGCCTTCTTCGAGGCGCCTATTCATCATGGACCAGACCAAATTTGAAAATCTCGAGACTTCTATTCGTATAAAGGGCATTGTGCCCTTTCCACTCGAGTAAAACATATTTGGCTTTGTGTCCCGCTCTTTCATTGAGAAATGTTATACAAGCTGGACTAAGGAAGCATAGAAAAGTCAAGGTCCTTTTGAAGAATGTCCGGCCATCAATTATAGGGGACTTAATGGCAAATTTGCTGTTTTTGGGAATTTGTCAACTAAATAACACACGCGGATGACTTGCGTTATACGTTCGAAGTGGAAAGATTGGATGCAGGGACAATGTCGGATATCTCGCTTAAATGGCTTGAAGATGAATAATGAAGAGTCACCCTTACTCTTGAGGTGAATTTATATTTTGAGTGTTGCGAGTTTTAGTTGAGATCTTGCGCAGTTGGGCACTCCTACGACCTTCCTATGGATCAACGAACTTCTGTCACAAATATTTGCCAAAATCTGGCAACATGGGCGCACATTTGACAATTGTCAATACAAAAACAACAAAGTGTTGCAGAGTCCCATTGGTTCTTTCCCATGTGAGGCCACTCGTCGGATTCAGCAGTGAAAAGGCTAAAATTTAATCAGGAATTTACTTGAAAGTGATGGATTTCACGATTGAGGTATGTAGCCTAAATAAGCTTCTCAATATTATTCTTTTAAACTTTGGCAACATTTAGTTCCGTGTTGCCAAACCCTCGTTCACATGTCATGTTAGAGTTAGATCAAATGGCTGCTGCGGAGTTGGCAATTTTACTTCACAAGGTCGTTTTTCTTCATTTATTTCCTCAAAAAAATCTAAGACTTCGAGTTATACGCCAATAATACCCTTACGCCGAGCTTCTGAGTGCGTTTATTAAAGCCTGGAAACATGGTTTCAGCTTTAACAGATTTCACTCGCATGTCATTCCAGAATAAATTACTGTTACATAGTTGCCATTTTTGCATTAGTTTTCATCGGGATAGTGTTTTCCTTGTGCCGTTACCTTAATGGAAGTTTCACAAGAACTTTAAAATAGATCTTAAATATTGGCAAGATTTTTCATTTTTATTGGCAATAGCTTGATATTAAAGTTAACTTCGCATCCATACTTTGGCTCTAAGTGGGCTCTTCAGTAAGTTGATTATATTCCGGCAACACAGTTGTGCATTTAACACTTTCCTTCGCACTTCACGCTAGCTAACAAGGCACTTGCAGAGTTGCCATTTTCATCCGCCTTTAATCTTTTTTTCCTTAAGACTCGCATTTGATCTCTCCGTTGAGATTTAAATTACCCATAACTAATGACCTCATTTCCATTGGGTTTGAAGCCGATACTTTCAACGTGATTCAATACTGCCTCATAGCCCAAATTAGTATTATTCGCAGATATCTCCCCAATTAGCCGAGACATAATCGGAACTTAAGGGGTGGATTCACCCCCGAAGAGAGAGTTTTCTGTTTTGAATGGCCATTATAGGTGGCTTGATGCCCAACGTGCGCCGCGCACCCCGCGGCGTATGTTTGATGTTTCCCACACGTTCAAGTGCTGGCTCCCAGTGGGATGCTAAATATTGCGAATGGGGAATAAAGTAGCTCAGGGGTAAATTCCGTCAACGGCAGCCCAATGCACATATTAATTAATTAATTGGGAATGATTGTCCCGTTTTATTATTATTGTGGGAGGGGTAGTTTTGATAGTGGTGCTCGTAGGGATGAGCTGGAAAGGAAACAAATTCAAACGTACTATTGAGGCAGTGCAAAAGTGCCTCGTCTGTGCTCGTCTGTTGACATATCGATCATTTTTAACGTGCTGAAAGGAGACACAGGAGAGGTAAATCCACGAAGCTGAATGCGTTTTCATATCTAAAAGCAATCCCATGTAAATCAAATAATTATATTTATTCTTAACATAATGATTAGAGCCCCGTGAGATGGGGCGACTTCCAAATTTCGTAAAAGCGACGCACCGACGGCGCCAGGTACTCCAGGAGGCTCCATATCCACAACAAACATCCTTAATGGCTCATGACGCTCTATTCCAAAAATCCACGCGCCTTGTGCCGGCAAAAATCTCACCTTAAACTATTATAAAACCGTTTGCTGACTAGTCGGTTAAGAGGATTTTAACGAAATGGTCTCTTGATTATTTCTTTTAACGCGGATTCAAATCTTAATATTCCTGAGGTAATTCCACAACATTGCAGTTTAAGACCATTTTTAGCGCGCAATCACTGTTTTCGGTGCAAAATTATTATTAAACTTAATTTATGAGAAAACTATTACAGTAGCTGGAACTCAGTGAACTCATTAACCCCCTTTTTACGAAAGTCCTGCTAATTCGGTCTTAAACCCAAAGGACCTTGAAAAAAATTAAAACAGGCTCTTTTCCCCCAAAACATTAAATAATACATTATAAATGTAGAAGCAGGCCGCAAGCAGCGGAGTGTTTTGTAAGCCGCAAGAGCTTTGAAAGCTCTTATACATGATTGTACAATATTTTTTATTATAAATGCAGCAACACCACAAGTAATGGACGCTTTTAGGCATAAAGAAGCGTTATGAATTTATGGAAGTGTTTAGACATGCCGCAACTGAAATATCCATAATATCATTTCCCTAATAACGACCCATGCATCATAATAACAATAAGGTGATTACGATGCATATACATCATGAAATTATTATTTATACAGTAAGTGGCTGCAACCATTATTTATTCATCAGAATCAATCCATGAGCGTAACGAGTGGCGAGTTCCTGGAAGTTTAAATCACGAGTTTTACACAAACGATCATTTAACGTGGAACAGGTTGAGATAGAAAATAATAATTAAATATTTATGAAATTTAATTCTCGAAAATGGAACGGGTTTGAGTACATACTGTCAGGGGTGTCAGTGGATAAATGTTTATTTAATGACTAGTGAATTGAATTTAAAAAAATGATTTAACCCTGTAACCCCGGGAACCTGAACGTTACGATTAATGATCCTTGCACCGAAGAGTGTGCGTTTTGGTACTGAAAGAAGGAAAAATCCTATGCTCGCAACAGCAATAAACTCCCAATTTATGTTTAGCAATATTTCACATTTAATATCCTTCCCAACTGCCATATACAAATAAACGCATACATCCTCCCTTTTTCGCAATTGAATTCCGAACAAATATTACCGCATATATGCCTTTAGGTCAAACATCGTACCTTATTGTTGCAGCTTAATCCAAATCTTGTTTTATATGTTTGCTCAAAGTATTAATTTTTCGCCCCATCCATTCGTAATAATTGCTTTGAAAGCAAATTTGTATGACATATTTACTTAAGACCGTTTACATATAAGATGCAGTTGCTTTCAGGTAGAATGTAGAGCAACTTTAAAATGTTAGAAATGCGCCACTTGGCACTTAAAACTTGAAACTCCTGAAGCAGTTTTATTCCTAGAGTTAAGCGAACAGTGCAAGAGAGAAGTTTTCCCGGAAAGTAGTCCTTAGGGTTTAAAGGATTTCATCTATTTTTATTTCTTAGGAGTATATAACTTCTCTTCTGATAGAGCTGGAAATTAATGCCAAAAATCAAGCAGATTTCCTTATCCTATTTCCTTAGTCGTTAGGGATCACTCATCCTTAAATCTATTATGCAAAGACAACTTTCCTTAATTATAGCAAAATTGTAACTGAAACCCTTAATTAATATTCATAAACCCGGCTGGATAAAGTGAGGGGTTAATGAACAGGTTTTGTTGACAAAATACACGAAACTAAGGTGAACTCTCTCAATTACTCTCAACCCTACTGATGCTTTCAATGAAACAACATTTCAATGAGTTTATCGATTGCTATCTCAACCATTATTTCATAATTAAATGCCGATTTAAATGGGGTAATTGGAGGCTGCCAAAACGTAACAAAAGCTGATTTGCTACCACCCTGTAATCAGACACTTATTGCTCTCGGGAAGTTTCAATGATTGAGAATCAAATTGCATTGATGTCAAATTGCTTCCTAAAAAGCTTTGAAAGGGGGATTTTTGAATGGCTAAATATAAGCATTAAGGCAACATTGTAACAAAGCCGATGGGGTAATATCCCTTTAAAGGTCATTAGGGCCTTATCATTGGGTGCTGAAAAAACTGTTAAAGTCAGATAAGGATCGCATGCGTGCTCTGCTATAAATTACCATTCATCGTAGAATTACAGACTCTGGCATGAACAAGTTCAAGTGTTAAAGGGCGATATTTGCGTGACCTGCAGTGGCGCCACAATTCTTACTGAATACTGAGGAAATGGGAAAGGTTGCTTTGTGCAAGAAAATTCGGTGCACCCATGTAAAATGGCTGAACCCATCACGGAAATCATACTTTACAAAAGTTTTTCTGCCACTTAAGTGAAATTGTACGATGCATGCCTAATGTACACGCCACACACACGAGGTCAAGCTGTGAAACTGCTGGCAAAACTTTGGGAAACCCTGACAATCGATCCTCTAGTCCTGAAGAGAGATGTTCGAATTTTCTGCTGTCCTAAGGAATACTTAAATTATTAGGAACAAGGAACCCTTTCTGCTCTTACTTAGGTTCATTAAAATTTTATCGACAGCGATTATTTTCAAGTCCTCTTTTTCGCCTTACGCTTCCTTGAAAGATGAAGTATCCCTTTGCTTTACTTGCCAGTCTGTCGACACCGAGGGACGAATTTTTCCGAATAACGTCTGCTTTTTTCTGCTTGGACTTAAAGGCAAAGTCTTCACGAGACGTTTGCTAAAAATAAGATTAAAATGTGGTTTTTAGTCCTGTAACAGATATTTTTTTACTACTGATTAGTACAAGAACTAGCTATTTAAGTGAAAAATAAATACTTGTAATTCTCGGAATTTGTAATACATGCGGCGAATAATGTTGTTCTGGTCAGAATATTTATTTATGATTTAAAAAGAGCACTAAACGCAGCGTTGCCATTAAGCTGCCCACGTCAAAAACATCTAGAAGTACTGTACACCTTCCCCCAAAAAGCAGATTTTCTCGATAGAAAATAGGCTTTTCTGAGTCCTTCATTGGCTCAGGCCAGTCAATAATTTAAAATACATATTGAGTATTAAAAAAATTTTTTTCGACTAATTTAGACCCGAAGACGTACGCCTTTAGGAAACGATGTCTTTGGTTTCCACGTTATAATACCAACAAATATCCCTGTGGTTTGAGGTCCAAACCCCGAATTTGCCCCTTTCCACAACCATCAACTTAATGTCACTCAAATCGAGCAGCACAAACCACTCGAGTATAGAAAAGTGGTAGATCCGGGGTGTCTTTCCCTTGTAAAACATCAAATCGATGCCGGGAATGAAGTGGAATCTCTTTTCGTAATGGTTTCAGTTCACATTTTAAGTGGGTTATGGCCCTATTGTGATGTTAAACTATTGCATTTGAAGGATGTGTGTATGTGCCTGAAATTGCTGGAAACCGTGGTGTAGCTTGGGCCTAAAGTTCTTGTTAAGTACCGTCGCTGAGGCGTTAATAATGAAGTGTCGCGCCCTAACAAAGCCATTCATAAGGGCGGGTTTATATTGATAATAACGTTTAGTTGTTAGCTCATGAAATTACGTATTTGTCCTTTAGTAATTGGCGAGCGATCTATTATAATTTATCAACTCACGTCAGTCGTTTATTGTGTTTCGAGCAGGTATGTCGGGAAAAACGTTGCTTATGACGAGACTTCGGGGGAAATTAGGCATGAATTTATGAATATAACAATCACAATAAAAGTCGTCGAAGAGGGCTCTTAAGAGCACTAAGTTTTGTTTGTTTGGGCTTTAATAATGCAATTCAAACTTACAGTCTTACAACAAGGTCTTAGAACACTACTTGTTCAAACAAGAAAAGGAAAATATTTGTCAGGGAACTCGGGATTGCAGGAATTTGTCCAGGGGGACCTCGACTTACAGTTGTTTTCCTTTTAAACTTCGAAAATGTCTTGGATCCGGTGTTCCGACCGTAGGGCCATTTTGATCAAATTTTATTGGAATTTTTCCTCTCTAGGCATTTCTCCACTGGGAAAGATGGAATCAAAAATTTGTCGATATACACAGAAACTTTCTCACACTTTGGCCAGTACCGTGTAAAAGAATCCCATCGATCACCTGTAGTAGGTACTTATTCAGGAGAATGCAGCAAAATTTACTATAAAGCCAGCCGATTTCAATGCGAAAGTACTTGACTTCTCTCCAATCCAAAAGAGCCCTTTTACAAATTTTTGCCTTTTAAAGACCGTTTTTATGAATGAAATGAATGAGTTGATACCTGCCTTGAATACCCCTGCAGCTTCATTCATAAGAATATCCGCTAATATATTTTAAATTCTGTTTTTGCTTTGTATCCTCCAGCAAAGTAACCATTAGACTCTTCGGAGATTTGTGAATGATTCTTTGCATAATGGTATACTATTATACTCAGGTGTTCGGTTTCTTGCCTCTTAGGAAGGAAGATTTATTTCATTCATTCATGAGGTTTTAGAAGACACACTGTCTGGGGTGTAAAGATTCACTGAAGTGAGTGTTTTTGACCATTTGGCATAAATCAAACCGTTTCAGTTAAAAAACCGCCTATTTCTTTGATTGTCATTCGCCCTTAAAATGCATTTCCGCTTTAGATTATTAAACTACATTTACTAGAGCAAGTCATCCCAGAATATGGAGTTCCATTTAACATTCAAAAGGGCAAAATGTGGAAATTAAAACGTATTTCCGGGACATCAAAAGAGGCACATTGTTCGGCTTATCACAAAGGGAACCTAACTAACAATTCGTTGACACATATTTGATGGTTTGCCCTTAGTGAGGACCGTTCTAAGGTTTCCGCAGTTTAATCTAGTTCTTTTGTGGTTTTTGAATTAATTCGTTTGAAGGATTAAGTGATGGTTTAGCCTCGTATGTCAACAGAGAGAGAAGAATTTTCGACGATCAACAGCCGTGTTTTTTTGTCTCACTTTCTTGTAAGTACCACTCTGTGCGTTATCTTTATTTATATAAAAATTTCAGCCATTTTTCGGAAATGTGTCTCTTAGAAAAGAGCCCTTAGAAATTTTCTATTTGACTGTCAACATTCGGATAATCCCGAGCATATGCCTTCTAGTTCGAAATGGCAAAATACAGATCCACTCTTTTCCATTAACAGAACAACTTACGTTCTTGAGATGCGATTAAGTTATACAAAAATTTCAACCCTGCTGTAGGCGTCTTTTACACCCTTAGTAGAAAAATTAACCCTTGAGAATTGCTTTTAATCGACGTGGGGCAATTTCTAAATTGGATTTTAAAGATTAAAGAACCAAGTTAGTTTTTCGCGTTTTCCTCAGTGAATACGATACTGACATTTGGTCGATGTATATGAAAATTGCAACTCTCCTCTAAAAATGTGTTACCCTCCTTAGTTGAAAAATTAATTCAGAAAAACATCGCTTTTTCGACGTTTAGAAATTTTTTTAAATGTATTTTCGAACTGCTAAAACCCAGTCGGTCCTTCACACCTTTGAGACTTACATGGTTTATTGACAATTTTAACCCTTTTTCGTGACTATATTACTTCCCTTAGTAAAAAAATTTAATGCTTGAAAACAGGAGTCCATCGGATATATTGTAGTTTATATTGTGTTTTGAATCTTACAAACAAGGTTTTTTAAATGCCCTTCATGTGAAATATCAAGAATTTAGCCCTAATTCTTCCTAAGGCATGAAATTAAAAAGAAACTAACTGCATTTCCTGAAAATCACTTTTCAAAATTATAATAGCCTTTAATACCACGACCAAAACCATGGAAGACAAATAATTCTTTTTCAACTACCATCTCTTGCAACCCTAAACCTAAACCATATCATCCCATCACAGGCCAATGTTTGCCTAGTCCAAGCCCTAATTTGCTTTCGGCATTGTGCAAGGGCAATAAGTATACACCTTTACACTTCTTTTAGGGCGGGGCCACGACCGGTGGTTGGGAGGTAGGATATTAAGAAGGGGATGATTTTAAAAGGGATTTTTGTGTCGTTACTCTTCAGTTTAGCAGAGAGTGTTCAGTGCGTCGTACCTCAGTAATATGGAAAAAACCACCAATATTGCCTCTAGGAACTTCTTCGTGGAGAGTTTGTTGGAGGGAAGTGACTCCAATAAGCCTGTCCTGCGCAGAAGACCTCCGCCACCAATACCGAGGAGTGGTATTCCCATGATGTTGCCCTATCCTGCGGATTATGTGAATAATTACATGTCGTTTTTTCCTTGGATTACTGCGCAACAGTTCTATTCCGGAGCCCCACCGGTGCGGCCAGTACCAATTCTCCCTCAAGTTCTGCCACCAGTAGCACCTCCAGCGCCTTCAACTACAAGCTCCAGCTTCTCAGAAGGAAGTCATTTCTCCCCTACAAGAGATATTTCCCCAAACAGCAGCAGGGAGTCCACTCCAAGTCCTCAAAGATCTCCTTCGCAGGAATCTTCAGACAAAGGGTCGTCATCGAGCAAAAGGATAAGGACGGCCTTTACTGCCGACCAACTGTTGAATCTGGAGCGGGAGTTTGCTGCCAACAAGTATCTGTCCAGGCTTAGGAGGATAGAGATAGCGAATTGTCTGCGATTGTCAGAGAAGCAGGTGAAAATTTGGTTCCAGAATCGGAGAGTGAAGCATAAGAAGGATATGGAGGACTATGGAGGGAAGAAAGGGTCTGGATGTTCCAATTGCAGGAATTGCAGTATGTTGCCAAATTCGAGTTGTGATGACATCGATATTTTGAACGGTTGAGTGTATTTACGTATTATAGGAACCTTGTCTGTGATACTAGTTGTAATGAAGATTATATTATTTAGATTTACATCTCTGAATTTCCTTGCCCAAACGCTGTAAATTATTTTTGAGAATAATGAAGTATTATGTATATTGAAGCGAATACTGGCTGTACATTTTGAAATAAATAACAACTTGTTCTGTAAATTAAATAAACGTATTTTGACAAAAATTCTGGTATTTTATTTAAAAATCGTTTTGAGCTTGAATTGTTTACATATTTGTCCAGATAAAGAAAGAACTTGTATTCTATGGTTTTGAGGAAAATCCGAAAATTCAACACGTTTGCAAAATGAAAAAGATGCAGGTACCACCCGTTGTCTTTGTGCAAAGAAAAGAAATCGCTTTAATGAGGATGACATGAAAAATTAGATTAAAAAATTACTCTAAAATTAGCGATAATTGGCAACAACGGTTTCACTGCTGACGAGTCATGAGATGACGTCACTCCCGTAACATTGGTTGAAGACCAATATGGCGGATGAAAAAAAAAAACAAACCTGCAGTGTTGCCAATATTGAGTATACAGGCAAAGCGTATTCAGTACTAGATGAAGAATCATCGAAGCTGACGGGTATTGGGTAAGATTCAAGTTTTCTCATGTATTTTTGAAAAGAATGTTAGAAATTATTATTAGTGTGTTGGAAATTGTTGAGGAGTGAGGGGAGATTGTTATATGTATATGTACTCATAGATGCTTAACTTAAGATTAAGCGGTTAACGGTTTTTGTGTTGTTGTTATGTTATGTTGATGTTTACAAAGGAGTGTGTGATTCACACACTCGAAAGCGGGAAAAAGCGTATATCCCCCAAAAGCGGATATACGATGGGTACACGTAGTAGCAGAGTGGTATCGTGTGAAAGTGAAGCATATACTGGCTATGGCGAGATTTTCTAATTTTTCCCAAGTTAAGAACCGCATTTTTTTTCAAAACTACAAAAATTCGACAAAAATCGCGTTTTTACTACTTAGCGAGAATCAAGTTGCCTGAATTTTATTTACAAAATAAATATGCCGTGGCGGAGTGAACTTGACTTCGCAATTTACTGCTCTAACTAAACTAAATACGTACGAACATAAATCTTCGGATGTATAGAAAAAAACTAGGTAAAATAAAGATAAAAGTAACTTAAGAGTACGTTCGCCTTAAAAAATGATAAATTATCATGTTTCGACTAGATTATGTTTCAGTTAGTGATGTTTGTATTGGTAAGTTTCCAGCAATTTTAATACACCCCTTACAACATGGTATCAAATAGATCTTCATTAACGTAAATTAGATGCTAGCCTGTATTTTTATCTTGTTATCATCATATGCTGCTAAAGCCCTTTATTACACTTTTACACTGCATGTCCCATATGTTGTGATTAAAATGGTTTCCATTACGTTCCATTGGCGGAGAGTTTCATTTTTTTTCGTATGATCTAAAATGTGCTCTACTGTAAACGTCACTGAAGAAGCTCCACCCTTATTAACGCTTATTAAGCGGCCTTGTTGAAAAGGAGCCACCCCAAGGGGTGACAACCCCAATGTATGGTTAGTAGACAATAAAATTATTTTATATTGGACCCGTTACTTTTGTGCTTGCACAGATAATGTTCTGAAAAGATTTAATTGTATTCTATTGTGCTTTAAAAATATGTTTGAATATATAATAAGCGGAGATGTGCCACTATGGGTTGTGGTTAAAGTTGGTAGGTCGCAGGAGATCTGCATGGTACACCTTGATATTTTAAGAACATTTCTGCATTTCCGCAAATTTCCTAACCGACCATCAGTCCTTCGTTAACATCCGTGAAATGTCGGCAAGAAAATAAATGATGCGAACATGCCCTTAGGACTATAAAAGGGATAGTATAGTACTCCAAGAGTGTATGATATATAACGAGGCCCAAAACGCAACCTTTTGTCACATCGCGCCATTGAGGATTGTATCAATAACTCAACTATAAACGGATTGGACACACTTACTTGTATTTGTACCCGCAATTAGAAACACTAGGTTGCAGTTTGGAGTACCAAGTAGGGGCCCATCTTATTGTGCTCACCGTGTATTTGGAAGGGGATTTGCCAGAGATGGACTCGGGAATTTGCCTCCTTAGAGCTTCATCAAGATATCAATTTTTTTTTTAAATTTCTGGACATTTGCATAAACTTGTTAACGTTGGACTTATAATCTGAGATTTTATACTCCCGTCTGTCCTTCTCAATATGCAACTCATCTTTGCCAATATCATCATTGCCCCTTAAAAACAAAGTCTTATAACCGAATTACCATTTTTTTGCTTTATTCTTCAAATAATATTACATCTTGATATTATTTGGGGATTTCTCTCTAGAGTTTGATTTGGTTGTTCTGGAAGAAGTAGGATTATTTCTCAGTACGGTCCTGAGGTTTTCGCTCTTATTGGCGGTTGTTAAACAAATTTTATTGCCTTTTTTGGGATTCACCCCGAAAATTTTTTTCAATAATTTTCCGGTGATTTTACGTTTGACTGATTTCGAGGACCAGGTGGACCCTCTTCGTGTACAAAAGTCTCGCGCTGTTATTGTTGCCCTTTTATTAGTTGATCGGATTTTTGTAAAAGAACCCGAAACTGATGAAGCGTCAGGCCGCCTGGCATTTGTATGTTTTTGTTGCCTGCTCTCGCTGGCCACTCATTTCGTCTATTTAGTTTCCACAAAAAGCAAATTATGAAGGTAATAAATTTGGAAAAATCAGTCGGGCGCACGTAATCCCAACACGTGTATCGTTTGTCGAAAACATGATTAATTGGGTTGTATTTGTGCCTCTGCTATTTTTTCCGTAATCAAATCAACGTTGGTGGAATAATTTAAAACTTTCTAAATTTCTCAGTTAGCCTGGAACTTCGTATCCGAAAGCTTGATTAACGTTAAGCTGCTTGTTAATAAGCTTAACCGTTTTTCCCTCTAGAGTTATTAAAATTCAAGTCAAACAACTTAACAGCTATCCCAGTGAAACGACGTTGATTATCCTGATATTTTGCTCTTGGCTATTTTTCTTCGATCACTGACCAGATTCGAAGTTTTAGATCGATTTTATCTCGAATTTAACTTTTGCAAACGTATTTAGTAGTTCATACGGCACGTTAATCATACTAGCGAAAAGTTTAAGTGAGAGACTTTAATCTTCTGGTTAAGGATACTTATTAAGAGATGTGCTTTAAATAATTTGAGATTAAAACGTTGAAATGAGCCACAGGAAGACTAGAAAGATTTTCGATAGAAAAAGGCTTTTAAATTGTATGAAGAACTTAAGAAAATATCCTAAAGAATTCACAATTTTTGAGATAATATTGATCATACTTTCAAGAAATTATTTCTTTTATGAAAATTTCAGGTTAATTCAGATATCACTGATCCTTAACTTGAAAAGACGGAATTTGCGAACAATCGCTAGAAAATACTCAAGAGTTATATACCGCGTTCACTACATACATTCTTAAAATATTAATCTCAAGTGCTATATTGAGGATCGCAAATAATGTTCATAGAAATTTGGATAAATGTCCCTCTTCGTTTAATGATTTTCGCTTTTTGAATTAAAGATTGAAAAAAATCCTATATGTAATTTGCCTGGGTTCATTTTCAATGATGGACCTTAACAATCCGCATCATCAGTCTGGGTTTCAAGCATTTCCTGTGAAACATTCCCAATGCCTCTCTGATAAATATCGCAAACCTTTTATTCAAAGAATTTTCATGGATCGAAGATTCGCTGAATGTGTATGAAAGGGAGAATAGGCGGCCTTCTTTGAGCCATTTCCTTATCTGCACCCTTTCATTGATTGGGAAAATGTATGCGTGATTGATATCTGAAGATATCAGAAATCACCGTTATTTTCAGCTAAATTACGCAGAAGTCAATCTGACGGAAGAAAGTCCATTAATGCTTATTGTATTGTCAAACTTTGGACGCAGCTGTTCTTATGTGCATCTCATTACTCAACGCCCCTAAACAACTGATTTTTTTCGTAATGTATTGCCGACAAAAAACTAGTAATTTATTACTACAATTTGCAACCTTTTTGTCAATTAGATACTACCTTTCTGGGTGAAAAATAATCCCAAAAAGTGGCGAAGAACCTTGATAAATTGGTGGCCATTTATTAAGGGTGGAAATGGAAAACCTTGCATGAGGGCTATTTTTATTCACCAAAATCAAATTTCACCCTAAAGATATATTAACAAGGTATCAAAGCATTTGCCAATGATGATGTGACAAAACCTGACAAATTATTTTGCCGAGTCACACCGAACATCCAAAATTCATCAATAAACGTCGAGTGAACGAAGGGTTAACTCATGGGATGGAAAAGGGCTAATTTGCATAAGACTAACATGTAAACGTCAGATTTAATTGCTACCTGAAACGAATTTGATTCCCGATTGAAACGGGCGAGTCAAGGGTTTCCCCTTACAGTAAAATAATAAAGAGCAATAAGGTGACAAAAGAATAGGGCCCGAGATATAATTAAGAAGGGCTTCTGTGCAAACACGTCTCGTAAATCAAGGGCCGCACAAAAAAGCGTGTCTAATGCATTCAAAGTAATTGTCGGATTGTTGTTTTTAAGTTTGGGTTGTAAATTACAATTAAAGGCTTTAGGGAAACGTAAATATTTAATTAGGAAGGAACAGGAACGTGCAGATTGGTTAAAAAAACAATCATTGGGGAACTTTTAAGAACGTCCAGGAGACATTAGTGGGCTCGACTGAGCCGATTTTCCCGGTGGTCGTAGTCGCACTTAAGAATCCAGAGCAACTGAAAATAATGCATAGAAAGTTGTCGATTTGGGTCTCTTAAATAAATGAGGACAAAATTAGGAAACCAAATATTGATATTCTTGATGGAATAGTGAATAGACAGTTAATTATCACATTCTCTTGACGATGTAACAAATCAAGTTTTATTTATTATTATAATACTCCTTTTATAAAGTTAAAGCTGGGTATTCAGGGGATATTATTTAAAGTCGAGAATCAAATGGAGGGAATTCAAATAAGCAGAGACATGAACTAACTATCCTTTCAGGTCATATTTGACCTTACTAAAAGCAAACTCTCTTTTCAGCCATCCAACCAAATCAGCATTTATAACTAGCTCGTTCTGCTCGCTTATCATTATGCATATGTTGTACGCCCTTTATCCAGTCACCCCACGCGCCATAATAGATTAATCACCCCAAGAAACAGCCAATATTACACCACTTTATTAGGTCATTAATTGTGCCCCTGGGGACATATAAAATTTGCTGACTATGCGCTGCGAATTTTAGTAATGTTTGTTAGTCATTAGGTTGATTATAGGGACGCTTCTTTTCAATATAAACTGAACATCAATGAAGAATTTCTATCAACCCAGCAACTTCCATCTTCTCAATTTAATCAGTAAGGTAATTGTATATTCGGTCCATGAACTTTTTCTTTCAGTTGTTTGTTTCATTTACGATCGGTGAAAGGTTAAAGAAACTTTCGGCCCCTGGCGAAACGGTCAGTTTATATTTATATGTCCGAGAGGCGACATCTTTTTCTCTCTTCTAAGATTAATTCATTTCCAGCTGCTCTAAAGGTTACTGACCTCCGTCCTATAAAAGTCAAGACGAATTTTTTACTTTATTCGTTCTTGAATTACGAATATATGTAAGTGTCAATCAACCACCACGGCAGAATTATTTTCCAGTAAATTTTCTTCACGAAACAACCAGTTTTGTTGGCCAGTACACCATTCATCATATTGTCGAGAATCTAGAGCTTTCAAAATTGTTCGAATTACTTTCGCCATGCTATCAAGAATTCTCATTTTTTCTGTAAATTAATTCGTAGACACACAATTAATTAAGGCATATTTTAGTTTTAACTTCCAGCTGCTTCTCTACATGCAAGATCTCTTTCCAGTTCTAAAACCATCAATCTCCTTGTATTCTAATCCAACAAATACATCTGAAAACTCCGTGTGACTACCCAATTCCGTAGAGTAACTAGTAAAATCCCAGTACAGACGATATAATAAATTTCCTGAATAATAAATTGCGAAAAATACTCGACACGACATTGATCTGTCTGCCGGATGGAAAATGTTCTTGTATGGAAATAAATTATACACAGCGATAGAAGTGGAAATCGGATTTATAAATGGAAATGTGGCGTTTTATTTCAAAATTGTATTGGTAACTCTATGATCGATAAAAGTAACATCACATATGGGTATCAAAAAGTTACATGATTTTATTTTGATTTATACCGAATTGAACTGTAGTTCAATTCGGTTTACTTAAATCATTTCAGGTTTCAGGCGTCTGTGACTTTCCCACAGATGTAAGAGAAATATACGAGGAGACATCAACAAAGTAAATTGTGCAACATTTATTCACACAGTAAATTATCCAATCAAATTGACTAGTAAATTAACTCATTAGACCCAATTAAATTACACTATAGTCGAATGCTCATGGCTGAATAGAATTAAAATTGCCACAGAGTTGAATTTTGGGTTTGCAAATAAAGCATTAATTTAAAGCCTCTGCTGTTGGAAAATTTTGATTTATACTGAAACAAAATTTATTTTTGGTATTGCTGAATAATCTGGAAAATGTAACAAATAGTGATGTACAACAAAAATATTAAAGATATACATGAAACTGAGTTTTAGTAAACTTTTGGCTTAATCTGCACTGAAACTCCTTAATTTAATGGTCTCATCGCAATAAACTTGAAAGCTCTCTTGTTGGCAAAAGCTGTAATTTCTGAGATTATACTGTTGCGCTGAAAACTAAAAAGTATCCAATGGTGGAACTGCGTATTTGCCATATAAATTGTTCCAAAACATAAAGGCTTCTGTTTTAGGTAAACCGGTTTGCATGCTTAAATTTTGGTCGATTTTCAAATACCTAAAAGTCTGGTCAATTGGGAACCAAGTGGTATTCTGTAGCAGTTCCTGGTTTGCTCCCTCAGGGGTAGGATTTCTGTTTTGGCAATTTAGGTAAAAGTGGTATAAATTAGCTATTATTAGCTCACAAATATTTGGCGAAATTAGTCCATAATTCCATTATCCTAAAATGCACCGTTTGATCAGTTTGGTTAAATTTCGACAGATCTGAATTGTCAGGAATGTCCTCGCTGTATGATCTGCTAAAGATGTAGTTTAAGTCTTCAGAGTGAGCCACCTTTCCTATCCCTACGTTACCTTAAAATATTAGATATTTAAAAAAAATAAAAACATCACTTACCGGGTACCGCATAGGGGTTATTGCCCATTTTGCCACTATAAGAAAATTGGTAGAAATAAACAGTACTAAATGCTGCCATCAAAGAGGCTAGTTTGATGTTCCCCTTTTCCAAATCGTGCACACTATGATGCTAACAAAGAAAATCAACTTAACAGTAGTGCCCTAATACGTACTAACCTTTATAAGCTTAGCGGGATTTTTGGTAAATCTACCAAAATATCCCAAAATCTCTCCTCCAACTGAGTCTTTTAAAGTAGAATTAGAAGTTATGTTCATGTCAAAAGGGACTAATATTGAAGGGTCTGAGTCGTAGGCGTTCCACAAGAAGGATAGATCTAAGAAATATAATTAAAAAAAATCAATACTTAAAATGTCATAGTCACCTCCTAATCTCAAAAGGGCTAATGATTCTTCATCAGTATTTCCAATTAAAATTGGGACTTTGTTGTATTCTCCATTTAAGACTGATTGGTATTGCAATTTGGTCAAAAACGCCCCATCATGACACACCTCTTTAGTTACTGAGTAAAAAAATCCTTTGGAAAGTTGATAAGTAGCCGGAGTTTCCTAAAGAACAAAATAAAATTTGATATACAAAAATGTTAAAAACATACAGTTTCAGAAGTTAATGTAGAGGCGGCTTTACAGATCTTTGATGCTGGTAAACTTTGCAAATATTCCAGAATTTCAGTCGAATTGGTAGAATTGAATTCAGGGTCTAATAATTTGATGGTTTTGTATGTGTAGTCGGTTTGGTTTCGTTGGTAGGCCATTGGAGATAAAGAAGAACCACTCTGCAAGATTGCAGCGCGATAGAGACCTAATTCAAAGAAAGTTTCAATAGGTGATAATTACTTAAGGGAATTTAGACCTTTAGATAAAGGGCTCAGCAAATGATAACCCACTGAAGATCCTCCGGAGCTCTGTCCAAATATTGTGACCTTCTCAGGGTCTCCTCCAAAATATTCTATGTTTTTTTGAACCCATTTCAATGCCAAAACTTGATCTTTCAAACCGAAATTACCAGGAATTATTTCATCCCCAGTAGATAAAAACCCTATGATTGAGAATTTTTTGGTAGGTGTCTGTTAATTTAGCTTTTTTGTATTTACCAAAAGCCCCTAAGCGGTAATTTAGGGTCACAAGGATCACATTAGAGTCCATGAAAAATTTAGGGCCAAATCCACCAAAACTCATATATCCGGAGCCTGATAAAAAACCGCCCCCGTGGATCCAAACTAAGACTGCAAGATCGGGTGCGAACGAGGTCAAGTTCTGTTAGAAAGAAAGTGTAATTAATTTATTAAGGGATGAAAGACAGTTTTATACCTTAGGGGTGAACACATTGAGGAAGAGGCAATCTTCGCTTTCAAGATCGCTATTTCTGGCCATTTGATAGCATATATTTTTTTCCGTAGTAGCATCATAAGTGTGATCCCAAGGTTTTATAGGTTCAGGTGGCTAGAAGGCATTTAAAAAATAGTTTTAGGGAAACTCCGGGTGATGGTAAAAAGTACCTACTTTATATCGAAGAGACCCAATGGGAGGCTCTGCATACCTAAGGGCCAAGAAACTATGGAACTGCGTACCATTCAGGGTTGTATTGGTGAGTCCTTCGACTTTTCCGCTAGGAAGATCTACTACTATTGCACTTACCACCTGAAGATTCACATTTAATGCATTTTCCATATAAAAAACTAATTATTATAGAAAACACTTACAGTTAGGAGGTAAATGACAGTAATTTCGAAGACTTGCAACATATTGCGGTTTTAAGCGCGCAGGTTTGGTCGAAACTGGGATTTTTATCATGTAGATCACGTACTGTAGATTTAAAGTTGAATATAAAACGAAAACACTGGGATTTCCTTAGATTAGATTGCGCTTAGTAAAGGTATTGATTAATTTCATTGAATCATCTTTCACTAACAGTACATGTTTAAAAGGATTGCGAACAATGCAGAAATTGTTATGCTTCACATCTCTAACGATATGCGTTAAAAAATCTTGAAGCTCAATTGATTTTGTGACTTTTTGGCAACGTTGCATGTGGAGCCCGAATGAAATAGCGGAGTGAAATTGCGCAACCCTGTATACATTTATGTGCATTACATAGAACAACGTTGCCATTTTAGTGTTGACTTATTCCATGAGAATTCCTACACTAAGATTTTTTATTGTTAAGTGTTTTAATCGCTTGTTTACGTTAAGTTAGATCACATAAAATTTCCAAAGAAGAATGATAGCAATGAGATAAAAATTTTACTGTTAATAAGTCACAATCACTGGGATTTCCTTAGACAAGATTGAGTTTTCTGAGGTTTACACGGTTTATATGCTCGATATGCAAATATCATACATGGTTGCCACATTGATATTTATACTTTTTTTGATGATTTATTGATAGTAATATATTTCAATTGAATTCCAATATTACGACTTTTTTTAATATCTAGATAACCTATAACATGAAATTGCTAATAAAAGATGAAAAATGAACCAAAGAGCAACAATTTCACTAATGAATTTAAGGAAGACGTCTGCAATTAACATGTTTTAAAATACGTCCCAGAGGACCTTTCAGCAACGCATAAATTACTCCCTACGAAATGTTCCCTCCGATTAAATTTCCCTTTGAAAATGAAAGAATTAGCAATTGTAATTTTATGTTGACACCAAGAAAACTTAATTTGCGTGATTGTATCAGTCGAATTTGGTGTAAAAGACGAAAGAGAATCATCATCAATTTGTGGTTTCGGAGTCGAAAAGATCTAGTGCTGTTAAAGCACAATAAAGAGTAACGGTAAGAGAAATAGATGGAATCTCCCTGGAAAGGGTAGTAAATTTATAGGCGAGCGTGATTAGGATTTTCCAGTAGTTTTGCAGGGGTGATAAATTAACGCCTATAAAGATTGATTTTTAAGGTATACTTTTGATGACGAAACTAAAATTTGAATAAAACATTTTCGAAGGGTCTTAATATTATGCAGTTCCCTGTTTATTTCCAAAGGATTTTAACCCGTTAGAATTCAATTTTAAATTCTAATTTAATTCCCTTGTCAGCGATAATGCACCTTTTCAATGTGTCTGAAGGCTTAATTTCCCGGAGGCAACTCAATAATCCGGAAATATTAGAATATTTTTAAAAGTAAATGACATGATTTTTTAGGCGGAGTTTTTTCCCGAATTAGTCACAAATGCCGGAATTGAGGTAATAGCTGCATCTGCCTCAAAGCCCTTGGATTTTATAATTTTATTAGGTATTTGTATTGAATTTAATTAATTTTCCGGTTCTCGACAAATTTTTCATGAATAAGTTTGACTGAACGAACTAGTATTGAATCTTTTTTAAATTTCCAAAGAGTTTGTCATGGAAAATTTCGAGGGTTCATGGAAAGCGTTGTCAAACGTGGAGCTTGATGTGGATTGAATTAAACACAAAGGGTTCTTGCCTACATAAAGGTAGAATAAAAGGGTTTCCCCAAAGGGGAGTGTTAACGATGTCAATGCCGACGGAGTTAATTTAAATTGGAACTGGTTTGTTGGCATCGTGATTTACTGATGTAAAGGGTAAATTCGTTTGATGAAGATTCGGACAGACATTGAGAAATGCTCCTCTTTTCATTTGGTGTGCAGGAAAAAACAATAGGGTTGGGAGTTTAAGCCCCCAACGAACAGGGATAATACATTTGCGCATCCCAAGAAAAAAAAGAAAGCCAGAGATATTTCTGCGAAATTTATATTGTATATGCGAAAACAATGTGCTGACTTTATTAAAAAAGAGGTGAGAGAAAAAGCCATTTTCCAGAGATAAAATTCCTTTGTTGTCTACGCTTTAAATGCTAATATTATAGCCACCACATTTTCGATATTAATACCAGCAAAATTCGTTCTTTTAATTTCTGAATGTGGCAGTTTCTAGGTAATTCTGCTGGTGTTTATTTGGCCGAAACCTGACCGAGCTAAAATAAAACAACTCCCTTATTTGGATCGACCCACGTAACGTGTCAGAACCAAAAACTCCCACAACATTCAATCCCCTTATTTCTGCCGTGAATCCTGCTGGCTACGTCTGAAATTTGTATTAACCGTATGGGAATTGTCGGGTATTTTATTCTGGTGGAGTGGCAAATGCAAGCACTTCTCACATAACATCCCTCAGCACTTTAAAAATATAAAAGAAGAGAAATCCAAACTCAACCACCCGTCGTTATTTGAAACTTAACCGTCAAGATTAGCCCGTGGCGGTTTTATCACTGCGCCCATTAATTCAGCAGAACATTTAAACCGAAATAACACACCTCTAAAAACAAGATTAAGGTATTTACGTCTGATGAAATTAGCGCCAATTTATCATTCAGAGATATTTACTCCCAACCTGGGTTGGAACGTAAGGGTAATTGAATACTTTTTATCTTTTAAATGAAAAACGTGGCTCGATAAAGCGAAAGGAAACGAAAATACCTGAGCATTGTGGTGAAAATCAGGGCCATTAAGGGGTCGTCAGAGACCTTTGAGGGTTAAATTTTGGTTATGAAATAAGTACAATTGCTTTATTGTGTAGGGTGAATAAGGCTGGGAATTTTCGAATTTCAACATTGATGCGCCTAAATTTAGTGGCCCAGGTAAGTGCCCAGAAATTGATCACAGATCGACCTAAACGTACAAAGAAGATAAAAAGGGAATACTTAAAAGCAGGTTGCTTCATCCCACAGATAGATGAAACGTATGAGTTTTTAAATTTCAATATTGATTCATTTAAAAAAAAAAATTAATTTCATGTATATTGTGTGATCTATTTAAATTAATCATAAATTGAGACATTCGAACTTATAAAGAGGAAACAAGAGCAAAGATTCAGAAATAAATGGAATTGATTTATTGTGGAGATCGATTAAGGCTAGGAATTTTGAAACTTAAATATTAATTTACACGTCGATGCCATAAATTTTCTATGTTATGGAGGTACACTTTGCACAGCAGGTTACTTTATTCCACAAAGGAATAAAAGGAAGGAGTTTTTCCAATCTCAGTATCGATTCATGTCATAGAGCGAGGAATTTTGTGTTTTTGTGCAAGGTAGAGATTCAGGATAAATGAACTAATTATAGGTATCTTTAATTTACAGACGGATGAAGGACAGGAGTTCAGAAATTTCATTATTGATGCCGTACTAAATAGTAATGATTTCATTTATATTGTATAAAAAAGTTGTCCAAATATTGACTACCAGCAACTGACCTGAGCCTAGAAAGAGGAAACAGAGGTATTATTAAAAAAATAAATGAAATTATTGCTTTTTTGCCCAGAACGAAGAAGGATATGATAATTCTAATGCTCGAACATGATATTTTTTTGAAATTCCTTTAAAATTACAATCTCATCTATAATGACTAACGAAGACCCACTAACGAATAAAGAAAAATCTTCTTACATTCTCTTTTAGTCCCTACTTCATTTTCATTTTTATCTCGCTCTTGGGTGACTAAATCCCCAATTTTAAGTCCTTTCCTGTATCCAGCTGCATCCAGAAATTAGTAAGAAGAATGGAGATTACCCAGTTCCCAGGGCATTCATCTCGAAAAACGTCGTCTCAACTCCAAAGCTGCAATCCAGTATTCTCCCGAAGCATTAATCGTTGACCTCGTTTCCTCACATTCTAATGGATTGCCTCTTTGTGTTTCTTTTCCTTTAGCTTTTCTCATAGAAAACTACGAGTTTCATTATTGTTACACCCAGTTGAATGCAAAGCTTTATCGCTATTTCTTTAGATATATTTTGAATTTGATGAGAAATTTGATATTAAATTATTGCAAATAAAGTTATTGCGTTTTGAGTTTGCGGATAATGAGAAAATAGCAAAAATAAAATGGGATTATCCGGCTTGATACGTTGGCCCTTAAGGCAAACTTGCTTTTCAACGAAAATCGCAAAACAAAATGTGGATATGAGGTCCAATTGCCGGAGGCTCAAGGTGGATTATGGCCCTAAAACGGATCAATTTTTGTGATAAAAAAATGAAACAATTTTTCTGGCAATAAGAGCAATATATAGTACGGCTTTAATACAACATACATAAACTTAAACAAACTTCAATAGGTATGAACGTATACATATCACAGATAAAACATTTAATAAAATCTCTTGTGGCAAAAACAATGGAGTTCGATGTATACAAATTCGATAAAAGTTCAAATAAACTGCACACTGAAATGTTATTCTTCTGGGCAAAGCTCAGGGTTGGTCATATTTATCATCATAATATATAATATTATTTGTTAATTATACTAACTCGTTTAGCTTATTACATGGTGTCACTAATTTTCCATAAGACTTGGATGGTACATTTTGCTCAATGTAATATTTTTTATGAAAGGCTATTAGATATGCAATAATAGACTTTTATAATATTATGCAAGAAATAGATAATAAGATTCTAAAACTAACATTTTGATTTTTGTTCGATACAGACTCTTACGAATTATCGTTATGGCTGAAATCCTTTAATGCCTCTGATGTATTATTTAATTCACAACAGCCTGTATTGTATTATGCCCTTAATTCAAGCGACATTTATAAAAGCGTAATGATTATAATTACATTATATTACAAGTCGCCTAGAAGCAACTTTTTAGAAAGAAAAATTGATTTTTGTCCACGGCTATGTAAATATATAATAATTTTACATCTGTTTGTACACACATGATAAGGTCTATTAATGAATTCATTATCCACCCTTAATAGCATTTCCCTATGTACACTTATGCATGAGTATTTTCTACACCTTCAACGTCAAATTTCAGTAGGCTTTGAATTTCTTTAAATTCGACGTAGCGACACGATAACGCGACAGCAATCGTGAAAATTTAAAATGTTGTAGACCTTGTTCTTAATGATTTGCCAACATAAAATCTATTTGGCGAGAAATAAAAAAAAAATGATTTAGCTAAAATCAATTACGTGTCAATCAGCGAAGTTTTAGAAGTAGACCATGGGGTAAGAAACCCCTTGGAAAATCGAGATAAGGTGATTTTAATTATGGCTTGTTTAAGCACTGGGATTTGGCGTTAAAAGGTAAAAAACTTATAACGAAATTTCTTAAAGGAGATTTTTAATTACTTTTCGAAAAATACGGATGTTTAACCGTGGACAAAGTATAGTATTGTATTCGCATATAATAAGCGTCATCCCCTCAGAAGAACTTGACATTCATTATATGCTCGTTCAATAATATACCATTACCAATAGTTTTCATTAGCTAAATAGGATTCGCATAATTTAGTTATAATTTAGTTTTAAGTAAGTTCAATTTCTGAAACAATGCGTATGAAAATAGGTAGAAAATTGGGCTAACTGGCTTTTCTTGAGTATTTGAGTGAGTTAAACTTCTAAACAATTTAATTATATATAATACTGATTATTGATGTTTTCAAGTGCTTGGTTTCGTATATTTAAATTTTTATGTCCTTTAATTCCAATTTTTAAGCTGGAGGCGATTTCGAACATATTCGAAAGTTAGTTTATCCAAATTGTTGAAGGAGAATAGCTCTTGTATACGATCTTTTACAGGTGAATATAAAGTTGAGTATTTGAGTTATGAGTATTTTTGAATAGAGCTTCTGAAATAAATCATATTTAAAACTTACAGCTAAAAGTTTGTTTTCAGTTAAGAACTGATTTTAAACAAAATTTGAATAAGCGGAATTGAAGAAAACTTCATAACACTTCGCTGCCTTGAAAATTGACTGTATGTGGTGCGTTTTTTGTAAGACATATTAACCCCTGAGTCGGTAGCTGTGACCGTTTTCGAGATATTGTCACCTAATTGAATATGAATTTAAGTTAAAACTGCCTCCTTGGGCGAGATGTTGGAGGAGACTCGAAGAAGCATTTCACGTTTCTCTCATGTTTTCTGATGATATATAAAAAATAAAATGATCAACTTTCGCCGGTATTTTCATAACCCACTAATTTTCAAACTTCAGCTTCTTGCCTGTAAGCTTCTACACTTAACCAGTTTTCTATATGCGTATGATTTGGGTAACCATGAGAATCAGGCACACTTACAATTCGACTAAAAAAGATGTTTGAGCGAATTATTATGGTTTCTAAGAAAACCTGCGATGTAGATAAATTTTTTAAACCCATAATGGTGTTACTGTTCAAGGTGGATAGCTCCACGAAGGCTCTTAATGAAGCTCAATTATCTTGCCCCAAAATATCCTATTACACGTCTATATAAAACGTTTCATCAAAGCAAATTACGAGCCCTCAAAATTGAAAGTGTGCATTTTTGGATTCCAAATTATGGTTTTTTATTTCAGTCGATGAATAAAATTATAGTTTTTGAGCTGAAAGTGGGAATAAACTGAGATTACGTTGGATGATTTTGGAATAATTTGGAGCAATTGCGATGCAACTATTAATTTTAGATATCCAAGGCAAATTTACTTTTTTACTCTAATTCGTCTTAAATTAGCATACTGCAAAAGTCAGAAAAACCGATCTTTTTGGGGAAAAATTCATGATAACAGTTCAGAATCCGAGCTATCTTAAAATAGAAAATTTGTTATAAGTACGTATAAATATTCACCTATAGATACTTTATCAATAAATCTAACTGGGGATACTTAGAAGAAATTGATTAAACTGCTATATTCACATAAACCTATTCAATACCGCTTATTTGAGAAGTTCTTGTACCAAAGCAGTATGTGGCAGGTGAATTTCTTCTAAAACCCCTTCTACCGGTATTAAAGCTGGACCTCGCTGTTTATGTCGGTTTGTACACATGTCTTCGACATTAAAAACTTACTTACTACTCTCTAAATGTTTACATTTTACACCCTTGAAAGCTCTAAGTGTGGCGATTTTTCTACATTTTATTTGCTGTATAAGATATGGCAGTATGTATTTACAGAAAATATTTTTTACGATACAAAACGCTCATTTAAACCTGTAAATTGGTTTTTAAATCCGAAACTAAATAACAAGAAAATTACGAAAAGTAACTTGCGAATTAATTCGATATTCTTTTGCTCCAATTATTCCTTTTGTTTTCGCAAAGGGATTCCAGTACCATCCACTCAACAAGTTAGTTCTCAAGGAATTCGCGTTAATTAAATCGGATTTAAACCATGAGAAAGGTTTAAATCAACAAATTGACAGTACTATATACAAACAATTACTTCAAATCCATTTGCATAGCAAACAACGGTAAACCATAAACTTACTCTAACAGATAACTAACGTCGATAGGCCCTAGGTTGATCCCATAGCTCAAAGTAGTCGGGGGGAGTTTGCTATTTGTATCGGGCGGGTCCCAACCACTCACACCCGAAGATCTGGCACAGGGCCAGCACTATCACCAACACTATCAAGACACCAAACAGCGAATACACTATGCACAAATGCACCAGGGCGAACACGTAAAGGGTGCGATGACACCACTTGTTAGGCTCGTACCACGTGGGTGCGTAATCTGGGTACTTTATGTGAAGGATCCAGTAATTGCCCAAGCCAAACCAGGCTATTAGGACTATGGTGAGAGCAATCTGAAAGAAAGAAATTTTGATTTGAGATTGTACAATACATATACTGGGCATTTGTCTACGCCTTTTGGGCAAAATTATTACATACTATAGTATATTATTTCGTGTCGCGTATCGGTTTTTAAACCAATGAGCTGCACGTTTAAACCAGGCTGTAAATTTTTTTGCATATTTTTTTACCGATAACGAATATCTTAGATAATTCAATCGGGTGTTAGCACGGCGGCAAAAAAAGCCTTCCTCATACGGTATAAAATCGAGATAATCGGATGATCTTTGGTTTCAAAGACTCGTGAAATACGATGCTAGTATCACAGATTTTTAATGAGTAAAAGTGGGTGTCGTGTAACCCTCGTTTAATGAGTGAAAATGGATATTGCTGATGAGAATTTGGCTCATGTCGTCGGTCCTTGGAGCTACGCCCTGTATACGAGACATCACAAAAGTATTCGTACACCCTGTAAAAAGTTGGTTCATACCATACATAATAACACTCAAAATTTTTTTCAGCTACTCTCATTGCATAGGATGTGTAACAAAGATTTCCTACAAAATTAAAAAAATATATACAGGGTGTTGCGTCACGGAGCGTTTCCTTCTGTGGTCCTTCTGTAAGCCGATGGTGTAATCGCAGGGGGGCCGTTGATGTTCTGTTTTCGACCTCTTAATGCTGTCCTTTCATGCTCCTCATCATTTTCAACTCAATTTTTAGTTGATCACTCGTCCACGTTACTTCTCGATAACGACTAGTGTTATCAGTCCCATGTGCTGTTCTAACTAAATAGTGCAGGGTCGTTATCTGTCTACGTGACCTTCGTGACTATTGAAGAGAGAGACCAGAATCCCCCCTTCTACGCGTGCTCCGACTCATCCAACAAAAAGTAAGTCGAAAAGTCCAAAAAATAATTTTTGAAACCGTTGGGATTTATGTCTGTAATCTTTCGAGACCAAGGTGGAATCTTAAGAGCCGATGCTCCTATCCCTAGCAGTCTGTCGGTACAACCACACATAACACAGGGTGTTCCTAAATAGTATGTATACATACGGAGGAGGTTCATTTTTTTAGCTTATTTCATGATTATAAGTTTATATAAAAAGAGGTTCGCAAACGCCTCGTCACTTATCTACAGAGTGTTCAAATTTCAAAAATCTTTGATATACACCCCATGCAATAAGAGTAGCTGAAAAAATGCTGAGCGTTGTGATGTCGGAACCAACTTTTTGTAGGATGTACGAATGCTTTTGTGATTCACTGCTTATAGAGAACAGGTACCAACACATTGTTGGTATTTATTTCTTTGGATAACCTTGCCGAGAAGATAATATTTATAAAAGCGACAAATTCAAAGCAGAATGGTTAATTTCTTCATTTCTACATGGAGATTATCTTCTTGGTAAGATTACCCCAACATTGATATATTGGACCCTAATAGATAATTACACTCACTTTCACATGAAATGCACCACCCAGTAATAATAATAATTAAGTCTTGTAATTTTAGCAAAATAATGCTTCATAATAGAGTACCAAATGATCAGACTTTCAGTTAAAAGATACAACATTTGATAATGAAAAAATTAATAATAAGTGACATCGCCTCGTACGGCAATGCAGCACGTACTCTTCGCGATATGCTTTGCAACAAATGATCAATATCTTCCTGGGGTATTTCATTCCATGCTACCTCAAGATGATGTCGTAGGTCATCCACATTGTTTGGAGGCCTCGGTAAATTTCGAAGACGGCGACTCATCATATCCCAAAGATGTTCGATGGGCGATAGGTCCGGTGACCGTGCAGGCCAAGGCAGTATTTCCAATTGTGCTTCTTCCAGGTATCGTCGAGTAATGTTCGCACTATGTGGTCTTGCATTATCCTGTTGGAAAATGCCATTTGGTAAAGTTTGCATGAAAGGTACTAATACTGGCCTCAGAACATTGTCAATGTAGCGACGTGCGTTTTGGGTGCCTGGAACGAACACAAGAGAGGATCTTCGGCCAACACATATCGCACCCCAGACCATAACACTAGGTGTTAAAGCTGTGTGACGCCTTTCAGAAAATTGCAAATTTCTTCTTTCACCTCGGTATCGTCTGACTCTTCTACGACCATCATTGATCCATAAACAAAATCGCGACTCGTCACTGAAGACGATGTTGTTCCACTCATGATTCCAATCAATTCGTTCTTGACACCAGGCCAATTTGGAAGTTTGGTGTTGGGCGGTTAGTGGCAGTCATAGATTTGGGCGGTATGAATGCAGGCCAAAAGACGAAATTCTTCTGTAAATTGTTGCCATCGACACCCGACGATTTAGAGCTCCCATCCAATCTACTGCAACAGACATTGTTGTTTGAAATCGATCACCAATGGCCATCCGTCTAAGAAGTCGATCTTCACGTGCGTTGCTGCTACGGGGAGGACGTCCAGCTGGACGATGTCGCTGAACCCTCTCTTCAGACCACAAAGACCATATTCTCGCAATTGTGGTGTGGTTGCGATTCATTCTTCGGGCAATCTCACGAAAAGAAAGTCCACCCTCCTTCATGCCGATAATTCGCCCTCTATCAAAATCCGAAACGTGGGAAAAATTTCGACGCTGTCTCACTAGGGGCATTTTGATCTCAAAATGCCCCCCCCAGTGTCTTGTTCACAGTTCAATAAGAAAATAAACTGATATTTCCATGTAAATATTATTTTATTTATTTACAATTGAATAAAAAATCTAATAGGTCGATGACAAAAAAACCACCAGCATTCTTTCTTTTTCACTGAAAGTCTGATCATTTGATATTCTATTATGAAGCATTATTTTGCCAAAATTATAAGACTTAATTATTATTATTACTGGGTGGTGCATTTCATGTGAAAGTGAGTGTATTTAGACGTTCTATTTGCATTGCGAGGTCCAACTACAAACAAACATATTCTATCATATATGAAGAATCAAACTCGTGGAAGAAGCAGCATGACCTTTGGAATATTACGGGGAAAATAATGGCAACTTTTTTAGTTATTTGCTCCCTTTCCTTCCAAGCCCCTACTTAAAATTACGCCCCTAACTGCCTGGCTATAGGGTCGTAGTGACGTAGTTTAATCCTTCGAAATCCGGCTTTAATACAACCTAGAAAGCTGAGAACTGATTCCTTATGTACTGAAGCGTAAAATTTTCCATTATTGTATGTATTTCTCTGGAATTTAAAGAGGCAAAGCAATTTATTTACTTTTAGCGGTGGCGGCTCAAACCAGGTAAACAAGCAAAAAATTGGGATAGATAATTACTTTTCAACAATTTCCATTACAAGGATTTCGAATTTGTTCGCGTATCCGAGATGTGAAATGCCCACGATAGCTTTTGTAATACAATGTCTGGAATATTTCGAGTTTCAATCGATTATTAGAAGTTCCAGACACGAGGCCGTTGGAGAGTTGGGTAATATGGCTGGTAATACACAATTTGTGAAGTGGGTACCGTCGAAACTCAATATACGTTGCCAATGTGAATGCGCTGGTACATTCGCATCAAATTTCCGTACTCACCGAAGCAAATTTCGAAGCCAAAGACGAATTATTATGAGCCGAAGGCTCCACGTGTCGGGTATGCAGCTGGTTCCAGAGACATAAACCCATTTTCACGCTACCAACGGTACCACCGACGACCATGTAAATTGGTATGTTGGGCTCTCGAGGGCAATCCCTTAAGAACTGAACTCCTGCAAGGGAGGAAAATAAATAATTAATAATCACGGAGATATCCGAATTAACCACCGCATTCAAGATTTATTAGCAATAGAGTTCCTCATAAACTTGCCCTCAAGTTGTACTCTATATTCATCGCAATTGTTGTCGGAAAGTGCCTGTCCAAGAGGTGAAGTAAACGGGGCTTGAAGGCAAATAGATACTCATTTTAGATAGTAATATAGGGGTAAAATCGTTTATACACGGAGCTAAGATAAGTTAAATGGCCGTCATTGCCACCGAATGATTGATCTATATATCCAAGAGATTTTAGCCCACATAATTTTCAATTTCTTGACAGTTTCCATAAAGTTCCTCCGCTTCCAAACACGCAAAATGCATTAAAAACTTGCTGTGTATCACACATGACAACAATGGATTCAAGGAAACTTACCCATTATGAGCATTATAAGTGGTACAATGGAAAGACACACCAGCAGGATGGTAACCACCACTAAAACAAAATTATTTAATTAAACTTCGCTTCATTTCGCATGTAAATACGGAGAATTAAACCAAAATTTAATACTGCCAAAAGTTTACAGAATTGTACATGAAGTTTGAATGCAGCTAGATAATTTATTACCAGTCTTATTAACAATCCTCAAAGCCCTGAAGACAAAATCGCAGGTGCCAGTCGCCTCCAAATTGGCGTCTTTCAACTGATACGCCACTGAACCGTAGGTGGTGAGGGTGAGGCTCAGGCTTAACCCTTGTCCCATTTCTCTGGAATACTTCTGATCCCCGCAAAGCCTGCGCTGCTCATCCCCAGAGACCTGCGAGATCCCCACCTGTTTAATTTACGGCATATTTGGAAGGGTGAATGTGATCTACTTTCAACTACTGAGACAATAAAATAAAGACAATCTACACAAAAATAACGATCGAAAAAATAGTAAAGCTGACAACAGGGCTTAATGAGGGTATGGGGGTGATGTCGGCAACCAGTGAAGTACGCTTGAGGTGAGGTGCGACAGCGTTGCCGCAATTCTTTAGTTTTCCAGAAAAATATGGACATTTAATAAGGTTTCTTAGTTTAGTGTACTTGAGGCAATTGAATAAATTTGCGCTGGAGATATATTTCCAGAATTTTGTGTGCTGAAGTGTAAAAATCCTAAAAGCATTTTGTATTTTAATTGAAAATTCGTTCCTAATTCGCACCTGACTAACCGAACTGCTGGCCCTTCGGGATCCACTGCTCTCAAATCCGCTGTTTGTGCCATACCCCGCATTTATATTCCCTCTGGATGAGGACCGATATGACGGAGACGAGCTCCTCCCTCGAGAATCTGGAAATTAAGGTCGCACATCTCACCGCAATCACACCGTATGTGGAAGATTTTTTGTCGCACTTACTTGAAGGATTATCGGCACTGGATCTCCTTTCGTTTACTGGAGGCTCCTGGAAAGTCAAAGTGAGGCTGCCCCTGGAACTTCGAATGTCGTTTGCTAAATTGTTGCGAGCTGCAATGCTTCCTCGGGGGCTTCTATTGGGGTCGTAGCCGTTTTCGGGGCCGATGCTTCCTCTGGGAGTTCGAGAATCTGAAGCATAGTCTCCTGGAAGGATGAGTACATAGGGCAACAATATAATCTGAAGTTACAAAAATAGTGATTTTTGGAAGGAACAAAGCAAAATGGCCTTTAGTGTTGTATTGACGCAAAATGACCGGGACTCTTTCTCTTTCTCTCTAAGACGTCTATTTCATGTAGGTTGGGTTATCCGTTTGAAATTGGAATATCATGGATAATTGGAATAAATGAAATACGCGATCAGTTTTTGAATAAATTTAACCATTTCCCTCGGAGAGAGCTGAAGGAATTTCCGAAGGAACCAATGATTGAATGAAAGTCCAAGAGAGGTTTGAGTTTAAAACAGTGCATTTTGGGCTCTGTATCATCAATTTAAGATGTAGCTTTTGAAAGGGCTCATTTTTTCTGTTAATGAATGTAGTGAGTGACCCAAAATCAGCCGTTACATGATAAGTACAATATTTGACCACATTCTTTGAGCGAGAAACGCCCTGAATGTTTTAACCCTCGATGTGTATTTTTTGCACAAAAATTGCCAATTACTATAATGGAACAAATCCACGTGCCGCCTAAATACAAGGGCCTGATCAAAGGCCAAAACTTACTAAGAAAGAAGATTCAGTGATAAAGGGCAAATAAGGAGAGTGTGGGCAGCAGTGAGAACTCAAGTTGAGAAAACAGGCCCTTAATCCTTAAAATCCCATTTCGTTGAACAAAAAGCTTGACCTGCAGTAAACCATTTACGACTCATAAACATAAAACAGTCTTTGGAAGTGCGCACTTAAAACCCAGTGACAAACTCCTTATCGCCGTCGTTGTAAAACCGTGATACATTACAACCTCTAAAACGGCGACAACCCTTCTTAGAACCCCAATTACCCTTTAGCTTTGCTAAAATATTTAATTACCTGCGACACTGCCTCCTGCAATGCTTCCCCTGGGACTCGTCCGGTAAGAAAACGATTCGGGGGCTATGCTGCCTCGGGGGCTCCTATTGGAGTCCCCTGGGGAGTTGCCATGTCTAGGACTTCGAACTCCTCCTACAAAAGGGGAGTTAGTTTCGGGAAATGATTTTGCGACATAAGAAATCCATACTTGGGACCGGATTTACTCGTGATTTAATAGATATGTAGGCCGCAATAAAAGTGACTAATAATTTTTCCACGATAATGTTAGCAAAATTTTGAGTTTCCTTTTGGAAGCTTTCCATAAAAGTTCCCTCACGTTAGGCGGCAAATTATATAAAGCTGCCACTGGAATATGGAAGCACTAACGCTTGCAGCATACGAAGTTCTATAAGGCAAACGGGCGTTTTATGATGTATTCCAGTCCTCTAGTATCGGAAAAGTTTTACGTATACGAAATATTAGATGTGTTGGTTGTCTATTTCCATTAAAAAGCTGGTATTTATGGAGTCTGTAAAGACGGAAAGTTTAATAGGTTTTTGCGTGCCTTCCAGATGACGTGGATGTAATTTTATCTGATTGAAAAAGTAGCCTTAAGAAACACACTTTCAGGTTGTTTTTATCGGAAAATGTAGCCATATTTCCTTAGCAAACTTCAAGACTGGATTAAACCACAAATACTGATATTAAAACGTGAAAACGGTGTTTTGTGCTTTTACTTTTATTAGAGAAAATGAATAATTTACAACTAAAATGTTTTATTCGACTACCAAAATTAAGGCGTCAGCCCCTTTCCTCACCATCATCAGGGATCCACTGCTTGTTCTCCAATGGAGTTTGTCTTGGAGATCTAGTACCGTCTGGCAGCAAACTATTCCTAGGGCTTCGGTTATACTCCGCTATATTCAATCTGGAACCATATGTGTTGGTTTCTGGGGTTAAACTATGCCTGAGCGATCTGTTTTGGTCTGGTACCAGGCTGTTACGGGGACTTCTGGATGAGGACAAGCAAACCGTAGACCAGAAAATCTACAGTAAAGCAACTACAGACCTGTTGTAATTGTCTGGAGTTAGGCTGTTTCGAGGACTTAAAGCAGAGTCTGGAACCAAGCTGTTTCTGGGACTTCTCAGGTCATTGGGCACCAAACTGTGCCTTGGAGATCTTTGACCGTCTGGCACTAAACTGTTTCTAGGGCTTAGAACGCAGTCTGATGGGATCAAGGAATGACGGGGTGTTCTGCAAGTTGCTCTCTAGTAATTTTGGTAAAATAACATGAAACGGATCAACCTTTTTTCAATTATGTCATCGAAATCCAGTTTGTCATCTTTGGTTTCCATCAATGCTATGTCCGGAATGATACTATGTCTAGGGCTTCTATTGATTTCAGGAACTCCCAAGCCATTTGACCTGTTACCATCTATGGGAGATACTGCGATGCTGGCTCTGCGTCCTGGAAAGAGGACTGTCATGTACACCCCGAAAAAAAGTAAACTGAAAACCCTACCCGGACTAGTAGCTGCTGACCTGGTGCCAGGGGGCCTGGCGGCTTGGGCGGGAGAAGAGGCAGCAGACCTGGATGCCCTCCTTCTTCTCGAAGACGAAGTTCTGCTCAACATCTTCTAATCCGGAAATATTCAGTTGCCATTCCGATATATTTTCTGAAACAAACAGGTGAGTAAAACCGGTTGAATTTAATTAATAACAGATTCATTGAGTTGAAAATAATGCTATACCTAGAGAACAATACCGTAATGTTATTAGTAATAACTTTGGAATAGAGCTGCAGTAATTGAAACTAATTCAGCATCAGCAAGTTTCAAATGTGGATACCACATCGATCCGAATAATTTGAAAGTTTCGATGCTAATGAGTTTCCAGGAAATCCGAACGAGAATAATATTATCTAGTTGATGAATTAAAACATGTATTACTCCCTTAAAATACCAGTAATATTCAAATGCACGAGAAATAATCCAGCAGGAAACTCTTGTCTCAGTTACAATTTGAACCAGACACCAAATTTCCATTCTGCAAAAGTTGAACTGGTTTCGTTTTCATGCATATAAATTGGAGTTTTTCAGCACAAATACATAAAATGCCCAAGTTAAATTTGCCACCACAGAATAGTGGAAATTGAAATTTTGTTTGTATTAGGATAGGTACGTGCGTATTTGAACACTTTTCACCAAATATTTTGGGCTCTTAATCGGGAAATTCCAGCATATTTTCCTCCGCTGCAGGTACACCTTCGGGCGCGAAAAACATAAATATTAATTAGATGGAGAATCGGGGAATTTTCGCTCCATGACTCGCTCGATCAAAAATTTCGAGGATTGAGACATTTATCGTCGATCCATAACCATTAAGTTTCCACTAATTTGAAAAAGATTTTTCAAGCAATTCTACTTCTAATAGACCATTTATTTTCCACAAAAACTCTTGTATTTTCTGGAAAGAAAAAACGAGCAATATCGCCCTGTTTGATTAATTTTTTCCTGGGTTTAAACGAGCGGGAGTTTTTCACCATAACCCTTGTTGTCATAACTAACATAACTAATGAGCTGAAGTTTAAAACACGCGAGGCAACTTAATTGCCCGCCCCCAGTGAGAGGCAAATTTAAATGGCAATTAAGTCGGTTTTTGAGGTGGAATCTCATTTATTAATTTTTTACAACTCGTACCTATTTTAAGGAAAGAAAAGATTTATTAAATCTGTCGTAAACAAAAAGGGCTTAACGGCTTGTTCAAACGAATCCTTTAAAAGTGAGTTCTTTGGATCCGTTCAAATTAATTTCAAAATGAAGCTCGGGAATTAATTAGGAATTAGCTTTGAGGTCAAAGATGAATTTGTCCTTAATAAAGCGCGGATAGGCACCTGAACTTTCTGTTTATCTGAGAGTTTAACACTTTTAATTCACTGAACTCATTAAATTATGATAATTGCATGAATAATGAATTCCCCTTACTGCACGTATTAAATTGCAATGTAGTAATTAATTGCTCTCTATTATAAACAGGATTACCGATGATTAATGGACCACCTGGGGCGTTTTGCTATTTTTATTTATGTTCCAAAAAGCACAATTATCGCAACAACCAAAACCATTGTTGCACGCGTAAATTGCTGTATAAAACGTAATGAATTGATAATTTGAATGGTTCAATTTTTAAGCCCTGGGGGTCTTTAAAAACGCGAATTCATGGCAATCAAGCAATTGGCCTTAGTTTTGTGTTGTAAGTATCTGGTCGTTGCGGGAAAGCAAATTTCCTTTAAGGGTTAATTAAGCATCATGTTATAAGCAGATCGAGGCGAGGAGTTTTACAATTCAAATAACTCGGTATTTCATATTCACTATTTTCTCTAATTAAACACAAAAAGCAAGCCTACAACTACGCTGACGTTCACCTAAAACGCTCGCTTTCGAGGGTCGAACTTTTGAGGGTTTTACTAATTAAAACCAGTCCCTTTGGCTCGGTAATTAGTCAACTTTGCTCGTAAAGCTGACGTTTCGGATCAACTTTATTTGCGAAACTTTGTTAACACTCAATGGCACAGACATAACTTTACCTAAGGTTTCATTATTATTTTAAAGCCACGTTTCGGTCGGATTAAACGTCGATTTCTATTCCGGATAAGTGTATATGTGGAGGCATTTCATCCACTTTCCCTTCAATAAGAATCCAGAATTTATTGGGTCTTGGATCTCATAACTACACATGCGAAAAAGAAACTGATCTTGCCGGCCAAATCGTTTCCGTCCAGATTCTGTACAATAAGGTGAATCGGATATTAAATTTGTTTTGTGAATATTCAAGAGCAAAAACTGACGATCAATATTTGCCTTAAAGGATGATAGAGCCTTCTGTTTGAGCCGAAAATCCTATCTTCCAATGATATCAAATAAGGTTAATTCTCGATCGATTCCGGAGGTACGATACAATCTTTAAAGTAAAGCTAGTCACGAAATACCACCATATAGCAGCAGGAAAATGCCTGATGAAACTATAGACAATAGGCACTGTTTCATTGATTTTCGCGTAGGTTTGTAAACTGTATTTGAAAAATTGTTCTTAAATGGTGGTAAAACGAGTTTGCTTATAAACTAATAGATTTGTAATTGCTTATTTATCGATCCTAAATGAAGTTTAATAACAAATTCGGTGGAGAAGGTAGAATTTTATGACGAAACCCCTAGGGGGAAATGCTAGTTTAACAAGATGATAATTAATCACCTAACTTTCTGTTAAAGGTTTTTATAGGCATTATTTTTGTGAGATGAATAATTAAGCGTCAATCGATGGGAGTTAGTTTACAAGTTACCGGCAGGTTTTCCCCAGATGTTTTATCTTGTGGTTAATACCTTTCGGTTGGCTCCTGACCTTTTGATCTAACACCTACACGTGTACGTATATATTTATTTTAAGCAACCTCTTCCAGAGAGCTTTCGAAGGCATATAAAGCAAGCCCTGTGGTTTCAGTGTTGAATATTAATTAACTCCCAATTAATGCAGGGGACCGCTTCGCGTTCGGAATTGTGTAAATTGAACCTTTCGGTTTCCGGGTTCCGGAAATTTAAATCCGTTTGTCCACTCTTTTGAGTCTGAGACTGACAGAAAATCGAATAGTTTGCCGCTTTCCGCATCAGAAAATTTTAATATTTAATGCGTCGTTAACGATGGTCTGAGCAAACTATTCTTGTTTGAATTTCGTTAAAACTTCTCTTGGAAACGCCAACTAGGCTTCATAAATATTAAGAGTCTTAATTGAAGCGCCTGAGGTGCATCATGTAATTTGTTAAGTATGGAAAGAACTAAATCGGGATATTTTCCATTAGAAAAGGCAGAAAATAAGAGAAGTGGAATGTTTGATTTACCTTTTTCGAGCTCCATAAAACAACAGGCTTTCCAAAAGGTATTCTGTGGAAAAACCCCCGAAGCGTATGTTATGAAAATACCTTAAATAGTCTTGGGTTTTTTATTTTTCTCTTTTTTCAGTTCGATGGCAAAAAGATTCAAAGAAGATTTATTGAAATTCTGGATGTATTCTTCATAAAAATAACTCAAAAGCAGTCACCTTTATGCGGCCTTCGGATAAAAGGAACATCATGCTAATAATGATATTGCCTTTCCTAGCACCCGAATTTTCAAAGGCACTTTCAGTCAATTTGCGCCAAATTCTAGAGAGTAATTCTTATAAAGTACTACAATATAATTTAAATTTAAGACCTTATAATCTTCTTATAACTTAAATAATTCCAAATTGAACCTTTATTAGAACCAAACCCACACTACATCTTGTCCCTGTAGCAATTAACCCTAGGTATTTCGCATCTAATGCTTTAGTTGTAACTTGGTTTTGACCGCCCTCAATTATAGGAGCAGATTTAGGGATTATATATTATAGTATAAGGACTTGAAACGGATATTGATTCTAAAAGGGTCGTTTGGAATGCAGAATGTGTATACGGTGGGTGGATCCGAGGTAAGGGAAGCGAAGAGGGGAGATAAATAATGGCGGGTTTTGCCGCTTGAGGATGAGTCAAGTGTTTTATTGATGACACGAGGTCAAAATCAAACTTTCAGCGATTTAACAGTATTTTGTAGCATTCTGTCGGTCTGCCAATTGTACCGAGTGCCCGTATCTTCCTTGTTATGAGAGCACCTCGCGAAAACCGTTTTATTGGTTAGTTATTGGCATTTGGACATATGACATGAACATGGCCTTAGGAAAATGAAAAGAGAACGCTCGGATTTCGAGTATTTTTAATTATTTATTACTGATTCGCGTGATACTCAACCGATTTTCCTCAATGGTTTCTTGAAATGTACATAACATACACATGTACATATTTGGTAATTCAACATTTTACAGTTGAAATGGTACAAGAGTAATGGTGAATCCTCATGAACATAAAAATGATAGGCGTGACGCAATTTCATTGATGAAAAATACCTGTCTCGAAAGTGCGGTGTAATATTAAAGTACCACTTATGCCGTCATTTGTACGTTCATGATCATCATGACTCACAGTAATCCTTATATTTAGTATTTTTTGTGGATAGGTTTAAATTGCGTTTATTGTCACATAAATCAAACTTTAAACTGCGCTTTAAATCCCTCTTGGTAGCTCTAACTTTTAATTGATTTCACATACATATTCTGCTAAACTTCTAAGGCTGCTGTACAGTAATACATGTATTATTAAATTTTGCACTTACCAACTCATATTCTTTTTGGATTTTCCTATTGTCTGGTAAATTGTATCATGTGCAAGAACGCTCAAGAAAAATATGGAAATAGGATTCTCATATGATACTCCGCCTCTAGCACTTTATGTAGATTTCCTGCTTTAAATTTTGAATATATGCTGTACAGAACAATGAAACGAAGAATCCATGTGAGAAATATTACGAATAACCTGATTATAATATCAAAGTTAAAAGTTTAATCTTGCGAAAGAAGGCAATCTGTTACCGTGGTGTTTTTAATTAGTAAAAATTCCGGTGAGAAGTTAAACAGGCAGATAGAACATATTATCAGGCAGACAGAATTTCCTCGTAAAAGTAAAAAAAAAGTTTGTCGAAGTGGGTTTTAAATTTTGCTGAGAGTTTGTTGGTCGTCCCTGTACTTCGTAGTGGTAATTTCAGTTGCAACGAACTTTTTGTAACTCCAGAATATCTGGATTCTAGATAACGGAACAAAGTCCGTTTACGATGTGAGACATTCGTGTTGTTAAATTTCGGTAGCTCCGGGAATGTTGAGGTTAAACATGAATATTAAAAAAATGGTGAAGCGGCATTAAAATCTACACGCCACTCATGCTAAAAGAGGCTGAACGACATGGATCACAAATTGAGTAAATTTGGCTAATTAGTGCCCCGTTTTTAATTAGTAAAGCCAAAGGAAAACCTCCTGGAAAGTTAGTTAAGTCCCGCTTCAGCGCGATCTAAAATTTGCCTGCTCTCATATTAACCAGGATGCACCAAAATGTTATTACGAAGAACGTTGGCAGTAATAATGGCGGATTAGTAAATAGTAATTTTTTACGGTATTACAATCATATCCTGCGTTTTTTATGAGGAAAAAAATGAGATATGCATGCTATAGAGCTGTTGTATATATTTCCGGAAATTCACCCCCAGAAAGTTTTCTTTCATTACAAAACACTTGGTACCTTTTCCAATAAAATTGAAAACTTCCCACTCATGCTGGAAAAGCAATATCATTCACATTTTATAGAAGTTTGTCATGCAGATAGCGAAAAAATTGATATGGGTATGTTTTGTCGGTTTTCTTTAGACGTGCTGCACTGAATAAGTTTGCGAGTACGTTAAATGCGTGATGAATATCTCTATATGTCTTCTCAGTATTTTCCTCATAGCTGTAAACTAGACTGAGACTTTTCTTACAGGTATTCTGGTCACGTAAAGCTCTAAGCACACCGCAAGCACTATTTCATTGCTCGTTTTCTAAGTTATAATGTAATAAAGTTTTGTGCCACCGAAAATCTGCCACATTTCCTAGGATGCAATTTTGCTTTTTGATAAATTTGTTGGAGGAATAAATATCAATCTCAAAAAGCAATCTTTGAGGCAGTTCAAGCTTGAAAACTCACAGTTGCTCTTGACATTCACACTGTTATTAATTTTCTGAAAAAGGCATTTTTCAGGATGATTTTCGTTTCGTTTGAACGGACCCATCATAGAGCCCTACAACAAATATATTCCAAAGAAGAAAAACAATCTTGAAGAAATATAACATATAGTGTCGTTTTAATAAAAATACACGCCGTGTAAGAAAAACATAAAAATCTTGTTCACGTAAGAGATTACATTCTTCTGACGTTGATATTAAGAGAAATGGAAACATGTTTGCTTGTATATGTGCTTGGCGAGCGGTTTAACAACGAATATGTGTGTAAAAGGGAATTGCGTGATGGAGAAATTGATGAGGTTGAGCCATGGAGAGACTACGAGACATATATAATATGAAAATTGATTATTTTAAACGAAGAAAAATTTTAGTTTAAAGGCACTCCTAGTCAGACAAGAAAGACATTGAAGAAACGTCCCTTGGAAGCAACATTTGCAGAATTTTTCTCCTCCATCATATTGTTCACAATGTGAACAGCAAAAGGATTTTAAAACGGAAGTAATTTATTTTCACCGTCATTCATCAATTAAAAATATTCAATTTTCATAATTATTTACGCAAACAACTAACACCAAAAAATCTACAATCTCTTTACAAGTGAAAGAAACATCCCACGAGATTACACGCCCACGGGTTTAGAGATTTATTTCATTCACCATGTTGTCAGGAATCCGGACAACAAGCAGGTTAGTTATTTTATGAAGACACTAATCCGTATTTGCCAGCCTGTCAGGAATTTCCTATCTGGCATCATAAATCATTGTTTTTCTCATTACTTCAACTTTTATCTACCTGAATATTATTTCACAAGAAAAGCGACCCTTGAAAAGACCAAGAAGGTCTTAGAGGTAGCTAGGGAAATTGACTGGAAATGCAGTCAACAGTATTTCACTTTTCAACACTTGATATTAAATAGACTCGGGTTCTTCAAACAACAACGAAAACCTGTCTCCAAATTTAATAAAGCCCCGCCATAAAAATCCTCTCTGTCAACTTCTTTGTTTTTGTTCGGCAGTTAGTTTATGAAAGAGCGGAACGCGTCACTGACTGCCCTCATAAATATCAGACATTTCGTGCCGAATTAGAAATTGAATTTGTGCCTCCAAAACTACAAAAGGAATACATTAGACTGTTCTTTTAATTTGCAGCTGTTCCTGCCAATTTACCGAGGGAAAAGGTAATAAACCAACCAGAAAGGCGAAGCTTTATTATCCCCTAAAAACTCGGGGTATTATATTACTTCCCCTGGAAATTAAAATTTTTGCATGTTTTCATCAGAGCTTAAGTGGATGGAATTTTTAACGGTAGCGAATTTGCATAGTAATACATTTCGACTATCAAACAGTATAAATACATAGTGTATCTTCTGTAAACGCGACTTAATCTTTAACAGGGATTAACCCAACTATCAAGATTCAGCACGCTCCTGCAATAAATCGAATTTTGCCCCTCAATAATTTCCTGTCTGGCATACCTCATCCCATTGCCCAGCAGTTTCAATTGCTGTCGTTGGTCTAGAGAACTTTAATTATAGCGACAAATCGATAGTGCACGCTCTGAAGATTCCACAGGAATTCGAAATCTTTTTAGCAGGAACTTCGAGTCGCGGCAATCTGGTTTTGAAAAGAAAATAATTCCTTTTTGTAATGAGGAAATGCTCAAAGCCGCATTGTCAACGTGATTTTCATAATATAACGAGGTTTAGTCAAGCGGTAAGAGAAATTTTTATATGATTAAAGGTCTGATTCGAATGCGGTTAAATATGTACCTGAAATTTAGTTTAGTTGCTTCATAGCTACATTGTATAGATCAGTACAAGTCTTTAGGGAGTACATTTTCCTATATTTTATTTTCCAGTATGGAAGTGTATTCAAGACTGGTGCATGAAGCACCTCAGGAGAATGACATGTCCAATGCCAGGTACCACAAACGAAATACTATTTATTTGCACCGTTCGTGGTTTGGGCAACTGAACTGACTTTCGTACATTCAGGATTCATTCAGGTAGAACTTGAGAGAAATCCTAGACTGATCTTCACCATTCTGACAAGAATTTTCTGAAGTAGTCCTGAAAAATTCGGAGATTTTGGCCATGAAGAAGTTGCATGGGGAAACCCCGAAATATAATCGATATTGTTGATCAAGATACTACTAGTTTCATTTTTAAATTTGCCTATGTAACACCAACAACAAAAAGCTATCTTTATTATAGATTCTTATGAATGTGGGTGTGAATGAAAGACAGTAATAGGAATTTATGATAAACTCCGCCTATCCGGTATAATCTCCTGGGGGAATCTCCGATATCTAAAGCCATAAAAATCATATAAATAGGGTCTATTGGAAATCAAATTGCCTGCATCAGGCTATAATTATCATATGGCTGACAAAGCAAACGAGGCGTTAGCATTCTGGATCTAATTTTGTAATGGACGCACACAGCAGCCATTTTTATCTCGCTATTTGCGGAATTTCGTTTAGTTTGGCATTATTCTCAATAAACTTTTTCTTTCTAAAAAGTAAAAAAATTCCTATTATCAACCAGTCGATTTCGGGTAAAAGAAACATGGATAAAGGAGCGTTAAGGCAATCCCTCAAATTTAGCTTTATTTCACGAACGATTTGAAACGAAAGGGATTTTTCTAGAGGCTTGCTCGTCTGTGACCTAAGGCCCTTAATAGAATCTTCCTTTTCCGTTTGATTAAGGGTTTAAAGTGAAAGAAAGCTAATGCTTCTAATTCTCTCTAGAAGGGGGGATTGCATTTAAACCGATCAAGGGTGGGAGTTTTTAAATAATGCATCGCAAGGGAACAACACACTGGTGCTTATCTCAATTTGTAGTTTCCCAAACCCCCATTCTAGGGCCCCGGCGACAAGGTATACTAATCAAAAAGGGATATAACTGAACTTTGAGACAACTGTGGACAGAAGCAATTTTGATGCTCCTCTAGCTCTAATAAGAAAGGTCTCTTTCAAAAGTGATTTAACTGTTGGTGGATCGAATTTAACAAAACGTGTTCAAACAGAGCTCCAATCCAAATCAGCTACTTTGGAAATTAAACTTACATAAAGTATAAAGTTTCGTGAAGCGGAAATAAAGGAGTTTTGGGTGTCAGTCAGCAGGTGGTATCGATTATCGTTATTGCGCCTATATCAGGCAGGAGCACTCGATGAAGATTTTTTAATATGAGCGATTTATGTCGAAGAATTTTAGGGGTTTGAGAACTCAAAAGCCCTAGAGTTTCAACGCGTTGTGTGTGCCAAAAATAGAACTTCGCAAGTCAAGATTCACAAGCAACAACTAACCTCTAATGTGCCTCACTCAAGCGTCAACTTCACAACCTCAATACAAAATTCCAACTTCCGTAAAGTTCAAAAAGAGTTCTTTAGTACGCGACCGCGCAAAGTTGCCTGCAAGGCTCTATTCGGTGCCTCTCCGAGCCGTCGGTTTTAGAGCAACTGACGTCGGGAGCGTTATTTTTGAGCGTCCTCTTCGACGACAGAGAAAGCCGTCACCTGGTCAACGAAGACGCCTGCGGCCAACGCTGAGCGTCTTTCTGCGCACCAAAATTTTCTCCTTGGAGAAGGTCAGCAGATGCTACTAAACATCGCATTAGAAACAAACGTGAAACTTAAAGGTTTTTCAGTTATATCTGGAGTAGACTGAATTTAGTTGTGTTAAGGAGACTTCCACGTGTTGCACAACAGAAAGAGGTCCCTTAGTCGGACCCGAAGGGAACTGAGTGGGCTTCAAAAAAAGCAATTTCAACTTGACTTTTCCATATGTTTGGACTTTGACAAGGGGAAACTTCCTGAAGCGATATTACTTTCCGGGAGTTTTCGAATCAAAGCTGCTTCAACTATACTTTCTTCTTTGAAATACCAGGAAAAAGTATTTATGGTCGTTTGATTTCTCGCGGTAATGGAAAGCTGTGCATTTTTGCATACATAGAAACTTTCCATGGTGTAATGTTTGCAAATTGAAATTCTTACAATAGACGGTTGTTGGGGACTTAATGGGCCTCATCTCATTCAAAGACCGAGGTATATTAGAGTAACGAAGACCGTTTAAGTTTAAGGCAGCAATAGATGTGTGTGTATAGTGTTCTTGAGTTCCGTTACATCTCAGACCGTTTTATTTTCAGGAAGTGGCAAAGCCATCTGGGCGAACCTCCGGAATTCAAGGGGCGAGAGGAAAGTTATCTTTGCCTTGTTTTAATTTTAAAACTCCAAGGAGTTTTCAGGGACACTTATTTGCCTCAAACGACCACCGATACCACAATTTCGGGATAAACTTTTTACTGCTTGAGGGAGCATCAAATTGGGGTTCATTTGCCCGCGCCCCCTCGACAACGACCAAACCCCGAGTTTTTGCCAAAAATTATTCGGGGAATAAATGGATTTTTTAAAATTATATCTTCACCAATCTCGCGTCCTTTTCGGGGGTATCCTAATGTATACAGGCAGACTTTTACAGGACATTAAATTTAGGGGTTACTTTTCCTCTTTCTGAAAGGTTTCGTTATTTTCTCACAGTGGATTACTCTAGGCAGGTAAGTTTAGTTTAAATGGGGAAATACTGAAGGGGCCGGTGCAGGGCATGGATAATGAACAGTACATACGTAAAAACGTCATTATGCTTTGCCGCTGATGGGGTTCAGGATGATGTAAGATGGTTTGAGGTTCCAACTGTGTTTTCAATTTAACATTAAAATTTTCCCGTTTGTGCCCATAAAAGGAGATCTGCAGGGGTATTTTATAAAACACTAAATCCTGTAACCTTGCTCAAAACGAAACGTTCCAGGCAACAACTCTTTAACTTTACAGCCGTAAAAGGCCGCAATCTTAGACACTTAACATAGGTCTTATCGCCCTCAAAAGCTCACATCGTTCAGAAAATAACGACTTCTTGCAGTGAAGATCTCATGCTCCTTCCCATTTTGCAGCTTATTTCAGCTCGATCACTCCCTTTTTTCCCTCAGAGGCTCATTCTCCTTTTATGGCGACCATTAAAATAACATTTAATGTAGCATACAGCATATGAAAGGTCAAAACTGGATAACAGCTCGATTTAACTTTGAATATATTGACTATAAGAGACTCGGCAAAGCTTCGTCTAATAAATCAAGGTTCACTGACGACGTTGGACTTTTAGATGTGCGGCGGGGGTGCGGAACCCAACAGGCCACCCCTGCTCCGTTGCCAGCTCGTCTGGGAATTGTCTGGTTTCAACTGGAAGAGTCCCATCGTTAAAACTTCCCGATTTAATAAAGTATTTGATATAAATCTAAATTAAGAAGTTTCGCCCTAAAGTGTCCCCAAAAACCCTTAGAATAAGCTGCTGCTGCCCCAATTTAGCACGCTGTATTGGCCCCAGTGATTTATCTACCCATAAATTGTTTTGTTCTTAATTCCCCACCGCCATTTTCCCATTGTAATAATGCTCACCTCTGGAAGTTTGGCCATAAAATAAATTCCTCAATATGCCGAAAGTTTTAATTCCTAATGAATCTGCAATTTTGCTCGATACTCTTTATTGTTATTCGCAGCTTAAGACGATCTGACAAACCTCAAAAGCAGATTTCTTGGATAAATATTTACTGTCTGACGAGCCCTCGAAATAAACTATCAGCCCCTGTTGTGATGCTTCGTTTAAGCCTTTGATGTTTTAGTCACAAAGGGTTCTTCCAGATTAAACGGTTGTTTTGCTCCTGTTTCAAAGAGTGAATAAAGTCGAAAAGACGCTTATACTGCACAATATTTTTGTTATGTTTAGACTGTGCCTACTTCAAGATTAATGTCGTTGTTATGGAAACGTGACTGCAGCTTATTTCCTGCAGTATATTTGAAGAAACTCGAGTATGTGATTTAAAAACACATTTTATTTCTTGGAAGGAAGATTCTTGTATGAAATTCCTATTAAGACTCAAAATTATTGTCTGGAGAGGTTGTTAAAGGGTCTCACGCTCCGTTGTTTTTGAAAGATCATGGAGTTTCCTGCTGCAGCCGTAGTTGCTGACTAAACATATTTAAAAATTATTATCATATCAAAACATCTCTTGCTTTCTTATTATATTCGCCTGTGCATCCGGAACCAACACCTGCGGGTCGACGTCGCATATTACGTTTCCTTCTGGCTGTGAATCTGCTTTGGAGGAAATTTAATTTAAAACCCCGACATAATTGTTGTAAACTAGCAACCGCTTCATAAACCTTCAATTTCACGTTCAAAACACGTTCTGTTTTTATAGGGATAACGCGGTGTTTTTTTCCACACCCACCTCGAAGCCCAATTTTTCCCCCCCTTTGTCCACGTGTTCTTATGGAATTCGACGCATTTTTCTCTAGATTAAACCGTGACAGAAACAAAGGAATTACTCATACTACAATATCCAAGCTCGAGATTTTCCTGGTAAATTATTTAAGTGACCTAATTCTGTCGGGCTTGAACTAACATTTTCCAAAATGGTCCCTCAGGGAGAAGGCTTCGGGCTTCCGATATTAATCTTATTAAAAGCTTTATATCGTCAAGTGGTAGAACTCGAAATGAATTATAAGTTATTGTGTTTGCTCTTCCAGGAAAATAGATCCGTGGAAGCACACATTTTGGCAGTGCACTGAGGCTCGCAGTATCCCTTCAGGACATAAGACTGCGGAATTTCAAGCAAAAATATCCCACTGCCGAACCATGAGCTTTCGAAAACTCATCCTCGTGCGCCTTTTCTCCCAATGGATCCCCAAGGAAGACCTTTTTTCCAGCTACTATCGTCGAGGATCAAGAATTCTCTCTCTGGGATTTGGGGAACCCCACAATCCTGCTCACAGACTTTGCGGTAGTGAGAGCACAGGCCGAGTTTGCGCATGAGGTATGTTCGATTAACTCACTTTTATACCAGGTTGCTCATTAGTGTGTTAAAGTGCGATATCTCAGTAAATATGAGTTTTAGCAGGAAATGTTTCATATCAAAGTTTTTAGTCCTTAAGAGGTGCGTATTTGAATGTTATTTTCAAATCTACAGAGTCCGTCATAAAAGTGTTGTAGGACCGAATTATGTTTTTTTAAACGCAAAACCCCGATTTTTTAGCCACTTTCAGATTCGTCGTCAAATTTTAAGGTCACTTTATGTAAAGAGTCTTGAAAAATTTACCGCCTCTTGGTTATTCAAGAAAATTCGAAAATTTTGCTAGCTGCAGGATCTCGCGAAAATCGGCGCTGTGTCCTAACCCCTGAGAATTACGGAATCTGTCTTATAGGACTCCCAGAGGAACTAATAAGCTACGTTTTAATGTGTTTTAATTGAAAAAAAAATTGTCCCTAACCCTCGCAATAGGCCTGCGGAGTTGCACGACTTCAAGCATCAACAACTTGCTTATCTCAAATGGAACGCCCCAATTTTTTCGATAGTAGTCAGAATCCAAAAATGCGTAAAACTACGGAAAACGATTTTATTTTTATGCAAATAAGGTATTCACAGCAAATTCTCAAATCGCCCTCCATTTCGGTCAGAGCGCAGGCGCGGTCTTGCCAGGAAAGACCTATTTACTTATTATTAAAAAAAAAAATTAATGAAAGACACATCAGAATTAACGTGCGATTCCGAAAAGAAAGTAATGATATGGTCATCGATAGTCATGAAAAATGTCATAATGACGATATAAGTCACTAACTATCGCTTAACATTTACATATGGTGGCGTAACAAATGAGACATTTAGGAGCCAAAAGGGAGCAATTTTTGGGGACTTAGAAACTGCTTTGTTTAGAGATAGGGTAATGTTAACAAAAGTTGTAGATTTTGGATACGATATCGTCGAGAAAATTGCGGCATTCCGTTCCAAATGAGCCAGTTGTTGATGTTTGAAGTGATGCAATTTCCCAGGCTTATTTCGGTGATTATGAAAAGTTCTTTTTTAAATTAAAACGCGTCAAAACGTAGTTTATTAGGTCTTCCTGGAGTTCCGCAAGACTGATTCCAGAATCCTCAGCGGTTAGCACCGATTTCCGCAGCTATTAGAATTTTCGAATTTCCTCGAATAACTCGAAAACGGTAAATTTTTGACATAAAACCCTTTACACAAACTGACCTTGAAATTCGACGATAAATCCAAAAGTGGCAAAAAAATTTGAGATGTCTATTAAAAAAAAAAACATAATTCGGTCCTACCACGCTTTTATGTCGGACCCTGTACGCTTGAAAATAATATTCTCCTAAGGACCAAAAACTTTGATGAGAAGTATTTCTTTGTCGCTCATGTTTACTAAAATGTCGCACTTCGAGCAACCCTCTGTACATACTATTCGCTTTTACGTACTATTTTCCTTGAACTGACCTCTACAAAATGATGAACCTCGCCAGATCGATTTTGATGGTTACGAGAGCTTTAGCCGTAGAGAGTTATGTGATCACTGCCAGAGATTTTTTTGTAAGCTGGGGGTGAGGGTTTTTAAGCGGGACTTCGGCCCAAAATTGGAACTAAACCGTCACCAACAAACTTCAATTAGCTGTCTGTGCGCTTTCGTCGATTGATTAAATCGATGAATTGATACGCAAATTCGTTTCATGGGGATCTACTTTCCACTGGCGGTTTATTGCAATATTGTTCCAGAGCACGAACACAACAGAGAACTCGATTAGGATTCGTGGTTTACGCTGATTTTAATTGGTTTTTCAAGGGGGTGTGTATGGGTATTTGGCGATGTTAAATCCCTCTCTAATATCGCGTAATTGTCCAATTTAACTCGCTGGGAATAAGGGTGGCAGGGGTCTGCAGAAAAATTTGCCGAATATGAACCTTTTGCGACCACTCTCCTTAGCGCTCGTTCCTGAGCGTCGATATCTCGGGAACCAGAGGAATTTATCGTTAAGCGATTACGATTACCAAGTAATCGACTAATGAGAGAATTAAGGAAATTTATCAATGATTCTCATCTTGCTAGGGATACAAAAGCTTTTGGCTCATGATTGTTTTTCGGACAATAAAACATGTAAAAGGAAATTATAAATTATGCTAAAGTAATCATGCGGCCCTCGAGTGCACTCACGAAAGTGCCCTTTAGCGTGCTGGTGTCCAGTATAACAAAGGACATTGAGACAAAATTTCCAGTCGTAGCCAGTCAAGAATTTTATTTATTTACGTTTATTTTCTTATGAAAAATCGCCTTTTAACATGAACATAATTTTTCTCCGTGAGCAAAAGTGAACTAAAACCGGACTAGAGTCGTATTCAGTGGGATAAACAACCCTCAAAAACGTGAATTCCGACTGGTCCAATTTCCTTTTGGGGGATTATTCGAAGTCGAATTGCAACCCCGGCGGAAGTGTCGAAAGCCGACGTCTCGAATGTCCCATTTCCGAGACAAAGTTTTCGTTTTAACTTATACCGATAAAACTGAATGTATAAAATTCCCAAAAGATATAAATGAAATAGAGACATAAAGATTTATGGCTGTTTTAGAGCCACTCAATAGCTAGAATCACCAATTTCTCTTTTGAAACAACCACTTAAAATATGAAAGAGTGAAAGTGGGACAGTTCGCTTCCAATGAGATGCAGGTGAGATACGGACGAGGCACTCAGTCTGGAACAGGTTCAAAAAAGAGGGAAGACTGTTCAGATTAACCCATAATTTTCTTGACATAATGGCGGAGGTACGCGCACATCCGGCAATTAAATGGCGAGACAATAAAACAACATTTTCCGGTCTAATGCACGAAAAATGAGCTACAGTTTCCAATATAAACTCCAGCGATCTGGAAGACAAAGTTGAGGACTTAATTATCGAGACATGGAGTTCATAAATTTTCATCATTGTCCGGTTCTCATTTCCTCCGACGCCGTCGCCTGCGTTGCTATTGAGTTATTAATAAGTTCTTTGATATAAATTCGATGGGATGTGTTTCGTAATTTAATCGCGTATGAGCTGAAAGGCCTTAAAACTACAATAACACTCTTGGGTTTATTCCAGCTCAGGCTGTAGTTCATTACGCTACACTACATTAATATATATTTTGCGTAATGAAATTTGGTTTCCCCATCAAAAGCTCAGAAAGCTCGAAATCTCAGAGCATCCACCCTAAAACGTATACATGTATTTATACGAGTCTCTGTTCAGCGATTAATGAGCGGATTTGATAAACAATACCTTGATGAGAGAGGGTTGTGTGCTATAGATTATCATGTTGCCACCTCGGACGTGAACCGAATAATTTAGAAAGTACATTGAATAATCAAGTTTGGAGGTCTGTTAAACAGTGGCGTTAAGAAACTTTTCAAAGGCAAACTCGGTTTCATACATCAGAGAATGGCTTTATTGGTCGTTCAAAATTGCTTTAATGTATGTATCTGTGTAACCATCAGAATAAATTATGACGATTCGCATCAGTAAACAACGAAATTTAAATATAGAACGATTGAGCATAGGATAATAGAGAAACCAGGTGGAATTTATCGCTCATGTAAATAGTGTAACTACTCTGAACACTAATAATGAATTATAGGTGTTGGCCACGGAATAATCCTTTGATTAACTCATGAACTGCATTTGCACGAGGCTTAAATCCGCCTATTTTGGTCCTGCTAATTAAAATATTTAGTTGTGGTATGTATATGTGGTTGCATAACCTGCCATGGAACGTTTGGAGTGGCACCCTCTGGTGCAGGAACAAGGTAATTAATTATTTTTTATCGCGGTCTTAATATGAAAGATTGTGATAGTTTCATTTGAGGGTGCTAAAGGCATTCTAATCGTTAGAGTCGTTTCTAGAAGTTAACATCGGTGCTTGCTCATACAGGGTGTTTCAGAATAAGCATGTCAACTTTTTACTGAAAGTTCCCGTGGCCGAAATAAAAATAAAGTTCAGTACGCACATGGATCCTTTTTCGCTTCCTGTCGGAAATATAGAGTGATAAAAAAATTATCTAATTTTTTTTAGTTTTTCTTGATACATCCGTTTCGGCTTTGAACATTTTTATAAAAATTGGGGAGCGTCAAACAGACATGGCGACACCTCTTTTAAGGGAAAAAATATTTTTAATTCCACCAGTGGCGTCCCCATTAATGTCACTCTGAATGTTTCAAACGAAAAGTATGATACGCCACTGGTATAAAAAAAAGTAAAAATTATTTTCTGAGTGCTTGATATTTTTGCGAAAAAAGGCCCCTTGAACATTTTGCAAAAGTCCAACCCTGCATACAGGAAGAGTTCATTTTCCAGACATTAGGTGGTTATATAAAAATAACTGCAAATCAACACTTCTCTCGTTATTTTCCTATATGTTCAAGTCAATATGAGCTCGACTTCTTCGATTTATTATTTCCCTTATGGGAAGGTATTTTTGTTATATATCTAAAACGTGCAAAACGAAATACACGAATTTTAATGAATTTGCTAATAAGATCCCGATCAAACCCACAGGTACATAAATGATGGATGATGAACGATTTGAGTGGGTTTAAAGACATCCATCAGGTAAAATTGCGATATTGGATGGTGCTAGAAATAGACGGTGCAGTGCCACTGGGACAGGAACACAAGCCGTGGCGGAAAAAGTGTAAAAAGGATGAATACTACGAAACTTGCCTTTATTAAAATCCTGCTGGAATTGCTATTTTCTGCATTAGCAGTTTTGAACTAGCGCTCACTTCATCATTCATCTGGTTCCTTGCTGTCAATGTACTCATTAGAGTTGACCTTCGCTTACTTTTACGGGAGAGTAGTTTATTCTAAAGAAGTAAATATATTTGCGGTTGGGAACCCCAAGTGAAGAATAGGCGGTATTAGAAATCTGCTAAGTTGCACTACAGGACTTATGAGGAAATTAGTAGGTTTAGGTCTGGTGATCCCGCGGGCCATTGTGACCTATCCACCTGTTAGAAAGTTGGTTATTTAAAAAGCCTCGTACTTTTTTTACTTTTTTTCATACGCGAGTATTTCGGTTGTTTCTGAGATTTCAAAAAAATTTCACATAAATATTTTACTTAGTTTTTGAGGTCTATGGCGTGTTAAAGGAAAACCCCCTACTTAAGATTCATCCTATATATTTAAAGAATACCGACAAATTGGTTGTTAATCAAAAGCAATTTCAGTAGAGAAAACACGTTTTTCCTATATTATTAGGTGGACCACAATGTAGGAGAGTGGCACGCAACCCTGTTATAAATATAATCGATAAATATTACTCTTGAAACTATAGATAGATTGATGAATATTTCATTGGGAGTGTTGCACTTTGTCGAGAATAAATCTATACAGTTAATGATTTAAAGTTTTCACGAGGTGAAATGGATAAAAAGGGCAATCTGTTGATGCGTTTCGGAGCAGAAATACGCCAACAGCGATCACATGAAGCATTCATTTTAAATAAATCTTCTTTTAACATGTTTTTTTTTTCAACGTAGCATGTTCTCGAATCTCATATAACCCTTCCGGGGACTTTTGCGATTATATTGGAGTTGGAGAGTTTAATTTCCTAAACTTACATTGATGTCAATATTGATAATAAGAGAAGGGAACGACTGTATCTACACCTACTTTCTTATAATGGATTAAGTTTGTGTCATTACACGATGACATGCAAGGGAATGTTTACAGAAAAATATCCTTTGTTAATGTCCTCACCTAATATAATAGAAAGTCCCGGACAATAACTCTCTTTGAACTTTCGTTGGCTAGATGAATTATTAATACATTCCTACAAAATGCCCCACTGGATTACAGTACCACAAAAGCGATGTAACCCAATAGGGCAATTAGGGACTAATAGCAGAATCAATTAGGTACGTAAGCCGAGAGGAGTACTGTGTTTCCAATTAGCGGCTATGACCGAGAGCAACTTCCTACTTTCCTTTTAAGCACGATCATACTAGTTGCCCCTATAATCGCTATAGTATGCTTGGACAAAACGGCAGCCTTCCGAACACAACGGTTTTCATTACAGCCAAACTTTTTAATAATAACTCGCATTGGGGTCCTTTTCGAGTGCGGGGAAAGTTGCAAATCGAGTCATCACAGCTGTGCTTTCTTAATACCAAACTCTAAACAAATCGTTAAGCGAAAACTTCCTCGAGAAGTCATTGCGAACTAGGCCGAAACTTACGTGTTAAGCGCGGAAAGTTTGTGAATACTTCAAAAGCTGATGTTCAACAATGGTGCCCTGACAATATCCACGAACACCTCTCAAATCCCGGGAAAATATTATTTACTTTTGCCTGGCAAATGGGATTTGAAAGGGAGTTCCAATAGATATAATTTGGTCCAACACAAGTTCCCCAACAAAGGGAGCTCCAGGCAACAGAGAAATTGTGGGATGCAAAATCCTAACATTTCTGAATCATTAAACTTCCAACTTATTTGTATCCATATGTAAATCTCCAGGAATACCTACTACTGAATGTTAACAAGATAAGTCACGATTACGGAAATCCTCGAGTTAACTGCAAATTTATAGCTACCACCAACTATTTCTTGCAGTTACGTATAGCGAATGTAGTCATTAGAAATTAATGGTTGTTATTAACAATAAAAAAGCAATCATACCCTGTTTCATTTCTTAATAAAAGCGAAATCTCAACATTCACAGTCTAAACTGCGAAGAAATGGTGAAGGTGCTGTGTGATGGGCCTCTAAAAAGAAAAAGCATTAAACTGTGAACGCAGGAAAAACTTTTTGTATCGATCCCACTCCAAGCGCCGCTCCCGTGCAGACATCTGTAATGCATAAGTAATTAAACAATTTAAATTAAATAACAATTTAAATTTTTGATGGCAGAATCCTAGCGCATCCACCATTTCATCAAAATTTTTGTAATGTGGCGCTATCTGTAAACTAATAGACGAAGAAAATTTCATTCGATGTAAAGAAATCATGTTTAAAATTTTTTTTTTTATTGCGCTATCTATCCTTGAGTAAGCACACTGAGGTTTTCGTGTGAGAAGAAATCTGTTCTTGTGTAGCAGTTGGTACTTTCCTTATTTTATAGCTGGCGCCACTATTTTAAAAATACCATAATATCCTTGATATTCTTATTAACACATATGCATCTTTTTATACCTGATGATTCTAGATAACTGGGACTAGTGAATATCTTAAAATCGAGAAGATCTACAAAAAAAATTTTCAAATAAAGTCTTTTTTACTTTCGAGAGCTCAACTTTTTATGCTATAAGTTTCTTCTCCAAGGTCACCTTCGCCTATCGTTTGGGGTCAACTTCGTTTTTTTCAAATAAAACACTTTTTTTTTTTTTTTTGGTGATTAAAATTCTATATTGATAGTAAACATGTTTTTTACTTGAAACATTTTTTTGCAGCGATTTATAGTTGGCGTTACCATAACAAAAAAGCGATAACATTTTGAAGCTCTTTTTTAAGTTGTGTCGGTTTATACAGAATGTCCCAATTAAAATATCGCTATCTCGTACAAGAGTTACACAACTAGAAAATAATCCAGATCACCGAAAACAATTTTGTGAGGACGTGAATACTTAAATAATTAAAAATTATTTCAAAACTTTTTTTCGATTTATTTCATCGACACTCCCAACACGGTTTTTGCATTACTTTTCACGCAGAACAAAAAAATTTCACCACGTTTGTAAAGAGAACTGAAATGCCTTCAAAGTAATGTACCATTTGACTTCTTCTTCCCCCATTCAAGTTACTCGAAAGGGATTGCCACCCCGATTAGGGAATGAATCTACATCCATGATTACGTTCAAAAGATGTCTCCGTTGAAAGAAAAATCGACCTGTTTCGAGGTTTTCCGGAAAAACCTCTTACATCGAAAATATTTCAGGTGCACTGTTTTAATTGAGACATCTTGTATAAATCTAATAATCATTCGATATGATTTAACATTCCACAAGAATTTCAATAAGACAAAATTTCAATCATCAACTTAAATTTATATTCTCAAAAAGTTAACCAGAAGCACATATTACAGCTTACAAAATTAACAAATCTAAAAAACCACAATTTCTCTTTAATATAACAAATAAGCGCATTACTGACATTGAGAAGATACCTGCGAATTAAGTAAACACTGAATTAAAAGTTTAAAGTATAAGTATTGTACAGAAAAGCCAGGTTTTGCATAGTCAGTACATATTGGTAATCGTCATGTGCGAAAAAAAACTTATATTTACAAAACATTACCCATAGCAATGAGATAATGACGCGTCAATAATTAATGAAATAGAAACAAAGACAGAAATCATTATTCGGTAGATGGAATGAAACAAATAGGCACTAAATATTCTTCCTCAGATAAGAACTAAGTTATTTTATATAATAGATTTGTGGCCTATAAAAGCTTCCTTTTAAAATATCTACACGCTATATACCTACTTAAATATATTCTAATATACCTACCTACCTAATGTTTAAAATGAATCGGACTTTTATTTAGGTATTATTACAGGTAGGTACAAACTTTATCAATAAAAAGGACTTGTTAAAAAGTCGTTTTTTTGCAGCTCTCATACCCATTTATATATTACAATTTAATTCTAATTGTAGAAATATAATAAACGCACCCGCTTTCTATCTCTATAAGTACAACTCACAATTTTTCAACAAATTTTACAATTATAATTAATAAAATTTTAATATAAAAAATGCAATTACTAAACGTTTATAAATTCTTTTATAAACCTCCCGTATTCTCTTCAAGTTAGACATTTTTTATAACTACATATACCATTAATAAGCAGGGTGTTTCCTAAATACACGGCGCAAATTATTGTAGATAATCCTCGAGTCATAATAAGAAATAAAGTTCTTATAAACACATGTCATTTTAACACTCTGTATTTCGGAAATAAAGTGATTTCAAACGTGAGTTTATAGGAACTTTTTTTCCTTGTTTTGATCCAAAGAATATGCCCTTAAATTCGTGCCGTATGTTTAGGGAGCACCATGCGTACTTTTAATAAATAGATTAAAAAATTTATAATTTAAACAACGTAAAGGTCTCATAACTAATTGCACACTTCGTTTAATTTACGTTATCGATAATAGTAAGGTTTACAGTAATCAGTCTGTTGTTTTTAAGCAAAAGTACTGTGTAAAATAATTCCAAAATTATAGAAATATATACCTATTTAAATAAATAAATATCCTCCCAGTTAGGATTTATTTAGATAGCTTAATACTCTTTTGAAAGGGGTAATAATTTCTTGTTAATAAGGCACAACGTTTTCAGACAAAAAATTAATCTACCTAATCTTATCAAAGCCTTGCGTAAATTGCACCCAAACTATGGATAGTGATTTCATTTAAGTTTTCGACAATTCTTTAAAACGACCTTATTGGACATACCTAACTATATTCAAGACACTCCATGGGACAATATACTCCTTTGGTTTTTTTTTCGACGGAATGTTAGAAACTTCTCTTATACATATTTAATTTGAAAACGCTCTTCAAACAATTATCTATATCTTACTTGCCTGGAAGACTTTGAGCACTAATTATAATGAATTAGTCGATTATTTCAATAAATAACAGTTAAACTCGCATATCCGAGTTTGTACTTTTTCTTCAGTTTAACTGAAAAAAATTACCTCTCATTCCATTAGTTGGCAGTGTGTTGTTGGGGTTGTAATCGTGCGACTATTGCCTGCAATTTCTTCAGCTTTGTGTGCAAATCGTTATTCGATTCATGCAACGTTTCGATGGTTTTTTTGAAATCGTTATTTTCGTTCACTAGGATTTCCACTTTCCTCTCTAACTGGTCCATGTATTCCTTCTTTTTTCTTCGACTCTCTTGTGCTGAGATCTAGAAGAATGTTACATTACTGCATCTAAATCAAAGCAAATAGAAAGGCAACGAAAAATTGGCAGTCACCATATTATCAAGAAAAGCTTAAAAAATCACACTTTTGTCTTTTTGCGTGCACATTATTTCAATATCATAAATTCTGCAAAACGATACTCTTTATCTTTCAAATAATACGGAATAATTGGATACTCCTTATCTAACGGCGACAGTGCGACTCAAAATAACAAAATTATTTTCGATCGCTGACGTATAAAGATAAAGGGATCAATACAAAAATGCAACAATATATAAATCCTCTTTCACTGTCTTTATCACCAGGACAAAATAATTTGAAAGGCATTTGATGCAGCAAAATCTTATGTCATTACACCTAAATCAAAGTGAAGAAAAGGGCATAAAAACTCTCATTTATCATAATATTAAAACGATTTAGCGGAAACTTCAACAAATTCGATTTATTGTTTTCTTGAATTTATATTATTTTAATTCCATGAATTTTGTCGAAGAACACTTTATCTCAAAAACAGTAATGGATTTACGGGTAATTATGCTCCCAGGCACATTATTAACGAAACCTGCTCGTCTATAAGTACGCCACTAGTAAATCAATCACTCAGGAAATTTGTATGCGTAGTTAATTCAAAGCGAATTAGACGGTATTAAAAACTAATCATTTATAGTTGGAAAGACAAATTCGGTTTGAATGGATTATTTTTCATTATTAAATTGATAAAACTACATGTATCCGGGCAATTAAATAAGTCAAAAAAGAGTATTGTATTGTACTTTTAATGATTAAAGTAAACAATTGTCTACGCCTAATAAACCTTCACACTTGCTGTTAATCGTCATTAACACATACCTTATTTTTTATTTTCCTTCTTATCTTTTTAAGGCACTTTTCTTCGGCTTTCGTTAACGGTAATCGTGTAGGAACTGGATACCCCTCAGCTATCAATGTTCGTTTTTCTTCCTCAGTCAGAACAAGTATTCCTGTTGATCCTTTCTATAAAAGAAAAATAGAAACGATTTAATATCAGTGCTTAAAAATAGCTTTTGGTATCTCTAATACATTAATATGCAAATTTCTTGTTTTGTTCATTTTTTTGGATGCTTGGAGAAATAACAAATAATTGCTAGGAAATGTAAGATACAATCTCAACTTACCGGTTGATTGCTTATTAAAGGGGTGTATATGGGCTGCCTCGGGGTAGGATGATGAGCTAAACCCTGCCTTGATACTTTCCTTCCTGCTGGTGACGAAGGTTGAGAAATTGTTGCATTATCTTCTGAGTCATCGCTGCTGCTGCAAGAAGGTGGCGTTGGTGGTAGGTGGAATGCACCATTACTTGGTGCTGAACATGAAAAAATGATCAATTAATGAATTAACTAACAATCGAATTAATTAAATTAAAACTTACCAAGTTTAATATTTAATTGTGGAATTTGTATCCTTTGAGGTATTAAACTATTTGGTGTAGTAATAAAAATACTTTGTCCTGCCTGCTGCAAGACTGCTTGAGGTATTTGAGACTAAAAGAATAAAGATAGAGACGATATAATAACAAATGTGCTAAATAGTACCATATCCATGTCGAAATGTATTTCATTCCCTTGAAGAACCTGAGATTGAGGTGAGGATGGACACGAACTTTGCATACTCTCGGTTTCACTAAACTCCTCTTTAATGTCACTCTCTTCCTTTATTTCTAAGATTTCCTCTGTTATTTTATCACAGGTGGGATTCATGGATATACTTGGGTAACATTCTTCCTCCATATCTATAAAAACGACAAAAATGTTTATCTTTGAAAGTACACTTTTAGTAGTCCATTTCACATTCATATGAGTGTTGAAAGTGCACTTTCCACACGCTTAATAAGTATCCATAGTGTTAAAATAAATTTCATGTTACATGTAACAGAGAACGTACCATCGACCTTTTGCTTTGACTTTGGCGAACTAGGTGAAGAATCCCCATCGGAACTTAAACTATAGCTGTGCTCCACTTTGATTGGTCTCGAGCCTAAAACGGCATCCGTCATTAATTTATCGTGTAAAATTAGCCCAGGAATGTCTTTTGCGTCCATAAATGACCACTCGACGCCCTCTTCATTCGACTGGATTTTCAGTACTTCCCGCATTTCCTGAAAAAAAGCAAAAATAAGTTCGGTGCTTTAAACTAAGATTCTTCGTATGGGTCTAGGGATGTCTGCATGTAAATTAATCTTAATGGGTAGTTAATTTAAAAATGTTTTAATATAGAGAGTGTTCTATGTGAAAACATGGAGTTTTAGGCCGCAAAACTTAGTGAAAAGAAGGTATCTGAAGGTTATCGATATAGGGTAACTAATCTTAAAACGGGTATTTCATTGTAATTTAATATTCAAAGTCAGGTCTTCTTGAAGTGCTATTTTATGTTAAGTTAACAGTAGCTTTGCTAATTCGCTGAATCTGCAAATATTTGTCTGCAAAGCAATAGCCATAGGAACATCAACAGGCCAATAACCTTTTTAAAGAGAAATCCTTTAATTATTATTGAAGTAAAGGAAACGGAGCATGTTTTCGGACAATTAATATTATTTATGCGGCTGGACCTGACATTATTAATATTAATTAGTGCACATATCACTAAAAATCAGAATGGAGCCTTTGGTATGCATTGAGTCACTTTTACTCTTTTGATTTCTACCTAAACGATCAGAGTTTATGCGGAAATACAATTAAGTTCTTTCTACAATTTTCCAGTGAACTTTTCCACGATGGCTTCACTGACCTTCAAAAATCTGATTTTGTCTCAACACCTCCCTAACCGGAACTAACCACTCTTCTCCTATTCATAAAAACTACATGCCTTTTTATTAAAAATTGCAAAATACTCTAACCAATTTCCTTGTCATAGCCAATTCCTTTGCCCCCATTCCTCATTTCCACCTGCCGCATATAACGCTAATGGTAATTTAATTAATTAGAGACGTTTCAAACCAGTACCAGTATAGAACCATCCGTGAATTTTATTTGTGCCCCGAAGTCAACAACCTGCTTCCACTGGCACTAGACCCAACATACTTATGGTCATGGCCGTCATAGATGACTGCCCAGCAGCTTGTATTACTTCTTTTAGCTAGGAATTCAGATGGGACGTAATAATAATATGTTAAGTAAGGCGAGGCTTTTGTAGTGATAATTGACATTTTTTACATCCCGATAAATGGATGGAACGAAAAAAGCAATAGCAGACACATTAAAAATATAATAAGCTGTGCATTCCTGAAGGTAATATTCATCACGAATCATAAGATTAAGCTTTACCTTCACCTGAGGAAATCGTTCTAATGAAGACGCTCATATCAGGAACATTTATTGCGACCTTCAATTTAGTTACTTAAATTTAAATCCCTTTATTGTATTAGACGAATAATTTACAGATTAGGCATCCGACAAAATGCCAGTTATTTCATCATTCAAAATTCGTAAATCACACAGATGAAATATCGATAAGTATACTAATGATCTGCAAGTCCAGACGCAACACCGACAGACAGTTTATTTTAGAGTTTATTCCTTACCGCGTTATCTCTCAGAATAAAGTTTTAATAGTAATAAAATTTATTTGGAAGGCTCTAGAATTGAGGGTGAGAAGATCTTTGTGATAAAACTTGCGACAATTTTTGAATCTCTAGAACACGACAATATATACAAGGTGTCCCGTATCGTTATGTTCACATTTTGGGGGCGTAAAGTACACTTCTTTTCGAGTAAAAAAAAAATGTATGATAATCAAAATAAGCCTGACAATAAAGAAAATTTGCAAAATTGTCCGTAATAAAATGCAGCAAAGCAACATTTCCAACTAGACTAACGGTCAAAGCTGGTGACTGACTCAAGAGAATGGTCAAGGTAATCAGCGTAGACCAGACTCGGTGGCTATAACAACCATTTATCTACCGATTCATTTAAATGACAATTACTACAAATTGGCTTTCTCCTTAATTGAATTTTAATTTCATTTTTAGAGTGATGGGAATACTGTAGGGTCCTTGACAAACGGCTATTTTCGTCTGCATTGATCAAACCAGTTGAATATTTAGCACTTAGATGCTCTTGCCCGACAGATGGTTACTTGACCAGCATGCCATTTACCATGTAAATCGTTGTGTATGACAAATTTATATTCAAACTTTGATTTTCTTACATCCAAAATTGAAGCTGCAACTGGCTATAAAATCAAAAGCAGATATCGGTCCTATTGAAATGCGCCCAAAGACACGAAAAATATGAACAAAATCGTTTCGTTTTAAACTCTAATAATTAACGAAGATACTCTAATTTTACCTGTGTAAACTCTCATTTACCACTGCTATTGCTATCGACTTATGACGTAAAACCAATGTTAACTGTTGTGTAACATATTTCCGGTATTTTCTAGTACACGCTGTTAAATGAGACTGAAGAAATAACGTATGTGTCAACTGTACTTAGAGACAACTTTACTACTTAAGATAGCACAATCAATGGGCCTATGGTACGAGGCTTTCGTCTTCGTCTCACTTGACGCAATAAAGATAGACGGCTATATACGTGGAGTGGGTGGTACTGTTGATGATATTGGTACTGTGATGACAAATGGCAATTTTAATAATCAATTTTATAAAATTTAATATTTTATTTATACAAAGTATCACACGTTCAAAAGATAGGTCCGAAAATAGTTCCTTATCCTCGTACCTACCAAAATACAGGGCATTAAAGTTTTTAATTCACCAGCATTCTCTCTCGTTTGACTACATCGTTAAAGATACTCTCACGATTGTTGTGAGACTATTATGATCACTGTCATCATGTATACAACACCAACAGCATGATAATTGAGTTAGCAAAGTATGATGTCTCCACGTAAAGGCTCATTTTCACAATACTAGTAGTATAACTGCAGCTCAAAGAGAGAACGGTCAGGCTGAAGAGAACTGACACCCTATTCGTCTTGCATAGACGGTATGAGTAATTAGGATAATCCCATAACAATCGTAAGGGTATTTTTAAGTATGTATTCAAACGAGGTAGCATGACAGAGACGTCGAGATAGTGCGATAGCGACTTTTTGGTCTCTTTTTGGCAAAAGTGAAGTCTTCCTAAAATGGCCTTGGACAACAAAATACAAGAAGGCCAGCTCTAAGAAAGCAAGATTGAAACCTAGACGACCTTGCAAGATTACGAGAAAGATTATGAAGAAAAGGCGCCTTGAGTTGCAAGTCTTGCATGAGTATTGTAAGCAAAATGAGTTATCTAGAACAAAACTAAAGCAATAGTTAATTCTGCCGTTAAGACTAAACATCGATCTGAGTTTGCTTATTACTAAATTATAAACTATTATGTGAGCGATTATGGTTTCAGATGAGTGGCAGTTCAAAGGTTCACTACAACAATTTTAGAAACAAATTTCCAATGGTGTCTTAAATAATCTCTGTAATTTATTCCTCACTTGCCAATAATTCAATAGATCAATAAATGAGATTAATAAAATCCTTCAAGGTCAAGAAGGAGGTCTGAGGTGAGTTTCTGGCGTTAAGCAGTTTAATTGTACTATATAAAAAAGTAAATTGCCCCCCGAATTTGATTATAATTAAGAATCGGAAATTACGTGTTGATCCACTTTTAATCAAAATCAACAATAGATGCCAAATGTACCATTTTAAAAGCGATTTTTATGAGATCTCACAAATTTGATAATCCTCCAACTTACTCCTTAATAGCAAGTAATTATTGTTTCAACAGTAGTGGTATCAACTAAAGATTTAAAATCATAATCCCTGTGTTTAATTTAACTCGCTCTATACAATGTTATCGCGAACTTACGCAACACTCTTAGAAAGTCACAAGGGGATAAATCCCAGATAACTTGAAAGCAAAAAAGAAAAGTTTCGCATAATTAATATCGATATTGACTTTTCATTCATCATATCTGCAAGATTAGTCATAATATTTGGAAAATTTTGTAATAATTATGGTGATAAATTATCACGAAGTAAAACGGTTAAATGAGAGCAGTTTTCGGTTTTTTAATTTAATCGCAAAGTAAATAATACGAGGAAAAACAGTCAGAAAAAAACTATATCTTCCAAATGCAGCAATCTAGAAGATTGACTTTTGGAGGCAGTGTGCATCTATATCTAGTGTTTAACTAAATTAAAAGAATATTGTTCAATTACTTGAAGTGGCCGAGAGCGTCCAAGAGCGGCGCTTAAAGTCCTATCTATGAGACATCAAATTAATGAACATTTCCTTCTACGTTTGGGTTTGAAAAATACAAACACACATAATCACGACATTTGCGCAAAGAACTTGATTTTAATGAAAGGCGTTAAAATTAGAAATTGATGAAATTGGCAGATTTACATAACCAATTGCTGAATCATCCCTATGACAAATGGAATTAAGGAAATTGCATAGACCAAACAACCATAGCGTTTTGAAATGTTCTTCAGGAATTTAAATTCACGCAAAAGCTGTAGAACGGGAAATGATGAACTTTATGAAGGTGTCTCACCCGAATATTTGTGTTCAATTAGTATTCAGACAAGAACAAGCTGACGAATACCTTTCTGACCATAACCAACGGTCATCGACACCGCTTATCCAATTTGTTTCTGTATATTTGGATTGTTTATTGGCGTTATATTGCTAATTTTTTTAAGACCAATTTCAGCTTTTACGTCACTTTCTTAGAATCTGCATAATCTAATTTAGAGCTTCCATCAAAACTTCTTTTATTTGCGTTACTTAGGTGTTTTGTACTCCCACGTTTTACCGAGTGGGACGTCATATAGATTATGGATGCCTTCCCAACATAAGTAGGACAGTTTCCATTATGTCGCCTACGCTTAAGTAGAGAAAGAGCGGCCTAAATATGGAAAGTGGCCGATTTTTACACTCTCAATTTTGTAATTGCACAGTCATAGTAATAATAATTATTGTCGCTTCTGGTTGACTATTTGTATTCCTATTTCTCTACACCCAAATATAGGATGTATGTGGCTAATGACTCCTATGCGAGGTCGTCTTGCCTATTGAATAAAGTTGAAGGATTGCGGCAACAACACCGGCGATACCGTTACATTACTGTTTTCCCATTAACTTATTAACGGCGTGTCATTTATTATTAAAAAATACTTTCGAGAAAAACGACTAAACCATGTAGAACTTTCAAAATTCAGAATTTTGAAAAAAACCTATTCTTAATTATTAGTTAGTTAATTAACACTTAACAAAACTAGGTCGGATGGGATCGTGTACAAAAGTTCCGACTAATTTGAAATATTATCTTTGAAGTATAACTAATATTTGTTCAAGTCGAGATTAAGCAATGGCATGAAAATGCAACCCAAGGTTGTCTTCTATAAACCCTTCAAACCATTACTACCTGATATCACTAAAACAAAACCGATAACGTATACCCAGTGGAAATTTATAAATTACGTTAATTAAGTGATGTCTTACAAAGGATCAAAATGGGAAAACCCATAAATATAAATACTTATTACGTAAGTAAATATGGTACTCATGACAATATGAATAGAACCAACCAGTAAGCTTTGCAAAATACAAAATCCGGATAGTCATTAGCTGTTTGCATTAGTGGTAATAATAATACAAAAATAATCTACGGAAACTGGTCACTTCCTGGTAGAAATAATTGCTTGAAAATCCTAATGCGGCGAAAGAAGGTTTAGAAAGTGTTCTCTAAAAGTTTTTTATATTGGAAAAAATAGAGTCACCGTGATAAACATAGTGAAAATACATACATATTTTTGTTTTGTATATTTTTTTCATTTTCATTATCTAGCTCAAATTACTCGAAAACCGATAAAAATTGCTATAAGAAAACGCGTTTGTGGTCAAGCTATTAATATCTTGTCAAATTCAGTTATAATAATTTTTCCTTAGAAATACTGAAGTAGAGTCTGGGCAAAAAACCTCATGAAGTTATTGAATGACGATAGTTCCAACAAGAATAACCAACCTAGCGAGTCTGGACACCATTAGCGATGGTCGTCCAGAAAAACCTATACCATATATGGAATGTGGTACACAGCAAATATGTATTTTCCTGGGTATTCTTATTCCATTGGAAATATTGGGAAATGGATTGGAGGATTGAAACTTGTCAGAAATACTACGTAATATCCCTAATACTTTTTAATACATGTATACAAGCACAGTAATAACAAATAACATTCAAATATTACATAGAAACATTTGGACATACTTTAAAACGGATAACCAGTATATCTAGTTAAAACTCTTCCATTAGAGTAGATGATTTACCCTTTAATTCTAATCCGAAAACGAAAGATACTTAGAGAGAACATTTAAGAAGCTAAGCCGTGCCTAATTAAGTTAGGTATTTCTTAGGTCTTTCTATAGGTAAATTAATAAAGTAAAGTGACTAAATTTAACCGATAATTTGGCAGTAAAATATTCAGTGAAATCAAATTGGCTTTTCAGCTGTAACTTTTATTTCCTTAAAAATAATGGTACTGCTATTAAAAAATCCTGCGACTTCTGTTACTGAGTACCGGTTCTATAATGTTTAGTGAGGGATCGACAGCTGTCAGCGAGATTGTTAGTTAACAACTTGCTGGCAGATTAAGTGTTTTTCAAACTGAAATTTAAACAACAGTTGAAGGAAAGATAGCTATATGTGACATCGATGTAATTTACAGACACTTTGACTGATGGTAGCCTCGACTGCGAGTACTTCACATGTAGTTTAGCAGGACTTTAAAGGAACCGGCACCAAACGCAGATTCATCAACATCTTGCTAAGTTGCATGTGAAGTAACATACGGTTGAGGGAAACTATCAGGCAACGTGTTTATGTCAATTGTGGTGGTTTCAGACAGTTCCTTTAACTGTTGGTTGAGCTTTAACTTAAGTTTGAAAGACGCCACATCTGCCGAATAGTCTTTAACTGACAGCTAACATGAACGTGGAAGAAGCGGTCCTTAGGGCCAATTTAGGTGTGTGCAGTTAACTTTAAGCTAGTTTCCATAGAAACCAAAAATCTGACCAATCACCATCCTTCATTCGGGCATTTCAACGGAAATTAGCTTGTAATTAAAGTTAACAGTACTTGATTAATTTGGCCCTTACAATGGACCGTTTCTCGGCTTTCTTCTCTCAATGTCAAACTAATTAACCGCTAACATCCAACAAGTTCCCATCATTGAAGTACCTACCTAGGTTCAATACCATTCAAGGCTACTTTGTCATGCATTCATACTTCACCCATATACCACTCGACTCGCCTAACCAGCCCAGAATATTACTGATATTGTACCGTTAGATGACTAAACATTTTGCTTGGCTACTTTAGCAACAACTTTTTCGCAAGCGACTCAAATGTCAATGAACCATGGAAGTTTTTTATGTTTACCAGAGAAGAAAAGAGTCTCAATGAGCATTTGAAATCAACATAATGCCCAATTGAAGAGAAATAATTACGAGCGGTACTTACCAAAGTCAACTGCCACTTTTCGACTAATTACCTTACGTAACAGAAGCTTTTAATCATGATTTTTTCGAGAAATCGGGTCAGTAAGTTCAACAGCACGGTGATTAATATGTTGCCAACATAATTGAGTCGGATTGAAGTGAAAGGACCTGGTTTTTGACAAAAGGGTAATGGCATGCGGCTTGCACACCCATTGATTATTCTGCGAGACGGGTTTCTTCTATCCTACGCTCTATAAACCCGATTCATTTAAATATCATGATTATTGGATGTTGGGAAAGATCATTGAAATGTCATGGAAGGTCAGATGCCATCATTACAAGCACTTTATCAAACGTTCTATTGAATGATTGAGACATGTAGGTACCAATACAAGAACCTCATTTCAGTTGATTATATTCCCGTTTATTCCGCGCACATCCTTGATAAAACAACAGGTATAGTTTTTAAACGTCATCGAGAACCATGGGAAAAGTTCTTTATGATCAAAGCCGTGACACTTGTTAAAAGGTCAAATTAAGCACGAAAAGAATTCATGTTCAAACACTTGTATGACCAGTCAGGCGCAAACAAAATAAGCAGGGAAAATTTGGGGAAATGTTCCTCTTCGTTCCGGGGAAATATGGAACCTACCAAGAAACGAAGAGAGGCTCGAGAGAAGTTTAGAAAAGTATGAAGAGATTTGGTTCAGTTATTTTCCAATTATTTACGTTTATAAATGTTAATCATTTAATCATCGTAATCATTTAATAACACATCATCTTTATACTTGTGATTCAGTTTTTACACATCAGCTTAAAGGATAAAACCATTATTTACCGATGCAAAAATTGGAAAACGGCGGATCTACATGTCCTTTTATATTCGGAAAAAACGATATATCAAATCGCCGAAAAATATAAAGTATTCAATGGGAAGCTTACCGACTTTTGTATTTTTTCCTAACTTTACGAAGTTCTTTTATTTCACCAAATAACATTTCCTGATCATAACATCTTCACTAAATATAAGGAAACGCCCTGTTTGTACATGTTACATTACACTAATACATCATACTATCTGAAAAAATAACACTTACACGAAATATAAATTTGAAAAATACCAATAAACATAAAACCACCGAAGACTTACATATTTCTTCACTAGCCAGAATTTTTTTTAATGAAAAAGCCAGATTATGGTGATCTAAACTGAGTGCAACCGGCATTATTATCCCCAGTTTCTTCAGGTTATTGTTATTTTAATTTTTTTATTAATTGAAAACGGGCGTTAATTTTTTCCATTAATTATTATCAGATATCGAAGTAAACCAAACAACGAAATGTTAAGAAAAAATGTACCTCAAATGTAAAATTTTTTAGACGCTTCCATAATCCACAGAGACTCCAAAATCTAAAAAACGCATAACACCTAAGTTACCCAGGATGTAATGATAATGGACATTTAATGGAAATGTAAGAACATGATGTGGTTTATGAAGAATGATACGATAATTCTGTCCAGGAGTTCATGGATAATGTTATTGAATTGGCCTATTGCGTGGATCGTAATCAGAGAATAATGATCTTCTGTGTATATAGAAAGGGATTTGGAATTATCGACAGTTTCTTTTAAAGAGGTACTAAACTATATATTCAGGAAATACTGATATACAATCTAGTTATGTTAATTGATTGCAGGTACATATATGAATAAGCTGATGCGAATGCAGCATATAACATCTTCATGCAATTATTCAAAAACATATTGCGTAAAATATTTTCCGTTAAGCACATGAGTCATGTCCGACATGACAACACACGAATAACAAAAGGAATAAAAGTATCACGTAGACATAAACACTTGTTATATTCTAGAAAAATTAGTTTCGTTAATTCTACAGGGCATATTGTGATGTTCTAGGGAAAGTGACAATGGAAGCTAAAAAAATCCATAATAGAAATATCATTTATAATACAGAAAACAAAACAAGGACTACTTGGCACGTAGTAAGAAAGATTACAACCAACTGATCAAATGGAAGTAGTCTTATAGAAAATGTTTCTGCTAAGTACTCAAATGGAGCTCAAACTATAAATTGCATAAATAAATATTTCATAAATTTTTGTCGAAGTATAAATTGCAACAATACCCCTCCACCTGTCGTGAATGAACTTCAGCATCTGTTCCCAATCGACCTAAATGAGATTTACAAAATAAAAAAAAACGTAAAATCTGTGGTCTACGATCAGATATCTGTTACTGTGCCGAAAGACGCTGTTGACATTGTTGCTGAAGTTTTATTATTTTTGATAAATATATGTATAAATAATAAACACCAGTACATTTCCAGATAAATTAAGAAACGCATATTCGAAGTTTGTAAACAATCGGAAAGGAATGAAGAAAAAATGGCAGGTTTTCTGCGTGCGATATAGGCTTGATGAAGAAGTGGTCAATTATATCTGACAAGCCGAACAGTTTTAAAAAGTGAAAGTCAACGTTGAGAGCCATATATCAGATGCTAGTGAATATAATTAAATCTCTAAACAACAAAAGGCACAGTGGCTCACAGTCAAAATGATGCAGCTAATTTTTACTGATTATTTTGTTTTAATTTTTTTAATAGAAACATTTATTTCTGTTTTATTACATTATCTTATTTTTAATTAATACAAGATTAACTAGTCATATAAAGAATTATTCTAACTTGTACGGTACCCCTGCAAACGTAATTTAATAAAAAAATGATGATCACAATCAAAATGATGCATAAAGAAAAATATTCAAAAACGTAATTTCTATTACGAACTAATGTCGAGTAGCTCCACCTTTAGCTTTAATTACTTCTTTTAAACGATTAGGAATTGATTCAACTAATTTCTTTAAAAAGTCTGGATCTAGTTTGGCCCATTCTTCTGATAGAGCTCTCTTCAGGTCATGTTTGTTGGAAATATGATGTTTTCTAACTTCTACGTCGAGTTTATTCCAGACATTTTCAATTATGTTCAAGTCTGGTGATTGAGCAGGAGTTTTTATAACTGATGGACAATGACAAAGCAACCATTCCTTCACAATTTTTACGGAATGCTTAGGATCATTGTCTTGATAGAATTTAAAATTACCACTTAAGTCCAATATTTCGGTACTAGCTTCAAGATTTGTTTTCAAAATATCTAAATACATAAATCTGTCCATATTTCCTTCGATGAAATGTAAATTCCCGACTCCAGAGGCAGCTACACATCCCCAAACCATCACGTTTCCTCCTCTGTGCTTTACGGTGTTTTTTAAATGTTGGAATAATAACTCTTCATTTGATTTTCTCCAAACATTTATTCTTCCGTCACTGCCAGACAAGTTATATTTACTTTCGTCAGTAAAAATAACAGTTTTCCAAAATTTTAAATCCTGCTTTAAATACTCTCTAGCAAACAGTAACCTGGAGTTCTTATTTTTCGGGCTGATGTACGGCTTCTTCCTAGCGATTCTGCCGTGAAGACCTTTGGCACGTAAACATCTTCGTACCGTTTCAACACACACTTTCTTATTTAAGTATTTCTCCACCAAATCAGTCAATTTTGGTGCACTTAATTTGGGGTTTTCTCTTATCTTTCTATAAATCCATCGCTCGTCGTGTTGATTAAAAATTTTTCGGCTGCTTTTACGAGGTTTGCTGATAATACGATCCTCCTTTTTATATCGTTCTATTATATGTTGAACTGTCGAAGAGCTCAAATTAAGAATTTCCGCAATTTTTCTTTGACTTGTGCCTTTTTGAAAGTTCAAAATTACTGCCTCTCTTATCTCTATGGATGTATGGCGACCCATTGCACTTTTAATATGTAAACTGCTGCAGAATATAAATTGAACTAAATACAACTTGCTACCAACGAGAAACATTGGAATGTCATTAGTAAACATATTTTTTACCTATACTCGCTTAATGCATAATTTTTATTGTGACGTGCTATTATGAAAAAATGTATTTTAAAAATCTGGTTTAGTATAATATATTATTATTTCACATCCCAGGGAATAGTTTTTTATATAGCTTTTATTTGCTATTAGACTTATATTATAAAAAGTAAATTATCACAGCAAAATTGGAAAATTTAGGCATGCATCATTTTGACTGTGAGCCACTGTATATTTTGGCCATGCGCCTGGACCTCTTCAAAATTTTCAATGAAGTAAATCATAAATTACTCACATCAAAGTGGAAAAAATAGAGTATTAGAGATAATGCATTGCGTTTGGTGGAACGGTACCAGGTTCGTTAGCTTGATTCTCGGGGAAGAAAATTTGTGTTCTATAATAACATAAATTTAATTAAGAGAGTACCCTGGATTCCCTTCTAAATGCTCTTTAGACAAACACGTTGCCTGACATTCCTGGGAAGCAAACTTTGCTGTTTGTATGCAGATGATGCAGCACTTCTTTTTGGTACAACGAAAGGAGACACCAAAAAAGTTAGTTACAACTCTAGCTGCAACATTTGTGCTTAGAAAATAACGAATACTTGTTTAAACATTTTTTATAATTTAGGTAATGTATGATTAATTAAAAAGTAAGTTGTTTATAATTACGTAAAATAATAAAAAAGTAATAAAACCCAAAATATTGCATACATCATTAAGGGTAATACGTTGATGAATTTGTAATAAAAAGTTATCTTGAAATAGACAAAAAAATTTGGGTCGTATTTATGAGAAAAAAATCATTCTTGATGAGCAAAATGTGATACAATGAACTCAAGAGCGTCATATTAAAGCTTATAAAAAACTGTAATGGAAAAGTAGTTTCAGTTTCTATCTGCCTCTTACCATAATTTTAGGAAAAAATAAAAAGTATATGGCCATTTTTTGAAAATAACTGAAAACCCAAAATTATTTTGTAAATCTATTTGTGCCATGTAACTACTGCCTTGAATGCGCAATTTTTCTCCCATTTAACCAAATCTATACTTATTACAGTTTATGAAATCCCCATTTTGGACACACTGCATGTAGAATGCACACCTAGGATAGTCCTAAGAATGTTCTTATGGAGAGAAATCTTCTTTCTTTAGTTTATATATCTGTGCAATGTTTGTAGTAGCTAATGAAGATAGATTTCTGTCCCTACATGGGAGGCATGCCTTTGGGATGAGGCGAAAGACTAATCTTAAGGCAGACAATTACAACTATAGGTATCTACATACAGAACGCAGAGTGTCGACTGCAGAAATATACAGGATGTCTCTAAAATAACTGTACAACGCTCGATCAAAAATTCCTTAACGAAAAATACGGCGTTCTAAGCAATCTATATAACTGCGTTCCTGAGGCAGTGGGAACTCTGCCAAGAATAAATTAAAGGTAGTGTTAAGGAAATATTTCTGCAAGCACGCATTCTATTTATTCAAAAATGTTTTATGTGTGATAGAAGTTGCCTAATGAGTGTTATGTGCCCTCATTGATTTACTTTGCTGGGCATTTTTGAATGAATTCTGTTTTTGCTGACGTGTTCCATGCCATCGCATGCCTTTGTGTAATGCATGTATTTGTACTACACTTGGAATAAATAAAGATCTATCCACCTATTTACATGCGTGGTTATTTCACACCTCAACCAACCTTCACAAATACGTTTAATCGAAGATCTTACCATGCTGTATATGCGTATATATTTTTGAAGAAACGGAACAATAGTAACAATAGCCAAAATGCCCGATTTTCTGAGAAATCAGCTTCCGGGACAGAGTTTCACTTGTAACTACAGTCACTGCACTATTGTTATTGTTGCAAATTGCACAAAGCTGGCGTGAATACAGTGTATCCTACATGTGCAATCAGACACTTTCCTATTTACAAGGCTGTACGGTACGAGATGAATGGCCCGGCTTACATCAGATTTATTTCTGAGTTTACTCACTATATTAAAGTACTTATTGATCGGTATTTCAAAGGTCAAATAAATGCACACTGGGTGGACCACAAGTGATACTCTGACTAAAATGGTAGTACTGACGTATGGCGTTGTGACGTAGTATTAAGTATGCAGCTGTGACGGTTAGATCGTCCCAGCATTCTTTGTTCCATCAAATGCAGTGAACGCAAAGTGTAGGGTGCAGTAGAACCATGTGCAGCGTTGTCAAGTTCAGCCGTGTTGCCAATCGCAGGGATTTGGTAGAGCATGGTGGTAGTACTATGTCGGTCGTTCCCAAAAATGCTACAAACGAGTAAAGCGGGCTGGCGGAAAAAAGAATGGAGCGATCCAGCTAAACACGCCGCATAAAAAAGGAGCGCGTTTTCATTCCACAGCATGTTTAAGTATTTCTTGTATTCTGTAAATTGAAAACAAATCTCGCAGGTTTCGATTTACCGGCTTATAATTGCTCTAAAAAAAGCAGTCCCTGCCAAGTCGCTGCCAGATTTCAGCAAGAACGTCAATATTTTCAATAATGTGTCTGGGTTCGAGGCAACAGAGTGACTAAAAAACCTCAAAAGCATGCACCATGCTTGCCGGATGCAAAAGCACTCGTCGCGGGCGCACTAATAGACCACAGAGCAATCTATGCTTTCGTAATTTTGAATTTGGGATTTTTTTGGGGGTTGAGGGCAAAGCAAAAAGCTACTGAAGAATTAAAAGACGTGTACAACAGACGAGTGAAGAATTGATGGGCTTGTTCCGTAAAAAACTAAGTAATGCAGAAATGATGAGTTGCTAAAGTAGGTTTTAATTCATTGAAAAGTATGCAAATCCCAAGATGACTGAATGCTTCGCAAGATGTAAATGTTTCAAGAGCACTCAGAAAGAGGGTTATTCTTTACAAATCAACTTCAACACCTTTTCCGATACAATTCCCTTTAAACTTTGCAAAACATTATCCAAATTAATTAGCCTTAAAAAAACAACATATCTCTCAGTTCCACTTTCTTCCTTTCTGTTATTATCGTTGAATCATCGGCATGGAGGAAGCAGTGTTGTGTGTAGGTATCTGCTATATTTGAAATTAACCATATCTACCATTAGCAACTTATGGGATGTTGCAGCGACGAGGCCTTGGAAGGTTAACAGAATACACCACGTGAAACGCATATAAAATTAACTTCTTGTAATGGTAATTTTCAACGTGATGTCATCATAGCAAATGCACCTTTTCTTTGAAAAAGCCGCAACACATCATTAACCAATTCTTATGAACAATATTCTGTTATATACAATGAAGTAAGATTTAACTAAAGGCTATTTACTTTAATAAATAAATGTTTGGTACTTTATTGGCAATTGTTATTGCTAAATGGATAACAGTTAATCTCACCACGATTTCAATGGCGAATGAAATCATCAGAGAAAAGTAAGTACCTCGTGGCCTAAAGTATATATTTGTTTACCTACTTTGCTCAACGTACTTGGAACTAATTAATTACCGCAACCTTTCGAATTCCTCATAGAATTACTAATTGCACATTGGGCAAGAGGTAAAAAAGTGTCTTTTCAAGGATTTGTAGTACTACACAATTCTTTCTATATCACTCCACCCTTGGCCGAGAAAATTTCCATCATTTAATCACAACATAACCACGAGTTCTGAACAATACAAATCGTGCTCCTCCATAAATAATTGCTTAAAGATTATTAGAATTTGTAATAAACTTTACATTAATAACAACAAAACAAAGACACCGGTATGTAAAATACTGCTTAATCAATAAACACTTACAGGAATTTTAGGAAAATATAACTAGTACCTACATGCTTAATCACTTAATGCTTTATATAGATTTTTCAGGAGAACATTAACAATATTTGCACAAATAATCAAGAAATGCGTTCGCGTTATCGGATAGAAAATATTTACGAGTTTTATTTAAAAAAAGGTGGAAAATATTGAAATTCTAATAGTTATTCAATCTCTAGTTCATGGAAAATATATTTAGCGGTTTAAAGCACAATGAGTTCTTTACATAAGTAATTCTGTGTTGTTTTACGACTTTCGTTCATTTGCCTTGAAGATTTCTTATGATATTGAAAGTGAAAAATAATTGTTTTACTTAAAAGATCTTGAAAATAATGAAATAAAAACTATGGGTCTGTATTTCGATTGACGAACATTCTTTTAATCAAATTTTAATGTTATTTTAACTTTAAAAATTTTTCCCATTAAGAAATGGGCGCCGATTAGAAAATCCGAAAAATCGCTTTCAAGATCAATAAATTAAATACGCCAAATGCAAGTGCTTCTTAAGTTAATATTCTCACTCTTCAAAGTTTTAAGGTATGTTAGAAATATTGAAAAGACCATAATAATAAAAACTGATGCTGAACTAACCTACGCCATTGTTTGTAACCTCTCGTAAAGTTCTGGATACTTGTAAAACCTCGCTTTTAAGGTCAATTCGAGTCGATCCAGATTAGGAGAAAGGCAAAACATGTCTTTTTCCATGCTGACATCAAACTGAACCGCTTTTTAACTGCACAAAATGTTCATTTTAACTCTCAAAATATTCTACAACTTGTATTTAAAATGCTGAAGAACAACTGGCCAGACACAGTTACGTACACCTTAACTATAACTGGCACGCAAAAACTTAAATGCATAGCAATGAAAGTTTTTAATTTTTTGTCGAAACCCAATTTGCCAGCCAAATTTTCGTCACGACATGCTGCAGGCTCTTTCAGTGAACGTACAGACGCATGATAGATCAGAATTAAAATTTTTATTGATGTTAACACATATCTAAAAATAAATCTCCATTTTGATATCCAATACTGCAAGGCCAGTACCTATAATAAATAGGGCAACAAACGCTTCCAACAGTGGCAACAATAAATTCGCTTAAACCCAAACAATGATACGTAATTAATTAATTAACCATAGAACCGCCTCTAAACAATTAGTATTCATTTTTTTCTTACCTGATATGTTATTTGTGCTCTGAGCGAAGTTCGTGGTAAGGATATTAGGTCACTTACCTAGAATAAACGAAATGACAATATTTACCAATCAGCAAATGAAGTTCATCAAATAAATACAATTATTGTTAAAAGGCGATGATAGTTGCATTCAGTTAGTTTACACTTAGATTAAGTAGGCTATCAATATTTAAAACATAAACACGTATGTCTGCGTAAATTTTTACTTGACTGGGGTTTCCAGGAAGTTGTCCCATTGCATCGGATTCCTAACGCCCACATTATTATAGCCTCATTGAAATAGATCCTATCATATTCATGTGTAACAACATACTTAATACTACTTAACAAACGTAGCGATGGGTCATTTGAATAAGTTGCATAGATAAATCCCTATTGCATCATTTCCTACATTCAAAAATTCTTATTTTATATCATATATTTAAGCATAAAATGTATCATAAAATAAAAATTTTGAGTTCGGTAAATTACGTTTTTTTTTGCTCACAGTTCTTAGGGCTTTGCTGAATTATTCAAGCCTTTACACTGAATCTATCTATTTCTCAATTCAGCTAATACAATATGGGAAATTCCTCCTAATGGTCGATTAATAGCAAGACCCGAAGGCTTAACGCAATGGAATCAGTGGATGAAGAATGAAGATGACCGATCGCAGGCTTCTTCTAACTCATCAAGCGACTCGTGAAAGGCGCTCAAATAGCACTAAGGTCATTACACTGAGTTACTGTTAACCCACGGCAAAAATTCTTCGTGTCCTTCTTTAGGCAGAATTAGTCGACGTATTGTTAGATACTCACTGTGTAACATAATATAGTTCCAGTTGGTTTTTTAAGGTAAATCTGAGCGACTTTAAGGATTTTCGAACATCTGTTCGTGAAGCAGAAGCCGGAGTAATTGTCGAAGATAACAAACCGTTGAAATATTGTAACTCTAGAACGAATGGTTTCGATGAACCATTGTGAGCTTAAATCATCTATGTCTGAATATCTTCTGTAAATATAGAATTTTTACTAGAATACATCAGTTTTTGATTAAATAAGTACTGGTGAAGAGATTAGAGCGACTGTGTTAAGACAGCAAGTAAATTTCTGGCGTAAGTACAGAAATAGGTACAATAAGTACGAAGTAAATAATATAATTATAAAGCAGAAACGTGTAAACAAATCTGTTTTGCGGCCATTCCATTGGTTGTCAGGGAATGAAATTAAAAATAAATATTTATGAAATAATAATATGAAATAGTCTGTCTAAATCTAGGAAAATTAATTTCCAGACCATTTTTCTAGGGGAATAATTTTCCATAAAAGCAGATCCCAGACTAGTTTCTAAGTTTTCAACCGACCCATCTTCAGTAAACACTTTGTATCTTTACTTCAACCCCAAAAATCTTTACTAAATCAGGTGTTAGCTTGTTGGAACCAACTCGCATCATATGCCATACCTGTGCTCAATTCGATTGAAAGGGGATAAAAATCATATTTCTTACAGAATCACTATTTCTTAATACTCTTTTGATAAATCAAATCTAACTACGTTAAATTTTTTTTTGGACTCATTGTTACCAGTTTCAAATAATAATTGCTAGATCTAAATCTAAAATATCGCTCCCTATCTAAGTGATTCGAGAGCACATGTTGTCTCTATTGTGTTACACGATCTAAAATGAGCTCAATTATTACTGAACAAGTGTAAATTCAATTACTAAGCCTGTATGCATGGATGAGATTTATTGTCCAGACATGGATAGTGGGTCAAAATGACAATTGTGTAGGCCCTGTAATACTATGTCTGTGAAAAAAAAAACTATGAACCCAATAAGTATGTAATATTTTCAATTTTATCTAAACTTTAATCTAATCTAAATTACTGTTGTAGTTGGCCGCGATTGGTTTAGCGTAACAATAGCGTCGTATACTAAATTTGTAAATATGAATGAGATTTTCATCTATAATGTAATAAGGGCATTGAAAGTTATCGATAATTTTTTAAAAAGGAAGGAGTGCGCTTAACGCACCACAACTGCCTTTTTCTTATATGCAGATCGCATGAATTCATGTTGGTCTAGAGTTTTCTAGAATTTTCGATGCATGATTGCTATATTTGAATTAGAATTTCGTGAATCATAACTACGTATTTTTACGCTAACGCTGTTGTAGATGACTTTTCAAGATCTTGTAGTCATGTTGAAATTTGCTGACAAAAGTTTTATCGCGGTAAAATTTCAATATTTGTTACTGTAGTTATTTCTTACTTAATAATGTAAGAGTGGACATGCCAGGAAAGTGGGTCAAACCAAGACCACCTCGTAGCTAAATCATCAGAATGAAGAAAACTGAACTATGAAGACAACGTTTGAGGAAATTTATAAAAACTGGACAAAATATGTAGCAAAGGTTAACGTGGTGTTGCCGGTTTGTCAAAAGAAAATGGCGGCACTGTTTGACAAGCTTATGAGTGCGACAGAGATATCGCTAGAGCGAAAGTTATTCATATATGACAGCTATGTTGCCAGATTCTTTGGAGAATTGTAACTTTAAGTTTGTGCTTGGACCTACGGAGAGTATGCGGTGGAGGACCTGAATTTTTCTGGAAATGCCCATAGATCGCTATAAGGACAATATTATTAATCCCCACAAAAGAACAAACTTCTTGATGCCAATTTGAGATTGCAGCGATAGTCCGGATTGATGTATTTATTAGCGAATTCGATTTAGTGATTAATTTCCTCTAAATATTGTCCCCACTTTTATTTTTGGATTAAGTAATACCTAGGAAATAATTAGTAGAGATGAAATGGATGTTTTCGTGCCTGAACGAAAACATCAACAAGTCAATTATCGGTAGCAGTTACAGTGGAAAAAAGCAAATAAACCGCAGAATTATCATGACATTCACTTTCACATTGACATTTTTTTCTTCTGAAATAAGGCTCGCGGTTGTGTAAATCGAAAAATTCTGGCAAAATCTGGAAATTAAAAAAAAATTTGCATAAAGTAGAGGACTGCGAAACTGAAATTTCAGCACCTAAATAAGGAAGAACGGCCTTTGGTAAATATCCGTTAATATCCCAGAAACTCGAAATACCAAAACGCCGTTACATTGAAATTGAATTCAATATTACATTGGAACATGAAATCCAGCTTGAAGGCCTAGAGAACTTAACTACTGAAACTTTCAATAAATAAAAATTACTCTCTGGGCTGTGTTTTTATATGTATAATTCACCATCTAGCATGTTTACTTTATCTATATACACATAAAATTAGATTGGAGGTCCGGATGCACTCTTTCAGCTTTGATACGACTGAATGGTCGAACGATAAAAAGCGTACCGAAATCAGAGCATGTCAAAATGGTTTTGTCCCGCGATTTCGAGCTTTTGTAAAAAATCGTAATATCTTTTGCATCTTAAGTATTTTTAAAATTAGTTCCTGTTTCATAATGAGGCGCGCTTAACAAATGAATAGGCCAAGTCCGCTTTCTTTTTCGTTCTTCTAACGGGATCAATACGCCTTGAGAAGAAGGAAAAAACAGTTTTGAAAAGAAAATTAACTATTGAACTGTTTGCGATTTGGCAAATAACGGGTGTTATAATATTATAAATTGCTGTTACATGTGGTTGTGAATGGTTTTGGTATGTTAAGACAAAGAGAAAGGTCTATTTCGCGGTGAGAACAGCAGCAAAAATGCATTTCTGTAAAATCGAGGTCGTTCCGGGCAGACAGTTGTTGAACTTTAAAATTTAAGACTGCTCTGCTCCTATTACAAATCTATTCTTCATCTTCATATGGGAAAAATGCTGCTTGAAATGTAACAAGGCTAATGGGTAATGTATGTTCTTTTGCGCCCACATTTTTTCTGCTATTTCTAAATCATTTTAGAGCACAATTTCTGGTTATCAGTGAAAGTTGCCGTTCGTAAAACAACCGCACTGGAAAAATTATTTCGAAGTAATTAAATTACTAAATAAATGAACCCGCATATATTTGGAATAGTCATACATGTGACTTTCACTTTAATTGCAATCAATATAGTATATATCAATATAACAATAGCATTTTCAATCTTAATATACTTCCGTCAGATGCACTTGTCACTAGCAAAGCAAGTAGATTTTTTTAAATAAATTTTTATACAAAAATATCAATATATTTATCACGCGCGAGTATTAAATAATGTTTATTGACATAATGATTACACTGGGAGCTTGATAAGCCTTTATACAAGTGGATTGTTTTCTTGGAATGGAATTAGTTATGGCCTCTATTAAAATAGATAAAATGGCGATAACTGTTTACTAATGGAAGTATTCATCATAGTGAAAATACTTAGCTCAATTGGCAGAGACCATCTTGGATCAATTATCTCGTATTTTAGCTGCAAATTACAATTGGTCACTTAGTAGCTCTAAACAACTTTGGACATACTCTTGAATCAAAACAAGTATGTTATTAAAAACATTTAGGGGAAATTCAAGGAAACCATTGGATAACAAGTAAATTATTATAATATATCTGAACTTTAATACGAACTTGACTCACTGTACAGCAGATTGAATAACCACCTGCAAATTAGTGGAAACACTTTAGAAAATATTAATTATCGTTTTTATTGAAGCACGTGAACAGTCTCAAAAGCAGCATGGCGTCTCAATACGTTTTACAACCATACAACACCAGAATACTTCATTCTGTATCTCAGAAACTACAAGGGACATTACAACATTGTTTAGGCAAGTTTATAAAAAAAATTAAGGCCCAAGATGTACGGTAAAATTTTATTTTTAGCTTGCAAATACGTGCGGTAAAACAACTTTATCACATACGTGTAGGAAAGAATATTCCCCCAAATGAGAGAGGTTGATTACCTATTAATTTTCCTCAGAGTTAAAAATGTTCCTTTAAAATTCTCCATAAAAAAAAATTTAATGCAATTCAGCTTAAATTAATTGATATCGCGTACAACAGTAACAAATTTAGCTCACCACTTCATAAATTTTACGATTTAAAAAAAAACTTTTTGCGTCAATTTTTCGATAACATTAACATTGGCAATTTTTCCAATCATTTACATTTATGTACTTGTAGCAGTGTTAGCTGATATCAGCTCTTGTCTGTCTGCTTATGTTGAAAAATGCGTTAAACTCAGCCTTATCCGTTACTGTTTGATAAGAATTTTAGACGGGTTTACTCACATTTGGCGTATTTTGGCGAATGCCACGTGTGCAATAAAATACAACTGATCCCGAGTTATATTTACGGAATGAAAATAAGGTTTGTACTGACAACAGAGCTGCGGTTAAGGAAAGGATTCAACAATATAGGTGTGCAACACAATAAAAGGCTTTACTTGGAAAATCAGTCATCAAGATAAAGATTCATCCTATTGGGACTATTCGATACTAACCAATGATTTATGTACATTTTGTCGTACTAACTTTAACAGTATTAGCGTACTTCGTAAAAATATTTTGGACTTTCCAGTCAAAGAGAGGCCGGTCGCAGACAATTCAGTATTATATCAGCGCATTCTCAGGTCTTTCTGCTTGATATTACCCGGTTCCTTTCACATTTAAACAAACACTTTTTCCTTTCCATTCACTTGAAATAATTCTTTCTCCAACCAATGGATATAGAGAAAGAACGACCTCCGATATTCACTTAAATCGTGCTAAGAAACAATAACTTGAAGACGGACTCTATTAGCTTTCTAAAATTTACTGAACGAGAAATTCGCTGATTATAATCCTCATAACTAATTAATTTTGAAATACGAACCAGGCAGGTTAAGGTCGGTACAAACAAATTGCCTTCAAAATCGATGTTTGACCCATTTCTCTTGGAGGCTTGTTTCAATAGTTAATCGTGGTTTGAACTTGAGTTTTGGATAGTTCAATGTGAAAAGAGCACGTTTGCACCAACACGAGAAAATCTACTCGCAGCAATCAGGCACTCAGTACCATGTATCACGATCGCAATCTGTGTCATGTAATTTGCCGGTCACATTATCCACATGTTGTAAGAGTGGTATTGTATTTAATTATCGAGATAGAATTCATTAATATAAGTGCCATACAATGTTCCATTTTCGTTTCGACTAGTTTCTTGGAAGACAAAATCTGGGTTAAAACAAAATGTATATATTTTTTTTCTCTCGAAACTGCCAAAAACCGTGAAAATCTAAATATAAACTTTATTAAATCTCCAAGTTCTTCAACGCATATCTTATTACGGAATAAACTTATTTTTGAATAGACATGAATCACCATTCTGATGATGAACTTATTATACGCAATTCAATTCTTATGCCACAGCATTAGGTTCACAGGAGAACACCATTTCGCAAGGTTTCATCGACCCTACAAAGGCATTCGACCGTGTTATAGGTTAATTTGCGCGGCGTTTTAAACAAACATTACGAAACCGTATTTCCTTAGAAAGCAGACACTTCTTGCCGCCATATCTAAGAATAATTTTTTTAAATTGGTTCCATGATAATGCGGCTAAAAATGCAGAAAAAAGGGCTGAAAATATCAAAATGCTCATATAATCTCTCTAAGAAACTAGTTTAGGTTTACCATTTCTTTTTCAATTATCTATTGGAATAGGATAGATGAAGCATTGAAATACTTAAAATTTAAAAAAAATTAAACATTTATAGTTTTGTCTCTTTAAGTCTCTTTAAACAAAGATGGCTATCCGATGTAGGGTGGGCGGCACAGAGTATAATTTGAGGATATTGGCACAGTTATGGTAAATGAGAATTTTAACAATAAAAGCAACCTTCTTTTTCGCGCAGGGTACTACAAATTCTAGTTTCACAATAGATGTCCTGGAAACGGTTAAGAATACGACTTCATTTGCATTCAAATATACCCATATTTAAATTGCAATGTGCATTAAGAAGCTCCGAGTATCAAGAACAGATTCTTGACATGTATTGTTGAATCTTTGAAACATAGATTAAAATCTATAGGAAAGTAGCATCTGTTAAGCCACAGCAATGTTCCACATAGTTGCATATAGGTTAATTTGTTCAACAGTTGTAAACTAAGATAAACGAAAGTCTGGTGATTATGAGGCTATATAACTGAAGACCTATTTATAAATCCAGATATCCGATCCTCAATGTGTTTAACTTGTTGAGACTTGGCAATTCTTAGGCCTACCAACTGGGTTTTATTCAAGGCAGAAGTTACTCGGTAATAAAACTTCCTGTTTCCGGCAATCGAAAATGCTGATATAAGAACGTAATGGTTAAACAAGTTAACTGTTATGGAGCGGGAATGTCCATGTATGTAAAATGTTGCTTCTTCGGTGTAGATACATATAATAAAAGGAAGTAGAGGCCTAGATTAAAGTATAGGCTTGGTTCCTTTAAACCAGTTGGAAACATTTTCGCATCCTAGGAATTTAGTAAGCAAATGGAGTCATCAAATACATTTCTCGTTACTCACTTATAATGCAGAGATAATCTTTCAGTTTAATTATATTATATTGAGTACAGGATTAATTATACGTTAAACGCATGTTACTAGCGAATCATAAATTTCCCCATGTTTCGGGATTTACCATGCGGTTGCATAATGATATAATCTGAAAGCGTATTATTTCAAATTTATGGTGACAACAAGCGATAACATTTCAAGAAGCTGGAACTACCACTATTCCACGCTCTCGTGACTACACGGTTGATCAAATCTTTCTTTTCCTATAATATTGCACAGGTTTATACACGGACTTTTTTTGATTAAAACTTTGTGAAAGTTAAGCACTCTAGTTTGACTAATCATCAACAGTGGCTTCCACTTTAAATTTGATCTATTAGGGATTTGATTGCTTACCATTGAGCGGGATTGCCAATATGCGCATTATTTAGATTATTTTCTTCTAGCTATCGCGATGTAGGTACTACTTAAGTAGGTGCTAAAACATGCGCTTTTTGTGGTAAAAACATGATTATAACTAACAGGGAGAGATTCAGTTCATTTTCAAGTTTTTTTCTATAAGAGATTAACTCTTAATTTCCAACATGCGCTTATTTCCGGCAACAATATTAGTACGAATACACTAGAAATGTTTTTCTCTTTTGCGAATATTAGTGATAAGCTCATATTTGCAAAGCTCTCTTGTGGTCGAATTATTTCTGAACCTCTCAGTAGTCTTTGGAGCCCCTTTAAATAGCTTTTGGTGGTTGATACGCATGAGATGATTCGAGGTGACAAAATCTGCACACAAGAGAGTGAAAGCACATGTATGAGTACCTATTAAGAATTTGGTTTGAACCAGTTACACAATAACTCCAATTAATGGAAATGCCTTGATAGCATGCGATAAGCCGCACTACGTGTAGGTAACTCACTCTTGATAAGGCAAAACCTAATTATTGCCCTGCTATTAATATACGTTAGTTTTATAACAGCACTTTAACTGATAAATTTAGTGATATAAGCTATTTCCTGAATCTATAATCGTTTCGCTCTCACTCGCGAGGAAGAGGCCTCTCAGCCCAAAATCTGAACTTTTACCATAAATTTTATTCGTTCCCATCAACCGGTTTTTCAAGCTAATAAACGATCAGGTCCTTCCACCAATACTCGTATTTACTATAAAATAAGCGATAACAAGGCATTATGCAAACGTTAAAGGAGAAACTTACCGGATCCAATTCAGATTCCCAGAACTGCTTGAGGTCCTCCTCAGAGTCGATGTCGTAAAAGGACTTATCCACTTCAAAGCAGGTCTCCATCATTTTTCTTCTGGTACTCAGTTAATTTACTAACTCAAAACGTTACTGTAAGAAAAACAGTAATTTCCACACTAAACCTTCCGACTTTAATTTTCCATATGGTGAAAGTCGCACACACGCATATCCTGAGTAACTCGACTGACGTTCGTGTACGACAAATGTTCCGATATGCCGTAAGTTTACCGGTAACCTGTTGATAACCCGAAACAGGTGAATATATGGGATGTTCCTGTGAGAATGTTCGGTATTACGAACTCGGCGAAATGCCGACAAATGATCGGCGAACGTGCGGTCTGAAAGTCGAATACCGTAATACGGACTTGAATGTACGGTCTGAAGTCACATTCGACGCGAAACGGATGCGCATTTGAAGCCGATAGGAGGATGATCGCTAATGAAAGGACTAATTAAGGCTTCGAGGTAGACAATAATTAAAGGTCGCAAGAGCCTTGTGGTGAGGAGAGGCAGAGACAGCCGAAGGAAGAAAGCTTAAGTGGTGATTTGCGCTGAGACTCAAAGAATGTCCGGTAGTGCCCCTGACTTGTTTAGTGGATGCCCGCTTTGAAACGGGATTTTTCCCGATAAGGGAAAAGTGGGTCCGCCTTACGGACGGGAAAGATAATGACCCCGCTCTCTACAGACTTATTTCCATGTAGGGTGGCCCAGGAACTTTGGTACAAATGTGTCTTGGGTGCTAAAAGTTAAAAAAAATAGAACGATTCAGCTAACTATGCCCTATAAAACATTACTTCCATTCTACGGAATGTTTAACTATTTTTTATACTTAAATTGAGAATAAATCTCACAGTTTTTGATTTGCAGACTTGAAATTGCTTTAGAAAGGTTTTTGAGTACGTAAAATTCATTTAAATAAGTGTATTAAATGGCTGTTTCTCTTAGCTATTACCTCGTTGGTGAACAATATTTTATTAAAGAAAAAAATATTGCTTTTGGACTATCAAATTCCAGAAATCAATTCTGGCTTGAAAATTCCTCGACAACAAACTTTGAAGAGCTGTAAAACGATAGGGAAATAGCTTCTGCCTGGAAATTGATGATTTGCTTACTTCCGTCGCTTCAGGCATGTGTCTGGTGGCAATCTCTGGATTTTCCAGTGTTCGAACGAAGATTTCCTTTTTTTTGATCCACAGAACCAGTTTCCGCCAGTTTGGGAAAGTATGAATGAAACAAACCCTGCGTTAGTATAGTTACGACTAATTATCGATATTGCAACTGTCAGTGGAAATATCAAAAATGGCGCCCGTCTGATGTTTGATTGTCGTCATGGCCTACCACGTAATGCAAGTAGTTAATAGATTGATGGGATTCATTAGTCCTTGGTGTGACCGAGCAACTTAATTGAAAATATCTGGGAAACGGTTAGAGATGCGCCTTTTCTTCCCGGAGAGCTTTTCAATGTTGAATAGTTCGAAATAAAGCAAACACCTAAGGCGCAGATGGTGCTGTACCGATCAGATACCTTGAACCAGATATTTTGGATGAATTTATTTAATTTAACAATACGTGGTAGATATCTGTGAATTACCATCGTATTTGCACAGGTTTAATTATAGCTGACGTATATTTTATATCTGATACAACTTCGGTTTCTTCCCTACTACTAAACACTTATGAAATCCTTTGACTTAAGGGAATCGCCAAAAAAAACATGATAACGGAATTTACATGTGTGTACACATGAAATAATAATAACGCCTGTTGTCATGAGGATATTTGAAAAAGTTTCGAGAGAAAAGGTGCAAAAGCACCAAATAAGAGAGCTCTTATTTGGTGCTTTTGTAATACAGTATTGGTTATTTTAATGCGTCATTCGTTTAAAAAGAGATTTCTAACGTTTATTTAAAAAACATTTACCAAAATTACAATACATATTGTTCAAATCTGTAAGATCTGGACAGGTTTACTTTAGAGTAGTCATGGACCAAGGCCAGAATATTCCGGACAAAACTTTACATTTCCTTTACTTCCCATGTTGTAAGAGATTTTACAAACACTGACTTTATCGCTAATTTCAAATCAAACATCGGAAATTGATGACGAATTGATCGGAATTTTAGAAAACACTCATGAATTCATTACAAAGTGGCATCATGCTACTGCATAATTGGGACGAGCACTGCAGAGTGCCAGGAAAGATTTGAAAATCATTATCAAATGGCAACAGTTAACATACCCACTCTGTGTGTTTTGTAAAGTGTGCTTAATCAGCTTCAAAGAGAGTCAGAAATCTGCACTCAGAACCATGGACAGCCTTAGCAAATCTGACGCCAGTGGTCAAATTTCTAATCACCGCCTCCCACCCCCAAGGAAACCGCCGACCGGGAAAGTCCATCGCCCAACATCGTCCTCATAAGGCGGGTCAGAACTTCCATATCTGAAAACTATTAACCAAATTTCCTGTGGTGCGTTCAGTTTAGCCAGGCAATTATCACTGTCCAATAATTCCTAGAGACGTAAAATTAAAAAATGTTAATTCTCATTACTTTTGCTCAATTTTTTAACCACAATTCATCTAAAACTCGATAATAATGCGGCTATTAACTTTACTGCTCAGACTTTAATGTCGCACCCCCAGAATCTAATAAGCATACAAAAGCCCATAAGCCTAAAGATATATGAGTGGATTCAATAAAAATACAAAAACCTTTTAGTCAGTCACAGCTTGTGAGAATTTAGTTTCATTATCTCCTCACAATTGGATTATTATTTTTGTCTGCAGGTACCTCCTTGGTTCTTACCGAAATGTCTTTTTTATACCCGAACCGGTGTTATCATCTTTTGCCGGGTATTCGTCCGTCTGGATGAATCACTTTTGGCGGGCGCCACTGCGATAAGTTTTCAACCTTATAGGCATGAATCTACATGGAAGGAGATAAATCAAGTGGGGGATAATCAGCAGGTATATGGTGCAAGGGAAATCCTAATAGGTTCAAAAGCAATGGCAAAAATTAGGTCAAAAATTTCGTTGCTGTTTGTTAAAAATTTGAACAATATTTTACAAGCTCAGCATTTATCATTGTTTCCAACAATACACCGGCATAGAATGCTGATAAAAGCGAATGCGTGACATGGTTACATTGGTGCTTATGCTTATCATTTTTTTAATTATATAATTTTTGTCCGACCTTGTACTTTTGTATTCATATATTTGGAATAAATTTGCTGTACCTACAGTATACATATTAGTATTATTTGCTTCAAAAATGTCTATTTCATAATATAAATTATCGGCCTTTGATAAATAGGCGCAGCAAAGAATAGCGGCTTGTTAGGATCAAAAAAATATTTATAAAATAAATAAATTAGGTGAAAATTTTTCGACTAAAATATATGTAGCATACGAATATTATACAAAAAGATTAAACAAAATTATATACAATTCATGAACAAAAACATTTACTTGTGTTATTAAACACCTACGTGTTGCAGTTACCTGTTATTAACAAATACACATTTTTGAAATAATCCAGATTTTAAAACCTACTTACTTTGGTACAGATTAATTGCTCGAAATTTAGCGACTTTCCTGCAAATTGAACATATTTCGCATCTCTCACGGTTTTTCCATTTGAATCAAACCCACCTGAAGAACAAAGAGAAGGTATAGTTTATCAAATTGGATTTGGATATACCATAAAAACACCTACAGGATTCCGACAATGGAATAATTAACACAGGCGACACAGTATTTATTCTTTATTCAGAGTGTCACAAATTTGAGGGTCACCATATGGGGAATCTCGGGAATTGTAAGAGTTCCAAGGTCGGTTAACACTAATATCCATCATTGCTAATAAAAGAAGGAAACGGTAACAGCTTCAGAGTTGCTTAGATAGGAAAAAGTTGAACGATTTAATATCCTTTCAGAATATACTATCTTGAAATTAATACCTACAAGGGCCATCAAGTTCAGTTCACATACTGATGAACCAATTTCAAATTAGTTCAGGTTTGTAGTTGACGAATAGTGGATGTTTCACTGCTTCACACTTACGTGATTCATATATCTATGAGTTGGCCATCCAGAAATTCGGATTTGGATGCGGCTTACATAGGGAAATTAGCCTAAAAGCAATGTTAATAAAATTAATAATGAAGAGCAACTGCAAAAATACACAATACGTGGGAAACTAGAAAAGTAGTCAACAGTTTGCTGAAAAGAACTGGGAATAGGAATTAGAAGGAATTAACGGATAGTGGTGATTTTCCACAATATTTCGAGATATAAATATTTTTATTCACAAAATGTTTTACTTTTAACTTATTATTCTTTTATTGAATCTTAAAAAAATAATTAATCTGAGGTTGTATGAATTATTTTTAAGATTCCGTTAATATGTTATAAAATTTTGTGTTATTAGAAAAAATAAAGGGTGGTCATTAAAAAAACATTAAGTACGCATTGAAAAATCCGATACATATTTTCGACAAATTCATCTGTTATCAGTTAAAACGTTAATACTAAATAAAATTTGTTTACAGTTCATCACCTACGGCGAGGTTTTTTTAGATGCTTACTCATTAGAAAAATAAGCGAGGCACTTTGATTGCTTTAGGCTTTTATGATTTTCCCAGATCTTTTGTAACTTTTGACAATTAAGTCCACTTTTTAGTCCGTTCCTGTATTTTTCATTCACCAAATTTAGAAATGTATATGACTGTCTAATACATACACGCCGAATTTTAATTAACCTTCTGGTTCTAAAAATATGATCTAAAACAGAAGTACACAAAATCAGTACAAAAATCACTATACATTGCCAAGTAAAGATTATTGACTCACTAATGATAAGTGATATCAGAACGCTCAAATGACCTACATATGCAGTAAAGCATGTACTTACCGATCAATCAACCTATATAAGATGTAGCAATCGATGAGACGACCCAAATTGAGAAAATTACTTGGAGGGTATTACATATTTGTTTTTTCGAAATATATAATTTTATTTAAATGACTTATACAATATTATGGTAATAATGCGGCGATCTATTAAATTACAAAATAAAGAAATTGATCTATGGAACGATCCCTACAAAGGAAATTAACATAAATAACAAACAATATTTACAAAGGGAAATAAAAATAATTACGCGCTATACATCAATTTTGATAAAAATGGTATAAATTTCAGATCAAATATACTGACACAAGAACCATATACTACCAATAAAGTTCGTAGTTAGTAACATAGAAAACAATATAACACTGCATTTTTTTGTAAATAACTGATATAAAAAATAATTAAGATTAGCTAAGATTACAATACTTTGGCATACGTGATAGTCCGTCAAATGCAATAACGATATTGGTATAATAATAATCAATGCAATATAACATTTTGAAGGTAGATATTCAACAATAGAATTTTAATGAGACCTTCCAAGACTAGTAAATAAACAATATTAATTGGAATGTGTGACTTTGCATGAACGGTTATTTAATCAACTGAGAAGGTATGAAACTGCAAAACTGTAACTTTCTATCACAACAAAATCTAAAACATTCAGTCTACGTCCTCATTTTCAACGCTAAAATGCATCTCAATAATGAGTTTATTTCTAGATATGAAAACATCACTATCTACTCAAATTGACTAAGGGATACCATTCAGTAATTTCAGTCAATAGGTCTAAAGTGGACAAGTCGAGCTCAACACCGCCCATAAACTCGTTTTCCTGCAGCGGATCGTAGTTCCAGATTGTCGCTTTCAGTGTTCTGGATTTTACTATGTCCAAGACCATTCTATATTCCAACTACGATGGAAACAAAATATGAACAATAATTTATAATGTAATGTGTTTTTGAGAAATATTTTATTCAAAGTGCACCAAAATCACGATGGGAAGGTTATTATAGCTACCATTTCCATGAAGCTTGGATGACAATTCTTCTTCACAACTTTCGTTTTCCGTTTAGTGCTCTTGGAGACGTCCGGTTGCAGGTAGACTTTCACGTAAGTAGAGGGTTCCTGTCCGTTTGACTTAGGCAACCCTCGCGCATGTTGCACCATAACCCTAAATACCCCTTTAGAGTAGAGGAGAGACAGTTTGAGTTGACCTTTCAGTCTGCCTACATCTTCAGCATTGGCGGCCCGATCTGGAATTTTATTGTCAGTGGTTCGTACATTTTAAATTAGAGGAAGTATCTAAGATACGCATATAACAGTTAGAAGTAGGAATAACCATGGCATTGGTTAACTTTAGAAATATAAATTGTAAGCAAATGCGAAGGAGTCAATCGCATATTATTATAATAACAAAAAACCCGGTTGAACCTAAAAAGATGTAGATCCCACAAAAATGCACTGGATATCGAACAATCTTGTGAGCTTTTTTTGTAAAACATTTTATTGAAAAAAACTAGAATTCCGCAGCGATTGCGAATAGGAATTTCAGTGTTTACACTCTTGGCTTCTTCGTCAGCAATAACAACATTGACACTTTTTCATACAAACTAAGCAACTAAACTTTTCACCTGTAACATCTGGCGAAACTTCATCTTCCTGCTGATCCCGCAGCAGCGGATGGAAAAATGTGTACACTAAATCAGAATGAGCGATTTCCTGGGCGCACAGGAACAAAGATTTTATGAACATGCTAATCTCGAGGTAGCGCTTCTGGGCCACCTGTTTGATGTTCTGGCGACCCATATGAAGGCCTGTTGATAAACTGAAAGAAAAACGATTTTGTTTTTAATAATTTCGCATGACGAGAATGCACTTAAGTTATTGAGAACCATAGAAAATTTGTGGTGAGAGAGTTATAAAACATGATAGTTGAGTAGACGGGTCTCTCCTTTCGCTTCAGTTGCGATAATTGGGAGTGAAATAGACTAGGTATTTCGAATAATTTTTAAGGTTACAATGTTAACAAGTTTCAGTCAAATACAGTGTCAGTCATAAGTAAACCAACAAATAAAAATTATAGGTCCCTAAAAAATCGGCAGTCTTCTTCGGAATGATATACATAGTATATCTTGATTCTACACTTGTAAATATACTAAATAATGTACAAAAACCCAGTTGATTTTGCTTACCTGTCCGATAATTTTTTACATTCCTTTTAAGACATTCCAAACGTAAAGCAACAAAATCGTATTTTAACACTCTATTAGTGGCAAGTGCATTTCTGAACCTGCATCTTATTTTTGTTTAATTTAACGGTACATAATGCTTTCTGGTCGCAGTTTGTCAATAGATATCCGAAGTTTGATTATTTCAAAGTGGCGGTTGGGTATGAAACAAATAACCATTGCAAACCAATTGCAACTGAATCGAAGTATTGTTTCGCGTACAATTAAACATTTTTCAATTCGAGGAACTATTGCGAATAGACCAAAATCTGGACAGCCAAGAAAAACCAGCCAAAAAATGGGCCAAAGAATTGAAAGTGTGTCTCGGGAAGATCCGTTTCGCTCTGCAATGGATATAAAAAAAGTTGAAGCTTGCTGATGTTTCTGTTAGTACTGTTCGAAGACGTCTGACAGAACGCAAACTATTTGGAAGAAAACCGGCCAAAAAAACATTTATTTCTGCGAAAAATAGACAATTTCGGCTGAAATTCGCTAAAGAGCACATTAATTGGACAGTGGAAAAATGAAAAACAGTGCTTTTTTCGGACGAAAGCAAATTTAACTTGCATTCAAGTGATGGTATTTGCTGGGTACGTCGTCCTGTTAACAAGAAGTTTGATCCAAAATACACTCGTGGCACCATAAAATATGGAGGAGGAAATGTGATGGTGTGGAGATGTTTTTCGGGAACTGGGGTGGGTCCACTGATTAAAATTGATGGGATAATGGACCGATTTCAATATTTACGAATTATAAGAGACACAATGATACCATTCACCGGAGAAAATTTGCCATTGTCGTGGGAATTTCAACACGACAACGACCCTAAGCATACTGCTAAGGGGATAAAACAATTTTTTGTGGACCATTCGTGTAATGAAATGGCCTGCCCAGAGCCCAGATTTATACCCCATAGAGAACCTTTGGGAAATCATTGACCGTAAACTAAGACAGGAAAATCCACAAAAATATCAAAATTGTGACCAGCTTTTTGACGTCATTATTTGAGTTTGGAATTCCATATCAGAATCAACTTTTATGACATTATTGGAATCTATGAGTCGTAGATGTGCTGAAGTGATAAAAAATAAAGGCTATGTTACAAAATATTAAATATAATTTAAAAATAAATGCATTTAGTTATATGTTGCTCTAGTTTTGAAACCTTTGTAAGAAATATTTTATAATTTAAATTAGAACTGTTACTTTTCTTTTAAATTTTGATGATTATTATTATTGCTTAATAAATTCATTCAACTTAGTAATAAAATTTTGAGAACCATTTAACCTCTTTTAAGGACATTAATATAATTTAATATGTTGCTTTACTTTTGACTGATACTGTATTTTGAACCTCTGAAAAGGATTTATAGTTATTTAAAAGCCCGTACACAGGTGCAAGAAAACGTGGGGCAAAAAAAAAAAACGTGTATAGCAACACCGTCCCGTACCATTTTCTTAATAGGAACGTTACGGAATGCTAAGAATTTATGAACAACCGAATATCGAATAAAACACTAACGCTCCAGCAAAATCAAAATAATACATTTGCTATTTTTCCTGAAAAAAATCGTACTTTCGCAGGGACAATTTTTCCATACTTTTTGAATCTGTGTTTTCCAGACACGTACAGATCAGCAAGAAAACATCATATCTCAATACAGTCTCGCACAATTTATGCGATCAAAACCTCGTCGTGTATCATATAGGCAGAACAAGATATGTATTATTATCATAGATAGGAGCAATTTTGTCATTCGCATGAAGTCAGGTGAACAAAGAGCCTGAACAAATGTATCCATATTTTCTTATTACGATAACTGTTGATGAAATTAATGGTACATCTTTCCGCCCAAATAATTGATTGAGGATGAAAAATAAGTATATAGAGAATAAATCGCCTCTATTTTACGAAGACGAGTTCAAACATACAAAGAAATGATGCAACATCAGCACGTATCGCTTCTGAGAAATGAAATCGAAATACTGATAATCAATGGGAGGCTTCAACAATGCTACTATAAGGTGTTACGCCGTACTATTAACGTAGTCTCGTCGATACTTGTTGAAGACTAGTGTTACGATATCATGTTATCCGGTGTCGTCCCCACTGGTTGCATTTATGGTGTTAAGATACGATTTTCTGCTGCATGTCTATACGTGCCCTCCATGGGCGCGGTGTTCGTTTTCGATTGTAGAATGAAAATTCGAGCCACCCAGTACATCGAAAAACAAATTTTTATCTCCTGTACATAGAAGGTAACTGTTGTACAAATCCCAACACACTGATAAGTGCAAAGTACGCAGATAACATCACAATGTGACTCAAAATCATCAGCACTTAAGCTCACACAGCAGTGACATGTTTCGTCTCCTGCTTTAGATAATGTGTTTTTACAACTTTAAACAAAATAGATCTAATCAGTCCATCCATCCGACAAAAACAAAATACCCGATAATAAGATAAGTAACCAACTTTGGGGCAATTGAATTTTATCTGCGAAAGATAAGAGTTCTGTCAAACTATGATCTAATCCTGAATCGAGGTTCAATTTCAATAAATATTAATCGCGAAAATGGGTTTGTTCGGTGGCTTTAAGGCTAAATTTTCCAAAGATTCTGTGGCCAAAAGTAATAGCAAAAGTTCCAAGAACACGGAAGTGGTTTGTTTAGGCTACAGGGTGTATTCGGAGTTTGCAGATCCTCCGCACTGTAAGTAGCAATTTTAGTGTCAGCAGCTGTAAAATAACACAACGAATTGATTTGCTAGATTCGAATCAACCTCCTCCAGAAAAGAGACCACTTCCCGTTATTAAAATTACATCGCAAAAGTCTGACTCTAACAATGTTGTAAGTAGCTCAGCTGCAATACACAATTCATCACACACAAATCGAAATATTGAAATAGCGCCTAATAAACAAGCTCCCGTAGCAATAAATCACATTCCAAATCGATTAAGAAGCAATGTTTCAAGCATATCGATCCCTTCCAGCCGGGAAGACAGTATTTCAACACGGCAAAACGGCATAGTTACAAACCCGAAAGCCAAACAGAAGAACGGTATTTCTCCGAAACCAGCACCAAGAACAGCCACTCTCAGCCAGAGTAATGTAGCTGAAACTTCCATAATTACAAACCCAAAGGTTAAAAAACCTCCAAAGAATAAAGCTGCAAAGGATGTTTCTGCTCCAAAGAAAGAAATCCCCTTCAGCCAAGAAGATAAGACGTATATTAGCAGCACTATTCCGGAAATAAAAAAGCCGGAACGGCGCACAAAATCAAATAGTTATGTAACTGAAGATCCTATTTGTGTAGAGGGTGCAACAACCAGCATTAATCCTGCACCCAATGGCCGACTTGCAGCCGAAGATGAGGTTCGCAAGACCCCCCCGAAGTCAATTTTAAAGGCCAAATCTATGATGGAATTTCAAGAAGCTCCCAAACCCAAGTCGAGTAATACATTATCGGTACCAATGTCTAGTGAAACTGTAACACATTCGGCGACTAGTACTATAGATGAGAATCCAATAAATAAAGACTATAGTCAAAATATGCGGGGAATAGGGAACACTAGTAGTTTTGCTGCAAACCTATTTTTTGCAATGGATGATGATGATGATGACGAGGTAACTCCTGGCAAAAATAAAAACAGTGCAGAGTGTTGATTGAAAATTTTGTGTTTAAAGAGATTGCAACGTTTGAAGACATGTTTGATTTGAAGACTTATAAGCTTTTTTTTGGTTTTACAAAGGACATACAGCGTATTGCGTATTGCGTTTTGCATTTTAATTATGTTTTTAAATCGCCATGTTTACAATTATTTATGGTTATGATGAAATAAACAAATAAGATAAGAAAAGTTTGATTTCTAAACTCATTTATATGCCAAATTCAGCTGCTGCCATGGTCCGTTATTTATATAGGAGCAAAACAAATTATTTCCACGGTTTCGCTCGATTTTAAATACATTAGAATAGGATGTAAACCCGTGGTCTTCTAGATTTCGAGCAACTAAAACCGCTGAACTCACCTCATTTAGGACACCCTGTATTATTACTCTAAACATTTTATTACTTCAGGAATTCCCAAAATATTGGTGCTTTAATTATAGTTTCGTCAAATGATTGAAAATTTTATACTATTCCAAGAAAACGGATTTATTTGCTAGTAAACTCACCTGTGCAATTTGGCCAATGGATAATTTAGGCACAATTTCTGATGCAATTCACAAAACTCCTTATAAGTCCTTTGAATCTCCATAGGTTGTTTTTGGTTTTCCCTATACACTCGGAGAACGTAAACGTAATATTTGTCTGGATCATATCGCTTTCTGTAACCGACTACTTCAACATGTGTTAATCGACCATCGGTAGACACACTAAAAAATATAAATTTTTCGCTTTTTGTGCATTTTAGAAACATACAGGATGTTCCATCCAAGCACAATTCTCCAATATTTCTCTACATATAAGTAAAAGAAGCGGCAAGTCTTCTGAGGTCACTCAGATACAAAAAGCAAATTATTTCAAACAAAGCGTCTTCTTCACTGTTTAAAAATAATTTAAAATATTACAGAAACTTGGGTGGAATATCATAACATTTACAAACAAACCTATAAGTTTTTGGCACAAATGACAATGTGTTCTCAGACTGATTGTCCGTGGTGAACTTAAGTTGAGCCAGATTTTGAGCAAGATTGTGCAGGAAGAAGTTGAACTGGGTGAACTTAGTTTTAAGAGATTCTTCGATGAGTCTCGTGAAATTTGCCGCGGCCTCCGGGTTAGATATATCCGGAAGTAACGCCCTGTGCATGTACCCTATCGACTCTGGAGTTATACTGCATATCCCCGAAGAAGTCATCTGCATTGAAAGAAAGTTACAGCTTTATAGAAAAGGGTGCTAAAGGCAACCATACCAAAAATAAGAACATGTTTCGGTTATTCCTGATGATATTAAAGGCCTGGCAGCATAAATCCACAAACTGATGGAACTTTTCGGTCGGTCTATCCCCACCGTTGATGACATAAGCCATGTCCGAAGTTAGGACAAAAGGAGCTCGATCCCTTGGAAAATTTAAGATCTCATTCCAGAATTACCCTTGTGCAGCATATTATAAATACCTCTTAAAATTTCCGAACATTTGGGCATCACCTAAAAACTTTCCGAAATCGATGTGAAACATGTGACCGGAGGTTTTTAACATAATATTGTCGTTATGCCTATCGCAGATTCCCATTATGTAAGTAGCTACGCAGTACCCTGCACATGAAGCTAAAACAGCATTCGTTAACTCGCATTCTGAGTCCAAAATTTCAACGTTAAATTACCAGTGAAATTTTGAACGGCCCTGGTATATTCGAGTTCCGATGGGTTATGCTTGGCCAGCCATTCCGCTATGGGTTTGTCCTTAAACGACCCAGTCAGCCCGTGTTCGGTTTGTATTTTGCGTAGAGTCTCAGATTTCGTTACCATTTCAATCATACCTAATAAATGAGCAATACAAAAAAACGATCCTGAGGTGGAAATTAGGATGAAATTTCAAGCACTGTAGTGGTCGTATTTTCGAATTTTAGAGGCTTGTTTCGAACAAGAAATAATGTAAAATCCGCCTAGATTGATGGTTCGGTAAACAATATCAACAAATATTATTCCCTGAAGATGATCAGCTTCACAAATTTAAGTAGATCAGCTTAGACATTGGTTCATCTCATATTTGTAAATTATAGAGAAAATTCAAAGAAAATTCCCCTACCTTTCTTGTGGGACGTAGGAATGCAAGTAAAGGTGACCATCTTTAGATCTAACCCCTCATGGAGCCACAGCTTATCCATCAGTTTTATGATCTGCAGTGTAAGCATGTCCTGCTGTAAATCGTCTCCGACCTTATAAATTGCAAGATAATCGGAATCGTCGTCCATTTTGAAGCTTATTTTTAACGGCAGGGTATTCGAAGCAAAGTACGAGCAAGCTAAAGAAGGCTATAGAGTAAGACCTGTTTATACAGGGAATTTCAGGATTTAGGCATTTATTTTAAGAGTTGGTTCTCATGATGTTGATTTGTAAAGAATATTCACTTTTCCATAACTATTTTTGGGAAAACAACAAAAGAACCTTAGAGAGTAAGGTTCGCAGAATGCACATACCAATTAATTGGGTCGTACTAGACATTTAAAATAATTATTTGCTAAACGAGTATGGAAAGTGATACTTTACGTATCGTTAAAATAGATACCTTAATTTTGCAAACACCTTGTATACGAGCGCTATAAAATACCTTTGACATCAATGCCTTTGACTCTAAGAGTAGGAGAAAGAGGCAAGCTAGTGGGGTCCTCATTTAACTGAACGTTGACCGTTTCTAAATCTCGATGCAAATGAAGCAATTTTTGCGAATCTTTAGCTTTCTTAACGTTCTCTGCTATATCGCTTAATTGCTAAAATTGAAACCGCTTTTAGAGGGGAAACAATATCACGGTGGTCATGAAAAATTACCTTAACCAAGAGTTGCTGTGACATGAAGCATTTTTGTAGCGACTCGCCGCATATGGCCAATAATGCCCTTAGTAACAGTTTCATTCTTCGGTGATGTCTGACTTCGCTTATGCTGGTATCAGGTGAATCGTTTTTGCCGTCTTTGATATCCAAGGTTTCGTTCTGAAATAGCAAATTTGAAAGTTTATTGTAAATTTAAAAAAATAATGAAAAATGTTACGCAGACTCGTGGATGGTAAACAAAGTAACATTGAAGTTAAACAGTAGAAATGGGTTCTATAAATTAATTTTTTAAATTAATAAAAGCTAAAACACAGTGCTTCCCTCTGCTTCATAAAATACTCTCGAACGGGAACTAGCCCCAGTGGTGCGCTAATTTGCAGCTTAACCGATGCCTCTGAACATCTACATCATAAAGATGTAACTGAAATATTAAATATGCACTAGATAGAGAGACAATGCACTAGTTTTGTCTACTTCTAACTACTCAAGGGTGATCCGAATACTAGAGTAAAAAAGCTCTCCAAAATGCTGTAAAAGCAGTAAAAATACGATCCCATGGCTTAATCACAAATAAAAACTAACTACGGTAATGTCCAAAGATTAGATACTCCCAGAACAGAATTCCAAATAAACTGACCTTATATCCGTTGAAAATCTCGAGATCCCAAGCGCGCTGTCCCTAAAGTAGGTATATTAGGTATATTCACTTCCCTCAGGACAAAAACGGTTTGATTTTCATGTTAACCATAATTAAGTAACCCAAAAACGCTAACACAACCACAAATCATAATATTGAATTATTTAAAAATGAATAATTCCTACGTACCTGAGGTATAGATCCTGGCAAGTTGTGACTTAACAACCAGAACAAATAATGCGCAAACCGCGGGGATCGCAGCGCCCTGTGCAGTATAAATTCGGCCAATGCAGAATTTTCGTAAGTCTCATGTCTTAAAGCCACTATAAGCTGAGGTAGATAATCCACTAGTTCATCACTAGAAAATTGCACCATCCATTTAACTGCCATTTTACGCACCTCCACATCTGGGTATCTAGATAATGCAAAACAAAATTACAACAGGCAGTTTATGTATATCCCATAGTCTATTCAATTGCCGATCAATCCAGTTTTAAAATATAAATGTTGCTTTGTGATTAAATAGTAAACGGGAAATAGCTACCTACACTGGTAATAAAAGCTCCAAGGCTTGCCTAGACTCCAGTCTTTTCCAGGAATATAACATGCCATGCAAATCGGGTAAGTTGGTGTAGGCCCAGCTATGAGCAGCTAAAAGCACTTTTGGTAACGCTTTAGGCATGTGGTTGAGATAATGTCGCTTTTCCCACAAAATTTCCCTTAATAAATAATATCGCTTTAATTGTAAGTAAAAGCAGTTCACCTGGCTCCCAATTTTCATGGATTTCATGTTCGGAATCCCATTAAAGTTACAATATTTATATCAGCAAATCTTAACCATAAAGGGAAATAGAACGTCTGAATAGTATATTGCACACCCAGAGCCAATAATGATAAGTTTAGTTTTTCGATAATAGGGAAGTGATTTTATGGTCCAGTCATTCCTACGAATGGCATGAAACATCACTTTTCGCCCGCAAGTTGCAAATAAGTTCTTACACTAGTTGAACAATGCACTACCGCAGTTCTTGAAATTATCTCTTACCGTACATCAGAAGGCAGCATAAAAAGAAAATCCTGTTCGCAAGCATCAGTTAAAAGCTCCTGAGTTTCCTTATCTAAACTAGAAAAATCCCCTTGTGCTATATTTTTCAACGAGTTCGACTCAATCTTGGGGAAGACAATTTTCGAGGTAGAAACAACCTCAATTCCTGCAGAAGATATTAATTAAATAATCAACTATTTGATTAGAAAAAATAACTGTTTAAAACTGCATGCCAAACTAATTAAATTACTGCATTCAAATACAAACCTATCATGGCATGTCCATTTATAGGATGGATGCCCATTGCTGGCGCTGGTCCGTGCATATGATCGTTGATATGTTCAGGTTCTCTGGGCCAGACTGACAACAATGAACTGCCTTGTATCATAGTGCTGAAAGAAGTTGGTGTAATTTTTAAAGTGAAATGTAAAAAATAATTAATGTTTCAGTAGTTATAACACAGACTTAAACTTTGTCACCCTGTATATCGAAAATGGTGCGTGTTTGATCAAAGGTCTATTAGCATTTTTTAAAAGTTATTTTGCAGAGTGCTGTCGCACATTGCAATACCTTCATAATGATATGCTACACCCTGTATATTCTCTCTTTCTGCTCTACAAAACTGTGACAATTGTTGTTTTGAATAAATACATTTTTAATAATTTTTTAAACTTAGAACTGGAATATCTAGAAAGCAAAAATCAGCATTTTCGATGCCTGCTTTTCTTTACTTTTCGTCGAGGTCAATAACCGATGTCGTAAGCATATCTACTATACGTATAGAAATGGTTTGCGACATTTAAAAATAGCAACTTTGACCTCAACATGACGAGGAGCATCTCTTCTGAAAGAGGAGGTTCGCCAAATAAGTCGTGAATTTTCTGAAAGAATAAACTGCAATCATCAGACAGTTCTCAATCATCTTCACTCAATGGAATTTGGCCGGAAATTAGAGACATGAGTACCTCTCCAGCTTACCAAAAACAACAAAGCAAATCGCTTTCAAATTGCTTCTCAACATGTCGCTTGCCTCGCCGAGGAACACGTGGACACAATCAATACTTCCTGTACCGAATCGTCATGGAAGATCAGAAATATATACACCTACACGTCAATATTAAGCAAAGAAATGAGTGAGTAGCTCCAAGAGATACGCCGAGGCCGGCCTTGCCGGCATCGAAGCAAGACTTCTATCCAAAAAAACCATGATCTATATTTAGTGGGATAGGAAGATTTCGTACACTGAGAGATGCTCGAGAAAAATGCTCAATAATTGCCCAACTGCACCGCGTAAATAAGGTAATTCAGCTGAAGAGACCCGACTTACGAGCACAAGTCATACTGCTTCACGACACGTTAAATCCGCTCTCCAGGAGCTTGAATAGGAGATTCTTCAACATCCGCCGTACTATCCAGACCTTGTGCCAACCGATTAACATGTTTTTCGCTCCTTGTCGAACTAAATATGGAGCATTACCTTTGACAACAAGGAGAACCACGAAAATTGGCTTAACAACTTCTTTGACAGCAGATCTGATGAGTTTTGGCAAAACGGCATCAGTGAATTGGTCAAGAGGTGGGAATAAGTAGTGAACAATAACGGAAAATACATTATCGATTAATTTGTTGTTATAATTATTTTTTTAATTTTTATTTGCCAACCCAGTAACTTACCCCTCATAATCAAAGAACTGAATAGCCGCCCAACCAATCTCCTCCTCTTTGTACATGGGATTACTAGAATTTTTCGCTTCCTCCGACTCCGTATCTACGGTCCGACCAAAGATCTGCAACACTAGCCTCGATTCCCTTGCTAAATTACTAATTGGAATGTCTTCAAAATCTAACCTGCATAGCACGAAAAGTTATGTTTGCTTGATGAATAGTGAGCGGCATTACCAGTCATCAAAAATTATTCTAGAAGGCCACATTTTATCTCTATCAGTCTTCGCATTGGGATTTGTAAACAGCGGTTTGCTGACTTTTCTAGTTCCATGATAAATCTGTCCAGCGATATAATAAGTTACGTGTTCCCACTTGGGGTTCGGTCTGTAAATGGCACATATTCGAACTACTACTGAATCTAGAACTTCTCCAACATTCCGAGATGCTAAAACGTGAGATATTTCATACAAAATACTAATAGTTTGCTAGTATTTACTCACGTTCGAATTGAGGCGAAACCACTTCGAAATTGACCGAGAAGGTTTGGCAGTACATTTCAATTAAGTTTTGTATAGCTAATCTCACTTTATTACAGGTATTTGAGATACTCTCGACAAAACTTCCCTGAAACAGTCACCTTTGTGTTTCAGTGAGTTTGGCTGATGTTCCAACTTACATTGAGAGACGTGAATTTCATGCACGAATCAATGAGAGTTTCAATGCTCTGCATAATATCCAAGGTGCACAAATCTCCCATTAAATTGACTATGCATTTAACGGATTGTATCACCATAGATGGCTGCAAAGGGGCAGTAGCCGAGTAGCTGTTTGTTCGTTCGATTTCAGAGGCTTGATCTTCTAGCTTGCTTATTTCGCTTTCCACAGTGTCTAAAATGAAGAAATATTGGTTTTCTGGATGTTAAAGGAGCCCGCATTAAAGAAGATACGTGAATGATATCATGCGGATTTTTTACTTGTGATGCTCTCTTCTACCCCTCTTGAAACTACATTTCTCCACCCACCTAAAAGAATCTTCAGACTGTCATAAGTAATATGCGATACAGTCTCACTGGGTACAACTTTCTCGAAGGTCAACTCTCTATCCCTGTAGTCGTCCTGAATCTAAAATAAATATCCCTTTTCACCTCCCCGCTTGCTTCATAAATAAGCAACTCACTGTCCTCGCAAATGATTTATCCTTCATCGAATCGGGAATCAAAATCAGCACTACATCTTCATCCAGTTTGATGCAATTGTGCACGTACTCATAATCTGAGAGCAGTGTAGTAGGAACCAGATACTCATTGAAGCCCCACACTTTCAGGGTGTAATTCTGATACGGAGGGGCTAAAGCATCATACACAAGCTGCAGGGTAACATGCTCTACACTGCTCGTTACATCGCAGGTGAAGGTAACAGGTTTATTAAAATCTGCTCCTTCGAATTTTGGATGAACCCGCAATTTAATGCTCAGTCCGTCGTTGTACTTGTAGTTGACTAAAGGGCTTATTACCAAACCCATGTTGCTGTTCGGGTCGTTATACTTGTAGCTATTCCTCACTCTATAGACCATGTTGTAAAAAGATTTTAGGTCCGGGTCTCTGGCTAGGGCTTTCTCGTCGTTTTGAACCACATCGTTCAGTAGATTGTGCTGGAAATATATCTTTAGGCTCGAATCGTCGAGTTATGAATCTTCACCTTCACTTTCTTCGATAAATTCCTGTCGATGGTGGACACCCTCATTCTATTAGGCAGAGGGGGGCTAGGAGAGTGGGCATTTTCCGCTATTAATTTACTTAAACTAACGTTTAAAGAGGCATATAGGGGCTCTGAAATCGTGGTATTCCCCGAAATGCTATTGTTTCCGGATCCTGAGTAAATAAAGTCGTAATCATAATACTCATCATAGACACTACCGGAGACCGAAAGAGCGTCATCCCCTAATGACAAAAAGAGAAAACTCATCTATTGGTGAATCTGGGTTAAAATTACTAACAATCACAAGGCAATAGTAACTCACCGTGTTGTTCCGGGCTCATAGTTCTGCCGTAATAGCTCCCGTAATAACTCTGTGAATCAGATAAAATAGGATCAAACTCTTGCAAAATGCTCACTCTAACGCTATTTCTATCATCTACCGGAGCCAAATCGATTAGGTTACTAGCGCTACCATCATTGATTTTAGTTTTTGTGCGTATGTCTGTGCGTTTTGATGACGACACCGTGCTTAATTTTGAAAATGTCGTGGATGATTTCGGCGGTAACGAGCGGGGGGGCGGCTCTCGTTTTTGGTTTTTAGGCGGCAAAGCAGGCGGAGGCTAAAAAGAGAAAACGCAAACCCTTGGTCACATATTGCTTTCAAGTAAGTTTCAGTTCAAAGAAAAATTGAAATGGTTAATTTGAAGACACAAAAAAATGGTAAAATGTTGGTTATGCTGGCTGAAAATTTTTGGAACACCCTATATATTGCTCACTATTCATTAATCATCTGTATATTACGATACCGAATTCTCAATCTTCTGCGCTTTATGTGTGATTTACACCTAAACAAGTAACCTGGACTAACCTGAACTAACGATTAAGTATGATTATCGTTGTTTTCAACACCGAAAAACAGAATATTTTCCGTTAAACATTGAGAACGTCTAAATCGAAATGTTCGTTGATGTGCGCCAAATACCAAGAGTCTTGAATGTGCTCTGAAACAAGCCTAATATCTAAATAATGTTCGCTCTAAAATTTAGAAAAGAGTCCTAAATACAGTGTGGCTCTAAAGTAACCCCCTCCCCTGGTTAACTTTGTAACATTTTTTTTTAATTCAAAAGATAACATTTCTTGTTATTTAATGCTGTTTTTGAATTTTAAGAGAATAGTAATTTTCCGAAATACATATTCCTACATATACGAATATATGTAAAAAGGTAGAATTTTTATTATAGGATGGCCGTCGTCCAATTTGGATAAGTTTCGAAGTAAAATTTAGAGAGTATTAATAAAAAAAAAGAGAATATTTGTTATTTTTGAGCCCTAAATCAGATCTGAAATGCCCAAAATACCAAGAATGTTTTCTCTAGTAAAATGTGAATTTTTCAACCTAATATTAGACTAATTTTCGTATAAACATCAAATGAATTTTTCGTCGCAAACACGTTTTTTGCGAGTCAGTACCTTGCAGAGAAAGCTCGAAAGTAGTATCCAATTTCATCACTTTAAGCCAGCATAAACCACGTTTGAATGTTAAAATTGTCCAAAAATGAAACTTGCTTGGAAACCATTAACATAAAGCTATAAGCACATAAAACAGTTTTAGAGAAAAAAATCTGAAAGGAGCTGACCGATACTTCTTTCAGTAACAGTTTCAATCTAGACTTCAATAGCTCTTATAAGTAAAATGTATTTAATTTTAATCAAATTTGTTTAAATATGAGTAACGATCAACACCCTTCTAAAGAAGATGACTATTACCATTACAAAATAGAACACAGGAAATTGGGGGAATACAAGAAATATCTCTAAAAAAATTATCGTTTATAGCGATTATTAGATGGAACATAGCACTTCTATTACTATGAATTGTATTTCATAACATAATGAAATCAACTTTGCTAATTACTTTCAATAAAGTGTCTTCGTCGATATATCAATTCAATTGCCGAAAACGGCCTTAAAAAAAAGCTGAGCAAAATGCGGTTGAGTAATTCACCCTCCACTTACCAGGATTCGAGTACACACAGTACTGCACTCATTTTACTCGAAAAGCATAATATACATAATTAAAATACAATTAGTACTCGACTTTTTCCGTCACATTACTAAATACATTGCACTGCAAAATTAACACATATCTAAATTTTTTACGCATTTTCATTTTTGTGATTTTAGAGTAAAGATTTTACGTTTGCTAACGAAATATGATTATGATTTTCCATACACCTAACTTAATGGAATTAATAAAGGATATAGTTAAATGAATACACGATGTACCAAAAAATTACATAATTTTTATTCTTTAATATGTACAAACAAATTAATATTTAACAGTCTGTACTGCTCCCTCTTGCTCGGATTACTGCTTCACGCCTCCTTGACATACTTAAAATTAAGCGTCAACTTGGTTGCTTTCATCCCATATTTCCGTGATCCGCAATGCCAGCTACTTTAAGTCCCTAGGAGGAACTTGCACGGCTCATATTGTCGACCCATGTTATCCCATAAATGTTCGATGAAGTTCAGATCAGGACTTCTTGCTGGCTAAGGCAACGATTGAATTTCCACATCTTGGAGGTAATTTAGTACTACTCGTGCAATGTGTGGACATGCATTATAGTGCATCAATAAAAATTCCTCACCGGTAAATGGGGCATATGGCATTACATGGGATTTTAAAATGTGCGTTATATCTCGGTTGGCTGTCAAATCATCGTTCTTACGTATAATTAACTCCGTGCAACCTTCCGAATGCCTCCCCATATCATAACAGATTCACCTTCAGAGCTCACGCTTCTGACAATGATGCACTGGGCGTATCGCTTTCCAGGGCGTCAATACACTCTCCTACGACGATCTTTACTAAAAAGACAAAATCGAGACTCATTTATAAAGAGTACGTAACCCCATTGTCGATCGCCCCAATCTTGGTGCTCTCAGGCAAATTGAAGACGTTGTCTTCGATGTTTTACGGTCAATAAGAGACCTCTCGCAGCCTTATAGGGAGTAATTGTACTTTGTGCCAACCTTCTCATCGTATTTTGACCGATTCGAAAGTGACATCGATGAGAAAACTTATGTTGTAGCGCAGTGCTTGTAACGATTCGTTTTCGTAAAACTTAAAGCCGCAAAAATCGAACTTGGTTGTTCGTTGTCAACCTTGTCCAGGTCTTCTTTGATTGCTACCAGTCTCATGACACCGTACTAGTGCCCTGAGGACCGTAGATTGTGCCACTCCAAATCGCAGAGCGATTTGAACTTTTGACAAACCTGCTTCCATAAGTGCCACAGCAACTGCATTCTTCCAGCGAAAGATTCCTTCTCTCACGGAAATTTTAGGCCATTTTTTTTGGAAACAAAAATTTAAATTCACAAAAAACACCATATAAAGAAAGTTAAATGAGGTATGCGACCTTCATGCCAAAATTGCTGAAATAACAAATTCCTAGTTTGTAAACAACCCTTGTTAGCTTATAAATAAACACGTAAAAAACTGTGAAAAAGCTTTAAGAGTCATGAAAAAATAATTTCAAACCACTAAAGCACATTACACAGGGTGAGTCGTAACGGAACTGACACAGAGTAGGTGCGTGTAGGGGAGTTAAAAATATGACGATTTGTTGATTTTTTTCTACGATTAATGATTGAGGAAATATCGACCTATGAAATTGGCTTGTAAATTTCTAAAAAACATCATATTTCAGTAATGCGTCATCACAACGCAACCAACTTTGGAAAATGTTTTATTCATTTCAGCATCTTTAATTGGTAGAAATGTGAAATTGATAAATGCTCAATAAGGGCTGGATTAGGAGTAAAGTAAGGTCTGAAAGAGATTTTTTTATCAGTAAAGCAATTAACAAACGGAGAATGCCACTTAATAGTACATTTAATTCGAAAACTTTTATTCCCCTTCAAAATTTGTCGAAAACCTTATCGCTTTTGAAAAAACTGAAGTTTTGTGGAAGAGAACCAAACCAAATTTAAAGGGATTAAATATCAACTTGGTCACATTCAGGATATCTGTCGCTTGCACGACTTTGGCCAATTACAAATAATAATCTCTTTAAATATGGTTTGGTTCTATTCTACAAAACTAATTTTATCGAAAATTGTAAGGTCTTCAACAAATTTTGAAGCATAAAAGTTTTCGAATTAAATATGCTATTAAATGGCATTTTCCGTTTGTTAGTTGCTTTACAGATAAAAAATCTCTTTTAGACTTTACTTTACTCCTAATCCAACCCTTATTGAGCATCTATCGATATAACATTTCTATCAATTAATGTCGATAAAAATAAAGCATGTTCCAAATTGGTTGCGTTGCGATGACGCATTACTGAGATATGCCGTTTTTTAGATATTTACAAGCCAACTTCGGAGGCTTCTCTAATATCTACCGTAGAATATTCAACAAATCGTGATCGTCAATCGCTACACGCACCTACTGTGTGTCTGTTCCGTTACGACTCACTCTGTTAATATTTTCGAAGGTAATCTTCTCAATTTTAAAAATTATGCGTTAATTTTGCGGTGCAGTGCAGTTTGCCATTTTTCTATTGTGAGTACATTAAAATTAAAGTACTAAAATATCTTTATATAATGAGAGTTTTACCAATGATCGCATTCAAACCGAATCTCTCAGAAATTCTTGCTACGCACGCATTTTACTCGGTCCAACATAATATTCGAGAAGTTTTTCCTATAAACTATATTCTTTATATACCCCAAAGTCTTCTGAAGTTTTAAACGGGCAATTAGTGTACAAATGAAGTGGATGTTCAATTAATCACAACACACAACCATTAATCGTCAATTTTATTGGTTGGGGAAACAAGTTAGAATTGAATTAAACTCAGGAATTAGAACTGAGTTTAATCAGGAGTGTAATTTAGGATATTAAACTGTTAATTCAATTAATCCTAAAAGATTTATATTTGGTCTAATCTTAGTTAATAAAATTGGTCTTTAATAGTGGCTCACAGTTTCAACGATTTTAGCGCAAACTTTGATTTCTGACATAAACAATATTCATCATAAAAGATACAAAAAACTGGATGTTTTGGAGATATTTTTAACAGAATTTTGGAGCAAAAAGATCATCTTCGTTCACCATAATTTGGACTATTTACACGAAAATATTCTCGCACAGTTTACTTTGGAATAGGAATAAATTCCAAATTTTCTATCGCACCTTGGATCATATTTTTATTGTAATCCACTAAAATGTCAAGATAACATATTTTTTCCTTAATAAGTGCTAAGAAATTAAAAATTCTAGACACCAGATATCAATATCATTACAAATGAAATAAATTTATTGCCCAATAACCATTAACAAATATGAACCACAGTTACAGTCAATAAAATACTTTTGAATGTTACTTGTGTAAGATTGTTGACCATCTCTTGCAATTGAACAACATGCGAGATTCAATCAATAGATTACATTAAGTAATTCTTATCTCTAGAAATTTAAACTTTCTTATGACCAGAAAAAATTGCCCATCATTGTCGCATTAACTCTCACTTAAATCAACTAAAACATTAATCATACCAATAATTAATTTATTTAATAACTAAAGAACCAAACTAAAACTCATGCATACCTATTTCGATGACTTACCTCTAACCCTGGGTTAGCCATAACAGGCGGTGGTGCAGCCACACTATTATCTGGATAGTTTCCAGTTACATTTGTATTAAACCCGATCGCGGAAACATTTACGACCGGCGAATTGATTCCGGGATACCCTAAAGATGGGTTTACCATGGGAGGAGGATAATAACCGGGAGGATAATATGTGGAATTAGGTGGATGATAACCATATGGAGGGGGAGAAGGATAAACACTTGGACCTGGATACCCTGTTGGTATTGGAGGGTACCTGGGAGGGCCCATGTGGTGGGGATGGTGATGATGATGCCAATAGGGATTCATTTGAGAGGGTTGTGAAACCACTGATGGTGTGGAAACGCGAACTAGTTGATTTGTGTTATAACTGAAATGAAAATACCTATATTTAGATAAAAATCTTATCTACTATTAAGTGTTATTGAGCTAAACTTATTGTCAATGATAAAACATGTTTTGAAAAGGAGGTTTGCATTATTATACTAAATAATTGCTGAAAAAGGTTATTGAAATAATAAGGGAAGATTGAAGAGTACTGACCTTTGTTGATTGCAAAAATCTATAATGTTACTTGTACTGGCTGGGGGGCTAGAAAACGAAATTAAGTCTTCTGCTTCTTTCTCTGCAGCATTGCTATTTTTTCTTTGTGAGGGAGGAGGAGGTGCAATTAATGGATTGCTGGTATTACCAAGTGATGTTCCAGGTCTTGGTCTAGATTTACTCCATTGCCTTTCATATTTCACATGAGAATCAGTTTCAGTCATTGATGCTGCCCGGGTCACTAAAGAGAGAAAATTACTCATGTAAAGAACATGACCATGCAAAACACTTTATGTCCAGTTTGATCTCACAACAGTGACATAGGATTTTTGAAAGACAACTTCTTCATCTGAAGCAATTTTTGGATGCAGCCTTATTAGTTTGTCTCTAAAATTGCTTAAAAATAGCTTCAAAAAATTAAAATTTTCACTTTTTAGTGACAATATGTTTGGCTGAGAGAAAAGTGAGAAAATATGTTTGGTGCTCAGTTTAGCTAATAATTATTAAATAAATATTAACAATTTGAAGACTGCAACCAAGATCACCACAATTGATGGAGACCCTTTAATAGTTGATTAAGAACTGCAAGTTACTTCAACTGCAGCTTAACTGAACATCGAAGAACCAGTCTTGAAAAGTATTTAACAAGTTCTTACCAAATTAAATTGATACATCAATTTATGTCAACATTTAAGTGAACATAAGAGGGACATTTAAGTTATTTTAAGGATTAGTTCCTGAATCATGTTCTGAACCGATTACCTGATGGGGTTTTCTTTGCTTCCCCATTACTGCCAGTACTTTTATTTAATTCCTGCTGCCTCTTAGTCCTGAATTGCTCTAAGGCTAAGGACTCTAAACTGAGAGCTTGGGCCCTCTCCAAATCCTCTTGGAATTTCTTATCGTAATCAGTCATTTCGCGAAATTTTCCACCAATTTTGAAACTTGTTTGTTCAAAAATACCTTATACACCCAGTGCGCTATTAAACTGGCTGAAATTAATTAAAACAATATCCTGTTTGAGCCAAATATTTACATTGCCACTGCCAATGTTAAAACGGTGAAAGAAGCCCCATTTTTATTAATTTACTACTAACACTTTGCACTATAATAAACGATACGTGGCCGTGTTTCATCTTGTCTCCATTAATTTTGTTAAACAATAGTTAATAATTACAACAATTTAGTATAAAATGCATAAAAACAGCACACACTGCATAAAAAATAAAATAAAAATCAAATTTTTTGTGACACTGACAACAGACTGATGAGCGAACGCTACGACAGACCTGAAACGTACCACAACAGAGAACAAGAGCAACGCAGACGGAAGATATTTGATATTAATTCTCAAGAATGTGGATAATATCATAAATGTCTTATTTAAATAATATTGGTTATTGAGTATTCTTATTTAGCTTACTAGGGCGGTTCATGGCAGTTTTATTTTTTATTCAAAAACGATGCAATATATTTTATGTTTTACTCTGCTTATTACAGCTTTATTCAGCAAGCAGGCATCTTTCTTCACCACTAACCCATTACCTTCAAGACAGTAAGAACGAAGAATTACACGAGTTGTTTCTATAATATCCTTATCATTTATGGGATGTAATTTCCTTCAATGTAAGCTGTCACAACGTTGAGTCGAAACTTGAGATTACGGGATATTAAAGGTTTTAATTCCAATGTGTTCGCCATTTTTTCAAGAATAATTATCCAAAGTTTAACAAAGATTTTAATATTAGATGCGATAATTAATATATATTACACTCATCACTTTCCTGCTTTAATTAGCGCACCACTTTATTTTCTGGTAATTTGATTTTGTTCCTCTCGCTCGCAGCATTGCCATAATCTTGTCCCCTTCTCAAAAGCTCCAGCTGCCAAAGAAAAGCTGTTAAATTTCTCCACTCGCTCAATAATGTATTAACCACCTTCTCGGGTGCGATGTTTGGCCCTCCCAAGTTTTCCCACTTCACAGGCTTTGACTTCAGTTTGCTTTGGCTCGTGTCTCGATTACGCTTCTCCCTGGAGGTGATGTAGGAATTGAGGGGGATCTCAGACCCACTAAAGAGTTTACTCCTTAAGGAGGCTTTAAATTCACATTTTTGGTCGGTAATTGGGACCAAATCAGTCGGATGCATGCCTTTCTCGCTCGACTTTTTTTCCATAAATCTGTTGGGTGGTCTAGGAAGTTTAATATTTCTATCTAAATTGCTGAGGGTCACTAGATCAACGTTCTAGCAAGTTTTCGTTTAAACTAACTCAAACTTGGTATTTATTTCAATATTTCCAGGGATACTATCCTCTCAGTAAAGCTGCCAGGAGCTTGATCTATTGGCCCTAAGGGTGGTAATAAGTAACTACCTGCTGCACAAATTGCTTCTGAATGGTAATTCTGGACATACAGCTCTATTGAAGTCCGTAGCCTCCAACTTCACAGGTTGTCCATTCCTGGCATAAAACATAGTCAAATAAGACCGGTTCTTCTTCTGGTTAGCCAGGGATATCGGCGACATTTTGCCATTGAGCCTTGTTTTCTTAGATGCGGTGACAGTACTGGATTTCGAGTCATTTTTGAGGGAATTAATCTCGGTATTTGCCATTTTTCTGGCGTGGAATGGAGAATGGAGTTTCTTGCAGTCAAACTCGCTCAATTCCGAATCTTCATCTCGATGTTTGTCGTTGCAGAGATCTCTGCATTCGCCGAATTTCGTGTCGTCGATGGAATCGTAGAATTCTTCTTCGTCCGAACCCATAGTTGTATGGGGTAGTTTTTGAAAAAACAATAATTTTTGGGGATGTAAAATCACGGTAAAATATGAAAAACTTGAAATTTTAACCTAAAGTATGCGTCAATCGTTGACGGCCGTATATTCTAGATGGAGTGAACTCAATACCTTTCCATCGTCAATAATGAAATTGATGGAAGTGCTCTTCGGGCTCCCAAGATATCGACGCTTCAAATTTAACAAATTCCTATGTTCTTATGGAATTTCTTTATTATGTTTTTTTCCTTATTATATTCCCTTTTCTTATTATATTCCTCCCTTAAAAATGCTTACATCTTGTTATTCGCCGGTGAGCTTGCCCTACTTGAAAATGATTTTCCTGCTATTTTCTATTATTCCACGTGGTCAGAAATATTCCATTTATAGAAGCGGCTGACCACTTACAGTTATTATTCGTATTTTCAACAGAACTTTCCAATTTGCGCCCATCTAAATATAACAGAAGTTCAATTAATAATTCAAAGGGCAAAGATCATCCAGTATGTTCCATTTAATTATAATACATTCTTTATAGTCAAAGTGAATCATTATTACTTTCTCCGCTATACAATGATCATGAGTTTCATAGTCAATTTAGGTAAATGGATATTATGTTTATTCGCGAGGTTTGTCCGCAATTAATAATTTAAAAAAAATTAATGGTAATGTTCCTTGGCCATCACATATGACCTCAGCATTAGAAGAAATTCTCGACAAAAGGCGTAGGTGTTTATGTTACTTATTTTCTCTTTTAAGAAAATTAGCACTCGCACTTCACCGTTTTTGTTGGTTTTCGTCCTCATATCGTTCTAAAAAGTTTGTGTTCTTAATAACTAAACACATAACATAAAAACCACTAATTAACGCGGCATCAGTTGCCTTTGCTACAGGGTAATTCAAGAATTTAAAAAAATGTTTTTTTATCATTTTGAATTGATCATGGTTGAATATGCCGACACTTAGATTTAGAAGAGTTTTGAGAATAAGTAATAAACCTATGTCGCTTTTTTTGTTTCATTTCATTCCATACAAAACTTATCAAACACTTCTCGTTTAAGTATATGAAACCAATTAAATAACCGCAAAAAATGAACAATGAAGATGGTACTCAAAATGACCATTTCCTCCTACGCATAAATGCGCCTCTCGCTGAAAGTTAAAGCCTGCTCCATCATCAATAATCGAATATAACTTTTTATTATTGACGTGATTCCATAAATCTTCCTTAGTTGCAACGAGTGTGGAATTTATAAATTCGTTTAAAATCCCCTCAGAGGAAAAAGTCGCGTGTATTTAAATCTGGTCATCGTGGTAGTCAGTGTTGAGGATAGTTATTTCCACGACCTATCCATAGACTCGGAAACTCTTCGTTTGAAGATTCCCGAACATCTCTTCTGAAATGCAGAGGTGCACCATCGTGCATACACCACATTTCGCGGTATAATTCTAGAGATAAACAAATTTTCCAAATAGTTGTAAGGGCAAATGTAGCTCAGGAAGCGTATGCAGCTTGTAAATTTTGACTCGAACATTCACGACTGATTTGCAGATTTGCATTTCCTCTCTGTGTAAAGCAGGTTCCATCGAAAAGAAGAATGATCTCGTGAAAAATTAATGTTTTAATCTTAAAAAAATCATCGTTGGCTCGAGATCTTGCGATAACAGTTCTTGAGGCTTTCGAAAATGGCGTGGAGGCAACAGATTACGGACTGTCCGAAGCTCTTCGTTCAAACTTGGAAATTTTCGAATAGTACGATTAGGAAATGTCCTTCGGTATTCGTCCACGGCAATTCCCTCGCAAAACCCCAAGTCTAACGGCAATTGCTCCTTAAAGGAAAATGGCATGAAAATATCTCAGGAACTGTATACACTGGAAAAAATCATATGAAAAATCGGCTTGTTTTGAGGCCTTTTTCACGCAATTTCAATACGCCCGTTGCGTGACAAATCACCCTGTATAAATTCCCCCGCGATAATTTATCAGATGGCCATCTCCCTGTAATCTCACACTATGGCTGAACATCTGATATTTGTTTCATAAAGAGAAAGTGCATTAACTAGTAGAGCTATAGCAATTTTTCGGTATAAATGGTTATTTGAAAGGAAAATAAGTTACCGGCGCAGAATGAGAAAAACAAGGAAATATCTACTTATTGCGGATGGGAAGTTGTAAATTAGCATCGAAATAAGTAGTAACTAGAAATTCTAGTTCAGCCCATTGCAGAAGTCTCGATTTTAGGAATCATCAATTACAGTTGAGATGTAATTTGTAGTAAATAGAAGAGAAAATGTATAGTAACCGTTTTTATAATAGATACCTACAATAGAAATCTTACGCGTTTCTTCTAACTTCTATAACACCGAAAGTACCGCTATGGAATGGTATAATTTTAAAGATTTCTTCTCTTCTGTTCTAGAATTTCTCTTCTTCCTTAAGATCTTCACAAAAAAACTTTCTTCTAAATACCTAGTCCTCAAAGTTGTCTCTGCGCTACAGGGTGGCTCCGCTAAGGGACCGACCCTTGCCAGCCCTGAACCCTCCTGGCCTATGCGATTTCTTGTCGACTGAGTCTTCTTAAGGCCGGAAAAACTCTGTATACATTTTATGACACAATACCAACGTAAACGAATTCCTCAATTTCGCAGCACTTCGCATTTCGCTAAGAGTGCGATTATGTTTAAAAAGTGAGACACTTAAAGGACTTGGGTAAGCAAATTAGTTTTGCGACATAAGTCGGTCATGCTGGCTTCATCACATATCAGTGTTGAGTTACTGAAGGGATATGACTAGTGAACATATTTATAATCAATAAGGTGAGCATCACTAAGTTTACGTTAATTTTGGGCTCCAGGAAGCTTGTTCGAAGTACGTACAAGAGTCGTTCATGTACCAAATGTACTTCGTCTTGATCAGGGGTTCCCAAACTGTTTAGAGATAAGGCCGCATGTGAACATAGAATTCGTCTTTGGACGATGACGCGATCCGTATATGGAAAATTACAAGTTTAATGTATTTTGAAGCATCTATTTTTGTTTTGTACAAAAAACCCGACAAGAAATTAGTTCGAGGAATTTTTGATACATTTTTTTGTTCCCCAGATGTAGCCATTGAAAGTTTTCAAATTGCCACCCTGTATAACATTGAACGTATCAAGCGTGTTATAGAGTGGTCTACTGTACATAAAATAATATTTTCTTAGTAAGTTTGAACTCTCGCTAAATGTTGTATTAACACCTTAGAGCACGAAAAGAAGCTTAAATGAAAGTATTCTTCAGCGGTCAGCAGATGTCTTTCATTTACATTACCATTTTGTGTCATTATTTACATAAAAAGAGTCAGTTATTGCGTAAGCTTCTTCCTAGATCGTGTAACCCGGTTATTTGCTTACAGTAAATATCTCAGAAACTGAGAGGAGAAATTTCGGAAAAGTTCATAAATCGAGAAGCTATCTGGGTGGGTGAGGAGTAAAAATTTGAAATATTTTTAAATATACCGAGTGACTCAAAAACGCACGAGGCTTCACATTTGTGTCGTTTTAAATGCAGCACCTTCACAGTAAAAAGTAAATGCATTAATTAAATATTAACGTTTTTTACTGAATGTTTTTGATTTCACATATCAGCACGATCAAATTGAGAAAGTAGATTTTTCCATCGCAATTTTGACAACATTTCTATTAAGTAAATACAGTATTTACGTAATGGAACTTAATGAAATTCTTTCCTTGATTTGTGAATGCCTACTTCGCATGTTGTGTAAATATTTGTATAGAATATTTGAAGTAGAAAATATTTTAAATATATAAATAGGCCCTAATTCAAGTGGTCTTTCGTTTAAAGTAAAAGTTCGGATGCGCGGGGATTTGAATATGCCCTGTTTTTTACGGTCAGTGTTGAGGGTCACAGAAATCTAGCACACCCGGTATATCCGCTAGGAGTAATTTCTCTTTATGTTCTGAAGAAGCTAAATAGTGATATTATCCTCCAAACGATTAGGTGATTTCCTGTTATACAGGGTGTTATTTAAGCACCTGGCCAAGCTTCAAGGGGTGATTCTTTGAGCGATTATAAGACGAAAAGTTTGTATAGACATGGGTCAGATAATGCTTCGTTTGCAAGATACTGAGTGTCAAACCTTTTTTAACAATCATTTTTTTGTAAAAAATCTTAATAATGCTTTAGCCGATTTTGTTGAAATTTAGCAGTGTTATTTATGCGCCAGTGACTTACTTAAAACTTTTATATTTTTTTACATTAAGCACAGTCGTGGCCACTCAGTTTACCGGATTTAAATCCGTTAGATTTTTTCTTTTGGGGACATGTAAATTGATTTATAGAAGTTCGGTGAACGCTGAAGAAGAATTAATCCTTAGGATACGGTGTTCATGTAATCAGATAAGATATATGCCGGGAATATTTGAACGTGTTCGGCAATCGATGTTAAGACGAGCTAATACTTGCACTGAAGTTGAAGAACATTTTCAGCAAGTATTGTAAGTTTGGCGTTACTTATTGTTAAATGTTTTTTTATTGAAAAAATTGCATGCCATTTGTTTAAGTATAGTTTTAATAAAGCGTTTTTTTTATTTGATTTTTTTAAATTTCCGACGTTACACCTGTACACACCACTAACAAAAGGAGACAAAGACTCCTGTGTAATTTAGGAGTTTTTTAAAAATTTATATGGCCTTTTCGTCTTAGAATCACTCAAAGAATCACCCCTCGAAGTTTGGCCACTTGCGTAAATAACACCCTGGACAGGGTAAGGAAAATTTAATTTATTTTTAATGGTTGCCGTTGCATGCCCTTTAAAGCTCTTCGTTAAAGTTTAATATCGAGGTACCCGGACTTCTACGAAGGATTCTGTACATCCTGCATAATATGCAATCCTACAATTTATTGAGCGACTTTTATATTTTTAAGGACTTTCTTCCTCTTTTTTGAGGTTCAAATTCTCGTAAAAAAATTCTCTTTAACGAAAAAGAAACGGCAAAATCGTAAAATATATGAATCATTTCGTATGGCACAGATCTGGTAACAAAACAAAGAACATAAATTTCTACTTCTGACGGCTAAACATTATCATAAACACACACATGTGTGTTCGTTTTAGTGTCAGAAACAAGCATGTTTCTTACATTCAGATAAAATCACCGACGATTAAGTGTAAAAATATTCAACAGGCGAAATTTCTGAATTCCTGCCCAGTTGAACGAAGATGATAATGGCAAGTACCACTTTCTTCTTTCTTCCGATTGAACAACGGACCTGTTTCACACACACGGCGGATTCGCCGCAAGTTTAATAAAATGTGAATCTATAATATTGGAAAGTCGCATATTCGACTTCGAATGCCTAGTAGGAGGCGTTCTCCGAGAATCCATATGCTGCTCCTTCTACGGTATCTCTCACTTAGCGGAACCGGCCAGCTCTCAGAGAATGGACCGCCATGCTATTAAATAAAAATACAACTCTTGATGGCTTCAAGCTAAAGACCAAATCGTCCTACTTATCACCCATTTCACTATTAAACCATGCCTTCTTTGAACGACACTCGCTTTCCATACATTCATTCCTCTCCTTTCGTTCGTGTGGTCGGTACGGTTTACCTCTGGAGTTTCTACCGACCTTAACTCTGTGCTCTTAGTGCTTCATTATTTCTGACATCATTAGTACCATGGAACAAGCGGATATTGTGATGTTTATTTTGAAGTACCTGATGTCTTGTTGATATCCGAAAGACAAGAGTAAGTACGTTCTTCTCAGGGGAGTGGAGAATACGATGATAACGTCTATAACATCAAATTTATGGTATCAACATTATTTGAGCACTGTTTCATACTGAGCCTCGTTCTAACCTGACCGTACCAAAATTTCATTGACCTATCAGAGCCCTCAATAGTGACTGCATGCATTAAGCTGCAGCCCCAGCTGCTTCTTTAGAACCGTAGTGGCCCCCTAGTTCAGAAGGTTCTCACTCGTTTACTGTCCCACAGTTTTCCTGGGGGAAACTTGTCTGGTTCGACTTCAAAAAGTTCTTAATTTCTATAATTCAAGTTTGCGCCACAAATCTCAAAAACTGAAGGAGTTTTTGAATTTTTTTAAGTACTTTAAAAGCCTTCCCACCCTGTTTTTTGATGCTGAATGAAGTGCCAGTTGGTATTCTCAGAATAACGCTAATGTAGTCTCCGCCAACCACTAAAGCCACTACTGACCAAAATTGAAAATTTCTATCTGCAATTCGTTCTAAGTCCGCCTTCATCAAAAGTACGTTTTCACCATGATAAAACTGCGTGATGGCATCTTCTCGTCTTTTGAAATTTTCTAAATCCTGAAATCACTTTAGATCTTCCGGATTGATGTTTTAAAGGTTTCTTTACGCGCGCATTATCCCGTGGAAAACTACCTTAGAGGACCAAATGTCTATAGATATTATTGTCTTAGTACTTTGAACTATTCAAAAATATTCACTTTGACCCTTTCTAAGGGTTTCTTCAACTGCATGTTATCTTCTTGGAAGTCCTGCAACAAAAAATGAAATTTCCACATTATTCTTAACAAACTCCTGTCTTGAAACTCCAAAACTGGGAAAGCAAGATTTTCAAAAATCTTCAGGTTGATATCTAGCCGGAACCGTCGCTTCGTGTGGCCCACAACGACTCTTCCGCACCTAAAAATTTTGTATCTGTTTCTTCCAGAGGATTCTTCAAATTCAAGCGCATATTTCTGTTGAAGTTCTTGTTGTGAAAAAGTAAATACGATTATTATTTAAAAAACAACTTCCTGGATCAGACGACAGGACATTTCAGTAGGTCAAGTTCTTCAAAAAATCTGCAGTTTCGTCTTGTTCGAGGCATATCTACTGCAAAACTCTTCACTTTGATTTTCTTAGTCAAAAACACCTTCCTGACTCGAAGGACTAAAATGTTAACTTTCTACGCTTCGTGCTAGTACCACTAATTGAAGCCCCTCTTAATCATGTACTTGGGATGTGTACTGCCAATAATACATTGTACCCATATAAGCAACTTTTAAGCGTTCCAACCAACAGCAATCGTGTAGCTGGTACCATTGGGAAGGTAACGCCACATCAGACACATCTACTTTCTCCTTCGCACAATTTCCCCGCCAGTTAGTGTCTAAGGTCACTACATTAAATTTAATTGTTGCAGTGATGGTAATTATGTTTTGGTACTTCTTTCACTTTTTCTTTTCACGATCATTCGTAGTAGAGCCAGCGACCGGAATCCCGTGGCTTCCCATGCGTTACGCATCCTGTATATCATCCTAGTGCCCTATATGTGACCCTGTGTTTCAGAAAAATTAGCAGTTTGCCTGATAGTGTCCCCAACATGGCTGAACTCCTAAATTTCAACAAATCAGTGGCCCAGTGGGCCTATGACTATTACTTATGGACTTTAACACTCTCAGGTGAAACACCCATTTCTGCAATATGAGCTGAAGGTACTATAGAACTTTTATAGATGAAAGAACAAAAGGATGGGCCTTAGTAGATTCCCCAGTGCCAACGCTACTGTTTACAGCTTTATATCTCTTTCTGGTATGGATCGGTCCCAAGTACATGGAAAACCGACCTCCCTTCAAACTCTCTGTCTTACTAGTACCATACAACATATCAATGGCAGTGCTAAATGCTTATATAGCGGGACAGGTACCCTTTGCACCCTTCAATGAGAATTCAACGTTTGTTAACTCAATTTTTGCAGCTGCTTACTGCTTCGACGAGGCTGAAATACAGTTACATATGCGAACCTTGTCGGCCAAAGCACGATCCAGATGAATTGCAGGTAAGACTTTGCACACTGAAATTCGTGCGCAAAATGCACTTTTCGCAGGCTAATCAAACGGGAACGTTTATTTTCTTCCAGATCGCTAACGCTGTTTGGTGGTACTACTTTTCAAAACTGCTGGAGTTTTGTGATACTTTTTTCTTCATATTGAGGAAAAAGAAGAATCAACTGTCTTTCCTGCATGTTTATCATCACTCGACCATGTTCGTCTTGTGGTGGATTGGCATTAAATGGGTTCCAAGCGGTTCAAGTAAGTTTTTGCATTTCCTCGAAGGAAGTAAAAGCATAATCCACTTATTGAATAAGAATTATCGTTGAGATACTTGTCTTGAGATGCCGTTTTCATAGTCGATTGGTTATTTTATGGACTGCAGTGAAAGTGGTCTTTAATAAGCTAATAAATTATAGGAAAAGCAAACAAGATTATGTTCAATAAAAATGACTCTCACTTCGCTTTAATCAAGAAATCCATCCTGTTTGTATGGAAAGAAAGTGCAATTACACATATATTTTCTTTCTCTGTACTGGATCTGAGATATGCAGTAAACAAGTTTGCATTATTACAGCATAGCTACTTCTTTGATCTATTAGTTCTAGTTTTTTATTTAAGTTCAATTAGATCGCATTGAGACAAAATTTGCTTCTCCATTGGTTCCTTTCCACTGAAGTATTGCAATTGCTGAGCTCGAGAATATTTCCCGTTAGTAGGTGCCGCATTCCAATTTGTAGCCCCTTATTAAAAAAAAAAAAAAATATCATTAAAACTCTCATTTGCCACTTCGAACCTGGAAAAGTTCTGATTACTTCCGGGGATATCCAGAAAAAAATAGAAATTTTGTTATGCCATTCATATTTTTTGCTGACTATTTGAAGAGATATTTCAAATTAAATGTTACTTCATTATTACCATTTTTTCAATAAATTTTTCATATATTTATTGAAAACGCGAGCAGAGAAATTGCAACGAAGACAAATCTATATTATAAAAACGATACGTGGGAAAGTGACAGATATATGTACTTTTTAAGAGGGTATTTTTATCATATCTACTACTTTTTTGTGATTATTGTATGTCATTGTTCTTAGAAGAGCAAAGGATAATAAAAGACAAGATAAAAAATCCAGGTCCGTATTTTAAAAAATTAAGTTGATGATGGTTCAAAGACGAAACGTCTGATTTCAAATTTTACAACGCCATCTTGTAGGAGAGGAAAAGTGGTAATAATGGAATGACACTTGTTTTGAAATATCTCTTCAAATAAAGTCAGGAAAAAATACAAATGATATAGCAAAATTTCGGTTTTTTCTGGACATCTCTGAAAATATTCGGAATTTTTCCGGGTTCAAAGTAGCATTTTTTTGGACACTAAATTATACAACTTTGCCCCAATTTAAGCGACCTCGTATCTCCTATACTTTCAGAGAAAATAGCATTTAAAGTGTTTTTAACTACATATTTACTTCTTCGTAGCCTTTTTACCGGCAATGGTCAACTCTTCTATCCACGTTTTGTTGTATGCCTACTATGGGTTATCCGTTTTCGGACCGAAAGTTACCAGATACCTCTGGTGGAAAAAATACCTCACAATTCTGCAACTCGTAAGTATCCACTGATATTGAGTAGTTACCAGTCTAAGTTTACCAAATTTCTTAGAAATTATTTTCAAGGCATAGTGGTCTCAGTACTTTCGCCTCAAAGAAATACTATAATAATTAAAAAAATGCCCAATTTGTATTTCGAATAGTGACGAAAAATTATGATATTGCTTTAGATCCAATTTACTTGTGCCCTAATCTTGGGGGTGAACGGTATAAGGACCGGGTGCGAATTCCCCCTATGGATGCATTATACCCTCATATTTTATATGTTATCTTTCATCGTCCTCTTTGGAAACTTTTATGTTAAAGCTTATATGGATAAAGTGAGTTAAAGGTAATCAAACGTTCACAGATATGTTTATTAACGTTTTTTGAAGGGAAACCAAGTTTTCTTCGGAATGGACGTGGGTTGCGGTCAAGGCAACACCTACGACAACCAAAAAGAATTGCAGCATTCCAAGAAAATTAAATAAGAAGATTTTGAGTATTTACGTTTATTTTTTTTTGCCATTATGTCTCTTTACTTACAGACTTCATTTCGCTATTTTATTACTTCATATTCATTGTAGCTCCTTCTGCATAACCACTCAAAATTCTAAATTTAATCTATATTTCTTCTGTTTTTATTTATTTGTTTATCCCAAATTTAATTTTAGTATTTATTAATGTGAATGAATTGGATGTATTTCTCTGTTGATATGAGATTTATTATAGAACGCGCTTGCATTAGAAAGTTTTAGATACAATTCTTTTGCCTGACTTAAACCACAAAAATTAAAAAAACTGAGACTTAAATTTCAAGAACTTAGTCTTCCGGCATTTGCGTTGGCAATGTACCTGGATGCCTGGAATAAGTTTATAAGGAATTGTTGGTTATTTGTAGTTATTTGTAATTATTATTGTAAGTATATCAATAAAATCAATTCCATCAAATAAAAAAAACTGTTGTGTTGGCGCCTCTTTCAAAACATTAGCTCATCTAATGATTTTGTGTATACTGAAGAAACGTGTTATAATCATTTACATAATAAGGGAAAAAGGTATCTTTTAACGCACGAGCTTAAAGCGAGAGCAGTAATCTTGTAAAAATCTTTTTTGCGAATTATACAGGATACGGTCCTGAAATATTCTTTTTTCAAAGGTCAATAAAAAAAATACTCGGTATATATTAAAAATTTTTTTATTAATTAATTATAATTACACGGAAATTTATTTAAGGAGGGTAGTCGTGCGGTAACTGTAAATGCTGAACGTTATGTGTCAATGATTAACATTTTTCTTGCCACCACTTCACAATATGGATGTAGACCAAGTATAGTTTCAGCAACATGGGACCACGGCTTACACATCAAGAAGTTCCCCGCGTCTTTTGAGGGAAGCTTTTCTTAGTCGTCTGATCTCACAGAGAGGTGACATCTCATGACCCGTGCGCCCTACAGATTTGGCTCCCTGCGATTATTTCCTGTGGAGCTACCTGAAATCGGTTGTTTACATATGTAGTACATTACATTACATAAACCGTGCCGCAACCGTGGAAGTTTTGAACAACATATTCAAGACGCGGTAGCCAACACACCGGGAGTTATGCTGAAGAGCGTTCGGAGGCGCTTTAGGGGACTGATCCAAGATATACCAAACATAATTTTTTCCTCATCTCCCTAAAAAAATCAACATTTTACATTTGAACCATTCAGACAGAGCTTTTGGTGAAGTACGTATTACAATCAAAGGCCTAAGGACTCACTCTTATATTGATTGTTATGGGAGAAAAGCGACTGCGACGCCGACGCCAATGTCACGGAGCGTCCCGGCGCATTTCCACTATTTCCATGCACAGTTTCCCGATCAGTTTGAGACCTGTTGTGTTGTGAAACACAACGTTTGATCAGTGCTCCTATGGCCTAATGAAACGAACTTAAAAGTGTGTCGATTTAACATCGACTGCTAGGGAACTTAAGGTAAGGGCTGTCTTGGCAATTAGGGTAGTTGTTTGTTTGTATCGCTCATGTTGAACACATGATTTGAGGGTGACATGGTGTCTGGAATCTTGGGTTGGACATGAGTTTTTGGGTTTGGGACATGTTTACCTTTAACAGTCATTATGATTGACCTAGGTAAGTTCGAGCGAATTTGTGTATAGCTAGGAAATAGGAGGTAGGAACAAGAAGTTGATGGTTTCAGGAAGGGGAAAATAGTTTCGCATTCTTGCTTAGTTCCGAGTTTCAACAGACAGATCAGGTGGCAATGAATTTAGATTTTTTATTTTCGTAATTATTAAGCACCAACCTGTAATAATAATTGCACGTGGCACCACGAAAGCACTGCGATATTGACATACGATTTGCTAAATGAAACGTGTTTAGAAGAGATTTTCAATCTTGCGGTGTTTAGATAATGATCTTCGGGCAGTTTTGTGAGAACCTAGCAATCCTTATCCCCATCAAACCCCCAACTAACCCATGCGCATCAAATAAAAATGCTTTTAGGCCCCTTCTTGGCAACATGCAGGACTCTGTCTTGTTATCCATTTTCAAAAAACTGTTAACTCTATCAACGTTAAAAGAGGTGTTAGGGATCTAGATAGCAGTATTACAGTATTTGTACATTAATTTGTAACTTAAATCAGTTAAATTAACAGTTAATTAACATATTGACCACTGTGACAGACACCGGTGTCTGCCATAGTGGTGTCAAGTTAGTATATGGTCACAATACACTGATGTCTGCTATCTTGTATCGCACCGCATGGACTCAAATTTTAAGCCTAAAACTCGTAAAGTCTGCTGTGGCCTAATCAAATATTTACATCCATATAACTCATGGGTTGGGCAAAAAATGGTCATAAAACTCTGTACCTATAGTGACTACTCTTGTGACTGCTACGGCCTTGTGATTTATTTAATTTTCCCTTATTCACATCACGGAGCCATAGCAAACACTCTAGCTAAAATTATGAAAGAGATACAGAGGAATAAAACATATCGTTTTCCGTCGGACAAACTCGTGTCTTCTAGATGGAAAGTGTCTGCTTTAAATGTCTGCCATGACGTCTGCAGCCCATCAACCCGCCTAAACTTCTACAATACAGGGTGTCCCAAAAATATACCGACAAATTTTAAGGGGTGGTGGGAGACGTCAATACAAACTTTTTTCTTAAATAAACATATGACCGCAAATGCGCCGTTTGAGCATAAAAAAGGCAATATAGTTTTGATCATTATGATCATTTTTTGTTCGTATTCGACGTTGTTTTATTGGTAAATAAACGATGGCTTATAGTAATTGTTCAAAATATTGACCATTTGCTTCAATACAAAGATTGCACCGTCGGTTCATTGACGCGCGTACCCTATGTGGAATATTCCGAGAATACCTTCTAGATGTATACAACTGGTCGTTGTGCTTGCTAAGAGATCTCCCTCATTACGAATACACGTTTCGTAAACCAGAGATTTGAGATAACCCCAAAGGAAAAAAAATCCAGGGTGTTAAGATCAGGAGGATGCGCGGGCCAGGACCTCCTCTTCCAATCCATTGGTGCATTTACATAGATAAGTTCTTCAAATGAGAAATTAAAGTATTTTTTTGTTTTGCGGGCATATGTTATTAAAAAAAAGTTTATGCTGATGTCCCCCACCACCTCTTAAAATTTGTAGCTATATTTTTAGGTTTAGCCATGGCGGACACTGAAGTCTATTAACCGCTTTGATGCGCGATGCCTTGACAGAACGTTCAATGCTGGGTCTAGCGCCGAATGTGTTAACGTACAAATGACCAAATGAATGATGATATAAGTGATGATCTCAAAGTGTTGGCGAGTTAGGGAAAGAAATTAATTGTCGTAAATGTAAAGTTTTAAGCACCATTACCTCAAAAACGATAGAAGATACGTATAAAACATTTCCCGTGCAGAATACTTAATTAAAATGTAGCAATAATTTTGGTGTTTCATTTAATACGAAAAGTTCTGGCAGCTGTGTAGAAAACCGCAAACTTGTGCCAAACTTCTTAAATTTTTATTACTGCAAGTATGATATTTTTTGAGCTATTAAGCCATTTCCATACTTTTGAAAAATGCTGTGACGTGGCTGTACTTGAGTAAGATAGATCAATCATCCGTTGTTTTATTGATTGTTTATTTCATTCTGTTTGCTAAGAAAGCTGCATAGTAATTGCATTATATAGATTAAGAAATTTTATATCTGAATTTTGTCCCTTGTTACATTTAAATTCGTTTCGGAATTAAAACTGTAATCATTTATTGATAACTAAAAACGTTAGCAGCAGAAACAATCAGGCGTAATTCAGTCAGAAATTAAAAACAGAAATAATTTCTATCGAAATACAAATTTAAATTAAATCTTATTTTGTCTGATTACACTTTCATTTGCCACTACTGTCCGTGCCAATCTAAGGTGCTCCAAGCTAATTTAAACTGTCGTGTAGCATGTATCTGTCCTTTTCTCAAATACTCTTAAACCAGGACAGGAGGCACAAAATAAGTGTCAACTGAATCCAGAAGCTACTTGACTGCTTAAAGTAGCAAGATCAATTTCGATGAATTCGTCTTTGTCCAAGCTTGTGTAATGAACGAAGATGCTTATATGCTGCGATGAGATGGTACTGAATATGATTTGATGACTTTGGCACAGTGTTAGCAAATGAGAGTTTTACCAGTAAAAATCTTGTTTCTCGTTGTAAAATTCGTTCTTATACAGGGTATATCAACTTCGTATCTAAGTGGGAAGATCTTGAAAACGGTTAGAGATACGAATTGCGAACACCAATTTTTCAAAGCTTTTTGACTTATCATACTTACGATAAAACGCGCACACACATGCGAGCAATCCTTAATACCGAAAGAAAACTAATTTCTAACTTATCTGTTATACTCTTTAATTTAATTTACCTTCTAAAATTTCGAAATTGTTCTCGAGCTTGAAAGCGCCTTAGGATTAAAAGGTTCGAGGCTGCTTGTAGAAAGCCCGGTAAACTTTAATTTGAATTCTAACGTTTTAAACTGAATGGAAGTTATTACTGAAAATTTGCATTTAAAACACTTTAAGAAGAAGCAATTATTATTAAAAGTGATTTAAACCAAAATAATCTGTTAAGACAAACTCATACATTTTCAATTTAAGCGGTCTGCGAACTGGAGAATGGAAGTTTCGGTTTTTAGGGTCGGGGAATTTACGTATGCGTTGCTGGAAGCACCTAAAGCATCCAAAATTTCCAGCACACTCTCACAAAAACTGAACCTCCCTCCAGTTGCCGATTAAAATACCCATCCAGGCTAATTTAGATGTCAGTCTCAGTTTACTTTGCCCTCACATGACAATCATTAGCAAAGCTCCACTATACGGGCGCTCTTGCTCTTGGCTCCATTTACAGTGTAATTAAAATCCAATTTTGCTCCAGGTTCTAACTTTGCCACAGATTGCCCGGAAATTATCGTTTTGGGGAGATTTCGAAGTTAATGATTTCCATTTAAAGTATTAGTAATGTTATCAATATGGCTTAGTCAGTGCGAGCAGAGAGGAAATGCTTAGCGGCCGCGTGACGTGCATGGAATCACGTGACTGCTATAGAGATCTCGAAAACGGCAAGAGGCACGTTCGTTTTGGCCAATCAATCGAGTCAAGAAACTGTTACAGTGAGTGTGAAATTCTGAAAATCGCCCGGACAAGCTTTCTTTTTGCCGCGAGGAAAATCTTCTGGCCTGGTGTTCTGGCGGCCGGGTAGCGTGAGTTTCGCAAAAGCCCCTACCCACTACTTGCAAATCCTCTCCTACTTGCCCCGAAGGGCTGATGTCTGATGTTGCACTTCTTTCGGCAGACCAAGGACTCCCCATACATTTCCCGTTACACATTCGGTCCGTTACCTCCCTCTCCCTCCTCCGGAGTTGGGTCTCCGGATTCGAAGGAAGAGGCATCACGTAGATGTGCGGATAAGTCTTTGCTCTCTAACCCGGCCAGAGTTAGCCGGCTGGAATCTCTTCTTCGTACCTGGAAGGCTAGACCTGAACGACCGGAGTCTCTGTTTCGGACTTGGACAGACGGAGTGCCCCTTATGGAAGTGGATAGCCGAGGAACCTGCATGACAGAGCCGGACCTGGACTGGCTGCTCAGGACGTCACGCGTTCACATTCATCTCGGACCGGACTCCCAGGGTTTTTCCACTCTCATAAAGCGCACTTTATATTCTAGTTCTGGTTAGGGACTAAAGTTTTAAATTTCATTTGAGTTAAGCCGGCAATATTTGGTGTCGTTAAATTAATTGGCCCATCATATACACAACGCAGTAATCCACGTAGAGCAGCTATTTATTTCGAACTTAATTACTCGGGCTAATTGCCATCATCATTTGTCTAAATTATCCGCAGTATGTGGTCCGATGAACCGCTTTAAACAAAAACTTAATTATTCAGTCATTTTTTGGGTTTCGTTAAATGTATCGAGCGTGGAAAGTCCAGAATTTTGGTAGGAATTTTTCTGCCAAATTAAACAGCGTCTAAACCTTGCGAAACAGCTGTAACTCGAATGTAATGGGTACGGTTTCCACTTTTTGTTACGTTTCTGCGACATAAACCATTCTTATTTCTAAAAATGTTTTACCGCTCTATTCCGATGACAAATATATAATCTGGCAAGCTTTTCTGGGACCGTTCCTCCTTTCCCACGAGCGTCATATAAATGTTGAAGAGTCATAAATTTTCTGGAGCGACATTCGACATCTTACACGTAATGGTATCACAAATGTGCAGATATAAAATTCGTCATTTGGAATTCCTGGTAGTGCCGCGTCTCAATAATGGTCGAGGATGCGGGAATTAAGAAATTTATCGGAAGATACTCCGAAGTTTAATTATTAGTTGAAACTTCTCGAACTCACTGAGCTGAGTTTCTCGGGCATGTCGAAATCTCTTGGAACACTTCAATCATCTCCCGGAAACATAATTATGTAAGAACACTGGGAAATTCCTCCGATGAAAACTCGCAGAACTGAAAATGTTAGGCCTTAATGAAACTGATAAGTCGTCTGCAAATGCTCGCTGGGAAATTCCCAGATAAATCCCTTGGAAGGCTCGAGTTTCCTGAGCACGGGAAAATCCCTCAAAACCATACAGAGATTAATATCTCCGACTTAGGTAGACGTTTTAAGTTCAGAGCCGTTAGCTTAAGATTAATGGGTTTTGTGAATTTTTCATTCATTACGTATTGAAGATGAAAATGCACCCGTATTGGCTTGGCCAAAATACTCCCGTTGTTGTAGCCTCGGGATTAAGAAAATCATCCGTTAAAAGTCCGTTTTCCGCCAGGAAAGCCTTGGCCGTTACGTGTGGGTCTAAAGGGAATAAACCCGCCCTTTCCTGTCCATCTTCAAATAAAATCTCTTCCTCGTATTTGCAGTGTTTTCGAAGAGGGGTTTATGTGGGGACTTTGTTTGGCTTTTGATCGTATTCGAAGAAAATCGGAATTTGCCGCGTCTTCTTTTTTACCATTATCGGACCTTAGAAGTAACAAGAACGCTTCAGCGTTGATGTTCGCTTCGGCGGTCGCGTTTGAATGGCGCGGAAGCGTAATAAGTCTGGAGATTTATTAATATAAGGGCATATAAAATTAATACTTTAAACCGTTTAGCGGCAAACCGAAATAAAGCCATCAAGCCGAATATGCTGCATCATGGCTCCCCATATTTCTGGCAATTAATCACCCCTGGGCAAAATTTCAAATGTTGCATTAATCTTCTCTGAAACCAGAGAATTGCATTAATAACAATGAATTGGAAATAGAGAACGAGCGATGGCATGCCTGGAATGTCTGCTGCTATCCTTTTCTACCTTACATGGTCCCCGGTGATTTTGCGAGTACGGATCCATTAAATTTTCGGCAAACTTTAAAACGCTAACGAACTTACAGCACTAGTGTAACTACAGCTGAATTTTCAATCTCGGTATGATAAGTTGCACGGTAACTCACAATTCCGCAATTAACTTGTCCCAAACCCAATGCAGTGCCTACACCATTTCGGCAATAACAAGATAATACATCGGTCTAACGAATAAACAAGACACTTTTATTGGGCTAACATAAAGCCGGCCTTAAAATGTGCCTGCAGTGCCTGCACGCATTGACGGTGCAAATTCTGGAAACTTACCAAAACTATAAAACATCTTGAAGAGTTTTGGATACGGGGGACCATGTCCTAGGGAAGTTATGCATTAAACCATCCCTCTGCAATGCTGCATAATCCAGATCTGTTTTAATACTTCCTAATTGTATTATGAAGGCAAACCAACTGCAAGGGATTCTTAATTGGATTAAGCTGTAGTTTACATTTTCAGATCCAAGTTACTTTTTTAATTTAAAGTGTAGTTATGAGATAACCGACCTAATTTGAGGATCAGATGCCTTGAGCTCAACCAAAGAGATTGTGGTTTTTGATATGTGGGATAAATAGGCATAAGCTGGGGTAATTTGCTCAAAAACGAAAAGAAAAACAACTTTATTCGCGCGGAAACTTCCAAAAATGTAAAAATTATTGGCAAAATGGTTTTATATCGAAGATAAGAAATTTCAAAAAAGTCTCTATGTTGTCTGTTTAAACTATCGTTCGCCGTGACTGCTCGTAAATTTTATGGCTCAAAGCCACGTAGCGTATAACCAGCCTCTTCTAGTTCACGCTCTTAAATGAAGACAGAGCATACTTACATGTTACTTGAACCCCATCCAGATTCGACTTTAATATATAGAGTGTCAGGATTAATGTCATAACACTTGTCTTCGTCCGACGTTACACAATAAACAAAGAAGACTATATGATCTGAAGTGTATGTGACGTGACTTGATGACCTTGGCACAGTAATAACAAATGAGAATTTTAATTGCAAAATCAGTGGTCCTGAGGTGCTTTTAGTGTAGATCCGGTGTTTTACTTATCAGGCTGTGTTTCAGTTTAAGTTTTACCACTCGAAATTAATTATTCAAATTCACTAAATTCTTAAATACAAATTCAACGTCTAAACCATTTTGGCCAGTTCTTTATACAGGGCGGCACAGGCTTATACAGGGGTTTTGAGAATAGTTAGCGAGATGCGCGTTTAAATCCCAATAACAGCAATAAAATGTTGAGTTGTAGATTAAACATATCTGGAACGTTTTTGCCTTACCACTCCATCAATTCCAATGGCGTTTACTTTAGCAAATCAGTATATCACACGTTTTTACTAATAATGCGACTGAAAAAAAGATTTTTCAAAACCTCTGATCTCCAATTTCAAAGCACGGCTTTGTCAAGTTTTGCATTGAGGTACATCCCTGCTTGTGAAATAATGCATCAAAGTTTCAATCTAGGACTCCTGTCAGTTGCAAAGGAATTTCCCTTAATTATTCATGTTTTCGTAGCCCTGTGCATAACTCAGGGCTTTGCACTGAATTCATAACTTTGTCTCTTTTGAGATCGCCGGCATTTTAGTCGGGAAAGTTTAAAGTATGTACTTTATTCTGAGTAAAAGTAAATCCAAGGAAGAGTTGCATGTTGAATTAATTTTGTGTATGAATGGTACCTTTTTCATTGCTTTTAACCTTGGACAATAGGATTAAACTTGAAACCTCCTGTAGGACTCCGTAAGAATAAAACGACTTTAGCTACATGCACAGCTTTATTAATTTCCTTTCAATGTGAAATTCTCTTAATACATAGAATGAGAATGAATGGCATAAAGCGGTTTGTCGCCACCATACACTGAAAACTAATAGTCCTCTTCCTACTTACCCACTGAATTGAATCAGGATCCATCCAGATAAATTGGTTACCGCATAAGACTCTACGACATGGAAACTGATAATGGAAAGCTCAGAGCGGATATTGGATTCAGGAACTAGGAGGTTCTTTTGTTTGCTCTAATATTATACGCATCGTGTATGATGATAATGCGAGCCGGAGCGTTTTATTGGATTTTTTTCATAGAATTACGAGCGTTTTTTCGTGAATCGTATGAGCACACGTTTTTATTCGAATACGTGGGATTCCTTTTTAAGAGTTCTTTTACAGCCGTTGAGAGGAAAAATCGATCCATACAGGGTGTTTTCCAGGCGCGGTCCAACTTCAGGACACAATTTCTTGTGGTGTTGAAACGCTTAGGCTGGGATACGGGGTGTTGAAATTTTAAAAACATATATTATTATTTGAAATAAATTTGGAACCGTCAATACTAGGTCCTTAATATTTCGCAGTTATTCTATGTGGTAAATAAATACATTGTTAGTATGAAATTAATTTTTATCCGTAGCCAGGGGCATAGTTAGGCATGAGTCAGTCGGCGTTTTCGTCATAAAATGTGGATTTTTTAACATTTTTATTATTTTCCTAATATTTTACAACAAAAAAGGTCTTTTTATTTTTTGCCCCATACTAACTTATTCTTAGAAAAATGACCGGCAGCTACAAATCATAGAAGTAGTCAGTTTCGACACGAAGTTAAAGCAAGTCATGGCAAAAATAGGTTAATATTAGGCAAAAAAACAAGAGACCTTTTTGTTGTAAAATGTTAACAAAGTCCGAAAATAATATAAATGTTAAAAAATTCACATTTTATGACGATAACGTCGATTGACTTACCCCTAACTAAGCCACTGGCGACAGATAAAAACTGGCTTTATACTAAAAATGCAGCTCTTTACCAACGTACAATTACTGCAAAATTTTAAGAACCCGGCATTGATGGTTCCAATTTTGTTTCAGATAATTTTTTTTTCATTTTTAACACCCTGTATCTCGGAATCCAAATGTTTCCGGCTACATATTTATGGTAACTTTTTTTCTTGAAATACTATTAGAAATTATGTCCTGACGGACTGTACTTAGGAAACATCCTGTATTTCAGTATAGCGCGATTTATCTCTCTCTTAAAATAATTTTCTTATTAGAATGAAGAAGTGGAGGAAACTCTCAACTTTCACATGATCATCCTCATATCTCAAACGTGGACACAATATTAAACGAAAAGAAAAGACCTTGTACTCCTCGTTTCCAATATCTATCGAGAGATTTCCATTATCACCCACTCTTGGGACACACATAATCATCATCCTCATATCTCAAACGCACAAGCAATATAAAATGAAAAGAAGGGACCTACTTCTGGTTTCCAATATCTATCAAGCGATTTCCGAATTTCCATTATCACCTTTTGTGTCACAAGATCTTATGCAGTCGCCAATTTATCTCAATCGGTGGGCATAGGATGAAAATTATTAGTTTTCAAAGTATTGTGGCAACGCCTTCTCTTTGTTAAAGTACTATAAGAATCCAAAGCGAAAAAGAAGCCCAAGGAGAAGGTAATAAAGTTTTGTCGGGAGCGGCATGAAGCTTAAGTAAAAAGTGTTGGGAATGTTCTTATGGTGAGTAACAAAAAACTGCAAATAGTGTGGAGAAATATCATGAAAGATGGATCAATGTATCAGTTTTAATGTGACTGACCTTTTCGTTCCTTTAATAATTAGAATATCTAACGCGCAGCTTCATTATTGGCGAACAATACCAACACTTTCCTTCTTCATCAGGTCGATTGCTGTTTTTACCACCTCCATACATAGCCTTAGACTAATGTCTCACTTCAATGTTAATGTTCTCCTCTAAATAATTATGAGTAAAACTCCGTTCTATGCATCTGTCATCCGACGAGAAGATGATTCAAGGAGCACTCTGATTAAACACAAGACAGTCCAATGTTGGATAAAATTAACGCAAACTAACCGAAAGGAACACTTTCCTCCCTCTTTGTGCAGCTCGCTATTTATACGACCCCTCTGCTCTGCTTCAGGATAATGTCTCACTTCCCCTTTCAACTTTAATGCCCTCCTCTAAATAACTATGAGTAGGATTTCCGTCCTATGCATCCGTCATCCGGCGATAAGATGATTCAACGAGGACTCCAACCGCAAGATATCACGAGATTGGCTGGAACTAACCTGAACTAATACTTTCTTCCTTCCTTATGTAGATCGTTATTTTTACGACCTTCCTCTACATAACTTTAGACTAACGTCTCCCTTCCGCTCGTCGATTATAATGTCCTCCTCTAAATAATTATTTATCGGAGTGCATCTTCCATTCTATGCATCCGTCATCCGGCAATAGTGCGACGTGACGAGCGCCCTGGATGAGCCGCAAAATAGCTGGATAAAATTGAAATGATCATTATAACTTTCCTCTGGTGCGATCCGTCACGATCTTGCACGAAATTTAAAGTTATTTCAACTTTTCACACACCATAGAGCTTGCAAACATATATCCGGCTGGAGCTTTATTTCAAGTAGTTACTGCGATTTCGGAGTCGCACGGATGACGGATGCACGGACGGAAGCTATTTTATGCGTCTTATCTTACCATGAAGAAAACGGGTAGGATATCGGGTACGGTTTAAATAAATTTGTTTCTAGTTTAGCAACTTATTTCTAAACGTTGTACAATTTATCTATAGTAAATTTTAAGATTGAGGTAAAATTAAAAACCTATTGTGTTGTTCGCTCTCGCATCCAGCAGCATTAGACCGTGACTTTTACCTTTACGATACGAAAATGATGCCATAAAACTGGGGAAACTTGATTAAATTTGAGTAGCTGCAGTAGCTGAGTAGCTGTTTTGTCAATGGCCGATGCATGCACAAATTCTTAGGTAGGGCTTGAACTTTCTAAAAGAGCCGACAAAATTATCCGTATGGAAATATCAGGACGAAATTGAATGCATTATTTTCCAGTGCTGTGAGTTCGAAAATGACAACGGAAGATAATGGCAATATATCGGGAGTTTTGAAGCCAACTTCCAGCAGCAATGAAGACTTGAGCGAGTACACCGACGCGGATGAGAGCATATCTGCACCCACGGAGTTTCTGGCAGAGGTAGGAGGCTAAAAATGTCTTTTTAAATAAGTAAATTATTCATAAAACTTATGAGGGAACAGTGGTAATAATGCAGCAGTTGAACAAAAATACTTCCCCAGAATGACACACTTTCTGACTAAATTCAATGCAACGGAAGTTGGCGAACTTCTAAATAATTGAACTCGTTATGGATGCTGAAAAGATGATAAAGCAATTTTCTCTAAAGCAAGATTTCTCTTTCAGTTCTTGTCAGCGGTTATGTTGAAAGATTATATCACGGCTTTGAAATACTGCAAACTGAGTAAGTACCCAATAAACCACTGGACGATCGAAAAGCTACATATACGAGCCCCTATCGCATAAAGTTCTGTATTAACGTTAGTTCAGAGTAGAAAAATTCCAAATTCCCCCAGATTTCTCGTAGAACTCCACGAACGTCGATATGTTGCTGAATTCAGGTTCCGTGGGACGAATTCACAACCATAATCGAGAGGTCGGAGCTTCGAAGAAAGCCTTACTATCTGTAGCCTTTTGAAAGTCCAATTCCCACTCCTACCCCTTTAAAAGGACTGACATTAAATGATCTTTGTGAGACTAATACCCAGTGATCTTTTCAAGTATTACAGTATGAACCAAATAATGCCACCGCCAAAGAATTCTACCCTCTAATTTTGGAAAAATTGAAACAGAGTAAGTATACCTAAGACATATGAGGCTAATAATATATTTGTAGAAAGCTGCGTAAAAAAATATAGGCACGATAGTGCTTCAAAAGATTATTGGAGTCACTGCGACTCTTTGTCTAATCAATAGAGCATATACAGGGTGTTCCAGAAACGATGATGCAAATGAGTATGACAGATAAAAAAGTAGAAAGCACTCGCTCGCTCGTGCTCCCATATGTATCTGCTCGCTCGCGATCAGTGGCAAATCCACCTCGTTCCCGGAATCTTACAAATTCCACAACTAAATTGCATGTTTTTCGCATTGAAAGAAGTGAAGGATGGGGCTCCTCAATGCTGGCAACTCGTCTTGAAAAATTGAGAATTTTTTGGTCATCGAAGCTCAAAGGCGGTTTAATTTTATCTACAGAAAAATACGTCTTAAACAGAAACTGGAATACAACCTACAGCGATTCAATGAAAGTGGTCAGTAAAATATAATCAGAATTCAAGGAAAATCGGACCAGAACTTGGAAATTTCCGCCTTCAGTGCGGGCTTTTACGAGAGTTTCCCTCGAGCCTTAAAGAGAAAGCATTGCGTTGCAACCACTATAAACTTTCTTTCTATAAAGACAAATTTCTATATAATCTTTTTTCTAAAAACCCAATACATTTTTCTAACAATTTCACAGATGATGAACCTCCATGCGGCAAGAAATGTGAATATATGGACGTCGGGCCAGTGGTCTTGCAAACCGGCAATATTTCATATATTTCACATAATCGCACATATATTTTTATTGACCGTTAAGGCCTGAAAGAAGATCGTTCATCATTCGTTCGAATGCGTCATATCTAATTTTTTTGTCGTGTTGAGATATATTAAAAATTTGCTTCCTCAACTTAGAAAATTATACTAACTTTAATGCCTAAGCGCACTTGAAACTTCCGCAAAGTTCGGTGAAACTATTGAAAACTCTCGTATTCCGTAAGTTTCCCCGGGAGATGGGACATACCTACTCGTATAGGCAATCTTATTTCAAGAAGATTATTATCTGCTCCTTTTGCCTAATTAGGTCTGCAATATGCAGGTCTCAGCTTAGCCATGTTGTAAACAGGAAATTTTCGTAATTCAGATATTTCCATTCCTAATGGAAACGACGAAGAAGGCAGCAGCAACGACAGCGAAGCTGAAGACAGCGAAGCGAGTTCCTCGACATCTGCCTCGGATAGCAGCGCAGGTGAAGAGAGCAGCGAAGGACAAGAAGTAAGAATCAATGACATACAAGTTTAACCCATTATGAAAATTGTGGAAACTGGCACATTTAGCACAACAAGAACGAGAAGTCCTTATTCTAGCTATAAATACGCGTTTAAAATTCATAAGGCTGAAATTATGCATGCAGTCGAGAAGTGTTTATTTCCTCAGAACAAGAATGGTATTGTCCCTTTCGTGCTAGTTATAGGAAAGTTTGCATTCTCTTTGGAAATGAGTGAAGACGGGAAAGTGCTTAAGGATCAGGAATACAAATCTCAACAGATCACATATATTTATACATTGAATTATTCTCACGCGACAGCGCCCGAAAATTTCAAATCTCACAATTTGAAAGAGTATGACTCGCATTTTGTTCCGGACGTGAAGAACATATCATACTTTAAAAGAGTATGCAGTTATATAAATGTAAATGGCCGTAGGGATGAATTTGACTAAAGGCAATTTCTGAAATAAATGGGAATAAATAAATCTCATTATTTTGGGGACAGGACGCTGAGGAAGAAGAGGAAGAGATCGGAGCGGACGTTGGTGGCAAGGTCTCCAAGGGATCATCTGAAGGTGATGGAACCACTGGCAGTTACTCAAGCTTAGAAGACGACGAAGCAGAAAACGACCAGCTCACAGCTTTAGTGGCCAAATATCAAATCGACAATGTCAATCTTGGAAACGGGAATAAATTCTGTAAGTGATAATTTAGCGAAAACCGAGCTTGAGTCTGAAACAAAGGTTCTAAGCCTTTGGCCATATATTTTTGATTTATTGCAGAGGAGTTATAGAGTTTCATAACGTACCATTAAATGAAAAAGCCCTTTTAAGTGCGGAAAATTTATCTTTGTCTCATATAATCAGCTTTTCATAGCCTTTTTATCCATGACCAGCGGTTGAGTAAACAATGATGGAGTTGGGTGAAAAACAATTAAAAATTTCGCAAGCCTTAAAGTGTGATTAATAATGCTTGTTTTGGTTTAAATATTGGGTGAAGGGTGTAGCGGGTGAACGGCTGTAATGACCATACTCTTTACTTTTTTATGTTCGGGCTGCAGCGGCGTGCTTAAGCATACAAAAAGAGTTCTTGCCCAGAAATAATTCGCCTCCAAACAGCTTTTGTCTTTTGCAAAGTTCCTTTCGATGAACTTAAAAAACTAAAAAAACTATTTCCAAAAAGGACCGGAAAGGACAAGAAACCGAGTCCTGGGGCTAAAATCCTTTGGTGCCAGTTAGCGTCTGGGCGAAATTTTGAAGTCTAAAGTCCTTTTTCAACAGCTCCGACTTATTTTGAAAGATTTTTTAATTCAGCAGGAGCGGCAACATTGATCAATATTAATCGCTCAACAAAGTCAGCTCGTGAAAACACACCAGTATGGTCAGGTAGGCAGGAGGGCATGCCCGCTCCTGTGTGAGCCTATTTAGCTTCCATCTCGGAGAAGGAAAGGAAAATTTAATTTTAATATTTTTGCTAACGCTATACGTGCCTTACATCAAGGGACGTCCCCCAGGACTTCCAACCACCCAGAGGAGACCTTGGAAATAGCAAATAATTCTATAAATTTATACAAAATGTCACGAACGATTAAGCTAAAATCAATCAAACCTCTCTTCCTCTCTAACCTGAAGTAAACCTAAACGAAGAGGAGAGTTATTTTTTACTTATCTGAACTAGTTTCAGGAGAACACGTTCACATTTTTGAAACGTGTTTTAAACATACAGAATGCAGTACTGAAAATTTCTTTTTTCAAAGGTCAATAGAAAAAAGTACTCGGTATATATATATTTTTTTGTTAATTAATTATAATGACATGGAAATTTACTTAAGTGATTTTAAAAAGAATATTTGACAAGTGTCGACCGTTCGTTTTGATGCGTTCTTAGATCAGGCCCCTAAAGCATACGAATATTCTTCTTCAAAACTTTCACGGTTCAAGACGGTCTACATAAACAACCAATTTCAGGTAGCCCCACAGGAAATAATCGCAGGGACATAAATCTGGAGAGTGCACGAGCCATGGCATGTCGCCTTTATTTGAGATCAGCCGCCTGGGAAAAGCTTCCCTCAAAAGACGCGTTGAAATTCTCGGTGTGTGAGCCCTCCATACTTCGCCTACATCCATGTTGTGATGTAACGACAAAAAAGTGATCAATCATTGCCGCATAATGTTCAGAATTTAGTTATCCCGCGATTATCCTGCTCAAAGAGTTCATCAAAACAAACGGTCGACACTTGTCAAATATTCTTTTTAAAACCGCTTAAGTAAACTTCCGCGTTATTCCAATTAATTAACAAAGAAAAAAAATCTATATACAGGGTGAGTCGGGAGGATCGTGCCAAACTTCAGGAGCGTGTTGTACATGAAAAATAAATGTAAAAAAACTCAAATGTTGTTATCCGATTTTCGTTTGTTTACAAGTTATAGCGTAAATAAAATTAAAACATAAAATTAAAAAAATTTATAAATTTCATAAGAAATTCCATAAATTAACGTTTGGATACCATAGTAAATGTTCAAAAATATTGCCATTAACTTCTAAACATTTTCGGCTTCGTCTATGAAGAGCATTTGTTGCGGTCCTGATTGTTTCATGTCTTTCTTTAATAGCAGCTGCAGCATTTCTAATGCGTTGAATTAGTGCATCTTGAGTGTCCACTTTTACTCTGTACACTTCAGTTTTAAACCAACCCCACAAACAATAGTCTAGTGGTGTGAGGTCTGGAGACCTTGGAGGCCAACTAATAGGGCCACCACGACCAATCCAACGTCCAGGAAACGTTTCGTCTAAATGTTGCTTAACCTGTCGAGCAGAATGTGCGGGAGCTCCATCCTGCTGATAGTACATTTGGATTCGAATGTTTAAAGGAACATCCTCAAAAAATCTCTGCAATTCATTTTGAAGGAAATTCAAGTAGCGTTCTCCCGTGAGGCGATTCTCCAAAATAAAAGGGCCAATTAAATAACTTTCAATCATACCACACTACACGTTTACTGAAAACTTATGTTGAAAATTACTTTCGACTGTTGCGTGAGGATTTTCGTCTGACCATACATGACAATTACGTGTATTATTAATGCCGTCACGGGTGAATGTTGCTCCATCCGTAAAAAGAATGCTTGATACAACACCATGATTATTATTGATCCATCCACAAAATTCCCTACGTTTAGCATAATCTCCGGGTTGTAAGTGCTGTACTCTCTGTACGTGATATGGATATAAGCCTTGCTCGTGAAATGTGTTTATTACTCTTTTTTGTGGAATGCCCAATTGAGTAGTAACTCTTCGTGAGCTGGTCGTTGCATCTTCTTCTACTAGATCCAGGATATTTTCTACTTCTTCCAAGCTTTGTTCAGTAGATCGTTCAGATGATATGTTGGCACTGGGAAGCTTTCCGGTCTCGCACAAATTGTTGAACACTCGGATAAATACGTTTTTAGAAGGATGTCTTTGATGTGGAAACCGTTGACGATATTCTTCAGCAGCAGCTCTAGCATTCCCATTACAAAAACCATAAACAAACACCATATTTGCATATTCTAAATTTGAATAAATGTTTGGCATCTTGTAACACTTTAATTGAACTCGAAAATAAACATCAAGCAGTATCAATATCACTAATACCAAAGGTACGTTTATGGTAAATAGAATCCTAGTTAAAACATTTTATTTACGCTATAACTTGTAAACAAACGAAAATCGGATAACAACATTTGAGTTTTTTTACATTTATTTTTCATGTACAACACGCTCCTGAAGTTTGGCACGATCCTCCCGACTCACCCTGTATATACCGAGTACCTTTTTATCGACCTTTGGAAAAAAGAAGTTTTAGTGTCGCACCCTATATGTTCGTAGGGTCTTGAAGAACCTGAACTGATCTTAAGGGAAAGGAGATAGATAGCCATTATTTTACTAACCCAAATTGCCCTATTGCGATTTTTTTCCACCAAGTTTATTAATACGGACTTTAAGGGATTATTCGGTTAATTTTTACTTACTTGAACCAATCATCGGAGACGGGAGAACTATTAAATTTTCATCACAGTCGGAATCGAAATCAGATTTACCAACTCTTTTCCATTAGCTAAAACTAACGGAACATGAAAACCAATAATCCAAAAGTCACGACTAAGTCAAGCTCCCTTAAGAGAGAGTTATCACGGTGTATTACCTTTATGGCACGTTTCTCATTACCGAGGATGAATTTTGGGCATAATCTTCCTTGATATTTTCCCACTGAACACTGTTAATTAAAGAACTTTTTATTTCACTTATGGGCATGTTTTTGCATCAGCAGAAGTGTAATGGTCTGAATGAGAATATTCTAATGGAAACCCTGCGAAATTGTCCGGAAGACTTTACAATCTGTTAATGGGTTTATTCAAAGTGCTGAAAATGAATGTTTTTTGACAACAGAAATATAGCTAGGGCTTTCCTACTTGCGTGGGGCTGAAGTATTGTTGCAGGGCTTGAATGGGGGGCTTATTAATGCCGCCAGAGTTAAAGGACACAACGAGATATTTTGCTAAAGACTGAATAAGAGTGTTACAATGGAAACAATAGGGAAGTTTTCTTATTAACATGATACTTATTTAGAGCTACTTGCGAGCTCCCAAATGATGCATCTCCCTATAGGGATTCCCAAGGCTTTATTTCCGTTTTATCTTCCCTTTTCGCGTACATTTCAAACGTTAACAAAACCTCGCCTCTTTCTAGGTCGTACAGCCCACATAACTCCCACCTTCCTCAAAGATAAGACATATCCTATCGACAATTCTCCGGCAAGTAACCTACGTATTCAGCAGCAGAAGACGCATTTCATGACCAGCTCAGACTCTGAGTCACCTACTGATCCATGCCAAACAACCGTTGCGGTGCTTAGGGGAAGAGTGGTGCCAAACAATGTGTAATATCCCAATATTATCCATTAGTACTGATGTCGTTTTGTAGAATTTTTGTACGAATTTCTGTTCGTAATTATTCTAATACTTGATGTTATAGTTTGCATAACTTGAGTAGGTATGGTGCGTGTATTAAGGAGTGAGTCATGTGGATGCGATGGTCTGTGACTCGTCTGAGAGACTTTATTGATCCCTCTTAAATCCTGCGTTTGGAGATTTCAAAGTCTATCTGGTAAGTAGAGGGTGGTCAAAATTTAACAAAGAATCTCGGTAACTGTAGGAGATAGAGAAAAACCAGTAGAAATCGCTCTATGTCTTTTTTGGAGTATACTCATCGCAGTCTACTCAAAAAAGCGTTGGATTAACCCGGCAGTTATGTTTATAGAACAAGAATAATAATGAATAACAAGGTTTTATCCACAATGGCCAGAATCGAACTTCTGTTTTTTTTTACCCGGAAACAAAACATACAGGGTGTCCGAAAATAACGTCAAAATATTTTAGACATTGATTCTAAAGATTAAAGTAATAAAAAAAGTTTTTATAAACATACCCCAAAAATTGCTTCTTAAAGGGGCTAGAACTTCTTAAAGGGGAACTCTGAAGGTGGTTTTTTCGCAATATTTTCGAAACGGTTTGTGCTAAAATTACGAAATTCGATATACTGCAACACGATTACGAACACCTTATATAAAAAATATTTAATTGCCTCACCAGACTTGTGTCCAAAAAAAAACATCGAGTGTTTTATTAGTTTTTCTTTATCTTCTACAGTTTCCGATATATCCTATATAGACGTCGAAATTTGCCTACGCGGTACATGAGAATAGATCTTAAAACGAACCTAGGGATATCTTTCTTGTGTTTGGTATTATTAACTAATGCTGCATAGACAACATATATCAGGTGTGTTTTGTAAAACTTACCACCCCCCAGATTTCTAGAAGTCCAAACTAAAGTGGAAAATGTTGAGACCCGTATATTTTAAAAATGTGGAAAAAAACGAAGAATCAAAAAAGTTCTAATTCCCGATCGACAATACCGCAGAGGTTGCAAACCCCTTTAGTCTTTTAAATAGGTAACATGGGTCAAGTGACGCACTATTCTAAAGGTTTTGGAATTCTCTAAACCGTGCCAAAATTTTGGTTTTTAATCCAAATTTAATTGGAAAAATGGATCACTCGTAAAATAACCAAAAGAAGAACGAACACGAACGGACACCTACTGTTGGATAGATATTTATTACATTTCCAGCAGGACAGTGCCTCTCCGTATTATGTTTTACCGGTTCGACGGGCTCTTGACAATAATTTTCCTAATAGATGGATTGGCAGAAAAGATGGCCAGCTAGATATTCAGACCTTACACCTCTCGACTTCTTTTGGGAAAACGTTAGATGCGTGATTTGTGTGACTCCTGTACAGGATCTTCAAATATTACGTCGAACACTTATAGAGAGATTGTCGTAATATTCCACAACAGATATTTGAAGAAGTGCGACGAGAGTTTGAAGAGCGTTTATATTCTTGTGAGGAGAATGCATTTCGAACGTCTTCAGAAAAATTAAGAATTGCGAAAAAATTTGGAAAAAAGCAAAATTTTGTGTCGCTTGACCCATATTCCCTATTTAAAAAACGAAGGAATTTCCATCAATGAACTTCTTTGAAACTTCGCTTTCCCCCTCCATTCTAAAATCGACGTTTCTCAGCAGTTTTAACTTTAGTTTCAACTTCTAGAGATCTGGGTGGTAGCAACATACACTCGGTATAGCACAACGTCCAAGATAATCGTCAATGAGAAAAGCTTGGATATATGAGAATATAATGAGCTAGATAAAAGGTTAATATCGCTACATTATGTTCACCCTTAATTTGATATTGAGTTCCACGAAACTCCTAATTCCCTGATTGTGTAGGTACCTACCCACGTGCACAAAAGATAAGGAGACCGTAAAGGCTTATTTCTTGTGTGCGAATTAACTATTTGTGTGTTGAAATTTGATAAAGGTGGAACATTCATCACTTTCACTTCTTTACAGGATCGGCATTTATCGATTTTAGTATAGGCATATACCTACCTACCTACATAATTTATACAAAAAATAGTGTAGAAATTAGAAGAAAGCCCACATTTAATCGTTAAAAAGTGTCTTAATGATAGCTTGAAGGTAATATTTTATAAAGTTAAAGTTTTAGTATTAAAACAGAACCTCTTCGTGTCATAAACATATTATAATACATAACTACGTATTTTTGAACGGTCCTAGAGTTCTGTGTGTATTAGTAAATATATTTTTGTATCAGTTGTAGCAAAAATCGTAGGAAGCAGGCAAAAGGGTGGTATTTGCGTATTCCAAGCCTAACTTGTGTGGTGTACGAGTAGAACCCAGTTTCGAATGTCAGGAAGATGTGTTGACCAACATATTTTAACATACCGGTTATTTAGGGCTTAGTCCTTAAAAACTTATAGTTATCAAGACTGAATGTTTGTGTAGTGAGTAGGAGTAGCTTTCGAGGAACATATCTATAGCAAATAATGAATTTAGCTAGAATGCTGCTAACAGGCGCCTCATACTAAAAAAAAAACCGATTGGACAATTTTTTTTTTAAGTCAAGTTGTGTATTGAAATAAGGGATTCTGCGTAAAGATCTTGCTACAAGGGAGCTGACAACACACTTTCCTTCCTCTAGGGCAGGGGTGAACAAACTACAGCCCGCGGGCTAAGTCCGACCCTTGACCAAAAATAATTCTCAAATATTCGCCTCAGTAAATACTAATTCCATATAAAAGCGTATGGAAAAATTAAAAATAATGTTTTATCAAATTGTAAAATATACTGTTTTTGGGGGATTCCCAGGGGTTACAAAATTCGGGGATTTACCAAGCTGCTGCCATCAGTAACAAGACATTGAAAGAGCTAACTCGCTTCGTTAACGTTATACACACACGTGCTTTATATAGCACATCAAATTTCTTTATCCCTTATTTTTACATATTTGAAAATGTTATCAAACAAGAGAGAGGCGGACAAAAAACGTCGAGCTTTTAATGAACAATGAAATATTTTTTCCATCAAGGTACAGACAAGAGTTCGCCTTATTCGTAACGAAACCGTGGCATTTTTCAAAAAATGCAATTCGAAGAGACATCATGTAAGTAAACACGGTGAAAAATGTGAGAAGCGTCGAGGAGAATTGCGTGAAAAAACTTTAAAAAATCTCAGAAATACTTTGTCGACGTATCGCAATAATCGTTGCGGAAGTTCTTTGAGTTACGAAGCGAAATCGATGTATTTATGATGGAAAAATTAAGGCCAATTCCAGAACTTTCAGATCCCATATGGGCGAGGAGTCCAACATTTTTGACTGACATAACTGAACTCTCAACTCTCTTAATGTAAACTTACAGGGAACAAGAAAACTCTTTTTCCACATTAAATCATTGCAAACAACAGCAGCAAAAAAAAATCCTCCACATTTCCGGTCTTGCGAAAATTGCAGAAAACCACCAATTTATTATTATAATTTCTTGCAAATCATGAACTTATCAATACTATTTTCATATAAAATTTTAAATTCGCCCCACCCACGTAGTTTTAAATATTCACACGCGGCCCGATCTCTGAAAAGTTTGAGAACTCCTGCTCTAGGGAATGAATCTCTGGAAATTCGTCTGAACGTACATAACGGACAAGGCCCCTTGAACACCAGTTTTTCGATAAATTTTTAAGCAAAAAACTGATCGTTTTCGCGATAGCGATTCCACGTTATTGCTAAGGTGGAATTGCTGCTAGTCGCCGATGTAAACGTATGCATGTAGGTATGTGATGGGAAAACTGGTTCGAAAGCGTGTTGTTTATTGGTTTTATTCTATGTAAAAACTGTTTGAACATCAATTATTTGATTTTGGTGTGTTAAATTTCGAAATATAAACTTTTTTCTTGTGTGTCAATACTTTTTATATCCAAGAGGGAATTACAACGTTTGTATCACCTGAAAGGATGCATTTTATTATAAAGAATCCAAGTACAATAGAGAAAAAAATAAAATCTTACATTGCTTACCAGTGCTTCTTTTATTTTTATTGCAAGAATAGTCTGAGTAATTCGTGAGAAAGTAGTGGGGCTATTTTCTTTCACGTTCCAGTGAACCAACAAAACCAAATGAGGCCAGCAAAACATGTTTTATTATACATAAAAGTTACTTATGTGCCCAAACTACTTTTCGACATATGTATTTATTTTTTCATCACGAGGTAAATCTTCAAAAGACACCACCCCCGGACCCAGTGGTGGCATTCTATCAACCGGGCAGTGTGGGATTTACCAAGGCGCCTACAAACTAAATTCAGTGTTACTTTCAGGATTCTGTTTTTTTATTTGTTAAATAGGAATATGTAGTTTTATGTTTTCTGTTTTTTTTTTTAATATATAATAGTTTTAATGTGTTACCTTTTCAAGTACAAACAGTGACACTATTTTTTTATTTGGTTTGGCACGTCGTAGTTTCGTATTTGGTGTATTATCAAGGACAAACCGGATTATTACTTGTTAATTTTGATTTTTATACACTTAAAAGTAGTTAAACTTTGTTTTAAAAAAATTAAAATGAAACTTTTTAATTTGGTTTGCAAAAATCTGAAACAAAAATGGGGGCCGTGACGACCCCACCACACCACATACATCCCAAAAAAAGACCTCACCAGTCACGGATTAAGAGAAGTTTTTGCTTTATATTTGAGTCAATGTTGGATTAAAATATAATCATATTTCCAGTTGTTCTAGCAAAGTACTTTTATTTTTTGAATAAAATTAATGCATAATGTGGAGGCGTGTGAGTTTCACTTTGACTGACTGTATGTTACTCAAAGAAGCATTTATAATTATCAAGCAAAAATTCATTTTCAGAACTGTTTTTTACATTGCCAATAATTACATACTTCCACTTTAACTAGATAAATTTACTAAAAAATCTGAGTCCAGAAGATTATTTAAAAAAATAACTGCTTATAAATTATGCAGGGTGTCCGAATACTCCGTGTACAACGCTCTATCAGATTTAGTACAACTCATAATAAGTTGATTTAACTAGACTTGCCTTAGTACAAAAGTTTATAATAACGGAGCTACAGGGTGTCAAAGTTGAAAAAGGAAATCAGATTTTCTTAAATATCTTTTGACTTCTTCAAACTAATTTCACGAAATTTTGTATCCGGGGGTTTTTTGGGATGAGAAATTCAAATTTATAAACGATTTTGATGTATCTTCTAGAGGGCGCCACAAGCGACCATTGGGACACTTTTAAACCGTCAAAACTTTTTTCTGCCACAGTGTATGTCAATTTCGAATACAAAAATCTTTTACCATATCTTTTCTGCTTAAAAAAGGTATACTTGTTAAATGTCGCTAAAGCCAACTGTTTAAAAGATATCTGCAATTGTATTAATACACTGACTCAAAAAAACCGCAACACCAAGAAGAACACATCGTACACGTTTGAAATTCTGACATGACGTTGGGTCGGGTAATAGATAAAAACGATCAAAATATCAAAAGAAAATTATTGTGAATAAGTGAAAAAATTTAATAATAATTTAATAATGGGTGGTATCTCCTCTTAAATTAATACATTCCTGTAAGCAACGTGGCATGCTTAAAATTAAATTGTCAATATCTTCCTGTGGTATTGTATCCCAGGCAATCTGCACCTGCTCGCGGAGTTCATCTATGGTCTCTGGAGGGCGAGCTAAACCTTGAAGTCTCCGACCCATTATATCCCATACATGCTCTATTGGAGACAAATCTGGAGACCGAGCTGGCCAAGGCAAAGTAGCCAAATTTTCAGCTTGCAAATACCTCAAAGTATCGTTGGCTACATGTGGTCGCGCATTATGCTGTTGAAATGTGCTTCCAGGATGGTCGTGCATGTATGGTACAAAAACCGGTTTTAAGACACTATTAATGTACCTCTAAGCATTTAATCTATCATAAATGAAAACAAGAAGAGACCGACTACCATACTGGATGGCACCCCAAACCATGACACCTGGTGTTAAACCAGAATGACGCCTTTCCAAAAAGTCCAAATTTAATCGCTCTCCTCTGCGCCTTCTAACACGTAACCGTCCATCAGATCGCCATAAACAAAATCGGCTCTCATCACTGAACACGATTCTTCTCCACTCATCCACCCATTGCACTCTCGGACGACACCACTCCAGTCGGGCCCCTCTGTGGTTTCGTGATAATGGAAGCCGACGCATAGGACGATATGAATTTAGTCCAAAACTTCGAATTCTGCAATACATCGTACTAAGGGAGACCCTTCGATTTAGGGTGGCTACCCAGTTAACACCAAGAGACGGAATTGTTTCAAACGGGGCGCCTGTCGCTGAACGACGAAGTCGCCGGTCTTCGCGTTGGTTCGTCATTCTTAGACGGCCACTACCACGATGACGATTTACTGACCCTTCGTTAGACCAATCTGTCCAAGCTCTTAGCACTGTTGATGCGTTTCGATTCAATCTACGTGCAATTTCGCGGAAAGGTAAACCTGCCTCATGCATACCAACAATTCTTCCCCTTTCAAAGGGAGTTAACTGCCGATAAACTGCATTTTGGCGTACACGAGGCATTTTGCACTACCACACATTTAATATGGTACTAACAATAATACCTTTATCGCTATCCGCCTGTAAAAAAAATTGCAAAAAGAACGATCGTCACAGATAAAAAAGTAAAGAAAAACTTCATATCGCATTAAAATACGAACTTGAAATTTTTATCATTTTTTTCTCTTTAGAAGTCTAAAATCATACCAAAATTTCAAATACATACAATGCGTTCTTCTTGGTGTTGCGGTTTTTTTGAAAGTCAGTGTAGATGCAATTTTTAATTCAAAGCATTTTATTACAAAAATTTCATAGCAAATGTTCAAAATGCGCACCATTTTATTTGTATTGTAACTTAGGTTTTTTGTCGTTTCTATGAAGACGATTAAGTAAACAAATGAAAATAACACTGCACGTCTTAGTTCCTTTTTAACGTTATTAAAGTACTGAAGTTTTGTTAAGTCAATAACTATCACTTTTTCACAATGAATACTTACACCTATAGTGAGCAAGTTGACATGCTATTGGTTTATGGATTTTGCAATAAAAACGGCCGGGAAAGTGTTCGAGTTTACCACGAAAAATTTCCAAATCGTCGAACACCCAATCATCAAATGTTTACAAATATTGAAAAACGACTCCATGAAAATGGATCGACCGAAAAGAATCGACGGGGGTCGAATCCGGACAATTAGGACAATGGGTAATGAAGAAGCTATTTTAAATAGAGTCCAAGAAAATCCGAGAATTAGTACCAAACGTTTACAAGACAACTTAGCAGTTCCTAAAAGCACAATTCACGAAGTTTTGAAAGAACAATTATTATACCCTCTCCATATCCAAAAAGAGCGATCGGTAAAAGATCTTGTACTTGAATTAAAAATTGCATCTATTAATAAAATTGTAAATATCTTTTAAATAGTTGGCTTTAGCGACATTTAACAAGTATACCTTTTTTAAGCAGAAAAGATAGGGTAAAAGATTTTTTTGCTCGAAATTGACATACACTGTGGCAGAAAAAAGTTTTGACGGTTTAAAAGTGTCCTAATGGTCGCTTATGGCGCCCTCTAGAAGATACATCAAAATCGTTTACAAATTTGAATTTTTCATCCTAAGAAACCTTCGGACACAAAATTTCATGAAATTAGTTTAAAGAAATCAAAAGATATTAAAGAAAATCTGATTTCCTTTTTCAATTTTGACACACTGTAGCTCCGTTATTATCAACTTTTGTACTAAGGCAAGTCTAGTTAAATCGACTTATCATGAGTTGCACTATATCTGATAGAGCGTTGTACACGAAGTATCCAGACACCCTGTATACAGTTGTTAGGGCGCTTGTGGATAAAAACGAGTCAGAGCAAGCGATTCGCGATTTTACAAGAGCGGTCGTACCAGCTGGCTCTACCAAAGGCGAAGAACGACCGATCCTTATCAATAAATATAAGGAACAACTGTTTCCTTCGGATGGCATGGTTGTCGCATCAACTTGGGTCTAATGAAACACAAGTCTTAACAATTACACCACAGACTCCTTACGTAATGAGAATAAAAAATAATTGAATTTACGTAAATCGAAATATTAATGCGAGTACCATCCGAGAACTTACCGGATAACCTCGCTGGTACATTTTATATTTGTTCGTACCAGGTTCGCAATACATTGAGGGGCCTTATTAAAATGAAACTCCAATTTAAAAATATAAAAAAAATATATGTATATATATAGGTATATTTATTGTGTTGAAGATAAGGATGGCGACTAAGGAGACCTCGCACACAGTAAAAGATACAGACTTAATTCAATGGGAGAAAAATTGCGCATTTAAGATAGAAGTTTCACGGTGCAAAAAAATCTAAAAAATTATTTTAATTATTCCAGTTAATGAGAAAAAAATTAGAACTTTTCTTTTTTCCTCGAGTTGCAGTGAAAGATAAAAAATCCATAGTTTGCTACTTGAATGTTACGTGACTAAATGATTTTATGCGGAAAATTTTAATCATCTGCCCATTTCCACGTGCATCATCAGCAAAACGTTCTTCACCTATTGTCACCGCTGGGTCTCAACCCTTAACAAATTCTAATTCAGGGAAGAGCCATGGGCCTTGATAAAGGGGAGACTGCCCTGAGTGAAATTCATCAAAATTCTAAGGTAAGCTCTAAATCTTGCAGCACAGATTTCGATACTCGTCAAGATTAAACATGAAAAAAGAAACCATGAACATGTACACAATCCGGGGCAGGGGACCCGGCACTTCTAACTCAACTAGAGGAGACTACATAGAGAGCCTGGAAAGATTTTGCAGACAGAACGTGGGATCAGTCTTGATTAAGAAACACAGAAGCATTAGGGGACAATCCGCTGGAGACTAAAGCATTGAGGAAAACCAAAAAATTATTTTACGGATTTGTTTGGGTCGGGAAACTACTCTCTTGATGGGGCAACTTTTTTCCCATTTAATCAAGTCTCTGTCGCCGTTTGCGAGACGCCCATGCCGAGCATCTTTATTTGGGACATACTGTATCTCGAACTATAAGTATTACAATATAATAAATGTCACATAGCTACCTCAACTGACAGACATAATAGTAATAAAGAATGTCATAGGTATATACGCAAAATTACCTTAAATAAATATTTACTTAGAACTGAAATACTTTGCACACTATTCCCTGTATAAATACGCGAAATTGATAAATAAACTTAAGCGGTACGTAAATATTATTATTAAAGGTTTTTCTAAGCATTGAAATTCTTTGGGCCAAAATAAGAAAAAAGTTCGTATAAGCATACAGTGACTCGCAGGTTAAACGATACAATCCGCATTGGATAAGTTAACTTGCCCCAGTGGCACAATATTTATTTTGAAGAAACAATATATAGGAATTAAATTAATATGAGTGTTCTGAAAGCGCACAAGTTAACACTTTACTCAGATGTGCCGCCCTTAAGTAGCAATAAATATTTATTGAATTTTAGGTGCGATTTAAATGTCCCGCCTTAAACGAAAATGATGCGAAATTTTAATTTACGAAGTAGGCATTGATTTGGCAATTGTTTTTTACCTAGTTTGACATTTTAAAGCGGCATTTCAATAAGTTAGACGAAACTACACAAAAATGGATCGTCAAACAACGTTTGGGGAAAGAAATTTAATTCTATTTCGCTACAAAAATGGATATAGCCAAAGAGACATAGCCAAAATGGTAAATAATGTCCATCAACTGTTCAACATATATCACTGAGCGTTACCGCAATGAAAATAGAATTGCGAATAAGTTCCGGGTGGCCTGGGATAAAATATTTACGAAACGCGAAGAACGATGGATTGCAAGAGAAATAATCAACAATCCTAAACAAAGTTGTCTAAAATTGTGTGCCGAAGTGGAAAGATAATTTGGAAAAAGACGCAACTGGGAAACAATTCGAGGGATGTTGAGAAAAAATGGCATACACGGTCGAACTGCCAGAAATAAACCGTTTATTGGCCAAATAAAGAGGAGGGCACGATTGGAATTCGCCGGAGAACACATTAGTAAACATTTAAACCTTCGGAATTCAGTAACATTAGCTGATAAAACCAAAATCAACTTATTTGGGTCGAATGGAAAAATATCGATGTGGAGAAAGTCTTATAAAGAACTGAACTTGAAAAATTTGAAAGTGAAGCAAGGTGGACTGATGTGGGAGTGTATGTCGTCTACAGAAGTAGGTAACTTGCATTTATTAAAGTATTTCTGAAGCATTTGGATATACAGGGTGTTTCCAAAAATGCGAGCAATATTCCTGAAATGGAAAGTTCTCATCAAAATATTGTACTTATGCTTATAAGCTGTTTTCCAAAAACTTACCCTTATGAAAATACAGCTTTTCAAAATTTGATAGCGAAAATGGTGTTACCTAAATAACTTTTCTTCCATCTGATGAAATTTAATGAATTTTGATTAGGTCGTATATCATATCAAAGTTAATCAGATAGGACCTAACACTTCTTTCTACATCTTCGGGGAGGCGAAGGAGAGACTACTCTAGGATACACGAACGTCTTAGTCGCCTTCTAAACGACTAAAAACTCCTTCGAAGGCGGGACTATTTTTTAACACTCTGTTGTTTGGAAACGAAGCGATTTCGGGAACGTGTTTGTTGAACTTTTTTCTTAATTTAAGCCAAAGAATATCCCCTTAAACTTGCGGAGTATGTGTCAGAAACACCCCGTGTATACACAGTTTCCCGGCTTTTGAGGGACTGTGAATATTTTAAACAGAAGTCAAAAGCAGAAAAAATATATAATAATTAAAATTATTTTAAATCTACAAGATAATTGGAAAATATGTGCCAATTTGGCAGAAAGTTGGGGGCCCTGAACTTACTTGCCGAAAATATATTAAAGACACAGAATTTTTATCAATGTAAAATATATGAAAAACAATAAATAAAAAAAATACATATTCTAAAGTGATGGGGGTGCAAAAAAATATCACAATGCAAATTTGTTGCATTAAATTAATCAAGAATATTAGAAGTTCGTGACTCTCCATTTTATGAACTTTTTCCTGAGAACAATCGCGATTAAATCATATTCTTTAAATATGCGGAGTATTATGCAATGTACAGGGTATTTCCAAGGTTGAGACATTTATTTTTTTTTTATTGTAGAACCGTGAAATAAATAATTTCCCCAAACATAAATATAATAACGAGAGTCGCGAGAAATGAGGGGCAACAATTTGTTTGTGAGGTTTGCGAAGCGACTATAGGACTTTACCTGGCAACAAGCCGTAGTAAAAATGTAAATAACCATGTGAAATATACAAAAATAATATTAGCATATTTTTCGGTGCTGCAAATAAATAAATGTATAATTAAATTGTTCTTCTGTGTAGAAAATATTGAAATGCCTTTACTCTTTAAATAGTTGAAACCAGACAAGTGTTTATATGAAATTTTTTTTTAAACCTATCTCACCTTTCATCTGTTCAAAGTCAAGTCCAAGCACTTAGATCAACGTCCGATTCTATTTTTAAACGTTAAAATAGTTTCTTTGACTTATCTTGAATTCGTTCTACAAAATTCTTGTTTCCTCATCACATATAACAAAAAAAGTTGAATTTAATTGACATTTTTGTCAATGTTCCTCACAACTTGGATTATTGGCAGACTCTTCTACTGAAGGCTGGCGGCTTCACATCTTCCGTACAAAAGAGGTGGGTGGCCTTATGCTCTGTTATCGAAAAGGCCACGCAAATACTAATTAGTCTTTCAAAAGAATATTCACATTGGGAACCATACGATGCAAAAGAGTAAGGGACTAAGTGAGTCGTCTACGAAGATTCTCATTTAAAAGATGATTGGATGCCTGCACTTCCAAAATGATATCAGAAATTGAATGAAAAAAATGAAAATGAAACTGTTAGAGAGTTAGGGACTGAAAAGATTCGAAGGAAACAATAATTTATATGATGTAGTAATACGAATTACTATGTAGTCGTATCTAATAAAAAAGAAGGCTTTACCAAAAGCTTAGACTTCAAAAATCATAAAACTTAGTCCATTTTAGTATTGTAGTCCCTGTAGATTGAATTGATTCCTAAAAATTGATTTTCAACCAATCGGATTCATTTCTGATGATAGCAAAGTTCTGTTAAAATAATTTATCTTTAAGAGCTCTACAATCTAAAATAAATGCACAAAGCCTTCTAAACACTCTCTACAACGATAACTAAAACTAAACTGACTGTATTTGCAGCAGTTTTCACTGCTAGAAAACAACTTATCAAGGCACTAGGAACCCTGCTACCATTCCCAACTAAAAAACTATGGTTTATCAGCCACAATGGTGATTGAGAGCTTTCTTTCAGGCCAAGAAAAAGTTTTGGGCAGTGACAAAGCTTCGGGACTCGCCAAAGCTTGAAATGTAACTGCCATATCCTGAGCCAAATCGTCGGGAATCAACACCTGCAACCACGCCCCCTGAGACACGTACGGCTGTTCTTGTTGCACTAAAGTTCCGGTAACTGAGTGAGCTACCAGAGTTATCGCCGTTTCGCCAAGCACTGATTTGAAAGTGAAATGCCGACCGTGTTTCACTCGACCCCTAATGGCTAAGGGAAGTAAACTACCGGCTTCGAGGTTAAAAATCAAATGTACACCATCTAGTTTTCGTACTCGGAGAAGTTCTGGGGGTTCCAATGAATTACCTTTAAAATATTATAAATTACTTGATGAAGTACAAATGTAGTCACATAAAAAACCTATAAAACTCTGGTGAAAAGGCGAATCCAACCTCGCGCTAACATCTTTGCAATCCTTTCCACTGAAATAGTCCTGTTCTGACCAGGAACACCGTCCAGAAACTCCGCTTAAATTGGAACCCTGAAGTTCAAATCCTCTTTCAACCTCTTCATGTGCATATGGATCTAACTCAAAAATACTTTCCCCTCGCCTCATATCGGTTATATGCCAGGCGCCGCCCGCACTAAGAACACAATAAATTGACTTTTGAAAATGCGCAAATTTTCAACTTACGCCCGCAATCTTTTAAGAATATCTAAAATCCCAGAACCATTCCACTGCTGTGTGGCTTTTAACTCCTCAGTACATATTCCCACAATTTGCACAAAATCTACTGTGCCAAATGGTGTTTGAGTACTGTTCAACTGAGGGTCGGTGGTCATTAACATGTGCTGAATTCTCGACTCACTATTGTCTAAGGCACAGTGCCAAGAAACATGATCATTTGCACATAAAGCATTACCTGAAATACATGTTACATTTTCAACAGAAGATTACAGAAAAGCGTCAAAGTTTGTACAATTAATGTTGTTTCTATAGCTTCAACAAATAATTATTTAATATTAGTTATTGAACCAACATATATAATATTAGTTTTAAGACACAAGCACACATTTAAGTTACTTTGTTTAAAAAATCCAAAGCACTGGTTCTGCTTTTTCACACAAAAAAATTGTATCCATCTATATCCTATGATAAATACCTGACTGAAACACATATTTGGCAAGAGACTGCATTAAAGTGGCTGGCCAAGTTGGAGGTGAAGTTTCCTCAGGCTCTCGTTTCAGCCTGAATGTTAACTCAAAGCCAAACCCTGAAGGACCCTCATTTCCAGTTGGATCATGAACTCGACCATCTCCATGCAAGTCTGATAATCCAAAAGTAATGTAATGCCAATGAGGAGGAATGTTTTCATTGGGCACCCCTGGGTTGGCATACATGGAAATGTAATCTAGTGGATCAGGGCCACCTAACCTAAGGTTGTAAGAAGGTTCAGAGCATAAATGTGGGTTAGTTAATGTATATATTAAAGAGATGATAAGGAATATCTTTAATTGTCATTGGATAATATGGATAAGACTGAGATTTTTACAGCAGCCACATTTTCATTCATTTCTCTTTTAAGTGATGTTGGGCAAGAAAAAACACAGGAACTGATCTAATAATAGCATCCTTCCCCTAACAGGAAATGACTTTATGTAGGTTTAAAAATAGAATATTTCAACATAACTTATTAAACCAAACAGCTAAATATTACAAAAGAATATAAAACTTACTACCCACCAATATTTTAATAAGGCTGTTACTTGTAAGGGATTTACTTGGTCAGGGTAGATCTTTCGACATAAGTTGTACAAAGTTTCCAGACCTGCAGGGGTTGGGGGAAGCATGTTAATTGGTGGCGGATGATGTGTAAGGGCTGCTGCTTCGTCCATAATATTCTGCGAATAAAACAATTATCTGTTAGAGCGCTTTACTTTCGTAATTAGAATTTTGCCAAGGGATAGTAAGAAAAGGTGGTTACCTAGCTATGAAAAGATCTAAAATCACAGATGAATTCTTAATTGGCACTACGTCAAATATTGCGGTTGATTAATGATAGTTGTTAAAGTTTATTTTTCGTCCCTTTTCCCTAAATCATGTTTTAAAAACTAAAAATTAACAATATTAAAACAATAAAACAAAAGAAAACTTTAATTAGCCGAGACTTTTAATATCAATGTCAAACTGACTAGAATTCTTGCAAAATGTCTAAACATGTGTGCGTTTTCGGACATCATACCCAGCGAGCTCGAAACATAGAACTAGAAATGTGGCAACGTTGTGGCATGACTAATATACATATTATGGTGTACTTATATCTTTGATTTGCTCGCCGTTTGGTTAAAATTTAAGTGAAACTGGAATCATTTGTACCCCAAACTTGGATTGTTTATTCGATTACCCATAATTAATGCTGGATATCCTATAGACCCTAAATATATAAGTAGATTTAGGGGATTAAGCGGCTTTAAGTATATTAACGCGCTATTGCCAAATCTAATTGCAAGAAGTATAAACCATTTTCGGTTATATTTCTTCTACAACAGCTCCAATTAGGTTCTATCCTTTATTGTAAATTGACTTTACTGTAAATTAAAGAAAGAGAAATATAATCGATCAACTTTAATCCCATAAAAATAACATGAAAGTAAAATTAGTTTTTTTCTTTTTCCATTACGAAAATTTACGCCAACAACACACCATCCCCATCCCTAATAATAACCCCATAATTCAGAAAAAATTAAAAATAGAGAATTTCTAATAATTAATTATTCATTTTTTTATCACTTTTCGTTCAGTTTTATTTAGGAAGTTGGCCACGTATTAATTTGTCACCCAAAGTCAAAATAATTAGAAATTTTCACTTTTAATCATCACAAGCATATTTCCATTAAACCACAATGAGCGCAGCAAATCCGTCTTATAAGGTGAGTGTTAACTCCCAATCTATAAACCCTACTAAGGAACATTTTAGCCGTCCGAAGGTAAACGTGAGGAATTTCGCAAATACCTGGAGAAAAATGGTGTTATGGATGCCTTAACGAGAGTTTTGGTAAACCTCTATGAAGAAGCTGAAAAGCCTGAAGATGCTTTAGAGTATCCTTTTTATTATCCCTTTGTGGGGTAGAAATAGATCTGGTATTATGTTCCTATTTTATGCTAACCCTGTGGCAGTTAAATGTTTAATCAATATTTGGATGAAATGCAATCAATATACCTTGAAATTAAATTCTACCTCATCAAGAGAACTCAAGTACCCAAAATGAAAATGATTTTTTTATAAAACTTATTTGTATAAGGGTAAATTTCTTAAAACATTGTTTAGATATATCCGTGATAAATTGGCAATCATTGCGGGCTTGGAGACCAATAAGCACTTGCAAATAAAATTAGGTGAAGCTGAAGGTAAGGTAAAGGATTTAGAAGCGCAGTTAGCAACTGGGAAAACTGGAGAAGGAGAACCAAAAGGTAAGCTTAAACAGTAAAATTATGTCAATTATTGATAAGAGAGAACTGTCTTGAGAACAAATTGAAACAAATGAGTAACCAAAGTATCATGCCATAATCATGGAAATAAAATGCAACTGCATAACTAGGTATTCAGTCTCATACTAAGTGCCACTAAAGTTGTTTTCTTTTAACCTTGTGAAGTCATAATTCATTCAAGTTTTCTATTCCACACCTTTATTAGTTAGAATTATGATAATCCTGATTTCTTTGATACATTCTCCCTTGTGGCTCTTTTGAAACAGACATTTTTAATGACTTGGAGAAGCAGGGGTTAAAAATGCAGATTCTTGTTTTGCTATTTATAAATCCCCACTAGAACTTCCCAAAGAGCAAAGTGAAAAACAGAACATTCATACTGTGCTAGGTGGAAGTATATCACCTCTTGCTGAAGAAACACCAGCTCAAGGGCAACCTGAGAAAACTGAAGAAAATGAACCTGCCCCATCCCCTGAATTACCCAGTCCGGAGGAAAATCCCGAAAATGCCGCTGTTCAACCACAAAAATAACTTACCTTTTTTTGCAAATTTGTTGGAATTCCATCAGTTGTATATTCTATAGGTTGAATAATAACTTAGCATCTATTCAGACAAGGTAGTGATCGGTGTTGTTTTCTCTCCTTTATTATAGCTTGTAGAATAAAAATAACAGGGTTTAATTAATACCAAGAAAATGCTTCTTTTCGTTTTTTTTACGTTTAATATGTTATAATAACTATTAATAAAATGCAAAGTTCAATTGTTACATTCCAAGTAAATGAAAGCTAGTTTTGCACTAAAAATACAAGTTAATATTGCCTTTGTCCTCAAGTACAAAATCACACTATTTAGGTGTATTACCAACTATTTCTTGCCAAGTTGGGCTTCTTATAACTTGCTTTATTTTCTTTTAATTATTACCGGGAATATTATGTGCATTAAGAGCATGTAATTACACAGAGTACTGTTAATTCCTTTGTTTAATTATTATTTAAAAGAGATGTAGTAATTTAATTTTTTTCCCTTATACTGCATGTTTGCTTTTAAGGGTTCTGTATATTTTGAATAAATTCTGAGTTGGCAAATATAAATATTTTTATTTCTTTTGGGAAGCAATTTTGTTAAACTAAGAGAAACTATTTCTAATAGAAAACGCCACTCCTGGATGTTCTCTATTTCATAAGTTAATTATAAAAAAGGAGTTTCACTAAAATGCTCTAACATATAAGTGATGAAATAAACCTAACATATACAAAGCAATAATCAGGAAAAATTACTTGGCGGCCGCTTTAGAAGCCTGGCGCCTCTTAACGTCCCAATTATAAACGCGAGCCATGTTCACTTCTGTTGTAGTAAACTGATCCCTATTGTAGTAAATACTTCTATCAATTGGTTATTTGTTAGCCAAATGACATCTTACCTAAGAAAGTCTAAATCATGATTTACATATCCCAAATTCCTTTCTGCAGCGGTAATATTCTGAGTCAACAGCTTTTTGGCATCTTCCAAGGTATATTCTAACATGACATTAGCCCCAAGCCATAGACATACGTTTTTTGTTGGCGGTATTTTGGCCTTTGAAAACACTTGCTCGCTAAGAAGAAACTGGGTGTCAAACTCTTCCTTTTGAGTTTCAAGTCTCTCAATCATGGCAAGCGAACGTTTCAATTCCGGGACTTGGTTTTGGAGTCGTTTCTTTTTTGCCAGAAGATTGTATTCCATAAATTTGTATTTCGCATGTTGACTGTCCAACTTTTTGAGAACTTCCTCCACACCACTGTTGTTTTCTGGTCGACTCATGTATGCATCCACATCGTCCTAAGAGATTTGATAAATGATAAGATAAAATAGAACTCAGTTTGTTTTTTGGTGGTACAACAATATAATTGTGTTCAATGCTTGTTTTGAAATAAAATTAATTAAAGACTTCATGCTCATTGTACTTCCTGCTAAGTACTAAAAATTTTAAACTTAAATTGGCTATATTGGCCATATTTTAGAAGATTTCCAGCGCATTATAAACTTTAAGGCAGCATATATTTGAATAATTTTGGCTTGAGAAATAACGGATTATATGAAATCTATGCTATATGTATAAAATTATTAGTGAGGCTGCGGATTGCCTTAAACTCCTTCAATGTGTCAGTTTTCTAGTATCAAATATAAAATGATGCTTGGCACTAAGTAATATTCACACTTTGTGCACACTAATGTGTTATGCCGAATATGCCATAAGATACAAGGTGTCGAGTTTAAGAGTATTTCATAACTCCTGCAATTTCAGAGACGTAATTAAAAATTATTTAAATTGGCGCAGTTAATCACTAAATGAAGAGAGGATTTGAGATGGTGGCTTTCATTAAATGTACGATATGTATTTAACTGTAGGATAGAAAATTATTCTTACCACGAATTCAGCTTCTGGTATGCCTGCATACGATTTCTTATCTCCTAAACTAAGGGTTTCACTATTATTTTCCATTGTGTAATTTAATATTTATCCACTATTTCCAAAAATGTCCACAGTTGTGAGTAAAAAATCTCGTGTATTTGAATATTTATTTTTAAATTTTTTACTTGTTTGTCTGTCTGCAAAATCCAATTCCTAACCTAAAAAAGTGAAATGGTAATTGACATGAACTGTTGAGGTGAAAGACTAATCAAGTGTTTCCGGATAACAGTCCATCTCACTCCATCTTGCCAAAAATAATGATAAGAAGGAAATAAAAGTTAGCTCCGAGCTTTCGGAAATTAATACTTAACCGGGTTGTAATTTGTCATCTTGATTTGAATTTTTGGAGGTTCAGTTTTCTTCCATAAAATCTCCAACAATGTTAAATAATAATTAAGGACTAATAATAAATATATTTATATTTCTGCCAATGTAAAATAACGCAATTATATACTCCCCATTATCATGTTATTCTGTGCGGAATTAACTGAAGTGAAAGTGGTGTATAACGTACTGAAATCAATAGCAATTAAAGAGGTTATACTTAATTAACGGCAAAAGAGCGAAATTAAAAGTAATTTTTCTAGTACGCAATTTTTCGCCCCATGGAAGAGGGTCTCAAAGTGACCCTGGATGAAATGAAATACATCGAGACATCGGCATACATTCCACGAACCATGTTCTCCCTCTATAATGTAACTAACACCAAAGACAACTTATTTAAGATAAGCATAAAAACATTTACTGATATCCTCAATATATTTGGGGATGACAGTAACCACAGCTTGAAACTAACATTCAAAGCTAGTGGATCACCTTTATGTGTTATGTAAGTTTACAAGTCTTATCTTAATCATTTAATATACAATACTACTTTATTAGGCCACTTACAATAATGAGGAATATCCTGTTTTTTGTCAAGTGTTATTGAAGGCTCAAGCCTACCAAAACCACCTTTTAATCAGTATATTCTTATATTTGTTTAGGCCTTTGCATGAATTCCTTACATTATGCATTTGTAGATTTTAGTAGTTTTGAAAACAAAATTTTAAGAATGAATCACAGCGAAGAAAACATTACTGTGGATTGTGAAATTAAAACTATGAATATGGAGGAATTTGGAAATCTTAGTTTGGCCGAAGAATGCAACTTAAATAAAATTGTGATAAATGCAAATATATTTTGTGAGCTACTGCAGAGCCTTGATAACATGGCAGATGAACTACGAATTATTTTCAGCCCAGAGTACCCCTATTTCGTATTACAAAGTAGAAGTCTCTCTGTAAGTGAAAGTTAACAATTCTCTGTAACTTAGGTTTATGCATTTAGCTGCTTTTAGGGGGAATCTGAAGTAAGCCTCAATAAAAACTCAGATTGTGTGACTAATTATCAGTGCAAGGAGAAAACAGATTTCACATACACTTTTTCCAATATAAAGCATATTATTAAAGTTTTACATCATTCCAGTAAAGTATCTATTTCCACTGGGGAAAGTGGACTTCTAGGATTACAATTAGTTATTAATGCAGATGAAAATCAGATGTATGTTGAACATTATGTTACATCTCAGTACATGACTCAAGATTAAAGTTAAAATAAAACACATTTTATTTTTTAAATATATTTTTGTTACAAAGACTTTTTTATTTATCACCGATCTCTCCCAATTGTTTCACTTATATTCTTAAAACCATCTTTAGCAACTAAATCGGCTAATTCCTTCTTTATTTGGGTGATTAAAGGTGGTCCATCATAAAGTAGTGCTGAATAAATTTGTATCAAACTTGCTCCAGCTTTAATTTTCTCATAAGCATCTTTTCCTGAGGATACACCCCCCTCACCTAAATAATTGCTATATTAAAAAATGTAAGTAATTAATTTATAACCGTTTTCAATGATTAAAATAATCTGCAATTCCTCCAAACCTTTCAATCCCTTCTACATAGTCTTTTACTGCATCATCAGAGGTTTTGTTCTTTCCCAAATTGATTCCCACAATAACTGGAGTTTCAGTATTGCGTTTAACATTTTTTACCCTATGCAAGACCTCTACATGCCTTTGGCTATTAAAATCGTACCTATTTATCACAGTTCTGTCCTCTAACAGCCGAAATACTCTTGGTTTATCATTGCTGGATTGTGGCAAAGGTGTAACTAAACTTATTTCAACAAACCCAAAATCAATATCTTTTAAACCTATTATAGCCTTGCCATCCTTGTCAAAACTCGCAGCTATGCCTACAGGATTTGGAAAATCTTTGTCAAGCACATGTACTCGCTAAAATGTCAATGATATTGTGTGGCTAATAGAATTTGAATACGATTTTTGGGCTTTTTACCAAAATATCAGGATCCTTGAAGACAACTTTTGGTAGAAGTCTGTATTGACTTACAAACACTGTTAAATTGTGCGCTCTCTCAAGATTAAGTAAGCGGACTAAGGGCATTAAAATGTCCTTATAGAACTTGTAGTTCCCATTGTAAATGCACACTCCAGCATAGAGTCCGGTTGCGCTAGTTACCACATACAGTAAAGATTTGGTTTTGCCCTGAAAGTTGACCAATTTTACTTCTATATGAATGTGAAACAACAAAATGAATTTTCTACTCGGGAAAAGAGACCCATTTTTGTAATTAAACCTTAGATTATTAGCAACTACTGTTTTTCTAAATAAAAATTTATATGTGTTATATTATCACATTCAGTAAATAAACAAGTAAAAGTTTTGTGAAAATGATAAATAGTAAAATTAAAACATTTTGCTTGAATCTCAAATCGACAGTAAATTCTTCTTGATGAAATGGTGTACACGAGTTGCCCTCTAACCGCACAATAAATTCAGTAATCCTAATCGAATGTCAGAGTTAACTTTCGGGCTTCCACAAACGGGCCATTATGCCGTGTCAACGAATAACGCCATTCAGTCGTCTATTTATCATTTATTTTATGGGGCTACGAAGCGATTCGTGTCGAAAGGGATCAGGGAATAAAGTACACAGTGGCAAAGTCGAATTTAGCCGGGAAAACAAGAATTCTTGGAAATTTAACCTATTTCCTCTCTATATGATAGGTCCCTTCACAGAGATATTGATTTACATTTATAGCATCTCAGTAATTTATTCATTTATACCACTTATTATGGCCAACACCACTATAATCGTACCGGACATAATTGCTTCGAGTAATAGCTCCACTTGCAGCAAGAAAGGGACCACGCAGAGTCTGCTTTGTATTACGCGACTTCACAAAATTGCCATGCATCAGCTTCACAAAATTGTCATGCATCAGCAAATTCTTAAGTCAAATTTATATCTGGGAAGTCATTATCACTATTTTCTAGAAGATAACTAAGGTCGTAATGGTGGGAATCAGAAAACAAACTTCCAGTATACATAGCAGTTTATTAAAGTATAACATTAATATATAACATGCACAAGCTTGAGTTAAAAAAATATACATATATATTTAAATTATTGGACGAGTCCTTTAAGTTAGCAATAAACTAAAACTATGGACTCACATAAAACGCAATTCCTTATTCAGCTATAGCAACACTAAGTAATAGAGTTTTGTCACAGTTTCTACAACAATACCTGCAACACCCAAATCGGTGACTAACGAACAAAGTTCAAACACGGCAATAATCCTGTAGACTTGATATTAATCTTCGGTTCAAACGTTTTGAGCAAAACAATCTGGTTTGACTGTTAAGAAGAGACGCAAATGCAAATGTTATAGTCGTCGGATGGGCTCTAGAATAAAATATTAATTCCAAATTCTCTATTGTTGCGAAATAGTGTTATGCATGCACGTTGAGAAAAGAGTAAAGCGCCTAACCAATCTCTCAACAGGGTTAACCAACAACAACTGTTGATTAAGTCGCACTGCTGCCTCAAGATTCTTTGCCATATGAATATTCCCAGTTCCATCCTAAAGAAACAAAGTTACCTACACAAATATTAATTATCGTTCTCGTACCTCAGCCATGGGAGACCACAACTTGACCACCGAATTTTTGCCACTTGAGGCTAACAAACACGTATTCGGATGAGGCTGGAGACAGTTTACTGGGTGTTCATCACCGATCAAAGCATTAACAATCGATTGAGTCTTCCGTTCCCACAAAAAAATTATTCCGTCACTCGATCCCCCGCAAATAAAATTGCCATCTTCTCCTAAAAGGAACAATCTTGGATGTTTAGCAATTAATATTTAATTGAGTTACCCAAGAAATTGGCTTCCATTCTGTGTGTGTTTCTGTTGCAATGTCCCATAAACCTCAATTCGTAATCCCTAGCACTTAAACGTTTTTCATTTTCAATTTCAAACGCTGTTACGCTCGCAAATGGAAATTTGCTGCGGTTAGGTATCTCTATCGTTCTTTTTTCAGGACTTTCAAGTCCCGAGTAGATTTTTTTTGCCTTAATAAACAATATTAAACACCTTTTTTTAATCTTACTTTAGGCAAAAATACCTGTTCATGGTAGGCAAATTCCGGCATAATTTCACAAAAGTGTTCATACCATAACTTGGCCTCGCGGGCCCATCCCAACGCGACCAAACACTTAATCAACCCAATAAAAGCTTTAGTTTCTTTGGGCCATTTCTCAATTACAGACAAATAATCTCTAGCGGCTCCATATAAATCGCCTATCCTGGAATATCTCTCAAAACTGAATTGATTTTTTATGACATTACCCGAACTTACCATTTTCTTTTGTATAAATGAAAAGCGCGTCTCATGTAGAAACAAGTACATAATTCAGTAGGAATTTTTATAGGCTTTTTAAGGTCGTAATTATTGGGAAAATAGCAATTATCATAGGTATCCTAGTTAAAAATGATAATTATTTATATTGTATAATAATACTGGATACTCACTAAAGTGCACTCGCATTTATTTCCTTCCAATTTCCTCCTGGAATTCCTAAGGTTAGGAATCTGAATCTCACTAATCTGTCTCTCCCTATTAACATCGAACAAATAAATCTGCTCACCTGCCTCACCTGCTATATTAACCAGCATCTCCGATCCCGCCGAATTAAAAGCAATATAATTGGTTTCATATTTTCCGATTATATTGTTAAGGGCCAAATGCCCAGGTGCATAGTACTGGGCGTATTTATTTATTTCATTCAGACCGCTTTTTGGATTGTATGCAAACTGGTGATCGGAAATCTAAATTTATGGGGTTAATCCAGTACTTTGTAGCTAACAGAGAACAGTAAGAAAACTTACTTTTGATAACGGATAAGTTTTGAGACGGCGTCTGTCGTAAACGCGGACAAAATTGTCATTTACTCCTACAGCTAAATAATGGGGTTTCGTCGGATTTACTGCAATACATTTTATTTCGGTGATCACGAGATAGGCAATAAGTACATTTGCATTATCAGAATCACATTCGTGAGGCTCTCTTAGGTCATACTGCCTACAAAACAATTATTTTTGTTCACTAGTTAGGAACACTCTTAGAGAAAAGAACAAACATGATTCTTCCATCGTCCCCTGCTGACCAAAATACTGTAGGATCCATTGGCGAACTGGCCAAACTTCTAACAACACTTTTATGGCAAGTGCAATCTAATAATCGATCCCCTTGTATGGATTGTACATTCACCTTTTTGTCATTGGCAGCTGTGACTATAATGCTGTTATTTGTCCCCAAAAACTACTCAAATGCAATTGTATTTAGCCATTGAAGTAACCGCCTTATCCCCTTACATACCTTAACCGAAAATATTTTACCAATGTGATTTGTAAGCAAGGTTTGAACTCTCTTATGCTTCATGGGGTCCCAAATCATCACTTCAGTGTCATCAGATCCTGACACTAAAAGGCTGAAAAAGTGTAGAGATTAATTATTGTCATGGACAAGATCGTTTTAACTCACCTCCCGTCAGGAGTCCATTGCAGGCAATTAACAGGGCCCTCATGGCCTCGCAGCTCGTATTCAATTCCTAAACGCCTTATTAAGTCGTGGGAAAACTGACGATGCCTATTCACATATTTGGGGCCTTCAATATTGCTTTCTCTATGCTGTAGGAGCTCCACAATATTCTTGCGTATATTAGATTTTTTTATTTTCTTTTCCATGGGCTGAATGTGAAGGATAATTAGTAAGAAAAAGATTAGAAGATAATTAAAATAGGGTTGTTAATTGAAAATTTGAGGTTTTTGAATCCTTGTTCTTTCAACTTTTTTGCTTGGTAAATTGTCTTAGTTTTGTTAACTGAGTATTGTTTCAGTTTTTAAATAAATTGTATGAATTTATTTTTATTATTTTACGTCTTCTTCTTGAGAATTATGATGGCTTCTTCCAGCATCCCACCGGGTTGATCAGACCTTTACAGTTCCTAACTACGGTCTAATGTACATTATTAATTAATGCATGAATTTTTAATAATTTGGTTAGCCTGAGTTTTGCATAAGTGCGGATCGTTATTTGGACCTGCTGAATTTATTGCACCCTTCTCTTCCTGTTGCAAAAATTTAAAGGTAATCAAATTTTCAGGTTTGTCTCTATTAGTTTATTCAGACATCTGTACTTCTGCAAATTTTCCTAATGCCAAGGATCTTTTCATATTCTGGAACTCATTGCTCTCTACACAGGGTGAATATGAAGTAGAGTTTTTTGCTGTTAACATGACACAAACCTCAAAAACTAAGGAAAATATTTATGTAAACATTTTTTCGAAATCTCAAAAACAACCGAAATATGAGTGCATGAAAAAAGTACGGAGCTTTTTAAATAACCAATTTTCTAACAGATGAATAAGTCGTAAAGGACCAATCAGATGACCCGCAAGATCATTAGACCTAAATCCATGTGTAATCTTTCAAAGTTGCCCTCCACATTCTGGCAGTGCCGAAATAGAATTTATCATATTTAAGCCAAACTGGTATCTTATTCTGAACTTTCCACGTGCGCTCGCATCGAGACAATTCAGCACAGTGCCAGTTTGGCATATTTTTGCGTATGTCTCATTTTCGAGTTTAAAATTAAAATATAAAGGCTTGCACATCTTTAAACCAGCTCAATATAAATCAAAGAATTAGAATGAATGGAATACATGAGTCCAATTTTCTTTTTAAGTCACCGGGGCGAACTCTAGAAAAAAGAGGAATGTTTTTTTCACCCTCTATATCGAAAATTAAACCTTTTCGGGCACATGTTTGTAAGATCTTTTTTTTCTTATTTTGAACTAAGGCATATTACTTTGAAGTTGTGTCGTGCGTTTATGAAACGCCCTATGTAATATGTAGGCCTGAGGGAACCCCTGATATGTCACGAATTTAGCATCAGGGCCATGCAAAAGCGTTGAAAAAGTAAGCATTGCGCAAGATAGTGATGTAAGCGGGCTGACTATGAATTTTCAAACTTACCGGACCTTCTTTTGCAACAAAACACTTTAAAAACCTTCCAAAACTTGACTTCACGTTCAACACATACCAGATCGCTCGTGGCGTTCGATAAAAAAGGCATTTTTTTGCTATTAATGGAAAGGATTAGGAATATAAACTTTTTTGGACACTTTTTATTCATGCAAGCAATTCGATGGAATCCATAAACAAATAAGAAGAGGAGGGATGAAGAAGTCAGTGGAAATTGTGCAATGCTGCCAGATCTACGAAATCGTCCCTATTTCTTGGAATAAATAGGATAAAATCTGACACAAGATACGGGCAAATTTCACAAAGTATTAAAAACCTATTATTATAATAAAAAAATAACAAAAATAATGTAGGAAGCATCCAAAAATAGACTCCCATATGTACCAAACTCAACTTACAAATGAGTATAGTTGAGAGATCCTAATTCTATAGAAACAATGTGACAATGCGCATAGACTTTTTCAACTAATCAGCGTCGTCGATTAAATTTTTGACCAATCAACGTTGAGAAATTTCTTTTTCACTCTCATGTTTCTACCCAATCAGGTAATTGTACGCTCTTGGAAGAAAACATATCTAACCTAACCTTCGTTTATTTTTAATATTTATTTATATGAATGTTTTTATTATACTGAGGCCTCTTAATTACCCTTTTCTCTCACGTTCAGTGGTCTAAAGTCTCTAACATAACCTCTGTATTACCTTATCCGCTCTCACTATGTCTGACGATGAAATAAGTTATGTTAAAAAGACGAAAACCATTCATTACGGTTCTCTGGAAGACTCGGAACGAGCCCGCATTGAAGCCGCTGAAGATGACGAGGACTCAAACAACTCAGAAGTTGAGCCGGCTCTTCCGCCGCCTCCCCCAGAAGAGCATAATGAATATCTGGAACTTGAGGAAGCAATGTCTAGGGACAAACAAGCATTACTCGAAGAATTTGAGAGGCGCAAGAAAGCTCGTTCCATTAATGTTTCCACTGACGATGGAGAAGTGAAACGTAACTTAAGACAATTGGGGGAACCTATATGTTTATTTGGGGAGGGGCCTGCAGACAGAAGGAGTCGTTTGAGGGATATTTTAAGTCGGTTGGGGGAAGATTCAGTCATTAGAAGGGAAGCAGAAGAAGAGAGGAAACAGTTTGAAAAAGACCAAGAGCAAACTTGGTACCATGAAGGGCCAGAGTCTTTGATTATTGCAAGATTGTGGATAGCTGAGTATTCTTTACCTAGGGTTAAAGAAAGACTTGCTGAAGCTAAAAGACTACAGGAATTGCCTTCAACAGCAAAAACAGCGAGGTCAGTTTAAAAGTGATTAGAGTTGTGTTCACAGTCATGATCAGGCATATACCAAGTACATTCAGAGAATGTATTGAGTTTCCAAAGCATTCTGAAGAGTTCTTAACTATTCAAACTGCTTTGCCAGATACACTGGGCATATGCCTGGTACCAACTGTGAATGGGTGACTGTTTCATTATTTATTTTTAAAACTAGCCAAATGCATTTTCTGTCCAACTTATTTTTCTGAAAGTAACATTTTGTTTTTACTCTATTTAAAAAAATCTGCACTTTTTACTATTCACAAAATTCTAATGATATATTTTTAATTTGAAACACCCTATACATTATACCACCAAAAACTACTTTCTGGTTTTGTAACAGAAATAACTAATCTCACAGGACACAGGAGGTGCAAAAGAGAATACACCAAATGTCCATATATTCTTCTCAAGTTGGGGACAACAGACCAATATCTTATTGCTCTTTTTCACCTAATTCAAAGCTCCTAGCAACTGCATCCTGGAGTGGCTTATGTAAGGTTTGGTCTGTGCCTGACTGCAAATTACAGCAAACACTTAAAGGTATGATTGTACTTTCCACTAAATATCTGCTCATGATTTCATTATTATCCATATATTCAGGACATACATGTAATGTAGGCGCCATAGTATTTCATCCCAAAGCTACAATCACAAATGAAGATAGTATTTGCAATATGGCTTCTTGTGCAGTTGATGGGTCTGTGAAGCTGTGGGATTTAAAAAGTGAAGAACCTATAGCTGATATTGCAGGTCATATGCCACACCGAGTATCTAGAATTGCCTTTCATCCATCAGGAAGATTTTTAGGCATGATTTTTTTCTTTGTCATTAAGCCTCCCTTGTTATTGCTTTAACTTTAGGTACATGTTGTTTTGACTGTTCCTGGAGATTATGGGATTTACAACAATGTACTGAAGTGCTGCACCAGGAAGGTCATGTGAAACCAGTTTATTGTATATCTTTCCAAACCGACGGATCCGTTTGTGCTTCAGGAGGGCTGGATTCATTTGGACGAGTGTGGGATTTAAGAACAGGTCGTTGTATCATGTTTATGGAGGGCCACTTGAAGTCTATTTATGGCAAGTTTTTTTTCTTCATGACAAGCAACATTTCTGTGAACAGAATATTTTAGGAATTGAGTTTTCTCCCAATGGCTATCACATAGCCACAGCAAGCGAGGATGACACATGCAAAATTTGGGATCTACGAAAACGATCATCTCTTTACACCATTCCTGCTCATAACAATTTAATCTCAGACGTGAAATATCAAAAAGACGAAGGTAGTTATATGGTGACTGCCTCATATGATGGGAAAGTGAAGATATGGCGCAGTAAAACTTGGCAACCATTGAAAACTCTTTCTGGACATGACGGGAAAATCATGTCATGCGACATTTCTCCAGATGATAATTATATCGCCACCAGTTCGTATGATAGAACATTTAAACTGTGGGCACCTGAATATTGAATAAATAAATGTAATTTGAATATATTGTTTTTTAATCCATACCTTATAAACTGGTCGCTAAACGACCAGTGGCCGATTTTAAATAGCCTGCATTGGAAACACTATCCGCTAAATTTCGGCTGGTGGATCCAACAGAAAAGCGGATTATACTGAAAATCACAAACGGGGTACAATGCACGGCTGGAACTGTAGAGGATGACATCCGCATTGGGTGTTAATATCAGGATCTGAGACAGTCTAGGAGTATCAACTTCTCACAGATTATACAAAAAGGATTTGGTTTAATTTTAAAACACTTGCGGTTATTTATAGAAGGAAAATTCCAAAGTGGCGAAACTCACTTCCACCGCCAAATAAGTAAATTATATTTTATTTACTATTTACAAACATACATTAAATATACTTTGCACAGTTAATCCTAATTTGATGTTATATTGCGAATTTGTCTAATAGTCGATACATATTTCGCCGAATATCCCAAACTTTGCACTTGATACTGATCAGAAGGAATTTTCAGCAGTGCTGAAATCTGTCTTAAATTCTCCGATATACTCACTCCCAAATCCTGTAACACATTATTCAGGTAATCTAAAATCAAGCTGATAATCACAAGGCAATGTTCTTATTTAAATTTCATTTTACTTATATCATGCGCCAACTGACGACTAGCAGGCTGACTTAGCGAAGCCATCGATAAAATTTTATCGCAAAAATTATTACAGGTACCCCGCGCCACTATTTGTAGAAAAACCTGTGCCAGTGCACCTTCAGTGTCCGGTGCATCGAAATACTCTTGATCAATAGATTTAAGAGCACAGGCTAAAGCTGGATTTTCTTTGAACAAAAATGGTTCAAGGTGCTGAGGCAATTCCATTAAATATTGACCAATCTAGAGCAAAATTAATCTTATAAGTACTGCAGGAAACTTGCCAAACCCTAATAAATAATTACTTGTGTAATATATTCCTGTGGTGAAAAACTGTAATCGGGCATATCTGTATTATTATGTAGACTAGATCCATCAAACTGAGTCCAAGTATCTGCTGTTGAAACTGTATCTAGATGTGTGGAAATTGGAGCAAACACCAGTTGATAAGTGGTATGATGGATATCCGTGCAAAGCTTATTAAATTCCTTGGTAACATAATCCAAAAGCGACAGTTGTGTGCCTTCTGTTACGCATTTTATTAAGGATTCATACTCTTTTAAACTCTCTTTATCCAGCAGTAAATTCTTAAATTTTACTAAACCAGTGGATTTGTTCAATTCCAAAACTATGAGAGTTAATTCTTTTTCCAGCTGCTGGACCTTGAGGAGCACCTCTCCCGAGTATTGCAGAAGGGAAAAACAAAGTTGAAACGTGTTCCAGTTTTCCTTTAAACGTTTGGAGCGGTCAATTTGTCGTAATGCCACTCTTAAACCATAAAATTATTCAAGCAAGAAACAACAATCAATATTAAGATGTTCATACCTGTAAAGTCCTGCATAACTAGAAAAATATGCCCTTAAGGCAATTAACAATCCGCAAACACCACAATTTTCAGTCAATTGCTGACACCTTTTTTTGGCTTGCAAAGCATAATCCAAGATCTGATTTACGCTAAGGCCCAGGGACTGGATTGTGTCTGGAAGCTCCTCTTTCATACAATTCAACGAGTTTAACTGTTTTATCAAATTTGTCTGCTCATATGTGGAGTATTTGCAGACATACACCACCATGTGATCATAAATTGCTTTCAACAATTGCTCAACCTTCTTTTCTGAAATTTATTATACAATAACATCCCCTTATTAGGCAATGAATTTTACCTTCATTGGAAGTCTGTTTAATAACATTAAACATATTTTCAGCAAATTGTTTTGTAACTTGCTTAACATCTTGTAAAAGTGACAGTTTATCAGGCACCTGTTTTAAAGCTGCATCAATGCATTCATTTAAGGAAGGATCTAAAGAACCCAGGACATCTATGTAAATCCCTATTAAAGTGTTAGTGGCATTTTCAGTACTAAACACTTGATTGAACCATTTGGTCTGTGTATGCCAATTAGAGACCAAAATATTGCAGTAGTTACAAAGCAATTGGGTGATGGTTTCATCCTGTTCAGTCTCAAGCAGGCTTCGCCATTTTTTCACTAAAACATCTCTGTGGCAATTATGGTAATATTTCATCAATTCAGGGACTCTTCTGATGCATGAAAAGATGTAAACAAATTTGGCAGATTGGTCTGAAAGGAAATTTTACTTATCATTAAATGAACACAGTTTAGGAAATACTTACCTGTATCTGAAGACGTGAAGGCTTGAACTATCACAGGACTAGCAATTGCTTCCAAGCGATTTTTTAACCCTTCCAATTGTAGCTTTCTATCCTCATAATCAGCCACATTTACCAGTAGTTTTAAGGAATTTTGCATTCCCAGGATTTTGTTTGAAATTGCTTCTATGTTCTTTGAGTCAAATATTTCTTCCAAATCATTTACTAAAATATTCTTATTGCAAAAATTGTGCTAAAAACCATTGAAACAAAACCTAATATTGTCCAATTGTCGCTCTCATGCAAGCCTTGCTTTGCTACTGTTAGTTTATTTTTCATTTTATCTAACTTCTCAATAGCATTGATACTCTTTTTTGTATCTTGCTCTATCTGAATAATTTCTTGCTTCACCTGCCCCATTTTCTCCTTTAAAACCAGAGCTTCCTGTTGTAGTAATTTGGCATCACGAATAATTTTTGGAAGAGATGCTAAAACCTGTTGACTGCTGTTTTCTAGAGAATTGTTCACTTGCTGGACATACAACTGAAGCTTCATCACTAGACCCATAGTGTAGTTGGCCTGCAATAAAGCTTGTTGTGTGTGTAAATACTTTAAAAATGAGAATTTACTTACGTCCTTTTTATCCTGTGTCTCTCCAGTTTTTAGGGTTTCGTTCACCCATTCTTTAATTTCGAAGTTGTCGTTTGAAAATGAACTAATGTCCTAGTAAGAGAAAAGTGGATGTTTTTCATTATTTGCTTCGGGAAAATGAAAAAATATTTAAAATAATGAAAATTTACCATTTTTGATGACGTTTTCGGCTCTAGTGTTTTGGCCTAAACGAAGGGGAGCGGGGCATATGCTTCCAACGTTGCCAAATAAGCAATTGATTTTAAGTAATTTCCTCTCCTTTTGGCAGCGTTTATTATTTTATTTTGAGATTTATTACTTTCCCCAAATATCGTGAATCTAAATTCAGAATGCGAATAAACTCCTTTTTTTGAAAATTGTAACGGTTAAAAAAAACATCTGGCAATAACGCATGTATTTGTCAGCTTCAAATTTGCCGTGTATTTATAACCTCAAATATGAAAATAAATTTAACAAACAAGTTCAGATATACTGAAGATATCTAGGAAAAAACTAAATTTACATTAAATTCATAGAAATTTACGTTAAAGAACTACAGTTTCGTTAGTATTTTAATCAAATTACCCGAAATGGAAACTCCGGAAACTATAATAAATACGGAAATCGAAAAACTCTCAATCCCAATTTTGGAAAGCATTTCCTCCGAAGAGATCCAGAAATTCCATCCCTATCATCAAAGATACTTCACAAACTGGTATTGCACTACATACAACACAGAATCAGAAAACCACGACATTATATTTCGAATCCACACAAATAAGTTAATCCTTATATCAATTGCCAAAGGCCATGATATCATTCGTCAAAAGAAAATCATAGAAAAAGTGGACTTTAGTGTTAATGGAAAGGACATGTCGGATATCAGTATATCAGGAAAGAAAAAGGCTGGCGCAAAGAAGCTTGCCAAAGACTCAGTGTTATGTTATATTAAGTGTAAAGACGATGACAAAAAATACCCTGTGAATACATGTATCTCTGCCTCGTTAATTGAAGTGAACCATCTTATAAATAAAAATCCCCAGCTGCTGGTAACAGATTATCAAAAATTGGGATACATTGCAGTTTTGAACCCTGAAAGATTCAGATCAAATGCAAATTTCATTGATAAATTGATTTCTAATTTAAAATTGCTTTCTGAGGATGAATATGAAAGTTATTTGAAATCCAAAGGTGCTTGATAATTCATAAGATAAAAATTTGTTATATTTTTTATATTGGCAGAAGGGAGAGGAATAATGAAATAGATATATCATTGATTGAATTTTTATTTCACTAACAATCAAGTATCATAGTAAATGAAGGTATTTAGCCATTGAAATTTTCAATATTTTATGAAGTAAAATTGTGTCTTCAATAAAGGTAAACACTCTGTAATTGCATATTGGAATAAAATACCAACAACTATGAATTAAAATAAGTCATTTAACAAAAAAAAACTTTTTTGCAACTATACATACTACCAGCTATATAGCTTTCTAATCATTCTAAAATTTAATACACTTTAATGTAAAGTACCATAAAATATCCAATTGCCATAAACGATCTTTGTGACTACTCCTAAAATTACAAAAATATCTATATAATTTGAGCTCTAAATGTACTTCAACTAACACCACATAAAATACTTAAAATGTGATATAACAATAGTTACATCACAATAGTACTTCACTGCACTTTAAACCAACTAAGTAAACCTTAAACCAAGATTATCATTAACGCGACAACTAAAATTGCCTAAAACCTCGTAATGCATCTACTCTGCAGAAGTTTAACACATATAACAATCTTGTCAGATAATACTTAATAATTGTACTTACTTCATATCAAATCATCTCCTACTTTAACAAAGTTATGGGCTAACAATTCCTCGGCAGACGCACGCTCTTTGGGGTTATGTTTGAAACACAAATCTAGGAAATCAAGTCCTTCATCTATCATGTCTTCTGGAGGGTCTGGACTCTGCCCCATGCCCACTTTGAACATGATTTGATAGTTTGAATCATACTGAGCCCAAGGACGCTACAAAAAAATCTCTATTATTAAGTGAAATGGCCAGTGGTATTTACACCGACCTTTGCAGAGGCCATTTCGATCACCACACATCCGACTGACCAAATATCAGCCGCCCGACCATGTCCTTCGTTCATGTTTTTGGTAAATACTTCCGGGGCCATGTATGCTGTAATAAATAAATATATAGTGAGTCGAACTAAATTAGTTTGTTATGTATTAGGTCTGAGTCAAATGGAGAAGTACAGAATCGGTTACCTGAGTAAAAAATATCAAAATTTTCAACAAAATGTTAAGAGATACATCAATTTTCAGAAACTATACGAGTTTTTCATGAAATACTCCCCCATTAGATCGACTCTGTATCTCTAGATAGTCTAGAATCCTAATGCAACTTTTAAACATTTTCAAAAGATTACCAACCCTGAGTTCCAACAAAACCCTGCAATTCTCCGGGCATTGTCGAGTTACTTTTAATCTTAGCGGCACATCCAAAATCACCAATTTTTAGACAATTTCCTTCAAGGGTGAGGAAAATATTTGCCGGCTTAATGTCTCTATGGACTATGCCATGTTCGTGCAGGCAAGCTACGCCACTCAACAACTGAAATGTATATTTCCGTACTAGCAGCTCGGGCAAACCATTTTCTGTGGCAATAATGAGGTTCTCTAAAGTGCCTTCAGCACAGAATTCCATGAATAATAGCATTTTATCCTAATAAAAGGTCGATTTTCATCAAGCAAAAGTTTAAGAATGATATGGAGTCTTACTATATAAACCTCAACGCCATAGTATTTCACCAAATTTTTATGAGTAATGCCTTCCAGTATTTTCATTTCGTCTGAAACCCGTTTTATAGTAACCGCATCGTTGTGTTGAAGGGGTATTTCCTTTACTGCCATCATTTCCCCTGTTTTGTTATTCACGGCTGTATAAACCTTGCCAAAACGGCCTTGGCCTAAAATAATAAATCGAAATCGAATCAATGTATTATCAGAGGGGAACAAAAAATACATGATGGAAACTTTTTGTACTATACGCCATTGGGAATTTCTCGAAATGTTTTGTTATATATTTGTTATTACCGATTTTAATTCCTCTTTGCCACGAAAATGTAACATTGCGCCTTCTAACATGGCTTTTTTTTTCTGTATTAAACTGAAGGATTTTGCCAATAAGATTGTCTCTATGTAGTTGCTCGTCAACTTTATTTTCCAGAGCTTCTATAGCCTCTTGCACCCGTTCTCCATACGACCTTGGCGGCAGCTTTATCCTTACCAAACTAGAATTTTTTTCGTCTTTTTTCAATCTGAAAATAATAGAAATTAATTAATTACCTAGAAAAACAAACACCCAATTTAATATTCTGCATTTACTCTTTCTAAATTATAATAGGGAACAAATAACTTACGTGGGGCTTGAAGTAAAACTACTGTTTATGTTGTCTAAAGAGTCACCACTAGGCGATTGTTGTTCCACACTGGTTTTTCTGCTGGGTCCCGATCTTTGGCTTTTATACGTGGGTCTCGGACTAGGAGATGAGCCCCTGGATTTCGATCTTATGTGTTCCAAAGACATTCTGGGAGAAGCAGAATGTGAATAGAAGCCACTTTCGGGTGTCGAAGGAGCGGTTGTGCCTGTCGATATGTATAATTTTGTCAGAGAACATTTGAAATTTTCAAGGAATTAAACGTATATAACATATATAAAAAGGGCAGAAATGAGGATCAACTAATAATTTTCCTACAAAGTTTAAAACAATATTTTTGAATTTAAAGAACACTTTTTTGCTTTACATTTTTTGCATTATGTTAATATCGTTTAGCTGAATTTTCTCCTCCGGAATTTCTGCTTCGTATCTCTAAACTAATCTGAGTTTTTCAAATATTAAAGGGACTATTTTATTGAGATTTGATTAATTGAGATTCCTAAACATATTTTCGAAGTACGGCTTTGTACACAAAAATTCTGCAATCACTCAAGTTACCTATTAAATGAGATATACATTCGTCCATACTCTTCTTCAGATCCTCGAACTCTTCTTCTGTTAAATGCTTTGTATTGGCTGGCTCACACACCGTAAGTAGAAATTCCATTCCTTGATTGGCCCATCTAGGCCTCATCCCTGAATCAAACATTAAATACAATATAGCAACTTTTTTTCAATATTTGATATCAAAATACCTCTACCCCTTTCGCACCTTTCCGTCACGAATAACATCCACAACTTGGCAAATTGGACCATGCTATAAACCAGTCTGGATCGAAATTCCTCGGGCAAACCGTCAGTCATTTCTTTATAAAACTGAAAAATTCTTAGTTATTTCATTTTTGTTTTGAATTAAATAGAGATTTACCTCGAAACCGAACCGATAAATCTGCATTAAAATCTCTCTAATCCGACTGCATAAAGCGTGCCTGTCAGCCTCATCGAAAGCGTCTATTGTAGTATAATCGAAAAAGCTTTGTACTTTGGCTATTGCCTTAGGTATTATACATTTAAATGCTACCACAGAATTCTGTAATTTTGTTTAAAATGTATTAGTATTAAACCCATTATTCAAGTACCTTTAAAAACACTGAGCTTTCGAAACTAATGTGCTTGTTACATGTTGATTTGAACATTTTTACGAAGGCCATTGTTTTCATGCTCATCTCCCGTTCATCGTTAAATAAGCTTTGTAACTCCCTGCAGACGTTGAACATCGTTTGTCTGCAAACAAACACCTTTTGACAACGCTTCAATCAGGTAACAAAACTTACTTCAAAGTATTCACATCTTCTTTGCTAATTTCATGCGAAAACTCGTCGATTTTTTCCAACAGTCTCAAAGCGCTTCGGTCCAATATACTTCCAAGAATATTTGCGTATTTGTTGCTTAGTAATTCGTTTCCGCTTTCAATGTACTTAACGATGGTTCTAGAGAAAATAAATTCTTCTTCTAGAAGGTTTTTTTGGAAGGTGTTGTGATGAAACAACACCCATTGTTCAAGATAATCGAGGTAGTCTTTGAAAACTTTGGTCATGCATTTTTCAAAGGTGCCAAGGATATCGCTATTACATTCGGGGAGAGCGTCCGTCCCGGATTTTACTGCCGCTATGTATTTGTCGATGCGCTCTCGTTCTGTTGCTGCTATTCTTAAACCTGTAAAAGGCATTTTGTAGCTGGGTCACGTTCTTCTCTAACATTATTAAACTTCTGAAAAACTCACCCTCTTTCAACTCTCGCATAAGCTGCCTCACACTGAGCGGAGATGGATTCTCTGGTTTTTGTTCCAACCTCATTTGCAAGTATTCCTTGATCACCTCCAGTGGCACACTGACTAGAAACAAAAACATTGACCGATATGAAGGCAAGTCCAAATTCTTGGCCTCAGGACTCCAACTGCCAAATCGAATCAGCTCCTCTTCTTGAGAGTCACAAACCACCTTTGAAAATATCTCCATGCTTTTAGGTTTATCCAAGGTAAGCTCTACCTTGTGCAGCACATTATTATGAAGCGCCTCCAAAAAGGTCAGACTTTTGTATAATGCCCTGGTTTTTAAAATGTTCTCGATATATCTTCGATAAGGAGAAATGTTATTATGGTCTTTCTTCGAGATTAACAGTGCCAAAGGCACTATGTTGTATTTGTCGTTTTTGATCAAAGCACTTGCGTCGCTTATCGACGACCCGACACTGTTATTGCTATCAGAAGATGAGCCTGACGACACGTCATCTGAAATTACAGTCCAGTTCCCTGATTTAGATTCCAGACATAGGACTAAACGAGCAAGGATGTTGAGTTTCAGTCTTTGCATTGCCGTCATGTTGAACCATAAACTTATGGCTTTTACCTATAAGCAAAGAAATACAGAGTGCTGAAAATCGTTTCTCTCAAATTTAAAATTGATTTTATTGTACGTACCCTAGACACAAACTCCGGACTATTGTATAACGGGTAGAGTTCTGCAAAAGCTTTCGATGACGGAAACAACGACTCTGCGTCCTCAAGTCGTTTCATCAAGCCCTCAATTTCCCTCAAAGCTTCGTTTTGAGCTTCCATACAAGAATAACAGTAAATAGAATTGCAGCCAGGGCAATCGTCTTCAACGCCACTATCGCTATTTTGCGAACTGTATTTTCTACTATGTCTAAAAGGTTTCGTTCATGCCACCCATAAATTACACAATCGTCAGAACTGACCTTTTAAACCTATAATTCATGATATTTTGTAACAAGGGTTCAACAGTTTCTCGAGCGGAGCAGAGATATTCATCCTCTTCGATTGGGGTGCGATCAGCATGGTATGCTTGCAATTCTAACCATATTAGATCCTTTAGCTCCGTTTGCCACAAAGATTCTTCCCTACTCATCTTTAAAAAAAATTTCAGTAAATCGGTGAACGCTGTTGAGTTATGGACACTAAAGCTATTAAAGTCGACAAAAACTCAATCAATATTATAACTAAGATAAAGCTTTATATTTATTATATTTAGGTTTAAAGTGGAGGATAGACACTATTTATGAGATTTAAAGTGATGTTGACGGGTTTAATGTCCTCTTAGTGGGGTCGTATGGTTTACATATAGGGATGATAGAAAATGGTATAGTAGTGCGGCTTGGGCTTGCTTTCCGAGTGATCTTAGCAGATAATAGATCATATAAAACTATATAATCGTGTTATTTTCTAAAGCCGATATCCTACAGGTTATGGGCCCAGGATACATCGCGTATAGCTAATTACCGTGTTTAACTTTTTTTTTTCTCTTTCGTTTCTTCTTTATTATATAGTGACAATGGAAAATTTAAGTCAAAAGAAACATTAAACCTTTTGATGGTGATAGATATGGTGTGTGGAAATTTAGACTAAGAGCATTGTTAAGTGAACTTAATGTACTAAAAGTGATTGACGAAGTGACTCCGGAACCACTGACCGATGAATGGACTAAAGCCGATTGTATCGCTAAAAACGCTATTGTGAAATATTTATCGGATTCTTTTCTCAGTTTCGTAAAACCCGAGAATAGTGCAAAAGACATTCTGTGTGACTTGGATGCTGTTTACGAACGGAAAAGTGTCGTCACCCGATTGGCTCTTAAAAAGAAATTACTGCAATTAAAGATTCAAGGCAATACACGGCTAATTAAACACTTCAAAACTTTTAAAGATTTAATTTCAGAATTATCAGCAGCAGGCATAAAATTAGAGGAGACAGATAAGGTATCCTACTTATTGCTAACTCTTCCAAAATCATACGATGGCGTAATAACTGCATTAGAGACATTATCGGAAGATAATCTGACACTAGCTTTCGTAAAAACAAGACTCCTGGACCATGAAGTCAAAATATCAAGTGAAAATAGGGATACCAGTGGAAAAGTTCTTAATGTTAACGTCAAAGACGTAACAAAAGGGAACTTTTGCCCAAAGAAGATATACTACCAAGGGCGACACAAAAATAAGCAGTTTAAAACCCAAAAGAATACTTTTGATAGTAGATGTTATCATTGTGGCCGAAAAGGTCACATTAGGAAGAACTGTTATTATTATAAAAGGATCTCGAAATACCAAAATATGGACAGAAGCAGAACAGTTCAGAATATACAATTATCCCAGCCATCGGCATCAAATACGGATAACACAACTGGTTTTGCTTTCATGGCTGGAGATTTTCAAAGAAAGGATGAAAAAGGATTAACGTTTCTACTAGATTCTGGAGCATCTGGCTATCTTGTAAACAGAGATGACTTGTTTGACAATTTTGTCCAGTTACAAGTGCCTATAAAAATTTCTGTAGCAAAAAATGGAACTTATATAAGTGCGACCAAAAGGGGTACAATTAAGGTGATCAGTAACATGGGTGTTCAAGGTATCCTGGACAATGTATTTCATTGTCCAGATGTTCTGCACAATTTGCTTTCCGTACGGAGAATGCAAGAATCTGGAATGACTATTACTTTTAATCAAAAGGGTGTAACTATAAACAAAGGTGGTAATACCATAATAAGGAGTAAGTCTTTGAACAATTTAATTGGCGTTGAGTTTATGGTCAATACTAATGCAATAAATGCTATTGCTCAAGCAAATTGCAGTTCAAATCTACATAATTATAAACTGTGGCATGAACGTTTAGGCCATATTGGAAAATATAAATTTTTAGAATTGAAAAACAAACAAATGGTCGAAGATATCTGTCAAATCGATCAAATTATACCAAATGACAATAGTTTATGTGAAGCGTGCATAAATGGCAAACAAGCACGTCTACCATTTCAAAAGGCAAAAGATAAAAGTCATGTAAAACGACCATTCATACGACGTTCATACGGATGTCTGCGGTCCAATCACTCCTACAACGGTTAATAAGAAAAATTATTTTGTTCTTTTCGTTGATCAATATACACATTATTGTGTTACATATTTAATTACACGAAAATCAGATGTATTTTCAATGTTTCGAGACTATGTTGCAAAAAGCGAAGTACATTTTAACTTAAAATTGAGTAATTTATATTGTGACAATGGAAGGGAATATTTATCCCTTGAAATGAAAGAGTATTGTGTACAAAAAGGCATTAGTTATCATTTGACAGTTCTACGAACCCCACAATTAAATGGTGTATCAGAACGTATGGTCAGGACAATAACTGAAAGGGCTCGCGCAATGATATTCGGTGCCAAGTTAAGCAAGACATTTTGGGGGGAAGCAGTTCTAACTGCAACATTCTTAATTAACTTAACACCTACTAAAGCTTTAAAACAATTCAAAACACCATATGAATTGTGGCATGGCAAAAGGCCGCAAATAAAATATTTAAAGGTTTTCGGTTCTACTGTTTATGTACATAACAAAACCAGAAAAACAAAATTTGAAGAGAAATCCTTGAAAGGTATTCTGGTTGGATATGAACCAAATGGTTACAAAGTGTGGGCCGTGGAAACTGAAAATTTTACTATAGCGAGGGATGTTATTGTGGATGAAACAAATTTTCTAGTCACAAGACCTCTTGGTAAATCTGAAGGGGTTAATTTGGAAACCTCTAATATGGGCAGTAGTAAAGCTGACTCGAAATCTGATAGTATTAAATCAGATATATTAGAATTCAGGTTAGGGGCAAAACCTAATAAAATGGTTAAATTAGGTGAAGATACTGATAAATCAGGTAAAGAAACTGATAAATCTGTAATTGAAACAGATAATTCGAACAATAATAAATCTGTCGTTGAAGCAGATAAACCCTCTGAGCCTTTATTTTTACCTGGAAATACTCATTACAAATTGTCGTTGTCTTCTGAACCCAGAAGGAGTGATAGGATTAAAGATCTCCCACCTATTTCTAACAACGAAGATAGTCTCTTAAATGATTGTCTTTTGTGTGCTCAGTCTATAATGTGTAAAATTCCTACTTCATATCAAGACATTGAAAGTTGTGATGATAAAATTAAGTGGGAACAAGCAATTCAAGATGAACTAAATTCACTTTTAATTAATAATACTTAGTCTATAGTATCAAAATCTGACAATAAAAACATAGTCGACTGTAAATGGGTATTTACTCTTAAGAATTACGAATTTGGAAACCCATCAAAATACAAAGCTCGACTTGTGGCTCGAGGTTTTAGTCAGGAATATTTAAAAGATTATAATGAGACATTTTCACCAGTTGCAAGAATTTCAAGCTTAAGGTTCATCATTGCTTTTTCAAATCAGTTTAATCTTTTAATCCATCATATGGATATAAAAACTGCTTTTCTCAATGGAGAACTAAAAGAAGAAATTTATATGAAAATTTCCGAAGGTGTCACGAGTGAGCCTAACCAAGTATGTAAATTAAATAAGGCTCTATATGGATTAAAACAATCTGCAAGATGTTGGTTCGAAGTCTTTGAAAGGACTCTTAAAGAAAAGGGTTTTAAAAATTCCCTAGTTGATCGTTGCATTTATATTTTAGATAATAAAGATATTTCTAAAAATATCTATGTTGTACTTTACGTGGATGATGTTGTCATTGCCACAGCTAATAATGAAATAATGCAAAACTTTAAAAACTATTTAGCAAATAAATTTCATATGGTAGATTTAAAAGACATTAAGCTGTTCTTAGGTATTAAAATTGAAAGAACAGATAATATGATAACTTTGAGTTAATCTGCGTACATAAAAACAATTTTAAACAAATTTAAAATGTATGATTGCAAACCTGCTAGTACACCTATACCAAGTAAATTAAATTATACAGCATTAAATTCTGAAGTAAAATATGATAGCCCTTGTCGAAGCCTCATCGGCTGTTTAATGTATGTGATGTTGTGTACTCGACCTGATCTAAGCACAGCTGTTAATATTTTGAGTAGATATCAAAATAAAAATAATAAAGAACTCTGGCAAAGTTTAAAAGGAATTCTTAGGTATTTTAAGGCTTCAATGGATTTAAAGTTACCTTACAGCCGAGGAAATTTTGATAATATTTTGTGTGGTTATGTTGACTCCGATTGGGGGGATGATGATGACAAAGACAGGAAAAGTACAACCGGTTATTTATTTAAACTATTTGATCATAGTGTAATATGTTGGAATACTAGAAGACAGAGTTCAGTAGCAGCTTCGTCTACTGAAGCTGAATACATGGCTCTATTTGAAGCTGTCAAAGAGGCACTTTGGTTAAAGTCATTAGCAACCAGTATTAACTTAAATATTATTGAGCCAATTTTAATTTATGAAGATAATAATGGTTGTATTAGTATTGCAAATAATCCAACTGGTCACAAAAGATCAAAGCACATAAGTGTAAAGTACCATTTCTCTCGAGAACAGATAGAAAAAGGTGTAATAAAACTGGAATATCTTTCCACAGATAACCAGATAGCAGACATATTGACTAAACCACTACCAACAGTCAAATTTCAAAGGCTCAGAGAAGAACTAGGTCTAGTAGATTTTAATAACTAAATGGCTGGATTAGGTTTTTCTGGGTTTTCCCTAATCTTTTACAACGAATGTTGGGCCATTACTGTAACTTTTCCCAGAAAACACAAGGAAAGTTTGACTATTAATCATACTACTATACCATCAGTACATATTAAGGATAGATCTATTTTGTTATATAGTTTATTTTAGTTATAAAACTATTAAAAAAAAAAAAGATTGAATTTTTGAGGGGGCGTGTTGAGTTATGGACACTAAAGCTATTAAAGTCGACAAAAACTCAATCAATATTATAACTAAAATAAAGCTTTAGATTTATTATATTTAGGTTTAAAGTGGAGAATAGACACTATTTATGAGATTTAAGGTGATGTTGACGGGTTTAATGTCCCCTTAGTGGGGTCGTATGGTTTACATATAGGGATGATAGAAAATGGTATAGTAGTGCGTCTTGGGCTTGCTTTCCGAGTGGTCTTAGCAGATAATAGATCATATAAAACTATATAATCGTGTTATTTTCTAAAGCCGATATCCTACAAACGCAAACATTCAATGGTAATAAAAATACTAACTCCTCTTCTAGGATTCTTTTCCTCCTTTCCAACCCCCATCCTAATCAACATACTTAAAGTCCGAAAAAAATCAACACGACTTTGAGGACATTCCACAGTTGCAACCTCCTTATTTATACCTTGCTCTTCATCCTCAATTTTGCCCTCGATTTGTTTGTGGCAAGGCAAAGTTCGACCCATTAAACACATGAACCTGCAGAATTCTATTTTAAGTACTCAAACTGTTGACAATTTTTAAGTTTTACCTTTTGCAACTTTCAATTGAATAGCTAGGCGTTTTGGGCCCCCCACCATGGTGCCACCCACCAGGTTTGCGGGGAGGCACCGCAGCCGCTTGGGCGCTTGCTATATCCAGTTTTAAGTCTCTTTCGGAACCTCGTAGGAGTTTTAAATGGCGTTTGTTAGTCCTTTTGCTTCCACCTAGGATGAAAAAATTGGAATAATAAGAATAGGGAAAAAATGCTTCTTCACTGTGAAATAACTTTATCCTGATTTAAAAAGAGGAAGATAATTAATGTTGTGACTCTTCCGCTTTTCTATAAATCAATAATACCAAATTACTGAAGAGCAAGCGCCAGGCTCATGTTTAAATATTAACCACGGCATTTCTAAATTGAGCTTTAAATTGAGAAAGGACACACTATTAATAGCAAAAGCTTTCAGTCCGCTTTATTATGAATTCAAGTTTCATTATTGATTTTTTTAAATTTAAGAACGCCTGTAAATTATAACTGAAACCGTGTAAGGAATTAGTATCATTGCAGCTTACCTTGTTCTGAATCTGATTTATCAGTATTAGCTATGAATTCATCATACATTGAACTTTCTGTATTTCTTCGCACTAATGGACTTCGTCCCTTTTGGCCTCTTGATGGGGCCATGTCGGACCTGAATAATAGCCCTATGTGAAAATGGCACCAAATGTACCTTTATTCTACATTATTAAGTTCGATTTTTTAATTCCAAATTTAGGAAACTTGTCTATAATGGTATTGCCTTTGCAACTTCCATTACAAGCAAATAGAAATTATATGTAAGTATAAAGATAACCAACAGGCTATTATTAATTCAATATAATGATACACTAGTAATGGGTAAGTAAAGTCCCTTGCTCTTCTAATATAATAATTGAGACATTAAGCTTTTAACGCAGGTGACGAGTGTATCAAAAAATTCCAGGTCAAGAATGATTCAAAACAAATTTTGTTTACTGGCATATACGTCATATTGCATGCGTAGCGTAGTCAAGTTCAGTTTTACATTGGACTTTCACACTGACTCATTTCCCTCATAAATAATTACTTTTTTTTTCCCACATCACTCTCTCTGACCAGCAATTTTTGATATGCCCTTTATTTAAGTATAAATCCTTATCCAAGCCAAGTATTATTGGAGAAATTAAATATCTTTCTTTTAAAAAGTTCTGCCAGTACACATTCAGTATGAGATAGCTTTGGAATAAAGAATTAGGTATTATACAAAATTTATCTGTTCCCGAGAAACTCTTGGGAACAGATAAATTAAATCTTCGATTCTTATCAGTCTTTACTAGTTATGTAACTACCAACTACATGGTGGTAGCCCAACTTCAAGGAACATTTAAATACAGGTCATATAGTGCATGTGTGTGGCTTCCAGTATGATTTTTAAGCTTATAAGAGTACTGTTGATAATTTTTTCCCTTGCCTTGATGATCCCTACATTGGCCTTCAATCAGAAGAGTTTGTGGCAGTTGTTTTGGGCCTTGTCTAAAGCATTCAAATTTGTGTCATCAGGCAATATTGGGAAAGCTGTAGAATTATAGCTTTAAGGATCTAACGATATATGGTGAATCACAGTTAATGAGGTTTTAAAGAGTCTGCAGATGATGGTAGGGTTAATATATGTATTTTACAGAGAGTTTTGGGAGTTCTAGTTTCTTCTATATGCATGTTAATGATTTCCTTTTTTTAAAGTTTATGTTAACTACATCACTGAGTTGATATCAACATGTAATCTCTGTACTATTCTTGAACTTAAAATTTCAAATGTATACAACTAAGAGACAGCAGATAGTTGGGTAAGTGATTGACAAAGGTTGAGTAACTTTATGAAAAAAAACCAAAGGAGGATAGTTAAAAGAAGGTTATAAAACATTCAAGTTTCAATGGTAAGTTCTCGACAAAGGAATACTTATTTATTTGTCTGCGTTTGCTAAGAGTTTCTGAATGATCTTACCCTGAATATCTTTGTTTTTTTTCTCGAGTCTTCCTGGATATTTTCGTTCTAGGAGGCGTTTTTCCATAAATGTCCCATACACTGATATCTTCATTTGGACTTAGATCTTCCTCCATGGCAGTTTTTTTTTATTTTTTACAAGTTATGATGATTACATACATTTTAGCTGAATTGTGCTGGTAATGAAGGGTTGGGAAAAATTACGAAATTTACCACTTGAAGATCGATACCTTGTTTTTGCAATTTAGATAATATGAATGTATTTACAAATGACACTAACACTTTTTTACTTTTGAAATTATGGAGATTAATCACCAATATTGGAGATAAGCCGATTTCCATTAAAAAAGTTTTCCACGAATTCAGACTTTCCACATTTGCAACCAAAACAAAACAAAAAACAAACTTCAAAAATGGCATTTAGATGCGTCATTGGAACATTTATCTAAGAACTTTAGGAGTACGTAAAGTAAGGACAAAACACCAAATGAGAGTAAATTACTACGAACAATAGGAAAATATTAAATTTGTTGGAACGAGTACGGAAATAGGATTCACATTTTGTTAATAGTTGATGCCATTAATAATTAAATAATTTTTCTATAAAAGGAATGGAGTATCTAGAACTCATTTGAGAACTTTATTCAACGGCGTGTAAGACATTTTTCTAGTAAAACAACGGATGTCATATGTTTTTGTTTAAACGTTAATCATTGCCATTTTTTAATTCACCCTTAATGGCAAAAAAAATAATGCGTATATCTAACAAACCTTAGTAAATTTAAGACTTCACACATCTCTTTTCTCGCTTAAAACAGTTTTAATCAATGCAATAATGTTTGGAATAGCTGAAGACAAAGTGCCTGACGTATTAAAAGACGAAAGTCGTCTTAACGTCCTCTTCGCTCCCTTAAGAAATAGAAGTGTCAATCCCAAAGACTGGCAGGACAAGATCTCCACTTGGAAGTCCATAATCAAAGTGTACTGCGAAGCCAATAATGAGTTTTCCTTAACTTTGTCGTTATTAAATGAAACGTTTGTTCGGCATGGAAGATCTCCTCCTTGTATTGGAGAAGTCTTGAACGATATGATACAGAATAAAGAAGTGGAAATCATGGAAGTGTTCCTAAAGAAGGCTGCGCATACTTGGAGTGGTTGGCTAACAGACATTGTCATTAAAAGGCCTTTAAGTTGGTCTTACAACACCATGAAGAAGACTATATTTCCATCTATGAATGGGAAATACATTCACTTGGAAGTGGTTAGAAAAAAAAGCACTGAATTGTTGTCTATAATCCCTGAGAACTGCAAGAACAAGGTTTTAAGCCTCAAAGAACTTTTAACCATTCTTAGTGATAATAAAAATGTCCCAAGTGTTGAAAATTTAAAGTTGCTGCTGCATTATTTAGAAAATCAACAGCAAATTGCTGTGAAGGTATTAGCAAATTATAATGTGAACAATGAGCAAGATACATTATTACTAAAAATTGGAGATGGTGTCACAGTGGCTCCAATTACAGATATAGATGTAGGAATTCATACCTTGGAACAAAATGAGAAAGTGATTTCTAAACATGTTGAGAATTTGGAAAATCAAATTGATACCTGTATTGAGGAAGCAAAAAATAACTTGAAGAAGAAACATAAACAGTTGGTAAGCAAAATGGTATTTTTTTGATCCACAATACTTTCAATAACGGTAGTGTTGATTGACACAATTGGTGAATTAAATTGTAAATTGAATTCTTACCTCTTCTCACTTCTTATTATACTGTGATGAGATAAATGATATCTCAGATAATAAGTAGGATAGGTTGTCCCTAGCTATTTTTGTAAAATTTTATTCCCTATTTATTTTTTGCTTTAGAAGATAAATAAAATGTCAAAATAAATATACTATGTGTTTCTCAATTACATAAACTTTTAACAGCTGTTGAATAAGGTTGCCTGTGTCCTTTTAGGCCAAAAGTTGCCTAGTCAAAAAACACCAATTAGAAAAACAGTTAGAAAAGAAAGTTAGCGCTTTGCACAACATACAGAACTGCTTGCAACAACTTGAAGGGACTCATACCAATGCCCATGTGTGGGAAGCTTACAAGAATGCCTTAGATGCCTTTAATGCCACTTACAAAAGCACAGGAATTAGCGAAGAGGCAGTGGATGATACCATGCTAAAACTTGGGGAAGCATTGGATATTCATGAAGATATTCAATCTGCATTAGTACGATCTCCTACAGTAGAAGAAGACACCACAGCATTGGAGCAAGAATTAGAAGACCTTATGAAGTCAGATTATCTGGATCAAGATCAACCTCCACCCAATGATAACAGTGGCAGAACTGATGATCTTGATAAGAGTTTTGCAAAATTGAGCATTAATTTGCCTAAGGTTCCAGAGAGTAGTCCTGATGTATCATTACATGAAGCTTTTGATTACATTTAATGATAGGTGTACAGGTTTTTGAAATGACTTATTTCTTATGCCTTTTAAATAAGTATGTTGTTTTATGACCAAATATTTAAAATAATTGATAATTTCTATTACTATTTATTGTTAATTTTTTAAACAAATCTTTATTGGGAAGAAATAAAAAAGGCATGACATTTTAAATATTTTATTTTACAAGGTTTATTTTTTCTGCCCTTATCCTTTTTGCTCACTAGAGCCCAACACATAATTTTCATATGGTTGTTCCTTAGCTGCTTTATGCTGTTCTACCCACTTTTCTGGTTGCTTATTCTTGTACATCTAGAACGTTTTTTAAAATTTTACTTACAAATTAATCAGTCACAAAATAACGTCCTTACCTCACAAACAAAGTTTAAGACAGCCATTTTTGAGATCTCTTTTTCAGCCCTCATCCCCCATTTAAAAATAGATTTTTTAGTAATACTATCAATCTCCACAATCAAATATTGCTCTTTGACCATAACTTTATTAATATAGTCTTTAACTTGCCCAAACAATGGATGCTTCAAAGTAACATCAATGCCACAGTTATTTAAAAATGCATAGAGAGAAGCTATAAAAATTACTACAGTTGCAGATTTATTGCCATACATGATTTGAACTTACTATCAGACACATTGTTGTTGGACATAAAGATATGGGATAGAACAAGAAGTATTAAAACTCTATGAATATCATCAAGATTTTCTTCTGTTTCTGATGAATCCTTAATATAAGGAAGTATGGTACTTAGAATATAGTACTTCTCTTTGCTGTTACCTTTATCGCACAATATCAGATTATATCCATATACCTGAAGAATGCAAGTAATATCAGTAGACACCTAATTGTATAGTGTAATTTTTAATATGAATAATAAATAGTTAAGAATTAAGACTACCAATTCAAGATACTTCAATGTTGGAATACTCACATTTCTTAAGATGTCTTGGGCTTTCTCAATGATCTTGTTATAGTTTCCTCCACTTTTATGGATAACATTTCGATTTAGCTCTGCTTTGGAAATGATTAAATGATCTCCGGTTCGACAAATAAGGTATCTGACAACTTCATTGGCCACCTCTTGTGTGTCTACAGTCTCCTTGGGGGACTGAGATTGGTTGTTCTGAGTTCGGTTACCACTTCTTCTCTGGGACATTACTGGACCTCAATTCAAGAAAAAACAATAACTATTTCTGAAAGCGTGATTGACTACCAAAAGCGTAAATTCTTATCTAATTTAATGAAGCTTTTGAATTTTTTTAAAGAGATTTAAAAACAATATTGATTGAGGTTAGAAATTTGAAAATTTCCTTGTTAACGTCACAGCATGCGGTTGTTCTTATGTTTTCTCATTGTTTCGACAAGGATAGAGCAATCTGTCACAATTATTCTTTTTAAACTGCATGCCTGCTTTCCGCATTTACCAAGCCACTTTATTGGAGCTGACAACTATGTCTGACACAGTGTTGCATCTGTCCTGAAATTTTACATATATAATTCACGTTCTTAAGTGATTTAGAGGAATAATTACAATAATTTCAATTACATGATGTGTATATGTGTATCTACTTTAAGTATATTTAATACATAATCCACATGTATAACTATATGCTATATTACTAATCACTAAGGTATAAATATAGACTTACACCTGGTTGGATTATGCCATATGGAGTATTATAAATCAGCGTCCAAGCTGGGAATTAAGGGATTTAAGGGACAATATAAATCATACAGATTTTTTTAAGTCAACAGGGAAGTATAGCTTCTGTTCAAATCTAAAACAACTCATGTAATACCCCATGATTAATGGTTTTACCAATAGTACAGTTTATGCACTTGCCACCCTCTAAGCCATACGCCCTTGTTGAAAAGGATATATTAAGGATTAAAAGAAGTTTAGGGACTTCCATACCTTCAATCATCTAATAATTTTTTCGTTGTCGGAGTGAATTCAATTACGATTTTCATGGAAAATTGATACTAACAATTGAAGGGGCATTAGTAGTTTTTTTCATGATCCATCGAGCAGCCTCCCTTATGTGCCATTACCGACGAGGTGGATAATAGAAGCACGTGTGATAGTGTGAAATTCAATTGTGTCCGGGCATCATTACAAGTGTTAAGGGCGCCAAAGAGGGGTTAGTTCGAGGCAAATAGGGCACAGTCGGATTAGTTTTTAATCTCGTTATTTCTCCTTTAGAAATTGATGTTAACTAGATGAACGAGGGAATAGATCCATTTGAGCATAGAGGCACCTCTTCCAGACCAAAATCTAAATTTAGCCATCGGTTGTTTCAAGAAATGGTTATTAATACCATGAAATATGGCACTTTTATCCCTGGATATAAACAGACGGTGTCTGTATTGTTATTTTCGTGCTCCCTGGGTGCAACAGAGGGGCGCTTTTAATTGGTCAGGTCCCATCCCTTTTTGTCGGGCTGACTGGAGCCGTTTAAAGGGATTACCCTAACATGATTTGTTATCGCCTTTATCCATTGGGTGTTTAGGGGATTAAACAGGTGTCGTGCAATTGGTTTGGAATTGAAACAACTTTAAATTTACGTAATCTTCTGGCAAAAAAGTTCTAATAATTCATGGAAGCACTGATTTCAGAAGCACCCTAAGTCCGTTTTTTGACATAGTTAAGTTAGACACGGGATGAAGCCGAGTCAATTCAAAAACAAAGCTGTTTGTGAGTCAAAGTCAAAAATGTTGTAGCCAAAGAATTCATCGCAGGATTGCGCATTAATTTATTTCCTTTGCTATTATCACTGATAATGAACACTGAGTTTCCAGAACATTTTTTTATACCCGGTGAAAAAGTTCCAATTTCTTCAAAAATTACCATTATCGTATACAGGTGCCACCAGTTCGAGTCGGAACATAGGAATTGCGCAAGTGGGAGAAGGACCGCATAAGGTTTAGTATGCCTGAGACAAAGATCAACGAAGTGGGTTGAGAGCTGGCGCCTAAAGTGGGCGGAGTTAGTCCAGATCCAGTTGCCAGATGTTTCACCGTTTCAGAATTTTTACTGACAAGTTCTCTAATAGTGATTTAGTATTAGTGGATTAAATTAATTTCAAATTTTTCCTTATTCATAAATTATTGTATATCTTCCCATTATAGCATGACTTAGGTGCGTCATTGACGAATTCGATGGTTAGAATTCGCTGATATTTCTTTATGATCTTTTGGTGGGCCTAAACTGCCAACACTGGCTGTAGTAGAAATAGAATAATAACGAGAATTAAACAAATTTATCAGTGCAGGTAAAGCATGTAAAAAATTTCGATTTTAACGAGCGGAGTTAAGATGTTTATGTTTTTTTATTTGTTTACATCAACGCTTTTTGCTCTGATATTTGAAAAAAATTCTATCGCTACGAAGGCCGCGGAATCGATACTAATCTAAACACCGAAGTGGAGACGCCGGCGGTACTGACTCCACCCATTTAGTCGTCGGTCCTTGTCGGACGCATTAAACTTTGTGCGATCCTTCTCCCACTTGCACAACTCCTACGTTTCCACTTGAACTGGTGATATCTGTATACTATATACATATATGTACATGCATTAACAATATTTTGCTGTAGTTTCTTTCCGGTTTCTCTTTTTGTTATAAAATCTTCATAAACATAGCAGAGTTGTTCGACTTTTGATGCAGAAATAACCCAAGTCCATGCGAAATTTAACCTTCTGGCATTTTTTAACATGCGAACTTCATGCATTCTCTCATACTGTATAAGTTAGTATGTTGTATATTGCAGTCAGTTTTTAAGTTGATAAAAACAGGGTTTAGAAAATCAAATGATTTTTTTGTTGTTATCTCAAAAATTGCTATTTGTGACTTAGGGTGTTCTACAATCAATGATTAAATTATTACCAGCGATGCTGCTCAGATTCAAATGTACTCACACCTAGTTGTGCACCGGGTAACTACCACATATTTTATTCTGCAATAAGCAGACAAATAATGCAAATCGCCATCCAGAAATATTTCCTGTGGCGCATAGTCGGTATTCCCTCGGGATGCAGATTTACGGGCGAGGTCCCAGATGTTCGGGAAGGCCAGTTATTTAATTTGACGGTTAAACAGCTTGGAGCCAGAAGCGCCTGGAAATTCTTGTGTATCCAGCTTTCGCCTGTTTTCATGGAAAGCAAAGGGGTTTTCTAAGTATTAGGATATGGTTAACTACACAGGACACGAGGAGTTAGTTGTTGTATTGGGGAAATGTTCAAATTATAACCATTTTCCAGATGTCTAATCTTCCCACAACAGATAAATATTGCAAAGTTTAAAAAGGACACAAAGCCGGCAAATTTATAATGGAACACCCTGTAAAAACTGAATAGACCTTTATTTTAAATTTCGAAAATATATAACATAATGACATTTGATTTAGCTGTTTCGCGACATTTGCGTTTAAAAATCTGGATATTTTTACAAATTGCAGTTGCCATGAATAAACAAATGGATTGATCGTCATTAGTAATTATTATTTTCATCTTGAAAAAGTTTAAACATTGCCGATTGCAAATGATTCTATAGAAAGAAAGAAATCAAGTGGGGTCAGATCTGGAGATCTAGGTGGCCGTTCAATAGTTCTTCTCCTACCAATCCACTTTCTTAGATAATGATAATCCTACCACTCTCTCACTGAACGTACACAATGAGGTGTTACTCCGTCTTGTTGCAAGTGCGACAAATGTTTATTTAAAGTAAGATTTCTATTGACGTTCTTTTAGTTTTCCACTTCATAAATTATAAGAGGCTTTATACTTGTATCTATCATCTATCAAACTTCACCATTTAAATTTCCATCTATGAAGAGAATCAATGATGGCATCATTCAATATGCTCGCCCAAACGTATATTTTTTCAGAACATTTTGCACGCCCTCCTCTAACTATATAAATATGTGAGGATAAAGGTCTTTGCCATTTATGTAGAAAGTACATTTATTACTAAAGCAGTTATTTTTTATTAACTGGAAGTGAGAAATAATCTTGTTAGTCATAATTTCGCAGAACTCAATACGTCTCTTGGGGTCATCATCCTCTAATTCTTGGGTTGTAGTTTGTTTTGCCAAATTTTCATATTGTCAACAGTTAGAGCAATATTAAATGCTCTTCGTTTTTAAATTGTCGCTCTATACATATAATCAAAATATAATATAACAACAAATAAAGCACTAGCAAACACCATTTTCTGACTATATTAGGCGCACACCTATGACTTAACGTAAGGTAAGTCACTAAGTATACCAGAGGTGTACGAGGTGTGAAAAGTGTCCGCTTTACCTTATTTTATCATAGATGTATTGCAACGTATTTAAGATTTATTTCCGGTTCCTAAACTATATACAAAGCACATACTCGCCCATTCAATCAGATTTCGTTTTGCAAATAAACTGTGCCCTAAAAAAAGTAGCAATGCCAAATTGGTACACAAAACACTCCAAGTAATGGCCATGATCTAAAGCAAATATTACAACATTATTCATCACATTTATAACTTAGGAAAATACTAAGTGTGATTTTCATAAAATTTTTGTTTATACAGCGGGTACATTATAAGAATTTGTAAGAGGACTTTTGATAACAGTTAAGGTATCTAACCATGATATAAGTAGTTCTATTACGCAATAATTCAATATTTTTTGCGAATTTGAACGAGTTTCAACTAAATTTTGCTGTTGTGTCCAAAGATCCTTCAGATCGCAAACCGTCCGTCTTTTCTATAATAGTTAGAGGTCTCCAGTTCGACCCTGGACGAATATTATATAATAATAAAATGATACGAAAGCAAAGCGTTTCTAGTAAGTGCATTGAGTATAGCATAAATTAAGTTTTTAGCATCAGGGAAGAAATGTATCAAAAACCCGTCTCTCTTTCAATTTAATTAATTACTCGCATTTTTTGCAGCAATGCTGACTACTTTTATCACATAATAGCTATTTATATAAGCAGTTAGGAAATGCATTATTTTGTGTACTGAGTGGTGAAAGCTATAATTGTAGGAATGTGAATTGTTGATAAGCAGAAAATGTATTATTTCCGAAATAAATAGCTCAGAAAATGAAAATAAAAAATTTGTATAAAAACATATTTAAAAACACAAATATTATCAACCATTCGATATTGCACTAAATTTAAAGAAAAATCTGTAGTTTTGCCCGCTTAAACCCTCATTAGCCCCCACTATTCGGATTGACCTATGACTCAATTCAATTATTACATGTTGCGTACTATATGACCATTTTTGTCTAGTACACACTCCTAAATCAAGGCAGAAGATATAACGTCCATGTACACTGCATCCAAAATCTACTTGACTATGTAGCTACAGTGACGTAATCATTGTCAAAGCTTTCGTCTTCTTCTAAGCTCATATAATGAACAAAGGCGACTATATGAAAAAGGATAGACAGGCTAATTATAATATGGTGTCATTGACACAGGGGTACGAAATGATAATTTTAATAGTAAAAGCAGCAAATTTTCTTGTGGGTAGAGAAATAAAGACTCGTGCTTTAACATCTTGAAGGCCGTTAGAGATACTTCAACCGAAGGGTGATTTATGCGATTACTCATTAATTCGTAAAGAGCCAACTTACTACCAAAAGAAACAGACAAACAAACCACCCCCTTTACCACAACATGCACCCGGACAAAGCTACAAAAGACGCCGTCAACCCTTTGTATGTAAGAACAATATTGCGTAAGCAGCCCTTTGTGAAGGGTTTACGCGTGCGGTGGCCTTTCAAATGAAAAGTCATAAAGTTTTGATTGATTAAACGATGGCAGGAAATAACATGTCCACGTTCAATAATTTTAAACAGCCTTTCATGCCACTGGCCAGTTTCCGACCTGCCACTTTCCTGATAACAGTTCTGAATTTAGAGCCTTTAGGATTTTCAAACTCCTTGCAACTTTGGTAGCAAGATCATTTCCATTTGAAGTGGGAAAAAAATGTTAAATGTTATGCTCTGACTTCGTAGTTACGGTGGAAATTGCTAAATCGACCAATGATCTACTTTGATTTGGGCATTTCTATGGAGATTATCATGCTGGCAAAGTTACCAGGAGTCTGAAAAATTGGGTTTAAGATCTGGTTGGTGTTGAAAAGCTAAGTCTAGATAACTTTATCGAGGGGACGATGTCCATATAAACGATGAAATGAGGTAATTGGTTAGTTTCTTGGTTTCCATGGAAATTATCTTCCAGGTAAAGTTGCTAGTATAATTAACTAGTGGCTATAGAAAGGTAGTTAAGGTCTTTTTAGCCATTGATGAATTACGCGTGCAATAATTATAACCAGCATTAACAGTAACTAACCTGGGGGGGATTATAACTTCACTGGAAACTGATTGGCTGCATTTTTCCATTGAACCTAACGTCCAGGGAAATTTGCCAGAAGGCTCATAGTCTAAATTATATCACATTTTGTCAAAATTTTCTTAGCATTTTACTATTTTACCTTGCCCATTCTCCCAATCAAGAATCATTATTGACGGAACACACCGCACAAAAAACTACCCTTAAAATTGTCATCTGAAACTCCACCTCTTTGGCGAAATATTAACAGCGACTACAAAGGGAACTATTGATTAGGGGAGGATTTTACACCAGGCTAAAATGCCATTGGACTTGGGGGTGTGTTTTGGGCCTGGAGAGAACTTGTGAAATCTGCCCTTATCGCTGATTTAGATCTCAGTTTGGGTTCGCAAGTTTGCCTGTCGAGGTGGATCTGAGGGTGAAATTTGTAAAGTGGTGAAACCAGAAATTGTTTTCGGTTTGTGGATTGAATTGAGGTAGGTAGTTCAACTAGTAGTAAGTTTTGAGTGAAAGGGAGAGTAATATTCTTTTAAGTGGCTCTAAATTAAGAGTTTTGTTGAATTTTGAAATTTTATCTGAACTCGTTCACCTCTAGCAGGGTCAATTGGCCAAAGGTTATTTTATTTTGGGACTTCCTTCAGATTTTTCGTAAGGAAATTTCTGAAAATATAGGGGGAAATAAGAAGGAAAATTACTCAAACTATAGGAAAATGATTAAAAAACGAAAAATTTCATTTGAAGCGGTTCGCCCTGTAATTAAATTTTAGTAGACATTGGTTGCGACTTTTGATAAGCGCTGTATACAAAATGATTTCTTTAATTTTACGAGAAAAAGAATTGAGCCTTTCCTAAACTTTAACACCTTTTTCTTGGTTGGAAAACTCTTGCAATTCTAATTTTTTCATTCTTCTAATATCGCCTAGGTAAGTTATTAAATAGTCAAAAAATATAGTCAAGAATCTGCACTTTCCTGAAATACTTCGCTCCACATTCTATAGTTAAATAACTGAGCTTTCCGGGTTGGTTCAATCTCTGTTTAATTAATACGAAGCTTTTGATAATTTCCAAAACAATTTTGGCATTTTAAATTAACCGGGATCGCTCTGAGAAGGAAGCGAATGAGATATTTGACGATGCCAAAAATTTCTTATCAAGAGGGAAATACTTTGACGGATTCAAATATAACTGAAATTTCTGAGAACTCGAGTTGACGTTGATAAGATTTTTCAAAAGATATAATTTTTCTTTAATTAAGAGATCGTTCTTGACACACCCAACGTTCTTTCCTGCAGTTTGCACTAACTGAAATCGCTCTGAGAAGGACGCGAATCAGATATTTGACAATGTCAAAAAGTTGTTATTAAGAGGGCAGTATTTTGACAGATTGAGATAGAACTGAGATTTTTGACAATCTCAATTGAACGGCAATGACGTTGTTTAACAACTTCGAAAGATACTTAAGAAATATTTTGACAATTAAGACGTAGTTCAAGTTTCAGAGAACCTATGCCGACGCCAAAAAAACACTGTTGGTTCTCTTCCTTGCCACTTCACCCTTACATTACCTCCAAGGCTCTGTCCAGGCTCAATTTTCAGCAACTGCTCGTAGAAATTGATGCTCCCCATATATTTCCCCTTGCACCTCCAATCTGAAATACTCACACAAATCTGCAATTACTCCTTTCCCCTTCCTTCCTTCATGATTGTGGTGATACTATCAGTATACTGCAATACCTAATAATTTATTCACTGCTCACCATCATATTTTCATAAACTTTGACAGGACGCAATCGATATTTGATGAATAATTTACAAAACACCCCCAAATCGAAACATATAAGGCCACTTTCCGCGAATTGAACGGGGACCTGCGGCTCCCCAGGGGGAACGTTGTCGCAGCTCGGGCGTCGGGGGGCCGCGTGCCTCAAGTTAACACCCCCAAATTACAATCATATCAATCGTGAGGAAAATTGTAATTTGATTACTGCAGCGCGGTCGTCGATTGTGTGGGAAAATAATTGTGTTGTGGAACATGATGGGGCCTTACTTGAGCATTTTCAATGCATTATTTATCGGCAACTTATTAAAATACAATTTCCTTTTATTTCAGGGCAAAATTAGGATCTTAGAGAGCTTGTACTCGCCCTCCAACTCCTGCGATAATGACATGATGAACATGGAAAATAGAGAAGTCCTTCAGGCCATTACTTCCTGCACCAATGTAGTCAATAAAAGGAAGTAAGTGCTCCTGCGTTTTGGGGCTTCGAATCGCTTCATGTTTACTCAACGCGAAATTCTGCAATTCAAAGCCAATAATTGCGCATTTCGATTATTTTATTTTCGCATCATTTTGTTGCGATTTCGAGAAGTGCTTTAAAGTAGAAGAAATGCAAACACAATGATATCAATTTCAATGTATTTATACGCGGAGCTTTATTGACTATTGACAGAGATAAGAATTCCTTAAACACCTGCAATAAAACTTAATTTTTGTTTGCCCAATTTCGAAAGGTGCTCTTCACCTGTTGGCAGGGATCAGCAGGGACAGGCTCAGAATCCTTGACAACTTAGAGCTTTCAGCGTGCGTTAACGGCACTGCGATTCGGCTTAGACCTTGGTTCCTGTATGTCAAAGATTTTTTTGCTCTGATCGCCCTCCTACCGGTTTTTAGACCTTTTCGGACTACTTTTCAGAGAGAAAAGCAACGACATGTCGATGCTCAGCAGGGAGGAACGGAGGCGCCGTCGTAGAGCGACTCAGAAGTACCGGACGGCACATGCCACCAGGGAAAGAATCAGGGTGGAGGCGTTCAACGTCTCCTTCGCCGAGCTCAGGAAGCTCCTCCCGACTCTACCGCCCGACAAGAAGCTGTCCAAGATAGAAATCCTCCGGCTCGCCATTTGCTACATCGCGTATCTCAACCACGTTCTCAAATCTTAATATTCCTCATAGATATTTGAGCACTGAAGTGATCTCTTTACTTTGTGATATTGCTATGGGTTAGTTGCTAGGGATAGTCGCTTGAATTCTGACTCATGTAGCTGCCGAGATTGCACACCCCTTAGTCTGGATTAAGTAGTTTTGAGTCGGGTACGTGGTAATCGGTTTGGTAATGGAGTTCGAGAATATGGGCCAAAACGCTCGAGCAAAAACACGGTGTTTGTTTAGATAAAACCTCTACAAATAAGAGCGAAGGTGAACACCTAAATAACATCATTTACTTGCTTATCTTTGGAACTAATAAACCAATCAATTTTCTTAGTATCGAATTTATCGAAATCCTTGTTGTTCATCACCAAATTGTGTTTGTTTTTTCGATGAAAAATAAATATTATGCTTAGACTTAAGTTCCTAATGCGAGCACTTGGTGATGGAAAAACCTCCAGACATGTGGGCAAATATTGCAAAACTCCATGCGAGAGCTGTTCGAGGAGATCAAGCCCGTTATACATAGAGTATTGTTTTTACTTATTAGTATTAGTTAATACCTATTTCGAATTTTAGAGTTAAAATGTTGTATTTTAGGCCGCAGCACTTCATCTATCAGATAACGCATTTGTACATGAACATTAAATCCATCAATAAATTGAAGACAAAAACTTTATTACGTGTGATTTACTTATCTTAAGTACATACCTTTCGACTTAATCCCTTCGTTCCAGTTTTCAAAAATTTGAGGAAACCTTTAGTTTGTACGAGTTACTTTCGCTTTCCGAGCTCAACTTACAACATTTTTCAAATTCGCATGAGGGCAATTTAGTGAGCTTTGGTGATAAGGTACAATAGTGACTTGACTAACCTGAACTAACGTTTACCGAAAACTCCTCCCCTCTCTTAACTCGGAAGGTCCCTCCTAGAGCCACGTCAGCATTGCACAGCTTTCTCGTCTTCCCTACAAATTTTCTCTTCTATGCTTTTCGTTCTCCTTGCTTTTCATGACCTTTTTCCGTGTCCTTATCGGTAACCAGCATTTTGCATCCTTTAATAAAAATTCCGCGATATCCTTCTTTGTCGGTCGAACGTTGGACAGCAGTTCCGCCCTCGTTCTCTATTTTGCAAAATTTGAACACACAAAAACCGGAAGGTTTAGAGAAAAAAGTTTAATCTAAAAACGATTTAGTTTTTTTTTATGAATTTATATTTTTTAATATTTTCGAAGTTATAGGGTGGTCCAGAAAACCGTAGCGTGACAAAAATACCTTTTTTTTAAATGGAATACCCTGTATTGTGTTCCGGACACTAATTTTGCTTGTATAAATATTTTTGCCATTACAAAATATGAAAGATTTTAGCAGTTTTTGAGCTAATTCAATTTAAAGTAAAATCGGAGGAAAAACTAGCTTCTGAAAATTCTCAATAAATTCACAAAGTATTAGTCGAATCGTTTGAAAACCTGTTCGATTAAAAACAAAAGGTGGTTCTACTACAGTATATTTTTAATTTTAGAGAAATTCTATACAGGGTGCGAAAAAAATATCCAAATTTCTCACATTTCAAGAGCCTCAAACCCGATTTTTTAATGAGACACCCTGTATTTTTTTTGAAAATAATTCCTTTTCAAAAGATATGTATATGTTACATATCTAAACATAAGAGATCTTACATACTTATCTGCTACTTATATATCCACTGGCTCTTAACTTGAACTAACCTTTTTTTCTAACGAGATGGGGTCCTTCTAAGCTGGGTCTTCTATCGATCGGGTAGTGTGGGATTTGCCCCGGGTACTCTCCACCATTGCCTTCGGCCTAGTGTGACGTAAGCAAGAGTGCACATACCTACTAAAACACTTCGGGTTTCCCCATTCTCCCACTAAGATTGTCGCAAAGCATTACTTCTGAGGAACCTGAACTAACAAGTTTTAGGTTGAGGGAATCTGCATACAGACTTCTACAAAATGCAGTCTTTTATGTCCGTTTGGTACCGCTTGGTTCCAGTCCGGGATCACTGAAGAACGGGTTCGCAATGGTTTCCTTGTTCACTGCAGAACCGATTTGGTTTTCGGCGTTTGTCCTCTCATCAGCCCATTATTTGCATACAGGGTGTTCAGAAATGCGTCGAAATATTTTGGGAGGTAATTCTAGAGGTTAAAATAATAAAAAACGTTCTTATAAACATATCCCAAAGATTGCTTTTTAATGGAACTAGAACCCCTTAAGTGGGGAACTCTGAAGATGGTTTTTTCGCAATATTTTCGAAACGGTTTGCATTAAAATTATGAAATCCTGTATATTTTAATAAGTTGGAATGGGATTTTTTTTTTGTGGTAATAATTGCAGATTTTAGGCAGAGGCGTCAGATACAGGATGTCTCCTACGTGAATGTTGCCCTAACTGTTTTCTCTGCGGCATTTCTTAGTTTTTGAAATTAAATTGTTGAATGGTAAATATTTTTAAGTAAAAAAGTCCTCTTATTTCATTTCGTTAGGATAGGCCGTTTTCTAGAAAAATGGGTTTTTATGAACCGATGCACGATTACATGAACATGCTATGAGAAAAAGAATTAGAGGACGCAGAGAGATGAGCATAGGCCATTTTCAACATTTGTTATGAATAAGTGATAAATCTTTAATAACTTTAGTCTTGTTATTGCTGGCTAATGAAAAACTATTCTATTACGAGGATGCTTACTATGCTTATCAAGATGCATGTCGATGCCCATGTAGTTCTGAAGCGGTTTATAAAAACTCATTTTCCTGGAAAATGGTCTATCCTAATGAGATAAAATAATAGGACCTTTTTTACTTAAAACTATTTGCGATTCAGTAATTTGTTTTCAAAAATATCGCAAACAAAAAAGTTAGGGCAACACTCGCGTAGGACACCCCTTGTGTGTGACGCCCCTGACTAAAATCTGCAATTGTTAACACAAAAATCGCATTCCAACTTATTAAAGTATGCCGAATTTCATAATCTTAGCGCAAGCCGTTTCGAAAATATCGCGAAAAACCATCTTCAGACTTCCCTACTTAAGGGGTTCTAGCCCTTTTAAGAAGCAATTTTTGAGGTATGCTTATAAGAACTTTTTTATTGTTTTAACCTCTAGAATCATCTCCCAAAATGTTTCGTCGTCATTTGCAGACACTCTGGGCAAGTAGGGTGTGTTCAGTGATATCTTCTCAATGCCAAAGACTCTGCAGTTTCCCTATCCTGTTCAGGTGCTTCTCAAATATCCCGTGTCCAGTTAAGGCTTGCGCAACCTGAGCTCAGTTTGGGTACATTCTTGAGCGGGGGAAGAGGGGCTTTTTTGGGTAGCTAGATCTACATTAAAAATGCCGAAAAATCAGTTGCGGAATTAAGTATGAGGCGCTGACGTAACGTCCTAAATTCTTCAAATAAGTGATACCGCAATCCAGGAATATATTTGCGTTTCTCAAGAATTTTATCATTTCGCAAGCATGGGTTTACATCGCAAAATCTTTATGTAAGTAAAATTCAATTGCGAATTGTTGTTGCTGCGACTTTTTTCCAAAATTAAAACGGTCCATTCTTCATTGCCGAAGTACAAAAATAGCCGCAACTTTTTATCAAAACTATGAATGGTTTTTATTTATTTATGCCTACCTGAGCATTTTGACGAATAGTTTGTTTGATGTAGCACAGGTATATCGTAAGTCAACATCGGAGTTCAAAAAAACGTTATCTATTATCTCATACCAATATGGGAGAGGTAAGGAGAGCATGGTATAAATACTACTGATAATCCACTTATTTATGGTTTTCGTACGGTTTTCTGAAGTGAGGTGTTAATTGGTGATGGCTTTCTTCCGGCTTTAACGTTAGAAGTGTGGGTAAGTCAGCGAAGTTTGAAAATGTCTAAAGCCACCATTTATGTAACAAGTTGTTACAAATCATTAAGTGCAAATCCCCCTATGTTATCTGATATCGCTTGTGTGTTTAATTGCAGTTCGCTTTCTAAATAATAATTGGATGAACAATTCGAAACATCAACCATAAATTGATATAAAAGGTTAAGTCAGTTAATTGTATGTGGATTATTAATGTTGTAAATTGTATACATTTTAATCGCGCAGGCTACATTTTTGCTCTTTCCATATGAAATCAATAATAACCCAATGATAACATACAGGGTGTTAATTACGCATGTAGATAAATTTTAAGAGGCAAATCTTCAAAGAAGTCCTGAATAAAAAAGTCTTATTAACGTAGGTCCGTAACGCCTGAGTTCTCACCATACTTTTGGATGCTTTTGGACAATGACGCAACGTTCCTAAGAAATTTTGCGTGGCAGGAATTTCGCGATAGGAAACTCAAATATTTACTCAGTTTCTTGTTTACCCATATAGGGTGTTGCGTTCTATGATATACCCGAATTTAAGCTGTCGTGCATTTTTTTAGCTCATCATGTGTCATTTTTACACATAAAAAACTTATTCTCCATTCTTTTCCACTGATAACTGATTTCAAGTTTTTTCCTCTAAAGCAGCTGTTCTTGGAAAAACCGCCTTCAAGCTTGAATTTTTACCAGCAACTGAAGCAACAGAATCAATCGAGCAACAGAACTATCAAAATAGCGTAATTAAATAAAATTGTTGAAAGTGACCTCCGCCTTCCGCAACACATGCATCATTCTCCTTAAAATTGATTGGCCAATTCCTTCGAATATCCTTGTGAATATTTGATAATAGCACACGGCTCAACCATCACGTTCGTTGGATCTTCACGATGGATAACTGCGTTATAGACTAGTGACTGCAAGCGACTCCACAAAAATAATCTAAAGGACTCATATCGGGTGATTTTGGAGGCCAAGCATGCGGCCCGGCTCTTCTTCTCCCAAAGTTGGAAGAGAAGTTATCCAGGATTTGTCGGGCAACTAAATTGAAGTGAGGTGGTGCACAATCTTGCATCAACCGCATCTTTGGTTTGGTACTTAAATCAATATTTTCTAAATGTTCAGCGAGATCGTACTCAAAAATGATAGAATGGATATTACTAGGAGGAAAATACTTACTACTCCATAGCTATGTTCGCTGCTTACTAAGGGTCTGTAAAATGTGTGGCATGAAGTACAGGACGTTATTGTGGAAATTGAGGACTCTCTGGGAGGTTTGCCCACACATTGATATCACGGGTTTTTCGGATAGTTCCCCCATCTCTACATTGATCCCAGGGATTCTGTAGGCAACTCATATCTCACTCCACCGATACCGTACTGACACAAGGGTTTTTCTGAGCATTCCACCGTTGACCGATAATTCTGATATGTCGAAGTCCCCGATCGGTAGAGTGGTCTTATCAAGTGCCATCATTTTGAATTAGAATAAACTAAGGAAATTTGTGGAGCGTTATTTGTTAGTGTGTCTTTAATACATTTTTGTGCCCCAGAAACCAGCCAATAGGCTGGATTTAGGGTCAAAGTGTGTTAGAGCGCCAATAAGAGGTACATGACGAAAAGGAAGTTGAAATTGGCACGGAAACGATTAGGAGAAATGAAGTTGATAGATTCACTGTGGCCTTTGCCTTGAAGGATAAGGCCGTCCAATTGAGTGAACCCTCGAAAAGTGTTCAGGAAATATTATTTAAGTTAAAAAAACATTTTAACAGGGTATTAAAGGAGCAAAAAAAAAATTATCTGTACCTCTAAGTGCAGGCGTTAGATATCGCATTTTAATATTTCTTGTGAGTTTCTTAGAAAGTTTAAGATTAAAAAGTGGTGGTAATAAAGGACAAACTACTATGAATCTTCCATTAAATCAAAGCGACGTTTCGACGTTAAAAACGTTCATCAAGCTGCTAATTGTTGTCATCAGAAATCATTCATTCCGCGATTGACTCCGTTGTTTCTTTCTGTGATATTAAGTAAGGGAGAGTGAGGCAAAGATGGTAATTCAATCTGATAGCTAAACGGCTAGACGAAAGACGGCGCCATTAACACTAGTATCTAAGTTACAAATTTAGTAAAGTAAGTTAATTAAACGGTAAAATAGGGTGCCGAACATGATTATGATATTTGTTTTGCACTAAACCATCTGTTTATTAGTCAAAATCATTGAAAACGAGTAAAACGTGATCGTGGGAAAAAAATAGCAGTTAATTTTTTTTGCTTCAGGCATGACGGTTCGTAATTATAGGCAAACAATACGATCAATCGATAACGAGATTTTATCTAAAGTCATTGAGGTAGTAAAACACAGTGGTTTTGAAATTCAAATTTAAAAAATAACATGACAAGCAAGTAAAAATGGAAAAAAATTATGATTGAAACTTCAGTTTCTAAAAAAAACCAAAATAAACACATTTCAGTGATTCAAAATTGTAGCTTAATGATCAAGCTATCTAACAGGTATTTTTGTTTTTTGATAACTCTTCCAATTTCCTCGCTGAAGTGAATATCTTACTATGCTATTTTAGCCCCATCCTCCCCTACTTATTAGTGATTCAAATGTACCTAAAGAAATTTTGCTGCAATTTAAAGCTTGATCAGCACGTAAAATTACGTCAAAGCGTCATTGTGAGTGGATGGAAACTTCATAGTAGTTTGTCCTTCATTACTTTTAATCTTGATCTCTGAACAATAATTATTATTTCCTCACTATACAGAGTGGCCTATTTTACCACACTACTGCACAATTGACGGAGAGCCTTTTGAGGCTCGTTTATACACCGACCTAAATATGACGTCCCATCGACTACAACGAAGTTGCGTTTTCTTGTGACGTCCGAGCGACGTCCGCCTTCCCTTGGAAAATCACCTGCTTCGGAAGTCGCCAAGCGGCCAAAAATTGACGTCTTTTGAGGCGAAATATATTATTATCGATATGAACTATTATTACTACGAGAATTAATGCGTTATTTACCTTTCGCAACAACTAAAAACATGGCAACTGAATGACGACAGCAGGTGCGGTAATGAAAACGCACCCCTTAGTTAATACGTTCCCGTTATCTAAGTCAAACATTAATTTGCTATCTGAGTGTTAGCCACGATTAGAGCCCAAAATATCGATTGCTGTTGCAGCTTAATTAGGGACGTTGGATTTTTTTATAAACGTCCTCTCGCATATGTATAAACTATATATATTTCGTTTATACGTATAAAGTACATATGAACGAAGCTCGCACGTAGATGTGTAGCCATGAATCATCATTTGGAATAAAGGCCACTTAATCTTTTTAATACATTTTATCTAAAATTCTAAAATTGAATCAAATAACCATCGCCAGTGTTTGCTCAAGTTTTATACTTCTAAGCTAAACACTAATTAAATACTCAGAATTTGTTTTTAAAACCTACAAAAGATAAGATAACTGTGACATGTTTCTTACTGATGAGAGTTTATTTTGCTGTTAAAAATTTTGAAATAATATTATCTACCCGCAGGTAACTTACGTGTAGAAATTGTATCATGATCAGTCATGTGAGTGATATGGATAAGACTCGTTACTTTCAGGGACACGCGCTCAGCTTCGCTGCCAAGAGCGTATTTCCTCATCGGTACACCAAGATAGCATAGTGATCCTCAGGTGGAAGGTATAGGTCTTAGCATGAATACGATTGCCAGATCTAACTCTTCCATGCGAGGAACGCTATAGAGGAAGCCCGGAAGAATGGTGAGTGCGCTCGAGTCTTCGGATGGTGGATAAGTTCTATTGATTAAGTGGAGCAGTGGTCTCTTCACTTTGTTTAGATAAGTGAGATTCAACTCCTCCAACTTAGTTTTTGAACTTAAAGCAACGCTAGACCCGGGAGTGGGCCTCCTGAGAAAAACCCCTTGTAGAAGAAATATAATTTATTTACTAAAATTAAGTTAAAAATCTAAATCTATCACAATATTGCATATCACTAGCACAATATTTCTTTCAGATCACACGGCATTGGTATTGCTAAGACTATTACAAACTAGACTGAATTATCCTATTCTGGTGTTCGGTTAACTATTTCCAGTTATATAAAACCTAGTGAGATCTCTTACTTTACCGCACGTGGGGAGTAACCTTAAGGAGGCCTTAAGAATTTCGCCTTACTATTACAATACATAAATACGCTAATTTAATAAATATATACCCGATTATCGATGCAAAATCACAAATGTTAATTATTAGTATTTAATCCAATGATCCGGATCATGTGTACGTACGTGCGCGGACTGAAGACATACAGCGTGGAAGTCTTGGATGGGACAGTCCATATAACTAAGATGCCGAACATATGCGGCCAAAATCCTCGGACACGTCGATTTTTATTTTTTATTGCGGTTTTTTTATGGCAAATTCATGTATGCAGAATAATCCAAAAATCGGGCACGACTACCAACTTTGTTTTTTCAAATAGAAACTTCTTATTTCTTTACGGATTCTTTCTTTTAAGGCTTCGATAGTCGCTGGTTAGTTAAAGTACACCTTACTCTTAAGATAACCCCTTAGAAAATAATCGAAAGGCTTGAAATCAGGTGATCGTGCCGGCCATTCAATTACCCCTCGTCTCCCAATCCAGCGTTCAGAAAAATGTCATTTAAATAAGCCCTAACATCAACGTGGTAATGAGGGGTGCTCGATCATGTTGAAACCATAAAGCATCACTGGGAACATCAGGTGATTCTCATTTGGATATAGCTCAACAAGATCTATGAGCAATTCTAAACACTTTTCACCCGTTAATGTTTCGTCAATGAAATAGGGTCCCAAAATTCTGTTGCCAACTATTCCGGCCCCAACATTTACCTTCTTTGTAAATTGAGTGTGGGCCTCCATCATCTAATGAGGATTCTGGGGCGCCCGATAGCGACAGTAGAGTATAGACCTGTTGCGTTTAGGTATAAGACATAGTACATGAAATACGCTTAGAATTTTGCGTAGAATTCAAAAATTAAATAAAAAATAGGTGTTTCCATTTGAAAAAACAAAGTTGGTGGTCGTACTTGATTTTTGGACTACCTTGTATACATGAATTTACTATCAAAGAAACCGCAAGAGAAAATAAAAATCGACGTGTCCGAGGATCTTGGTCACATATGTTCGGCATCTTAGTTATATGGACTGTCCCATCCAAAACTTCCACACTGTATACGTATGCAAACCTTCTGAAATTGCAAAACTATTTTATGTTTGTTAGATAACAACATGATCTATCACAATTTTCTTACATCATTCTTAGACAATTTTTCACTGGGCCGAGTGTTAGATTATCGTAACCCCAGAACCTTTAGAGTTTTGGAGTGGCTAGTAGATAGGTACTAAATATAGCAGAAATAATAATGATATCACACATTAATGGAACATCTTTGGAATTGAGATAAAACAGATCAATTTGTTTTAAATTGCCTCCAAAATTAAGTAATCTGCTAAAGTGCATTAATCATGACCTCAGAGAGTTCATGTTCAATGGTTCTTTGAGGTATTTTTCGTGTTGAACGACGATAATCCCATTCTGCCAGCAATTTTAGAAGATGAACAAAAAATCCAAATAGAAACGTTTCTTTGCCGAAAACGAATAAATTTCTTAAATTTCCCATTTCTTTCCCTTATTGACTACAATAAATCGAAACAACGATATTAACAAATAAACATCCCAACAAAATAAGCAACAATGTTCGAACAAATATACTCGTATTCAATATTCATTCATTTCACAGCATTCTCCTATTCTCGAGTTCACGTGCCCTGATCACTAGTGACCTTCACTTACATCGCTAAGTCCCCAAAAAAGGGGACAGACTTAAGATTAGCACTAGTGTCGATGAATGTCTCTAGGTTTTGATTTTTGGATACCAAAAATCGATGATCACTATTATTACTAGCAAGTGTTTAACACATCGTTTTTCCAATGAAGCTTTAGGGGCATGAACACGGGCTAGAGGACAAGCAAGAGAAATTCGGTAAGAGCATACTCCCTGCAGAACGACTACCCTACAGAACCAGCGACAAAGCAGTGTTTTTTTGAAAGAAAAAGGTTTGTCCGGATTTAAAATTATTATAAATTTGAAAGCAAAGCGCCTGGAACCAACCGCACCACAACGCACCAGTGGAATTTATATCAGCAAAAAAGAGTCTTTAGAGGGCTTTAATTTCTAAGAGCAGCTCTTAGCTGAACGTTCCAGTAGCAACAATTTCCTATTAAGCCTCCAATTGTTGAAAAATCAAATTTTCCAATTTTCCAAATTTAAAATAAAAATTAATTTAGGACGACTGTATGTACGCCCCTGAAATTTACATCGCCAAAAAGAATGCGGTTCTTTAGAAGGACTTTAACTGTTAAATGAAGTTGAGGACCCCAATAACGGCCCCAAATTATCTTTTACAAAGCTTGTAGTCAACAATTCTTCCAATTTTCTGGATTTAAAATATTTTAAATTTGCACTGAAAACGCCTGCCTCACTGGAATTTATAGAATAAAAAGGGCTTTAAGTAAAAAAAAGATGTTTTAGCTGAAGACTCCAGCGGCAGCTCCAATTTTTTTCAATGCCTAAAAGTTGGAAATTCTATTATAGTTGTGGCAACTTCTAGTTGTATCATTTAAATTTCAAAATTAAAAATGTGGTAAATTTAGAATGAAAGTGCAATTTACACCATCAAATCTTTAGAAAGTTTTTTTGCTAAAAAAATGTTTCCGCTGAGGGTTCCAGTGGTGGTACCAAGTTTTCTTCCTACGTTTTTCTGTATTAAAAATTTCAATGCATCCAAAATATTGTAAATTTGAAATTAATACATTAGTATCAATGCAATTTTTATTACTAAAAGTAGTGCTTTTAGCAGGACTTTGTTTGATGAAAATATGTTCCATTTGTGAGTTTTAGGGGGTGCTTCAACCTGATTTTACTCATCTTTTCAATGGGAAAATCTAGTCTTTCCATTTTTCTGAGTTTAGAAAAATATAAACTCGAAATGAAAGCACCTGCGCTACTAGAATTTATGTCGCCAAAAAGGGGTTTTTATAAAAATAATTATGATTTCCAGTAGCGGCTCCAAGCTATTTTTGCTAATTTTTCAATTAACAAACCAAGCTTTTAAAATTCTCTGAATTTAGAGAAAATTATAAATTTGAAATAAAAGCTCTTGTTGGACTGGAATTTATGCCACTTGTCTTAAGAAAAACACTAATCGCGAAAAACTTGCCCCAGGTGAGGATTCCAGTATCGGCTCCAAATAAATTTTCCTCACGCTTTCAATTTAAAAAACGACTGTTCACAATTTTATTGATAAAAAGAAACAAATTCGTAACTAAAGCATCACTGGAACATATGTTTCCAGAAAATTAATCTTCCCCTAACATTATACCCCAGTTGGGGGTTCCAGTGGCGGCGTCAAGTTATTTTCCCAATGATTCCCTTCAATCGAAAAATCGACATTTCCCAAGTTTCGTTCCACTCTAACAACATTTACATTCAGTTGACCATTAAATCCATGTAGTAGTCCGATATGCATAGAAACTATAAGATAGTTCAAATAGCTCAATACTATTTAAATTAGGTAAGACATTTCGCTGATAAATTTGTGCAAAACAAACAAAGCCAAAAATAGGAAAAATATGATTTTGTGTTATCGCATTTTGCAAATATAAGTATTGCACCAATTCACTAACTGATTGGAAATTTAAGGAACTAAAGATGGTAGTCGATTGGAAAAACAGTGTAAGTTTCGACGCTAAAAAGAAGGAAGTTATTGTCAAAAACTCATTCAAACAACCAATTAACTCTAACTTTGAGTTGGTGCTGAGGCTTTAAATTCACAAGATTTTATGAAGTAATTGACATATTCTGATGATTCGCACTAGTCATCATCCCTCATACACTGGTGAGGCCCAAAGGTCTCAATAGTCATTACCTAACGTTGACTCTCTGCAACTGATTCAGTGGTAATTTTATCCATCAACGCCATAATATCATCATTTGACGAGGGATCACCATCATTTGGATATTGAAGTTGTTGATGTCGATGAGGCTGTAGTGGGCTCACCACAGTAGGTCCTGAGCACTTCAAAGGTGCAGGCCCGTTCGCAACATTCATTGTACACCCCCCTTCTTCTCCTAAGTTTACCATCTAATGGGGTGGTTTGGGGGAGGGATTGCAGTAGAGGGTTTGTGGCGGTGAGCTTCTTGTGGATCGATGTGGTCCTGGAGCGCCGAGAAATGGTCACTGCAAAAGGATGTATTGGTTACATTGTATACATTCGGTTTTCTTCGTGAATTTTCTAAAGTGCAAATTGCGATTCTTCTAGCAACGAAGACCAAACATTTCGACCCAACAATGTGGTCAAAATATTTCTAATTTTGCATAAAGTAAACAATTTATTAATTGGGGTTTGGAGAATCGAAAACATAACCTATGTACTTTGGAGTATATTATTTTACTCCAAAATTTAAAAAGTGCCCTTATCATATTTACATATTCGCTAGATATCACTTAGGGAACGAGTGCTGCCCGGGATTCTTGAAAAAGTCGCAATCACTTTCAATGGTTACTCCATTACCTGGTCGTACTGTATGGTAGTTCCCTTGGCACACAGTCGTTAACGTATCCATCAAGTGACGTCCGCAGTAAACTTTGCGAATTTCCGATGAAGGATCGGTGGTCGTTTTCATTCCCCCGTCTGTAGGCGCCCCCCCGCAAGCCCAAATGGCATATACCAGCATACCAATGGCTACCCAGATGGGGGTTTGAAGATTCATCTGAAATAATACGAAAAATTACGTTAAATTCCCGTTGATGGGGTTAAAAAAATTCAGCGCAATAATGCAAGCTCACAGATATAGCGCGACTTTGGTGCAACGATGACCTTTACAACATTGTCAGTGGTTGGATACTATAAATGTCTTTTGATTGCAGATATAATGAAAAGTAAATACTGATTAGTGTAAAAATAAAAGTATAAATGAGTCTCAAATTGCGCTAGTTTAACGAATGATGCGAATGTATCATGAACAATCAGAAAAAATAAGGCAGGTAGGGGTTGTTTATGCAGCTGCGTGGAGGGGGGGGGATTATGAGCTGCATAAAAGGTACTTTCATATTAAACATTACATCATGCCTTATACCTTATAAAAACCTAGAGCTCTGATGCACCATATGAAACATATATAGGGTGTTCCTTAATGTCGTGCTAACATATCAGGGTTTTGAAATTTTGCCTTGCAAATCGTTATTTTTAAATTTCTCAGAAAGTACTTTTGATATTACTTTCAATATTGATGTGTGTTAATATGACGTAAAACTCCGCATTTTAATAAGAAAAATAATCCTGTTGCTCAATCAGTGGTGTCCCTGCATACATGTCTTCCGATATTATTTCCGAAAAAAGTGGTACGCCACTGACGTTTTTTCGCGGGAGTATTTTTTTTGATTAATTTTACGTAAAAAAGGTGTCTTACGATTTTGTCGTCAGACGAGTCGTTGTCGATTAAAATAATTATTTAATTATATAAATTAATTATTATATAATTATTAATTAACTTGTTTACTTTAAGAGTTTATTATAAGTTATTATTTTATATTCAATATTATATATTTTACAGTTGATTATAGGATTCATTGTTTTAATTACGGACCTGGAACTCTTATTTCATATTTCGAAAGTGTTTTTTATTCCTTACAGATTCATGTATAATTTATTTGCATTTATTAACGTTTTAGCCTGAATAATTAATCATAAGATTATTTTTTATTGACCCTTTTAAACTAAACTACATGCTTTACTTTCTTATTAATCTATAATTATCCTAAATGATCAAAGTGTCTCCCATTCTCCCTTAGACATAACCGTGCATTATTTATAAGTTTTTTCTAGATACTTCTAAGCATTTGAATGTAATGCTTTGACAGGCAAGGATAAATTTCATTTTTTAAGCCGTTAATATTTTCTGGTGTGGTTTTGTAAACTTGGTCATTAATTATTCCCCAAATAGAAAAATCCATTGGAGTCATATCGGGAGAACGAGGAGGCCATAATATTGAGCCGTTATTTTCTGTCGAGCGGTTAGATTTAAAGTTGCTTAAAAACGTCACGCAATGTCGACCGCGGTGAGCGAAAGCTCCATATTGTTGGAAATATTCAAATTGCGTAAAAACATCTAAGGGAAAATCATCTAGCAAATTTTGAAAATCGTTTTCCAAAAAATATAGATACATATATCCAAGCAAATGATTTTTGAAGAAACATGGATATATCCACTTTTATGTGTTGTGTTTGTTGTTTTTAGCTGTTTCACGGGGTATTTCCAACGAAAAGATTTTGGAATCTTAAAAGTGGGTACGCCGTTTAAACGTATATTAAATAGGGCAACTTTGATGAAATCCTAAAGAGGTAACTAGGAAATTCATTGCGTGAGCTACTATTGAGTAATACTGAGACATATGGAGTTTGAGATTTTTCCGTTCTTCAGGCAGCTACAATGGGTTCGAAAAGGCACATTTATAATCAATAACCATCCCTTCTTATAGGAAATAAAATGTGGATTTTAAAAATTGGTTATATGTGTGTTTTGATTGGTAAAAAGTAGAGAAATAGTAGGTTTAGATAAAAAATCGGGTTTTTGACAAAATTCACTAAAATGCCTATGCTTGAAAAAGGGACCGGCTATGGCCCTTTTTCTGGCTGCATTTAACTACGTTTTGTCCACCCTCAACCTAAGATCCTTCCTTCCTGAAGTACCTTGTATATTATAGGAAAAGAAATTAAGGGCGAAACAAAGGGACATTAGTCGGATACAAGGGTGCAAGAAATAGTAGGACAAATCATAGACACTTCTCGATTCCGATGATAAATCCTACAGAGACAGTTCCGGATCGAAATAGGATAGAATCACAGAAATCCTGAGGATTTTGGTGGGTAGGTGCTCCGGTGAATCCCACACCATCCGCCCGACAGAACACCAGGTCGGATGTCTTTTGAAGATTTTCTTCGTGAAAAAAGCCCTTTTAAGCGATTTAAATTTTCAACCTCAAGTTGCATCGTTTGCCCTCATTTTCAAATTGTCTGAAAAATTCTCTTCTTGTATCTTATTCCTCGTCATTTTCTGTGTTCCGCCCGTCTGTCTTTGTCGCTCTAATCTCGTTTCTATGAAATGCATTTGCGCTATTTAGGAAAGTAAGCCCTGTTGAATGAAAAGCAATAAAATTTCAAAATTGATCACTGTTGAAAAATCTGTTCGTGACAAATTTTGATTGCATCAGAGGCTGGTGTTAATAACTCATGTCGGCTTTAAGTCTGCATAAGCTGTGCAGTAAATTTGAATGATGTCACTTGACAAGATTATCTATCGCTAAAAGTCTTTTAAACAAATTTAGTGCTTTCGTATCTTATATTTAGGGTTTCGGTTCGTTTGGTTTAAAAAATACGATACGAACTAAATTTAAATTTTTCCCTGATAAGGTCGTGGTAGACTTTAATACTCCTTTATCAGACACTTATAAGAAGCTTTTTTAGCGCTCTGAGGTACCCCTCGGTTGGTTACTTGAAATTTTGCTCAATTTAAGGATTCACTTACGTAACCAGTTAAATAATAAGATATCGCAATGGCTCTACAAATTTCCACGATTTAGTAAAGCGACGCTTATCAATGATTACAAAATACGCGGTTACGAGTTAATTATTTTTCGGTATCCATCAGGCATCTGCATTATCATTTTTTCGCTTTGGAGTGGCACAAGCCGAGGGTCAAAGGCGTATAGGAGATCAAAATAATAGCTGGGGATTAGTTCGCTCCAGTGTCCTGTGAATGACCCAAAAAACGGCTTTTTATTTCCGGATATCTCCGGGCCAATCACGAGAAAGTGCATAATACTTTTGCTATTTTGTATCAAAACGCACTCTTGTTGTTCTCTTTTTGTCCAAAACAGACACAATCTCCAAGTGACGCAACTTGAGTGATAACCGCCTACGTTTTCTAGAGAGAAACTCATGTTATTTTCGCCTCACGTGGGATTTATGTTGCTTTGATGACCTTCTTGAGTCATTTTTGCCGCACTGAAGTTCTTATCGTACCGGAGAAAATAGGACGGAGGAGTAATGCATAATAAAAGCAGAGGAAACAGCAACAATAAAATTGTTTGGGGAAAACATAGTAAAGGTGCACGACACGAGGGAATGTTATGTCTAACAGACGTTGTGGTGGCAGGCCAAGAAAAACGACCAAACACCTAGACAGGCGTTTAAAAACGATTGCTGGGGCACGACCAGATTTGGTAGGTTGACAGTTTCAGTTTGATATTTCAGTGTGACTACCATCACCAATCATGAAACAACAATCTGTAGGCTCAATGAATCAAAAATCGTTGTTTTGGATTGGCCAGCACAAAGCCCAGACTTGGACCCAATTGAAAATTTATGAAAAGAATTAAAAGTTCAAATTAAAAAATACAATGGCACAAATAAGGAAGATTTAATGCGATCCAGTCAAAACATGTGAAGAAATATAGATATGTCCAAAATAAATACTTTTCTTAAATCGATGCCCAAAAATGCACAGAGGTTATTAAGAATAAAGGGTAAGCTACGCATTACTAATTTTGTTGACTTCATTTTATCACAAATGTTGTTTATTTTTAGTTTTTCCAGAGCTTATTTAGTTTTTTCCAACTATTTTATATTATATTAAATGATTTACTGTTTTCTTTATAATACAAACTATTGTATATGTAATATATGTTAGTATGCTTCTTTTATTTACTTGTATATATTATTATATATAAAACTACGTTAGCTCAATGGGAATATTAAAAGAACAGCAATATCGAAAGTTTCCCTAGTTTTGGCCATAGGCATAAGTGTTATATAGGCATTAGAGCTGAACTGAATTTTCTCCAATAGAGCAAACTGTTTATTAGTAGATTATTAATTCTGAATTCAGTGACTTGGTCAACACAAAAGAGCAGTGCCGCGTTGCCAACTGGTGCAAAAAATCCTAATCCATGTTGAAACCACAAATATGCTCGAGTATGCGTTGATAGTCTTATCATAAAAGAAATTAGAATTTAACATGGAATTCAGGAAACTTATCTCAATTGTCAGGGTAGTTTAGGTTTGAATTAAGGTTCTGTTTCTCTATACAGGGTGAATGGTAACAGAATTGACACAGATGGTGAGTTTAGGGGGCCTCAAAATACGACAGTTTGTTAAATTTTTTTTCTACGGGTAATAGTTGAGGAAATATTAAATTCGCTTGTAAATTTGTAAAAAACGGCATACTTCAGTAATGCGTCATTACAACGCAATCAAATTTGGAACATATTTTATTTTCATCAATATTTTTAATTAGTGAAATCGCTAGATGCTCAAAGAGGGTTGGATTAGAAGTGAGGTAAGATCTACAAAAATTTTTTTGTAATGGGGGTAATTGAGATTTTTTAATTTGTAAAGTAACTGCCAAACGGACCACAAAATTTAATAGCAAATTTAATTCTAAAACTCCCGTTCTCCTTCAAAATTTGTCGGTCCCGTTACGACTCATCCTGTAGAAAAATGACCCTGTAGAAAATACTCTTTTTATATTTTCAGTAACAGTTCGAAGAGCTCTGGGCAAAAATGCTGGAGGATATCCATGAGTAAAGGCCAAAAAATGGAATATAAGGTAGCCGGACTTGAAAGGTGAAGTAAAAGGTGTTTAGGTATGTGTATATTTACCTAATTGCAATATGTATAAAAATCATTACTGCAAATATTGTTTTATTATGGTCAAGTGTGCTTTCCAGTCCTAGCTACACACACTTTCGCCTATCATTAGGATGATAATTATTAATTTAATAAAATTGAATTTTTACTTAAAAATCCCATGGCACAATAAGTACTTCCGTGAACAAGAGCCAAAGTATTAATAAAAAATGTTCTTTAAGCTACATTTAAAACAACTACTGAGAATTATACCGAAAATTTACCATGTTAATTTTAGAGTGCAATTTTGCTACAATTTTATCGTTTTTAGGTTGTTCTGGACACCCCATTGGCGAGAAGGGAATCTAAATAACAACAACAAAATATCTTGAGTAGAAAAAATTGTTAACTACTCTGTATGCGAGTACCACCCCTCAAAGTAGTACTTACTTGCTGCTTTGGACACGCGATTATCCCTCAATTAAACGAACCACCAGACGCGTCTTAAATCAACTTAAACCATGTAGAATTTAAATTTTTTTAAAAGTTACATAAGAACTAACTCCGAATGAACTCCCTTATAAAAGCAAATCGAAAAGGGGCGAAGACAAGGTAGGCATTTTTTGCCAGAAAGGCAGGAATTTCCCTATTCACTCAGTACGTTTCCGGAAATTTCACTCGGCCTCACGGGTCCCCAGAATGCATGGAGGACAGGAGGAAGAAAGGACTTTAGTAGTAGTTACTGAATTGGCTGGAAGATTTAGTTTCTATTAAATTTAATTTTGGAACGTTTTGTTACGTATAATTTTTAGCTTTTATGCATTAAGGAGTAGGTGCAATGGAAATTTGCCTAATGGAAGTTTGCAACGAAATTTTGGCCCGTTCCATTAGCTGCAACTGATTACTTCAGGTAGATAAAGAATAAAATTGAGCATAAACAGTCACGAAATGCCGCAGATGATTGAGAAGGTAAAGGAGAAAATTAAGTTTGACTTGGAAATATGAGTCAAAGTCGACATGTGAGATCAATGGATTAAAAAAATTACCGATTTTTGGCCGGAGCGGGTCCAATCCCACTTGTCACTAAATTTCATCAATTATCCGCTTTATTTTGGGATTATGCTCGATTTCGTCTCTACCTATCGGTAACAATGTCCGCAAAGCAGGAACTGCTCGAAAATTTCCATTTATTTCACATTCACCGCACCTACTTAGTCAATCGCAGCCCCCGGGACATTTCCAGGAGGGCTAACCAGTAGTCTCCAGTAGTGCCAAATGAACCAAGAAGCTACACAGAAAACACAAGGCCTGAACATGGCTCAAGCTATTCTTTGTCCTTAGCACGCCATTAGGCGTAAGATTTATTGAAAAAATTAGCAGCCGATTCTGGACAATGATGCGATTACACTCAGGTGGGTACTTACTTTGGCTTGAGGCTACTCGTTCAAATATTCGAGCTAAATGGTGTCTCTACGTAAGCTGAGGAGGGAGAGTCTTCTTCAGTAAAACTGACACTGGCCCTGGTACCGAGTTTCGAAGACTAGACACTATGACCCCGGAAATGATCAATGTCGAACTTTTATGCTTGAAATCTCTTCTAACATGGACCTAACTGTTTGACTGTGATACATGAACGGACTCAGTATCACCATTCTTGTAAACTGCAGACGTGTTATCTGTTCAACAGGAATTTAAGAACTGAACAATCGATCGCCATTTTATTATGTTATGTATAATAATTTATGGTTTAGAATGTAAGAGATATGTTGTCGTTCTTTTATCTGTTGGATTCGGATTTTTGGCGGGTGGTCATTGTGACGTCCACGGGCGGTTTGAGGCGCTAAAGGATTCGCGCCGACCTAGAACTATTCCGATAGCCATTTCAACGCTATTTTTACTAGATAGATTTATAAACTAATGGCCAATTATTGCATAATAGTGTTTTTTTTACTGGGAATTTACGTCACCGAACCGTTGGCATTCTAACTGCCAAAAATACTTTCATGTAAGCCTAAACTATAAATTTGCGATGGTCATCGGCACCCCTCAGATGTATTTTTAAAACTTTCCAAAATGTCAACGGTTCCGCAAACACCTATTTTTATTTTTTTAGTCACTGTTGAAAAACTCCGGTCAATATCGCGGCTTTTTGTAGCGAAATCTCGACGTACGGGAATCGACTTTAGCCGCAGTACCAGAACCATCAACCGGCAAGTCGCTTACCAATGGCCTCATTGGCCATGTGAAGAATTCAACAAAATCAACCTCTATTGCAGGGCTCGGGTAAATTACTATGCACTTCTCCTCCTCCTCCTAGGCATGCCAAGAAATATTTCTTTTAATCAACAGTACAGTTGTTAACCTTAATACTTTAAGAGATATAAATTCATTATCACATTATTGACGATATAATATATAAATATACTTAGAAGATAAATATAGTCACAGAGGAATAACCCAGACTTGATTGGCTATCTTGCGACATCCTAGAGCATTCCCAATACTTTTGCCTCTTAGCTCTGAAGAATTCTATAAAAGAAGTTGCGCTCGCGGTATTACACAGAATCAATTCGCTGGGTATTAAAAGACATAAAAGTTATCAGCAAATTTAATTAGTGCATGAGGTCGTTGATTTGAAGGCAACTCGAGAAATCGAAAGAAGAAATCACCAAGTAGAGTATGGGTATTTATAGAAGCACAAAAATGGACGCGCCAGACTGGCCTGAGACATTATCATTTTTGCTTTAGTATTATCATAATCTTTCCATATTGGAGGCATCTACGTATTACATGTCTATATTTAGTTGTGCACATATAAGCAAAAATTGTTGTGGATCCAGAAATCGTTAAACACAAGTTTTAAAACAGAATTTCGTTATATAAGCAATCAGTTCTATAAGAGCTATATTGTGGAAGCGGTTTCCTGCCAGTTCAAGGGTATTTCACCAAACTTTCTCAACAATTCGCTCTCGTTTATTAGTCTCATTGTGGCAATCCCTTTTCTTCGTTGGCACCAACGCTTTGGCCACGATTCACCAGCTGTACCAGGCGAGTACTAAAATGAAAAAATGCAACTGAGATCTTTTTTAGATTTAGCGAGAAATTCTAGAGGGCTTTGGAAGGGAAATAGGTGGATTTTGGTAGCTACTAAATTTGTACTTCTGATGAACGGTTAATTATCCATCAATTGGGTAGAGGGAACATGGGAAGAAAAATGCCAAAAATGCCTTGGAAGGATCTCTGGAAGCAGTTGAGAAATATTAAACGATATAACTGTTACGTATCACTGTAATACTGAGGCACCCAATTTAACTATAAATGTTTATCGAAATTAGAGGAGTTCCAACATGGTAAATTCAAAAACGCTAGATTTCTCGCGAGGTGAACACGTCCGATCGAAGGAAAACCTTATTCAAAACTATAGAGAAAAAGACAAATTGTGATATATGATAAGGATTAAGAATGATAATTTTCTTATGAACTTCGACAGCAGATCTACATCCCCAGCAGCAGTAAGGTAATCGGTTCAGTTCCCTGCAAGTTAGTTCAGGTCGTGGGTGGGAAAGAGGTGGCAAGCATTGGAGAATGGGTCGGAAGGAAAGAGAGAGGCCAGGAAGAGAATAATGTGTGAATGGAAAAGGATGTGGGAGAAGTACGACAAAAGATTTCATCTTGAAACTGAGGAAATGGCATGAAGCAGAGAGGACACAAAGCAATTACGAAATAACGCAGATACTCACGTGGCATTGGGGGGGGGGGGGATTCCTAAGTAAGATAGGGGTTGAGAAGGAGGACCTCTACTAGTTCGGTCAGGAGGGGGGAGGGGGGGGCTCATCTTACTCTGGACACACCCTGCGGGAGTGTCCAGAGTGAGAAATGGAGAGACTGGGAAAAAAGAGGGAGGGACTGAAATTGAAGCGAAATGCGATTGGAAGAGACCTGACTGAGAGTGTGGGGGATTGGCGGAATTTCAAGGAGATGGTGAAAAATATCATCAGAAGGAAAGCTGTGGAGAAGCGAAACACACAGACCTAGTCTGCCCCAAAAAAAAAGGGGGGAAGTTACGGAAAAGGGAGGAACAAGTGTAGTTGAGGAGTCCACACATGCAGTATGAAGATAGGACGTATAGGAAGTAGTAACTCTTACGTTCTTTGAAGTAATGCATTGCGGCGGATAGGGCAAGCCCACGAACTGCTTAACTGAGAAATGGAAAAACCGAAACTCGATTTAAAGAAACGCTTCATTGGGGCCCTGCATGAGAGAGGGTTTAGTGGGTCGGTGATCCTTGAATAAAAAAAGTTAACCCGACACAGTGGACAAACTAAACCGCCTTGAACCAAGGCCACGATATCTGGTTAGCAGATTCCCTTCGACCTCAGAAGAAAAGGTTAGTTCAAGATTAATACGATTGCAGCAATATTTATCTAGAAGAACAGTACAACGTGCATTTCCAGAACCTTTGCAGATTGAAACTGGGAATTCCTTGAGAAACAGTGAAGTCATCATAGTGAGAGATCCAAAATTCAGAAACGATATTCTCGAGTACTGCAAACTTTTACATAGAGGTACTTCGTTTTGGGGTTTCAATTAATTGAAATTCCCAAGATGAGGGAAGAAGTGGGAAGAATTTCATTTTCCAGAAAGACCCATTCATTCATGGGAAGAAACTCTGTTCAGAGCGATCCAGACGCTTCATGGATAAACATGGGGCGAGTAAAAAATTACGAGATGGAGCCCTGACGACATTATCCATATTCAGGGATAAAAATAATTAATCCACAGCGAGAACTCTGGAGATATTATGCGAAAATACAAAGAAGAGCAATAGAATACTAGATAAACCAGCTAATTTTATATAAACTTTAAATATCTTGGAACGCAACGAAGTTTCTGAGAATGTGAATTAGATCAAGTAAGAACTTTCCATGATCTGTTAAAACCTGAAGAATATGTTGAAATTTTGTGGAAATTCTAAAACTATTTCTTTAAAGCAAACGGCTGAAGACAGCGAAAGTACGTTAAGAAGTTTTCGAGGTTGTTTAGGTACTCTAGAAATTTTGGTCTTAAAACTGCTATAAGCCAGGTGGGATTTATGAGTCGAAAACTGTAAATTTAAAGAACCTACACACTCATATAAGAATTTTACTAATCCAGCAGACCTCAAAAGCGTAGCTAGGAGCGTACCACGTTAATCTGCAGGTCCCCGTCCGATCACCGAAGTAGGGCGACATCAGGGGTGGTTGACAAATGGATGGGTGACTGCACAGGTGAAGAATGCCCCCGTGACCTTCTGTATTACCACAAAAAAAACAACCTGCTCTCGAGTAAAAAATTCAAGTCAGAGACCAATAAAAACGGTCAACATGAAACAGCGGAAGACCTGGCACAGAACTCCACCTCACTCCCTCCCTTCTCCGACACTGAGGACGATATATTCCTCAGGGACAGTTTTGCGGGTCGGAGAAAAGGGTTCTCTTTCCATTTTCGAGGTTTTTAGCCCACACTACCCTTCCGACAAAACACCGAACCCGCGGGGTGTCTTTCAAAGATTTTTCTCGTGATAAAAAACACTTTAAAGGGCGAAACTTCTTAAGGGCTGTTTCTTCCCAATCTTCCTTCAACTTACCCAGTACAATAATATTTAACAATGTAGCATACAGCATTATCATCTCACGCTGTAAAGACTCCACCCAAAGGTAGCTGACTGCCGTAAATGCTGCAAAAGAGGCTACTAGCCATGGAGTGTACCACCAGGGGTTTGCCTAAAAGAAAAAGGGCACTATCACCATCATAACGCACGTTCATGTGATTTTTTTAAGTTAATCGTATTTATGCGGATTCAAACAAAATTCCGGTTAGAAAAGTAACTTCCATGGAATGGCCTGAAATTAGCATTATTGAAGATTTCTTATTTCTGTTGGAAATAATAAAACAGAGTATTCTGGGCCTCTTATAGAGATTACTTTCTCGATGGCCCTACCACTGCCCCGATCTTGGCCTTTTGGAGAAATTTCGTTATCAACTATTATTGTAATTGATCACCTTACCTTTAATGTTCCCAAAATGAGGAAACCCATCAACATAAAGTGGATGCCATGATTACGTATCTGTAATAAGTCATTTCGTAATGGGTTAGCGGATCGTTCTCTCTGATAAGCCGGTCTATGGTCCGGAATATGCCGTATAAAGTGAGGATCTAGAAGAGGTAAAGAGAAGTTGATACGCTTGGTGTTAGAGAGTGATGAGCATACCTTACCAAATGTATTAATGCTATGAGTAGAAGTTCTTTGCTGCTGCTTAGAGAGCTCCAATTGAAATTGAGAATACTATGGGGCCAGCTAAGTCTAAAATATCATGTCGTTGTATCCTAGTAAAATCACCTACAGATGGGTGCGCATGAACAGTGAAGACTTTTACTGCATTAAAGATACCACCAGCAAAGAGAGAAAACCCCATTTTTGGTCTTAATCAAAAGGACTTTGGGTACCCTCAGGGCAAGTCTGATGAAACTTTTAATCTCCGCCCCCCTGCCGCCAAGAAAAACCGCCGACCAGGAAAGTCCGCCGCCCTTCCTGGTCTGCCGCCCTGGGCAGTGGCCCAGCTCCGCCTCCCCGTAAGGCCGGCACAGGGCATCCTCAGAAAAAAATCATTTGAGTTTCTAAAATGCTGAAACACCCTGGCACTGCCTTTTCAATGCTATTTTAAATATTAAAAAATTTAGCATACTAAACTGGGTTTGCTATCATAATCTCATTATTTACCTTCTATATGTGATGGGATTCTCAACCATGGTGCGAGTAGATATCTAAATTACCATGCCAAAGGGCACATCGACTCCAAGCTGGGATACAATACGGGTTTCCTACGTTTTCACTCTTAGTTGCCTGAAACTCAAACCCAAAAGCAATTGTGCTAAATCGTTAGAATTATTGATATTTCAACACTGTTGAGTTATATCTTGCATAAAGATAAGCTGATAAACAATCCCCCAGCATGGTTAATAACTAAAATTCTACGAAGGATTAGATGTATACAGGATGTCCCTTAACGTCGTGCTCATATTTCAGGGTCTGATTCCTCAGGTCATTTTATGAAGAAAGGTTTATATGAACATATGCCTGCAACGGCCCACATTTTTAGCTACGGGGTGTTGAATTCTTTTTTTCCAAATTGTTATTTTGAATTTCTTAGAAAGTGCTTTAGATATGACTTTCAGTTTTGATGTATGTTGTTAATAGGACATAAAACGTCGTATTTTAATAAGAAAAGTTGTACTATTGCTCAACCAGCGGCGTCACTGCATACATGCGTTCCAATATTATCTACGAAAAAGTGGGACGCCACTGACATTTTTTCGCGGAAATATTTTTTCTCATTAGGCTGGACAATTCTACATGGAAAAGGTCGCTTAGGATCGAAAACGAACAAATTTTACTTAGTAAATGCTCTCTAGGGTTTTTTAAAATAAAATCGCTTATCGTTAATTCAGAACTTACGTTAATTTAGTAAGTGAAATTGAAAATTCCCCGTTTTTTTGACTGGGTGAAGTGAGGCTATTTGGTACCGGCTTAGAAACCAAACATTTTGGAGGAAAGCAACAAAAAGAATCATGAAGGTTTAATTATTTTTATTTTCTATTTCCAATATACTTAACATAAGGATTTAATAAGTAGTCATATGCTTTACATGACAATTGAAACAGAAAAAACCTGGAGTAGTGAATTTCCTCTTTGTTTCAAGGAAAATGACGTAACCCCAATCCAAGATTTAATAAGTGATTGGAGCGAATTTAGCACGATAGTCAAAACTAAAAAATATTCGAGATCAACTAAGTAATTTCTCATTGATTTAGGGAGTGATGTTCAATAAAACGATGCATGGCAGATTCAATGTTGCATTAAAACCGCCGGATCACATCGTGCCGCTTTAGTAAGGGAGTCAAAAGGAAGAAAAGCTCCAATGTTGAAAGTCTCGTCTGTGATATGAGGCAAATCTTGAGAGTCGTTTCATGATATAGTAAGGGATCGAGCAAGCAAATGGCAACATTTCAGGTTATTTCTGAGAAAAGTAATGGCATTCACCATGGATGTGTCGCAATGTGAGTGTGACCAGCTAGATCTTAGTTGATGTTTCTCTGTGTTGTTCCTAGTGAGGCGCAAATGATCAAAAACTTATTAATACTTTCAGCTTTTTATGTTTTATATTATTGATACTTATATGCTCTACAATAAGGCTTTTTTTGAGACTTCAAATTTTGAGAAAAATCGTTTAGGACTCTGTATACTTTGTAGCATATTACGTTTAATTCATTATTTAATGATGGTATTTAATATAATTTAATTAAACTACTGTAGTATCTACTGCCTTATCTGGAAACGTGTTCAGCGGGTTCGGATTGCTATAGCAAGCAATCTCAGCGAATCCAGCCTGCACTGCACTGTTGTTGTAATTTTGCAGCTCCAAGTAAAATCCGTAGATATTGTATAGTCCGATCCAAATGAACACTAAAACCCATTTTTTCCCCACGGTCAATCTAAGCACTGAACATACTTACGGCACAGGAAGAAAGAGATCAGGAAAATTATGGAAAATTCTGGGTTGATGGTGTGCATAGCAGTGAATATGGAAAGAGTGAACAAAATTATAAACTCCAACAGAATGTAGAGCAAAACTAAGTTTTCTTTGCCCTAAAAGGAAACTTCTGAATGTTGCAACACACAGGGTGTCCCAGCGAACACAAAACAGAGAAGGAGAAAATTTAGGGTATTTGCTGATTAAAAATGAAAAATCATCGAATCACGTAAAGTTAGTTAAGAAGGGGGCAACATTTTGGGCATGTTTTCTAATCAACTTTTGAAATTTTAAATGAAATAACCCATCGAACAGTACCTCTTTTTAAAGGTATTTAAAGCCTTTTTTTCCAAATCACTTTAATTTTGCAAATTTGGTCCAAGAGTTTACGAAATATTGCAACTTAAACTGAAACTTAGTTTACTTCCACAATGAAACCCCTGCGTAGGGGTTGAACACGGGGATCAGAACATGTTTCCCCTTTCTAACTCACTTTTCACGTTTCAAAGATTTTTCATTTTCAATCGGCAGATACCCCAAAAATGACTCTGCATCGTTTTCGCCGAGGCACACTGTATCGAGGAGAGTTTCTTCTACTGACCTTCACCAGAGCTAAAATCATTACAGTGGCGGCAACAAGGTTTATTATCCCGATAAAAACCCCACAAGCAAAGTAGGTCTTAAAGTCAATCATAACGTGGTTGTTGATTTGATAGATGCTCCCACCGACTATAATGGACAAACCTAGAGCCTAGAAAGTGGTTGAAAATGTCCCCTATCATAAGGAATCGATTGAACACTTACCATGTTTTTTAGGGCCATAATCATGGCCCAGGTTTTGGAGCTGATGTAACATGACCAATTGGGCTTTATGAACATTTATTTGTATTTTGCAGTAAATTACAAAAAAATGCGAATGTGGACCGGCACAGGGAGACGGAGAAACTGCATGGAAAGTGGAAAATGTGAGGGCACGTTCAGACGCCAGACGACTGGGCGCCTTGAAAGGGATCGTGGAAAGGGTTATTCCTTGGAAATGTGTATAAGAACAAATTGCCATTTATTAAATTAACAATTACAATTAAAAGTACACAGTACCATGTAACAATAAGGCTCTAAAATACCGACTAGATTAGACCAATAAACCTATGACGTACTCATCTACAATAACAAAGAAAATATACAAAAACTTAAGCCCACAGGGCTAATATTAGGTAGTTCGTTTCCAAATTGTTAGCATCCTCTTTGACCCTGTCAAATGTGTCTTTATGCACTTCCAAGCGGTTATATTTACAATACATCTCTTTGGTTAACAGTGTTATCAATATCTACAGAGATTCGTACACCAAACCCCAAATTTGAGACAAAAAATGCTATGAGCTTCTGGTCAAATCGCCAGACTTAACAGACATTTCATCCAAATTTTCAATGGGTAGTTGTGCCCTTTCAGCTTGCTGCAACTCCCTCTGCTCAGACTCACTTAACTCCCGGACATTCCCGGGCAAATAGTCCTTCCAAGACCTAAACAGATACCTCGTGAACTTCCTCAGCTGCCTGAACTTACAGTAAGTGGCCCCCTCCGCAGACTCCAATTGCTGAGTCTGGATTAGAAACCCCTTCTCCTTGAAAGTCTGCTCCAGTTTTTCTCTCTGGATCGATTTCCTGGACTTTCTTTTCTTGTTTCGGAGGGCTGTGCTATTGGTGACCTCCTGCTGAATGGCTGCTATGCTGGATCCTGGCAGTTCAGGAGTGAGGAGGAAGTCTTGAGTTGAAGAACCACCGGTGAACTCCAAAGGAGGGGCTGGGTAGATCTTTTCTCCGCTGGCCTGGAGGAAGGCTCCAGTGCTGGAACCTTGGTTGTTGGTTGCTTGTTGCTGCAAGGTTTCTCTAGGGAAGAACTCGTAGCCTCTCATACTCTTATCTCCAGTGCCACTGTAGTATCTGTAGAGACAAATGGGATAAAAATTCATTCAAATTCAAAAAAAATCTTAAAGACCTAAAGTTTCCTCCTGAGTCTACAGAAAGCATCTTTTTCTCCTGCAAGGTAGGCTTGGCCCCACCGGTGAACTTAAATTTGCAAATGCTGACCTCAGTGGCAGGATTGGTGGCGTTCTCAGGAGGGATTGGAGGGATAAATATGGCCGACCTCTTCCTCTTCGCAGGAGTCTTGTCGCTTGAGCTTCCACTCGCATTCCTCTTGGATTTACTTTCATGGTGGTGTCTGCGGGCGGAGTCTGATGAAGATTCGTGCGATTTCGAAGATTTGGGCGCGATTCTTCTGGATGGTTCCGCGTTTTCGGACTTCGAGTCGGCAGAACCGGGAGGTCTGGGGCTGTGACTAGGGAGGGTGTAATTCATGTTTCCCGCCAGTCTTTGATACATCATGAGTTGCTGTTGGAGGGCCATGGGGTGTATGAAGAGGCTCGTGTTGGGCCAGTACACGTAACTGTAAGATAATGAGGGAATGTTCTCGTATAGAATTTTCCATTGCAATTAAATTCAAGTGCGCTGTACTCATTGGTGATGCAGATTTCCTAACGTTAATAGAAATAGGCCGCTCTTAGAACTGGTAAAATACATTATTTTCTCGGGCTTACTGTTTTAAGTTGATGGGTATGCTAATTATAACCTCACGTAACCACTATTCACTTGTTAATTAGTCGCCACACTTTCGCTATTTTGCATTTGCCAGCCTTAGGTCTATTACTTATTTAGCTTTTTTAAATTGGGTACTTGAGATGCTTATACAATACACCCACGAAATACCGCATTTCAAAAATCATTCATACATGAAAACGTCAATATTAAAGGTCCAATATACAGGGTGGGACAGAGCAACTTGTTTATTTCCAATATACAACTTCAAGGAAACTGATGATGTAAAGAAAAAAAACCTGGGCTTCCACGAACAGCAAGGTCACTCTAAAACTAACATGGTAAAGCTTTCTGTTTTGCGATCCCCTCAACGCCAACACTGAGAAAGATGTGCAGTTCCAATAAGACAGCATACACAACACGTTTGTCAGTAACTGTTTTGCGGTAACACTTCCTAGGACGCCTTATATCCTTTAAGGGCGATCTGCATTGACCAGCACACTCGCCTAATTTAGCCCCTTGTGACTATTTTTTATGGGGTTATCTAAAATCGCTTGTTTATGAAGTTCGTCTTAAGACCCTGACTCACTTGAAGAACATTATTTGTCAAGGTAACATACCCGTCAATGTGCTGGAAAGAGTTGAACGAAACTTCCGAATTAGGTTAACGCAGTGTATTGGGCATAATGAACGTCACCAGCCTGATATTATTTTTAAAATTATATAATCATAACATTTAAATATTTTACGTGATGCTGTTCAAAGGATTAAATGCATATCTGCATTCCTCTTTTTTATTAAATCTCTAACTAAGCAAGTGACTCTGCCCTCGCCTGATTTTAGAAATAGCTAATGTGGATCCGCTACAATTTTTCTTTTACAAAAAACGGTCTCAACAAAATGCGTGAGCTTATTTCGCGTGACTAAATCAGATACGTGGAAATACAACTTATCGTATCTATATAAAAATTAATTATGGTTTTTGCTAGCTAATTAATCAACATTTACTAGGAGCATTTTGAGGGTGAAACACGAGCAGAACAGCTTTTGGACTTTTTCTTGGATTGACACGTTTTCGTTTTTGCATCTCAAACTATACGGTCTGAAGGTACGTGGAATCACGGCTCAATCGTGATAATCAAGGAAGGAATTGAGATTGGAAACAGACAGAAAAAAGTATATTTTTTGCATTGATCTGATGCACCGTTTTGATTAATGAATGGGGACTCGAATCTAGGACTTTGCCGGAAAAATTAGGGAAGTTCCATTTTCCGTAATCGTTGAGGAAGCAAAAACATCTTCTATTTGCATCAAACAGTTAAAGAAGCAGCTCGAAAAAACATATTTCACGTGCAGATTTATTTTCCTGGATGAAGTAAACGGAGCTGCTGCAGAGTCGTAGATTTTAAACAATTGTTGTGTTTACTAATTATGGTCCGAACCTGGAAAATTTCGAAATTTAAATCCTCATTTATTAGAAGAATGCTCCTAGAACCAACTGGAAAAAGATGAGAGAAATTTTAATGGCATCACAGAACAAGAATGCCCACGGTTTCCTATCCACATGATGGATATGTAATACCCACTTGTTGAAGAGAAAAGAACAGAAATCGATATTAAGAATCACCACATATCGGAAACCCAAAGAAAACTATAAAAGTTTGGCAACATGTGTCTGCGTAATTTAATATTTTTCCACGCCGCAATAGCAGGGCTTTGAAACAAAAGAATGCCGCGTTGTTGCCATTTAACTTATAGTGTAGGATTTTCAAGGACTTTGTTTACTGAACTCGTTGGAAAAATCAAGTAGTTTAGGGAGGAGAGTTCAAGTAGAAATGAGTTGTTTTACGTACCTTCCTTGACCCGACGAACCTTCAGGTGTATTGGGAGGGTCCGAAGGACTAGACGTGGATAAACTTTCCGGAGTGACTGAAGGAAACCTCAATTCAGCCTTAACAACCTCGGAGGGCGAAGGGGTTTCTACAATCTGCTCTATGTCATCGTCTGAAGGGGGTTCTGACTTGATTTCCGGAGTAACAGCCTCCTCATCTTTGCTTATCAGCCTTATGTTCAAGTGGTTCAAGTCTCTGATGCAGAGATTTAGGGGCTCATTTTGATCCCCTTTCGTTTTAACCTAGAGCAAAAAAATCTTTAAATTACCCAGGAAGACATAACAGGCAAGAACTTACAGTTAGAGATCGTCTGCTTTCCTGGGTAAGCCTCTTCTCAAGTAAACTGCTAATGATCTTATTCTGCACGTCACTTTTCTGAGCCAAGTCCTCCTGCTGCTTCTCCAGAGCCGAAGTTTTCTTCGCAGCTGTAGAACTGTGCTTCTCCAAGTAGCTATTTGCATTGGGAGTTCCTGGGAAAATCGTGCCATAGTTCTTGTATATCAAATGGCAAATGTCGGCCTTCTTGGGCTTCCTCCCTCGTCTAGGTTTGGAGTTATCTAACGTTATCTCCCCCATATAGGGTAAATCTTGATACTTTATCACCCTTGATGGAGGGGGTGTGGGGGTAGCGGTTTTCTTCACAGCACCATTCTGGATTTCGGTGATTTTCTTTAGCCAGTTTTTAACCGATTCGGTGGGGTTCTCCTGAGGAATCGCGGAAAAGTCCGGTACGGGGATGAATTCAGGTTTGTCTTCAAATGCAACGTCATTGTCTGAGGAGGAAAGAGAGGATTCTCGGGTGTCCACTTCAACCTTTTCAATGTCATCTTCTAAGTTGATGAATTTTGTAGGGCTGGAGCACCTAAGTTGGAGGTTGACTGAAGAGGTAATAAGGTCTGGAAATACTTACTCAGGAAGTTCGGATTTGGTCAAACTCTCCGTTACAGGGTTGGCTTTAGTGAAGGTCATTATTTTATCCGATGAAGGAGTTCCTGGGCTAATTAGGGCTTCCTCAGTTTCTTCCGCTTGCATCGTTGACGTCTCTGCAAGAAATCCCCTATTATATTTATATTACTGCACTTCCTGGTAAAAGTTTACAATATGTTTGGCATCCTTGGATGCAAATATCTTCACAGTCGAAAACTATTTGTGTTACTTGTTGAGGCTAAAAATAAAAGACAATTTTACGCAACGCTGTTTCCATTAATGACTCTGATTCACAGGTTTGTTTTAAGTTTAAGAGACGGTAGTTTAATAGAACAAGCATTAAAATGGGCTGGAAATAGAAGAGAGATCAAAGGAATTTGACACCAAAATTTAATTGGGTACATGTCTATCATGGTTTCCGAACTATAACAACGAGGCTTGAGGTATTAAATTGCATAAGAAATACATGTTATGGGCGGCATTTGAAAATCTCTCATAAACTTGAATAAAATTGCTCCAAAATGTAGGCTGTTCTAGCCTCCCCTTTAAGGGGTCATTCACTCTAGATTCCCCGGAGAACAGGGAGGAAATAGGCTGGGAAAGAACTCCAAACATGCATGTTACATAATGAAAATAGAGTCCCTTCTCCTGCTCTATGCTATAAGGAGAAGAAAATCCTGTGCGAAAGCATGTGAAAGAAAATTAATAAGGAGGAAGAACCCATTTGCTTTTTCTAGTCGCCCGACGGGAGAATTGACTAGTTCAGGGTAGCTGCTCCTCTGCCTCTGTTTCAAGAAAGCTCTGGAGGGAGTTTTTGTTAAAATCGCATCTGGATTGGCATAATTTCTCAAGCAAAATTGGAAAATGAAAAACGTAAAAATAAAGAATTTCCACAAAGCCCAAGGAGGCAGTGCGCACCTACCGCAGCAAAAGTGCACCTCAGCTTCCCCTCTTGAGCAATTCTAGGGAGTTTCGGTCAATGCACAAAAAGCTCAAAGCAAATTACACAAACTGCCATAACTTACTTTCAATCATATTTCGGAACTAATTAATATCACAGTGGTGTCAACATTAAGCGTCACTACTTGCTGATGGTTCTTCGGCCGAAAATCCAATCCAGAGTCGTGAACTAGGAAGAAGTGCCATCGGAAGGTTCCACCGAAAACCTTATTGATAGTGTCAACATGAAATAAATGTGTAAAAAGTGAGTAAAAGCCAAAAGCCCGCGCGTACTGGCCGTACAAGGCCGATATTGGCGTCGTGGCCAGTTATTTTGGGCGTCGGGACGCCTCTCCCGCCGTCGTGTATCCCGGTTTATTCTCGATTAGGCCGTCGTGAAACCCGAGATTGAACCATATTTGGCACTAGATGCCCGTTTCCGAGTTATAATTAACCCGTACGGGCGTTCTTAGGTTGCCGCCGCTCTATGGTTCTTGATTAGGCACGCCAGTGTTGGCGGCAAGCTCAAAACTCTCTATTTTTGTTTCGTTTTCGTTTCGGTTTTCCTTTTCTACAGTGGCGCCTTCATTTGGTATGAAATTCTCCAAAGCTTCCGCGTCTACAAGAAATAAATAAAACTATTCACTTTGTAAGGAAATTTTTGGTGCGTCCATGCCCAGCAATTTTTATTGTACAATGGAATTTTATTATTTTCAATTTGCGCCTCTTTTCTTTCGACATCATTTGTTGACGATCCGAAACTCCTGTCGGAGTCGCCAACCTGAACTAACCTGAAGAACCGACCCACTAAAAAGACACCCTCTCCCTCTCTTCACTCCTCAGCCCTTCTCTTGCCCTTCACCACCGACAACTATTTCTTCAGGTCGGAGGTGTGTTACAGGGCTTTCATTATAGTTCATCCTTGTCTTGGCTCACTTAGCGTCTCCTCCTAACTTTTACTTCTCATAATGTAGCTCAGGGTCTTCACCACCTCTGTAGCGTTGCTCTTGCCCCCATGAGGTATTCAAAAGCCTTCGTTACACCCTCCTTCCAACAGCCCCTACACACATATGACTCCTACTGTAGGTGCTATAGTAATGCTCTAGGGGGGGGTGTAAGGGCTGTTGGAGCATGTGGGAGGGAGCGTGTGAGGCGTTATTCCTCAATAAAAAAAACATAATTCTCCTCACACACATAAAACATATTTACAATTAATACAATAAAATGGTTCTTTTGTAACTAGTTTTTAGTTGATTGTTAATTTAATAATAACATACGGTGTTTATTTATTGATAAACCGTGATTTATTAATAAGCCATGGTTACTGATAAGTTGTGCTTTATTGCAATAAATAATCCCAATCCACATCCACCCTTTTTAGCTGTTATACCTTACGACATAGAAGTAATTAAAAATTCACTATTTTAGTTAAAATTGCTTCACAACACACTCTTAAGCCATGGCCAATGCACCACGAGATGCCCTATATAATCCGAGATTTGCATTCCCTTCTGGAATACACTCTAGGTAGTATCCTCTGGAAAGCCACTCATTAAGTCGTTATCAGTATTTGATTCTAGATTATCTTCTAGAATCTCATCACCGGTTTCAGACTTCTCTGTGGTGACTTCTAGAAGAATTAGAGTTGAAATCTCAGGTGCTTTATCCGCCAGATGATGGTCTTGTTTTCGAAGAATTAAATGGATTACTATGCAGGGTGAAAGAGCCAAATAGAATAAATTCAATATCTGCATATTTCGCCATATGTGAAAGAAATACCAAAACACGTCAATTTCAGATTATGAAATTACATCTTGTGACGGAAAAATTGTATATCTAAATTTCCCTCCTTTTGGGTAACTATTGCAACCCTCAAATTTTTTAATTAAAAGTATGGGTTTGTTATAACTCATTTGAAAGGTCTTTTCATTCTCTACTCAAAACTGCTACGGTTTTAAACCTTATTTGAAAGAATAATAAAAAAAATGATATAATTGGCGAAATTCTTTACAACAAACCAAAAGCTTATTAATTAATACCACTTCGTTATTGATAATGTAATGAAATAACAAAACAAATCAATCTCAATGTCCTCGACTTAACTTTCCCAAATCGGTGGACAGGGAACGCTAGAATGGCCAGCACGATCACCTGATCTTACTCTATTAGAGTTTTTCTTACCGGAAATACGTGAAGAGTATGGTGTACAAAACTAAACCACGCAATCTAGGTGGCTTAAAAGGAAGAATAACGCTTGCGATTAGATCGGTTACGCCTCAGATGTTCATTAATGTTGAAAGACATTTTTATTTACGCTTAAGCTACTGCCAGTAGGTTCGAGGCTTGCATTTTTAACATCTCATAGAAAACTGAGACTGATTTGTTTTACTATTTTATTACATTATCAATAAAGAAATAGTATTAGTTGGTCACGCAAAAAGAGGGAAATTTAGATATAAAATTTTTCCATTACAGAATGTAATTTCATAATCTGAAATTGACGTGTTTCGGTATTTCTTTCACATACGTCGATATACGCAGATATTGAATTTATTCCATTTGGTTGTTCCACCCTGTATATGCTTTGCTATCCTCTCATTACCCCACAATAAGATGCTTCTTGCTTTTGAATTAAAAGTTATGCCATTTCCCATCTGAAACCAGGCCAGGGCTGGCCTTAGAAGTCTGGCGTCCTGGGCAAAATTTTTAATTACCGTCCCGCTATTCCTAACCTCGCCGCCCCCATAAGGCGGGCTTAAGCATTCGATCCAAGTACCCCGAGATGTTTCAAATTTGGCTATACCCACATGAAATTTCGTATGGAGTTTTGCCTCGGTAGGAGATCGGTTTATCAGATATACTGCAGTGCTGGTTGATTCGCACACGTGTGGTCCGATCACACATGTGCTCCCTGGACTTTAGTCCAATCACACGTGTGATCCTGAGTGAATATGGCACTCATGTCTATCTTCCCACTAAGGGCAGTAAGTAAAATTTTCTTCCCTATTTTTATTAGAAAGGTCGTGACTGGGACAGTTTTGTTTGGCATTTTCTTGGATTTTTCGTGCGTTTTTGCAATTTTGGAGCAATTTTGTTTTGACCAATGCACTTGCAATTGTTGCAACAATGTACTCCAAAATCACGTTCTTGACTGGCATTCGTCCTAGTACTGCAATTGCTGATATGGGACCAAAAATGCCCAAAAATGGAGCTGAAAATATCTCGAGGCCCTGAAGTGACCGTCTGAGAATCAAAAAGGGCAAGGAGTCGTTGTCCAAAGAAGTCGAAAGCTATACCACATGAATTGCGGGTTTTGTAGTTATAAAAACCCTTGTAGCTCATGGACCAGGAGCTCTAGGAGCTACAGGGGCTTTTAGTGGGATTTTAAACGCAAAAAATGGACTTAGCTAGACAGGGATCGGGATTCAAATCCTGGAAATATTTGGACCAATTTTTCGATCCGCCACTGATTTTTATCCAAATGTTATGCATCTCAGGAACACCTAAAAGTAGCTACAACTGCGTGTTTCATATTGACATGGATTTATTTTTGTAGGAATCTGGACTATTTTCGGACTTCTCCAGCAAGCAGTTGCAAAAATTTCGAAAGCGGACTTGTTTACGTTTCCGAAATTGATAGTGCCGAACCTGGTTAATCCTTTAGAATTAACGAGATCGATGGTAGACGGAAGAGGCTTAATATAGAGAGGAGGGAGAAGGAGGTATGAAATTTATCAGGAAAAGGGGCATTGTTCTAGACAACATTTGCAAATTGTCGGAATGTATTAATAGCCGCCCCACTAAAAGGAAAAAACGCCAAATGTGTTTCACGTGGAGTGGATAAACCTCTAACACGTTTAACATGATTTATGCGGACGAAACACCGAATATCGCCTAGATAAACAAGTGGCATTTTTTGGCAAAATGTCCACTACTTTTGGTTTCGGCAGCACATCCGGAAATAGCGCAAATTCTATATTTATCACCCAATTTATTTTAGTCAATGCAATATTATCAACTGCAGCTCATCGTCCTGGTACTTACACAACATGGTTTCACTTTCAGCATCAATTAATCGTTTTATAAATAATCAAACCCTAATTTGAAACGCTCATCCTCAATATACAGGGTGTAACACATCACCACGGAGATATTTCACGGGACGATAGTATACGGCAAAATATACTACGTACCACAAAAATTGCAATACCTAGAATTAACGCATCAAATTCGTAATAGTACTACAATTGATCAGATTTTACAAACACAGGAAGTATTTGAACCAGTAGCTATGTTGCTCGAGTAACTACGACTCGTCTACAACATCGCAATGTTAACGTTCTCCCTTGGCCTCCACGCTCTCCTGAACTGTTCCTCATAGAATACGTATGGCACATAATGGGAAGAAGAGTTATCACCCTGGAGAACCCACCACGTCCTTTAGCAGGGTTACCAAATGCAATTTAACGTGCCTGAGATATATTATCTTAAGAGGACATCAACTATTTGTTTAGAAGCATGCCCAAACGAGTTGCCGAGCGTGCAAATTCACAAGGTTCATGTTATTAGGATTTTTGAAGACTTTCTGGACTTCGGTTGACTCGAAAGTTATATTACTTATTTTATATAGTGTTGTGAAGACATTTGGAAAGTTTCATTAAAATACGTGCATTATTTCTAGGAGTTGAAATTTTTATGATAAGTAGTATAATAAAAAAATTCGAATAGACCATAGTCAAAAACACACCATTTTTTATATACTAAGTTCCACTTTTCTCACCTACATATACCTTGAGTAATATATTTAAAATTTGATACACGTATGTTCTTTAAGACTCACTACAACAAAATGTCGAAATCGCCGATAGCCATATACTGGGTGTGATGTTTTTTGGGTCATATATTATTTTATACTTTGTATCTTTCTGTGGAACTCCCTGTATGAATTCCCACAACACATTTAAATTCCGTCTTAAATCCTTTAGCTTTCTAGCCTCTTGCAGTATTTTCGTATCTTTCACCGTTTTCGTAGAATTAGCAAAAATATCTCTCGATGCAAATGAAGAATATAAAAGAAGCGAAGACAAAAAATCATCCCGCTCAGTTATCAACTATCTGAAACGATCCGTAACATTTAGTTAAATTTCATAAAATAAAAAAATCTAAGCAAAAATAAAATGATGAAAACTGTGGAAAATGTCCTCCTAAATTACAGCGCTCCACTCTTTGCCTCATAAAAGAACCGACTTTCTAAAATATTCCATTGTTGCGGATGACGTTGCACGAATCCACTATTCTATTTCGAAATTCCTCTTCTGTTTCAATTGGGGCCTGGTATACCAGTAATTTCCGATGTCCCCCCAAAAAAAGTCCAGACGATTCAGGTTGGGCGATTTAGGAGGCCGTGACTGATGTCCCTCTCGACCTATCCGACGGTTGTTACAATGTTGGTTCAGGAACTCCCTCACCTCCATAGCGAAATAGGTTGGCGCACCATGATGCATAAGTCACATTTGGGTTTTGCAAAGAATTGATACCTCTTCGGGCAGGACTGGAAGGTTCGCTTGTTGGTTCAAAGTTTTAAAGACTTAACTCAAGACTTGCGCGACAAAAACGCAAAATATAAGAGAAAATGTGGCACTTTGCCACCCTGTATATCGAAAATGGTGGGTTTCTGTTCATGAGTCTATTAATACTTTTTTACTATTTTGCGGAGTACTATCTCTCCCAAATACCTCTCTATGATGGCATGTTGGGAAAGATAACTCAGTTGGGCTACTTATCAGCTCGCACGGAAAAGTCGAAAAATGATAATTGCAGTTGTTAGTTATCTCACAATGATATGCAAAGTGTTACAAAGTGAAATCTAACGTTTTCTCTCAAACATAGCAAACTTATTTAACAAATACACACACATTATTATAGCATAAGCGCGTAGGAAGCTTCGGTCTTTCATTTTCCTTATATGAACTTTATGATAGCCGTAAAACAATAATAGTGAAGATGTCAAGAATGATATACGAGGATTTATCGATATTGGCTTCAATAGCGGCGGCGTTAACGTGAAACCCATTCATAAAGACCAGAAAGCGCATGCTTTGCCTTTCCCGTGTATTTGGAACGCTCCTCGTATAATTAACCCATCACGAACGTTTTGCTTCTCAACAAAACAGGATTCTTTTATGTCACACCTATATTAAGCAAATCTACCTTACAGCAGTCAGGTAAATCATTTAGAATTTCCTTTTAAGGAATTTATTAATATTCAAACCGAAGAATAATTAGCTTTAAAAGTTAATCGTGTCCTCGGGTTTATAAATCTGTGATTTTACTGATGGTGATATCAAACCTACGGCGATGACTAAATTTCCTACTTTGGAAAAAGATCAGTTTTTCTTTTGGCAGAAATTGGTTCTGTGGGCAGATAAAACTGGAGGACTCGGGGAATTTATTAGGTGATCGATCCACAGGGAAAACGTCGAGAGAAAATTGCCACACTTTAGCTGAGAAGTCGCACCTTTAAAATTTCCAAAAAATGTTCCAAAAAATTTGCCCTCGATTTATTTCGCTTCGGGCAAAATATTTGTCCTTTCTCCGAGTCCGGAAACGCAGTCAGCGGTATTTCGCTCTATTAATTTCGGCACAGAACTGACCATTTTTAACATTTCAACTCAAATTTCAAATATGAAATAAATGCTCCGCAACAGACTCATAAGTACAGAGTCTCTACCAGAGAGCGATTTATGATAGGCCGCCGGCCCGGTGCAGTAAAACCTGCAAGAGGCCAGTGCGGCATTATTGAAATATGCCAGAAACTAGCCGGCATATACCAATGGAACATTGGCTTTTTACTGTTATTTTTTGCAACTGGGTAGATGACGATGGGCTCAATGCCTCGCTTTTTTCAGACACCTTGTATATTCATTTGACTTTTTGCTACAAACTTACCGATCACACACTATTGGGGCACCATATGTGTATTTGGCAATTTAACCCGAAAGTACCTACTTCAGACACACACACACAAATGGAAAAAAAGTCATCAGTTTCGAGGTTCAGTTCAGATTAATTTGGGATAGCTAAAAAGTTAATAATTTTCTAGACAGTAATTTAAAAATTGATTGAAATGGCAACGCAGCGTTTAGCATTTGTTTCTCAACACCCATGTTAAACTTAGGCTGTCTTTGGCAGATATGCTCAACGATACTTTTCCGCCACGTTGCCAGATGGAACAACAAATTGGAGGTTCAAGGAAAACGATGTTTATTCCTGAAAGGTTTCAGAGAACGAAAACATTGAAATGGTGAAGATCTTCACCCGATGAAATGTAGTGTGAAGAATGCATAAATTCTCCACAAAATGACGCCTATAGGACTTGAACAGTGTAAATCCTTACAAAACTGTTTTTCTATATGATTAGTCAGAAGGAGTAATATGCGGTTTGGTATTTGAATATTTGACTAAATCATATTTTTCTTGGTGTATCGATCACTCTCACTGTTTGCTGTTAAACGGATAATGACACATAGTTGGGGGGCAAGGCGAGAAAATTTACAAATTTGAAAATTTACTATATTATAAGTGTTTTCTATGCATTTTGAAAAATGAATATCAACATGCCTAAACATTGCAAATATTTGGACGGAAAAGTGTCCCATGTATTGCGTTGTAACTAAACTGGGAGAGTGACAACGCCGCGATGTGTGTTTGTTTCTAAAGATGGACGTCAGACTTTGACAGATATGCACAGTTATCTTGATAGGCAATGTTGCCAGATGGAACAAAAAATTGCAGGTTCGGATTTTTTTCGGAGAAAATAGTTCTTTTTAATGCAGCTTAAAATGCGAATATTAGATTAATCCCCCGCAAATTAGGACTTTAATTTTTTTTATAAAAACGAACAAAGCTCTTACCTCAAGAAAGGTTGAAGGTAATCCATTGTAACTAAGCAGCCAGGCGCTAAATCATTATGCTGTTTCAATCACTCACTACTCATTAATATCACATAGTATAGGCACACTTTGAAGTAAGGAAAGATTGTTGGGCTTAAGGTAAATTTATTGAAAAACAAAGAAATTCAACTTCCGTTTACCGAACATGTCAACAAACCAAAGTTTGAATGGAGACTTTCCGCATTTTCTTTCTGGCGTTAGGTCGGGAATATGAGACGTAAGGACCAGGAGTGTTTCTCGGCATACATGCTTCCATTTACTGTATTAATCACGTAAATAGATTGAGAATGTGTAGGATTTCATTCAGGGCGGGCTGAAGACGGGTACCAACAAATTCCTCCAAAGAAACCGCGGGGAGGGGGGACTCTGCATTAACCAGTAAACCTCAGCGTTAGAGGTGTTTTGGGGAAAGTCTCCAATAAACAGTCAGAAACTGAGATTAAAATTGTATAATTTCGAGAGGAAAATATATATGTGAATATGCAACTGCAGCACGTTTGTAAGTCCAGTTTGCTATTAGCCTAATTCTTCGCGTGGTATTAGTCTTGCAGATCTTCATTAGCGTATCATGAGTAAATATACAAATTAATTTATCTAAATAAAAACCAACACTTTCCAATGGGTAAAATGTTGATAGTTGAGCTGAACAATCCCCAATTAGCTGTTTCAAGTACCTGCATTTGAAGAACACAACGCAATTTGCGATAAATTAGACGATAACAAAGACAATCACTACGATGGCGTACCATTTGAGTGATACTATTGCTCTCTTTATAAAAGTTTCATCAATTATATTTAGAAAGCTTGTTCTGCAGTACCATCCCGAGCACCCGCCTCTGTCCTAAAAGTTGCGTGGACCCATCGCAGCTAGCACGTGGGTGGACCAACAAAGTGCTTCCATCGGGGCCCCACTTTGTCCCCCCATATCCGCGAGTTCCTTAGCGGTAATGATGCAGAGACAGTGCGCCAACCGAGCTTGTCTCTTCACACCTTTCATATGGTAATAGTCCACCATATTTGGTGAACTCCACAAGTTTAGGTATGCAGAAAAAAAGGTTTATGTCGGCATTGCCTAGTTCAAGTGCAATTTTGCACAGAATGGTTTATTAAAATTGAAGTTGGCTCGATTTGTGGATGTGGTTTACAGACACTCAATTACAGGATCCGTCACGTATATGAGAAAAATTTAATAAGAAAAAGTCGCAGGGATTTAAATCAGGTAACCGGACTGGCCGCTTTGTTTCACCGAGCGAAAAATTGGTAATGCTCTTATCTTTTAATTAAAAATTGGAATTTTCGGAATGCCATTTACTCGACTTTTAAAAAGTACAGAGGATGTTCTTATTATTGTGCTTTTCTGATTGAATTTAATTTTTTTGAATAAAATAAGGAAAGTAATTTTTTTCTCGGAATTTTCCTTATAAACACCAATAAAATTTGATATCTCCGTATGCGTAAATAAGCGTAGATTCCATAAAACAGTTCAGAAATAGAAGGTAATATTTGAAAAACTGGACTCCGTTGGAATGTTATGGGGCAAGAAAAAAAGTTAAAGGTCATTAAAAGGTGACAATAAATTAGCCTTTTAATTTTTACTTGAAACTTTCTTTGATAGAAAAATGATTTGGAAAGTTATTGCCATTATTCCATATGTGAACATACAGACGGATGAGAAAAAAAACATATTTGAGCGTTTTTAAGTCTCTACTTATGGTTCAGTGAGACGATCAGCAGGAAGTCGCAAGTCCATTCACATGAGAGTCATCCAAAGGGAGTGGTATTTAAAGTAGATTTAGAGCTCCCAATGCTTGTAGAACCATCTGTAAGGAATTACTCAGCAGTGCGCCTAAATTCCAGGATCACTATAGGCATCTTGGAAACAGGTAGAGACGCACTATAGGGGAAATTCCGGGAAAATTGTGCAATTTTTAATTTAATAAACCGCAGAACTTTTCCACAGTTTAACTGTCCTTGTGTTTCTTACGATTTTCACGATCTGTGAATGCTCGCGCTCGAATTTGGGACATCCTGTACCTGCCTAATAAACGTAGGTCGGCACCTCTAATTATGATTAACATCCTAATTTCATTCAATTGTGCCATTTATGGTTATCGTAGGACTTGGTTTTGGCTTGTCTGAGAATGAACAGATTGCAGATACCTCCACGCAGGCAATTCAAATATTTGGCTTGTATGTTAGGAATGTGAAAAATTAGCGACTTAATGAATTTCTTGATATCTTTAGACAACTGTGACCTAATCATCATGAAGATGAATTGTTGGTCTTATTGTACGGGTTTAGCATTAAATTGAAAGGTACATTGATGCAACGCTATGATTTGTTTATGAGGCTCATTACCACATATGATGTCCTAAAAAAGAATTGAATTTTTGCCACTTTTTAGGTAGACGCTTAAGACGGTTTTAATTTTTTTTTTCTGGCGTTTTTCCTATAGAAATGTTTCTGTCCGTTTTAATCAGAATATGTGTCGATGAAAATTCGATGCTATTGGGAAATGAGGGAAATTTCAGGCTGGAAAACGGGAGACTTAGATGCCTTAACGTAGCTATTATGAAGGGACAAAAAAGGCTGAATGAGCATAATAAAAGTAATCACCAGAGGTCAAAGATGTATTGACTTACACACAAAAATGCTACAGAATGTCCTAGATTTTAATCGAGGAAATTTAGCAGGCGATAGGGCTCAAATCTGGAGAGAAAACTGGATACATCAACAAATATTTCATTCTCGAGAGAGAAAAGACCGTATAAAGGTTTAATCATTTTTCTATCGTGGCTCGTAGCTCCCCCAGTTTTTTTGAGGTTCATTATGGAATTTTGAAGATATCACATGCTATATTTTTCAAACAGCCTAAATCCTGCTTTCTCAAATTTAAATAACTTATAGACTTGACCCTATTTTTACCGTTGCGAGTAATTCCATCAAATTATCGAAGAAAAAATTCGGCCTTCGGCCGTTATGTTCTTGTCAATCCAAAATGTATCTCTGTTGGGTAAGACTAAATGATGAAAACTTGCCCTTAGAAGATTGAGTTGAAACACCCTTTATGCTAAACCCGAAATGTAAAGGGAAAATAATATGAAGGGTGCAGGACCGAACTTAGCAAATCTGGCGCCTTGGGTGAAATTTTTATTCACCGCCTCCCTACTCCCAAGGAAAACCGCTGACCAGGAAAGTACGTCGCCCTCGACCATTGCCTCCCCCTCTCCCCCTTTAGAAGACTGGTACTGGGTGTATATTCTATTCAAAATGATTAATATGGGACACCCTGCGCGTATTCAGACATTAACTATATTTACATCTGAAATAAATCTTCAGCAATTTCACTAGAAGTCAAAACCTTATGGATATAGTTTTTCCGGCTCACTTTCGCCGATTTCTCATGGAGAGATTTATTCAAATTCCAATAGTTCTACTATGAGAGTCTGAATTCCTTATACTTCCTTGAGGTGATTCACGAGAACACCATCATCACTCGGTCTTATATTGATTTTGAAATAACTGCAGAGTGCATTTTTTTCTTGGACGCACAGTACTTTTACCTTAATTTGACTGACAAATCAATCAGGTGGAAATGACCGATTTGGAAGAATTTCTTAGAATTACAGACAGTACCAGTCTTATGGGGGACGAGGTCGGGCGACGGCTCAGGGCGCCAAACTTGCTACAGCCGGCCCTGCTTATAGAAATACTCATGCTTTACATAGGAGAATAAAAAGGCCCCAAAAATTTGAAAACCAAGTAATTGCTTCACGATTATTCCCTGTAGGTTTATTTAATTAATGCATTGTTATCCTGTGATGCTAACTGTGCAGGGCGAATCTTAAATACAGGTTTTCCTTTTAACATGACATAGATCTCAAAAAACTGAACAAAATCTTTATGTAACATTTTTTCGGAATTTCAAAAACATCCGGAACGGGCACGTATAAAAGTTTTAATAAATATCAAAACCTTTAATTATGATTCACTCTGGGACTAATGTTGTAAATTGTCGCCATTGGTTTCATTTCCACAAATTGTCGCTCACCTCATCTACAGCTCCGTATATGCTGTTAGATCTTCTTTTTTGAATTATTTCTATAGCGTTTTCTATTCGTTCACGGTGCTCTGCCGCTGTATTAACTTCAGTCGTAAACACCAAACTTTTCATGTCACCCATAGATAAAAATCACATGATGTAAGGTCTGGTGATCTCGCAGGACATCTTACTGGCCCATTGAGTCCTATCCACCTGTTAGAAAATTGGTTGTTTAAGAAGTCCCGTACTTTTTTTTACTTTCTTTCATACGCGTATAGTTCGGTTGTTTTACAGATTTCCAAAAAATGTTACGTAAAGATTCTGCTTAAGATTCACCCTGTAGATGCCTTATTCTTCAAACGTAAGTGGTAGGCACAATCGAGGTATAGGATTTCATTTTGGAGGCGTTAGTGAGTGATTATTTCCTCGACTATGCTGCGGGTACATTCTTTACCATTTTAAGCGGTACCAGAACCCATAAGTGCCCAATCCACCATATCTGAATACCCACTTTTAATCCAGTTAACTAGTGTACGTCTGACTTAAATTACTGCCTAAGCAAGAAATCCTCAGCCCACTCTCTAGATCGATTTTTCCAAGCCACTTTACATATAACAAAAAGTAAACAATTATTCGGTGTGGGCCGGTGCAAAACCAGTTCTAAAATTGCAATTATTTATATGCTTCGGAGATAGTCCTTATAGGTAGAAATGTCGTAGGATTCTCTTTTTCCTCTGAAACGCGCGACGAGCGCTTTAGATCTTTATTTACGTATAAATTGTCGATTTCTATGGGTTATTTATTAATTCTGATAAATCTGGAGGTGTTGAATTAGAATATTGATACATATATGTGTACCGATATTCGAAAGTGAGTGGTACACTTGTACAGTTACGTGAATACCAATTAGCAGATCAATCGAATCCGGTAGCAGGTTCGATGTTGGAACAGCTGCGGCACACCAAGACAGTGTGTCTATCAATCGAATAAAACCAATAAATCTGAACCTTCCAAGCGAAATCGGGCACCTACTTTAGACAAACCACTGTGTTAACATAATGGTTGACAATTAGAAAAAAAACGGTCAGTTTCGAGGTTCAGTTCAGGTTAATTCGGGTTAGCTAAAAAAAAATAATTTCCAGGCAGTAATTTAAAAATAGATTGAAATGGCAACGCAGCGTTTGGCATTTGTTTCTCAACGCCCACGTCAAACTGAGGCTGACTTTGACAGATATGCTCAAAGATTTTTTACGCCACGTTGCCGGATGGAATAACAAATTGGAGATTTAAGGAAAGCAACGCTCGTTCCTGAAAAATGTCATTAAACAAAAACGTTGAAATGGTGAAGATTTTTCTAGCCTGATGGAATGTAGTGTGAAGAAAATGTATAAATTCTCCGCAGAATGTCACCTGTAGGATTAGAAACTAATAATAAATGCAAGTAATACTCCAGTACATGACGAAGTGGTCTATCCAATATTTTAACACACCGTTACTTTGATGTTTATGCGAAGATGCTCATGAGACCACTTCAATTATGAGACATTTGACACCTTAATCCACTTAGAACAAGCTTTTATTAAACGAAGCTAAAAGACCTGCATGACACACAGATTAGGCTTTTTGGATATACATCAGTGGGTTGAAGATTTAACTAAATGTCGCGAAGAATGTTAATAGACGCTCCCAATTTTTTTAAGGACAACGGCAGTAAACACTTAATTATGATTTATACTTAGTTTAACTGTACAAGTCAGCAAATTAATTATCGACTGTCTGAAGTTGTAGAGAAAAGAAGTAACACGATGGGCGTGATTGCCTCATGGGTTTGGTTCATCGCACACTTATATGCCGGAGGCTTTTCTGGCATCACCCAACATTTTCCAAACTGATACAGAAATAATTAACTGGACAAGAGCATCGTGTTTTATCTATATAAAACACCATTTACTTAAGTAGTACCTACACCTGATGCTTTGTACCATTGACCTCTACATGTAACGCCCACGCTCAATAATAATTGTTTTTCTGGCTATGATGAAGCTTATCATTCGATTTAATTTACCATTATTCATATCCCAAATAGGGGCCTTTGCTTGAAGGATTTGTGTCATGTCTAATAACGATAATTTGCTATTAATGTTTCCATCATTTATCATCGATTTTCGCCATTGGTTAAGCCAATCAAAGCTTTGTAGATGCTAGACAGCCTTGAGGCAGTAAAGATTACTTAGTTTAAGATACTTGTAATTTACCAATAAAACATTATATAATCATTAAGTCTTATTGATATGCAGTTATATGTCCCATAGTAATGAAACCATGTATTTCAATTCACTATGAATGTAGTAGTCTTGACACACTTTCGGTTTGTTTAGGGAGTAACAAAACTCTGTTCACATACTTTAATCCTTTATCTACTTAAGGGGTAGAAATAAGCCAAATCGAGGAAATAGTTATTTAGTTCGAAATTTTTGAAGTCCACGTGCTGATTGAATTTTGCAAATGCACGACTTCCGTTGCAAAAGCTGCAGTGTTCGAATGCGGCTTCCAAGAACTGGACCATCCACCCTACAATCCTAACCTGACCTCCAGTGATTATTCTTTTTTCTTAAAACTAAAATTTGACCGGCATGGCAGGAAATTTTCCAATCATGAAGAAGTCAAGTCAGCAGTTTTAGAACATTTTAATACAAAAATTTCTGATTATTGTTTTAAGAGCGTAGAAATGTTAGTTAGTCTTCCTAAAAAGTGGATTGAAATAAAAAGAGATCATATTGGAAAATAAAAAAAATTGTTTTATTCTAGCGCTCTTAAAAGTATGTTAGGACGAAAACTTTTGAACTTTGCTACGTATGTACATATTTACATGACTAGCCAGCAGGTGCGCGTCATTAATACAATTTGCACATGATTTAATGATTATTAATGCAACGATTCCATCAGCTGTTTGTAGGAATAAATTTCCATATGTGAACGTCAAGTTTAAACGATCATACAGGGGGCGTAAAAATTTAGAAGCAACTGTGAACCCCCGAAAATCGAACTCTGCATGTTATGGACGTATGCAATTTTATGTCCGAAATTTTGTTTTGCTGAATCCTCAAAAGAAACGTTTTCAACGTTTTTTCTTTCAGTATCTACTGAAAAAGGTGAAATAGATGCACCGTGTAAAAACTGATTTGAGGAATTTTACCCGTAGGTCTAACGCGAGTTAGGTGCAATACATTCGAATAGGATAAGTCATCCGTTAATTCATCATCCGGTATGTATGCGGGGAATTTTGGTCATTTCTGCTCAAATTTTAATAGTTCACGACATTATCGCTGAGAAGTTTCCATTCTTTGATTTTTTACAGAAGCGAAGCTGCAATATGTAATAGAAGGTTTGTTGATAAGGCGAAGGCTAAAAAATTAACATTAAATATTTACTTTATAGTAAAAATCATTTCCGAACAGGCAAGATTAATGACCAAAATTATTCGATATTAAACTATAAAAATGAAAAGAAATCTCCTATTTTGTCTGTTTAAACTCTCATTTGCCACCACTGTTATTCCATTATAACTCAAAGCAACCATTAATTGCGTAACATGGTGCAATCGTCCTTTTCTGCTACACCCCTTAAACGAAGACTCAACACACAACGTACATTCAAACTGCATCCAGAACTCTTTTACTACTTAAGATAGCAAGACCAGTGTTCTTGTTTTCAGCTTAGCCCGTGTAATAAACGAAAAATTTTCGGTATCGGGATTTCGAGGTGTATGTACGTAGTATGTGCATGTCGAATGCATAGAAAACTATGATTTATGTATATAGAATAATTGAAACTTCACTGCCTTAATAAACCAAGAAACACCTCTGCATAGTTTCATTTCTGAGCCTCACACTGGACCACCCAGTAGAGATTTTTTTGCCAAAAACCACCTAACCAGAAGCCGCTTTACAACGGCGCAAAAAATCGTTCTGGTATTCAGTGGACGAACAAATAAGATGAAAAAATCTTCGCGATTCCTTCAGCTGACCTTCCAGTTTTCCACTCGACTCGCCTTTTGCCCAAACATAGCACACACCACCTCCGCGAATACGTCGCCCCCGGTTCTGAACGAGAAAACATCTACCTAACAGAGTACATTAGTTTACATTCCTGATATGCCTTTTACGAATATACCGGGTGAGGACATGAATTTTTGCTATGTCCCTGAAATATATGAAGGCACGAACCACGTGTTAGAAGAGGAGACAAGGGGGTAGTACCCGCGTGTTGGGTAAAGTAGATACCAGTACCAGTTCAGCGTAGGTGGGAATATTGGCAATGATTCTGCTATATCATTCATTTCCTTCTTGAAATTTTAAGGCTGTTTTAGGCTTCTATTGACTTACAGATCTATCAATAACCAATAAATGTCTATTAAATAACGCAAACTTTATTTGAATATACCTTGAAATTATAATATAAAGCTAATATATAGAAACACTGTGAATAATAAATAAATTGTCTATCAGCTGCCTAAAAGAGGTTATAACCCAATAAAATAATTTTTCACAGTTTTGATTAGCAGATGCTGCATTCTAACTCCCCGGTTTTGGGGACGCAGTCGAGGTACATTGCTATGGCTTTAGTCAAATACGTCATGGTTCCATAGGCCCCACTGGGAGCGCTGTCATAGAAATGTTGACAAATGTAAGCAGCTCCGCCACATAGCAAACCTCCAGAGTTGGTGGTTTCACGCTGCTCTTTAGGTTTGGCGCAGCATAGAGTTGCGTCTCCATTACAACTCATCTTGAAATAAAATAAGTCATCACAAAAGTTGGGCCCTAAATCTGTTTTTCAATTACCTGGTCAGCCAAAAACAATTCGTTGGCCCTATGGACCAAATACTCAATCTCGATGATACCGCCCAAAAATGGAGCCACGTTATATTCGGCCACTAAAGTGAGTACCATCAAGGCTTCCACGATAAGTTGACGATATTCCGGTTGGGGAATTGTATTTAGTACCGTCTCAACTGCAAGGGCGAATTTAAGCTCTCCCGGGGTCATTTCTTGGGTCAAACATTGAGGCAAGACCTTACTGGCGATGTCTATTCCATGGCACTATTAATTGCAATTTGGTTCAGTCAATGAAAACCTGACCCACGATCTGTATTTATAATCCTTTTCGCTTCATTTTGTGGCTATTTATGCTGAATTTTATTCTCTATTTATTTTTATACTTACACGTTCAAGGACGTTCCACACTCTGGGATAAAAATCTCTCGGTACTCTATTAAGAGCCCCATCAAGTCTTCTTCGGCGCAACCACTGACCCTGTCTATCGGGCTCAATCAAATCATCAACAGCTGCATCAGCTGATAGACTTATGTGACTTTTCTATAAAAATACAAAAAGAATCAATCGAATCGAATTCAGATCAATTATAGGAAGAACACATCGAGCATCAAAGAGTTAACAAAAATATTTCTTTCAAAATTTCATTATATACCTTGCTAATACGACTGGATTTGTTGCTGACAATCGAAAAATTACCCCTTCCCACTAAAATAAAAGAGAATAATATGTAATTTTGAACTCCTTCAATAACCTCTCACCGCTGCTAATAGCGAATTCCTTGCCACTAATTATGTGATACAACAAGTTCTTCATCTCAAACGGGCTGAGATTGAGCAAATGCTCCGAAGCCTCATCTCCGTCGCAAATGAGAGTTCTGGAAAGTTCAGTGGCCATCACTTGAATGATTAATCCAATTCTCAATCGCAGCATCTCCATAAACAACTGAGGTTCCGTTCGAATGAACATGGCGAGGTATACCAATAATTCCTGCGTTAGCATGGCCGTACTGTCGTCCTGACCATAGGCCTCGTGAATCAATAATCTACGGGGAATGAATTCATATTTTAATATCAAAATGTGCACTAATTAATTTTTAAGCTTGAACACTGACCTCAATTCGCTCTCGGGCAAAGGAGCGGTAATAGTATGTTCATTATTAGGAGGCATTCCCACAGTAATCTGTTTTTGCCTCACTAATAGATCAGTCACGGACTTAGCCAAATCTTCTACTCTTTTTCCCAGCATGCCTGCAGTGTGTCGCACCAGACCCCACATTTTCTGTTGGCAAGCTTTCTCATAGAGTCCTTAATATCAAAAAGTAAACCAATGCTTGGAGACAGAATTATAATTAAACGCACCCTTCAGTAAGTCCCTAACCGTCACAACTCGACCGTTTTCTAACATGTCAGTGTTAGAATCCAGGCCTTTTGAAGCTACCAAGAATTGGAGGATGTCGCCTTGCTCATCTAACGAGTCAGACTCTCGCAGCATTGCAAAAAGCTCATCGACCTGACGGAATTTAGTGATTATAATTTTATTTCAAGACAAAGATGGTGGAAGAAAAAAGGACAAACATAATTTGAAAACATTCAAAATCAATTAGTTTCTGTTTATATGTACACACCTATGTACAATGGTGGAACTTTAGAGATCAAAATTCTCGCTACCATTTTGATCAGAAAAAGTATCGCTTTAAGCGAATAAACAAGGCAACAAAAAAATATGAATGTGGCGACATTTCCTGGGGAGTCAGCTAACCACTCATATTTCCTGTGTGGTAAAGTCAGAGAAGAGCAGACAAATTTACATTCACCATGTTGATCAGAAAATAAGTTTTGATTTTTATAATTTTAGAAAGCAACAAGATCATGAAAAATAGTTACACATTTGTTTACATTCAAACATCTACTTGTAGTAAAGCGAAATAATAGTAGTAAGAAAAAGAATCTAAATTGGTTGAATATGAGTGCTTCCTTATCACACGGAAGTCATGATGATTAATCAATCTAAATTGTTAACAGTTAAAACTTCTGATGTGGTTCTCTTTCCATACTGTTTACATCATGCATACTTTCATATATTCAAATTTTATGTCAGATTTCAAACTGGAAGGAAATAAGCATTTTATTTCTGCCAAGCGCGTTAAAATTGACCAAATTAGCACTCAAATAATTATGCTTGAAAGTTAAGTGTAAAAATTTATTTGCGCACCTCTGTATCGGCATAGTGCTGACTTTCGCTTTGAGTCCGATGTTTCGGAACACTTAAAACCGGCACTTCGCTCTTTTTTTCCGGAGATGAAACATTGGAAGTTCGCTCTAATTTGGCGTCAGAAGCGTCCACGGCGTCGGCTGAAAAAAATATAGACCCGCGTCGTTCCAGAGTGGCATTACTCTCCATGCCTAACGTTTCAGCTGAAAACACAACTGCTGTTAAAAGTAGAAATAACAAGAGTTTCAAGTTCTTCGATTAAACAGGAATTAAGATGATATATTAGATAAGCTTCAGTATCTGATACAATGCTAATAGATGCTTACTTACCTTTTTATGTGCAAGATTCATTCGTGATCCAGTTAAGCATGTATGAGAAGTAAATAAAAAAATAAGTAAAAGTTATGTAAATAACATTAAATGAATGCGGACATATGGATATTGTTAGAACTGGGTAAGACGCAAAAAAGACAAGTTTTAATTCCAATTCAAAAAGAAGATAAAAAAGACATGCACCTGTAACAAAACGTTAAACCTAAAGTTTATCACAACTCGCACTAAACTACATGCGAGGAAGAATGTACCTGTTAGACATAAGAAATTTGAGAAGAGGAAGAAAATTAGTAAAACCAAAACAAAAACCACCGACCTAAAACATCCAGACCAGGTTTGATTGACGCATGAAGATACCAAATCAGAGCCGTTAAGGTAATAAGGAGGCTTACCTGAAGGACTACCTTTCGAACCCGACGGGCTTCGTATCCAAGTGTTCAGAGCTGGTCCAAAAAAGTGCGATTAAATAAATAGAAATGATAAACCAAACTATGATACTGATTAAAAAAACTCAGAAATTAGTAACAAAGATGTGCAAAAAAAAATAAGAAAAGACCAAATTAAAAACTCAAAAATAGTGGTATTATTAAATTTTTATACCCAACTTACTCGACCAGCAGGCGTTAGATAAACTGTCTTAATTGGCATAATTTCTAAATTAGTCAAATGCTCACCATCAACGTTTATAGAACGCGTTTTCTTGACCGCGCCTCTAACTGACATTCTTCGCTTTAGCAAATGCCGATTCCTGCTTCTGGGAGTGGGAGATGTCAGTAGTGACGATTTATGAGACAATGACTTCTGCAAATGCTCTTCTAGGTAATGGTACACTTGAGGATTAAGTTCTGAAATTGCTTGTGAAGTGATTATTTCCAACTAAAGGTATTGTTCATACTATCAGGGATTCCATCTTCGTGACATCCCAAAAAGCTCAAATTCGTTATAGAACTGGTGCTCAGGAATTCACTTAAATGTCCTAAAGTAACCCGAGTTCCGTTTATGTAGCCAGATTTCAGTTTCTTCATTGTGGTGATCATTGCTAATGGAATTTTCCCATTTTCTGCAAAATGCGAAACAGTTTTTTTCAGATGAAATTATGCAGAGTGTCTTATTTAACATTGGAACAAAGAAATAATTTTTGTTTCGTCTGATTTAGATTAAACTGGCGCCAAAAGATAGGTTCCCCAAGGTTTATTTACGGAATCAGTTTGATGTAAATCAGACAAAAGACAAAATAATTATTACGCTCTTACACTCTTAAATGAGACACCCTGTGTAGGAACTATCTGATTAACCCCCATAATACGTAGAGGGTGTTATAAGAGACCACAAGCATTGTTTTGACAATTTTATACTCTAGCTCTAATGTGATATGAACCCCTATTCTACAATTCTAATTAGTGCTAATGTTAGATTTACATACAACATACATCGTACGAAAATTGCATGCAAACAAGCTAAAAAAACATCGTAAATTACAACAGATCCAGGGAACAGTAGCTTAAAAAAAAATTGAAATCATTCGTACAGGGGGTAACAAAAATACAATCTTTTATTTACGAACCACGAGCCATTTTTAATAATTCCATGCATTAAAAAAGATCCCGCTCATATCAAAATACGCCAATTTATGTAGTAACTTTTAGTTCCAAATATAATGAAAATCAATAAAAGCGTTTAGTAATTATTTCAAAAAATGATATTAATTTGAGAATTTTGACGCCCTGTAACGGCAAAATGAAGTAACAATAAATAAAGGTAAACTTGCCTAGAACACCTTATTTTTGATTCAAGAATTTAAAAAAAAAGCGTTGTATAATAATTTCAGAGACATCTTGTATAATAGCTACCACAGTAAATGTTATAATTTTCTTTGAAGCCCACGTTCACCTTGAATAATAATAAGTATAATGAATTACTACTTTTAAGGTGAAAAATGCTGTAAGCACCGAAAATTAAAATGCTGAATCATTACTGGGCATGCCTAAATTTTAGCTTACATTTTACCTAAATAATGACGTGTAGCTACAAGAGTGACCGTAGGCCTTCCCAACAGGTTACGCCAAGTGATAGTTAAGAAGGCGATGTGGGTCGTTAACTTGTCGGCCAGAAGTGCCAGATCATAACTGGTATAGTATTCACTCATATCGATATTCTAAAAGTCAGGTGATATTCACGATCAAAACAAAATTCAATTTACAATTTAATTTTTATTATTTTTATTTACCGATTAAAGACGCTACACACAGAAAAATCACATCACTATAACAACAGGCGATATTACTGGGGCAGAACAAAAGCCGATTGTTAGTGGGCAAAACTCAAAACACATGATAAATACCTAGTTGGAATCTCCTACACAAAATTGTGACGAGCGGCCGACCGAGCATATTTTGCCAGCTCGATTTCAGAAAATTAATCTCACTCTTGCAAATATCTATCATTAGTTCGTAATCGGATGCGATGTAATTGTGCGATAAGTCCGTAAACTAAAGAAATAAAAAACATGTTAAAACTGCAATTACACTCTGTATAAACATGATTTTTTTTCTTGATTTTTATTATTAATCCCAATTTTTCATCGCCTATTGTATCAAATTAATCGAATGTAACAAGAAACTCACCTGAGGTGTAAAGGCAAAAATTCTATCCCCAAGTGAATATAATTTACTTGTACTCAAAATCCCTACATCCTTCGATTTTCTCCCAGTTAAGCCCAACTTCTTGTTTCGCCCCAAGTAAGTATAAAGATGAGATAAAACTCGTGCTGGTTGTACCTGCAGCCGTCTCTGTTAAGTTTGAAAAACCAGTAAAATAGAAAAATACAGACCTCTATAGGAGCAACTTCAGCCACAGTTTGCACCATAATATCATGCTCTGCGAGTTTATTTTTAATTTCGACATCTTCAGCTAAAATAACAACTTGTACCACTACATCTGGTTTCTTCTCGGCGCAAAGGCGTCGATTGAGAGGGTCAAGTTCACCTGGAGCTAAAAATTTCTTAAATTCCCCCATTAATGATATCCTCAACTTTAGAAACCTTTAACATACCTCTTGCAATAATTTTCCAATTATGTATAATGACTGGGCCCACAGAAATGGACTTTGTCCTAAAGGAATTCTATGTTGCGAGCCCGGTTCTTTATATTCGGCGACCACTAATTCAGCAGGTACCGCGTATAGTTCAGGTACAAGTTTCATTCCATCTTCAGTCTTTATCATTACCTATTGAGAGAAAAACTTTAATTCCCACAATAATATTCAGCGGGGCAACGTTTTACCTCCTCTAGACGTTCAGTGTATTCCTCTGCCGCTTCATTATCGCCGGCAAACAAAGCGTCGATTATTAAATAACAGTAAAACATTGGCCATTCACACTCAATATTTTCAAACATCCTAAGTTCCCAAGGCTCATAATATAGCCTTCTTGGGTCCTAAAATGCGGAATAGATAAGTATCCTAAGATAATAAACAGTGACAGTTAAATTTAAAAGATTAAGAAATCCTTTTTATCATCCAAAATGCTTTCAGTATTCGTTTATACAGTTTTAGTAATTCAATTTAGTTCAACCTTGAGGAGCATATGATGACAATCTTTGGAATATCTAAAAATGCTTAAAACTTCGGTAAATTCTTTAATCTCCATAGGGACGTCCATAGATTTTAATATAAGAATCCATAAAGCATTATTCAGCTCTGAAAGGGCTTTAAACATTTTTTTATATCAAATTCAACTCTCAAATGTGCACGCCAAGAGCCAAGAGCCAAGAGGCATATCAAATGCTTCAAGAAAACTATAATTTGACTCAATGGAACAGTCCATGTAAGAAGCTACACAATAAATGAAATATTAAACCTTTTCAATTTATTTTCATTTTAATCATAATGTGTAAACAAAAACATGAAGTCTTGGTATGTCTTACCTCTTTGGGAGTCTTATAACCATCTCTCAAAAACCTCTTGCATCCATATTTTCCTAACAATTTCTCAATAATACATTCCTTTGTCATATTAATAACATTAGGATCATCAACTGCAAAAGCTGGAAAACTAATTACTGAAAGCAAACCGCTATCTATTTCCTTGGAACCTGATTCTCTTGGTAACATTGACTGAAAAAAAAATTGAGATGTAATGTTTTGAGAATATAAATGGACAAACTGACCTGTAAAACAGCTTGGCATTTCTGAGCTTCATCAGTCAACACATGTATAACGCTATAAGGGCCTCCTCTAGCTCCAAATAAATCCAACTCATTCATGGCTTCCAATGCAGCTTTGGCCATGCCAATTGAGCTTGCATTCAGCTCTGGAAGGCCATGGTTAGATTTGTCCCCCCTTTCCCATATCCCATAATCTGGAGTGCAATATGCACATTCAATATAAAATACAAGATTTTGTATAAAGGAGACTTCATCTAAATTAAATACGATCTGTAATACCACCAAAGAAAACTATATGTAGGACAAGGCTTTTGTTAAAAAAAGAAATCATACTTGCAATCCTGATGCAGTCATTTGAGCTAAAACTAGAAGATATAAAGAGATTGCATCAATCTGTAGATGACCCCATTCATTATCACCAACTACAATTTGACCTGTTTCAGAACAGTACTTTGCATGCAATGAATCTAAAGGGTTTTGAGTTTGTTTAAATCTGAAAAAAACAGAATGATTTCTCATGTTATTGAAGAAGTCTCAGAAAACTCAATAATATTCTTATTCATAAAATTATCACCTTTCAACTTTATCTTTCTGTTGCATCATGGCCATTAAAAGCCCCCTCATAAGTTTCACACAAGCCTGTTCAAGTTCATAAGTTTTGGCTCTATCCTCATCTTGATCTGCCATCTTTTTGTATGCCATGGCAAGGCCCCACACAGACATTATGCAATACACATTATTTCTGATCCACGCGTGATTGTTGTGGTCATTCAAGGGAAACAGGCCCGTTACGGGGTTCTGTTTGGACATTATGATCTTATGAACAATTCGCTGGTAATAGTCCAGCCGAACACCGGAATTGCTTCGGCTACGCATTTTTGGTTTTTCACTAGAGAATGTTCACTGATAATGGTGGAATTAAAAATCTAGAGAAATAAATAATTAATAATCTTAATAATTAACTAATTAAGAAAAATTGAGGTTAGGATTTCAATGACAAGTCAATGTCAATAGTGTTGTGACTTCATTAAATGCTGTACGTTAACATTTCGTCCTACAAACTGCTCGATATCTATAATGAAAAATCACGTGACTGATTATTGTATGAGTATGGTAACGCGATACGCGTTTAATTGGTCATGAACTTATTTTCGCAATGAAAAATACGCAGAAAAATCTTAACTGGCATCCCTTATTTCTTTTCAAATGATTATAAACTTAAATTTAAACAGCGCCTTGGCCAATTTGGTTAACTTAAGTTCAATTTTCGATTCACACAATGTGCGATTTTATTAATTTTTTGGCCAAGACATCGGGAAAAGTGAGATTCATGAGATCTTATCAACGGCTAAATAAAGTGAGCCCTCAAAATAGATCCTGTAAACGTCCCATTATTCGCGATTATAGGGATGAGTACGTTATCAGGGAAAATTGGTTAAATTCGACAACAGCGTCGACGCCAAGAACGGCAACTACGCTCCACCACCGCCGACGGCGGGTCAGTGCACCAATTTTTAGGAGTTAGTTGGGTCTGTGTTCTGACTTAATAGTTCTGTGTGCTCTAATGGCGCTACTAAAACACTGTAGTTTAAATAATGGCTATACGTCACTGCATACGTTGGTTATTATATAACATGATTTTTTTTATGAATGTTTCTTTTGAAATTTATGACCTATTAGAAATAGAGAGAATAAACCAACTTTCTGGATTTTTGAATTTTTCAGAGCAACTAGGACACCCTCTAGTGGTAATGACGAAATCCATTAGAAAAACACCTGACTTTGACATTGACGTCTCTCACAAAAAAAAACATTTCGAGGTCAACAAAACATTTCCAGCTGTTCTCCAAGCTTCCACCTTCCGAAGATTTTTCAGCTGTTATTTGTTTTCGCGTAACATGCATAACGAGAGCTCACGACTAATTAAAAAACGTTTTTCCTTTTGGGTTTAATATAGAGAAATGTGTGTTCTCGATTAAGCATCCGCTGCGTTAGCCTAGACCCCGATTTTCTCATTGCGAATGACGTAATAGCAATAGCCATAGCCAGAAAAACAAAGAACTTGCTTTCTGCAAGTCAGGAACGGTAAAATCTGGAAAGTAAGGGGGCCAATTGCGCTGTCAAAATAACTCTGGACAGTGACTCGTCAGGTGACGACGGTAAGAAACATTTTTTTCTATGTTTAGTTCCAAAAGTCTTGATTTCAATTCATACCCATAAGTAAGTAGGTATTTCAACATAACAAGATGGAGTTTCAAGATTCATTATTTATTGATGATGCGCACTAGCTTTTTTTTTTTTTTTGTTCAAATTTTCGTAATTTTTCAAAATGAAAACCAACAACAATTTCCTTTGTTCAAAGGAGAAGACTTTATGGGTCAATTTTTTATTATTTTTTAGTGACTACCTCACAGTTATTTAAGACATAAATTATCTTGGGTCCCTAAAGGGATTCTCTATATATTTATTTATATTTTTGAAAACAAATTATTTGAACAGCTAAAAAAATGTTTACTTATGGCATATTTGGTCTTCCAAAAAGGGACAGTCAGAGCAGCAATTGGGTCACCAAAAGTTATCTGTATCAGTGTGACACTTTATAAAATGTTATAATAAAACAAAGAAAGTGGAAAAAGTCCGCTATTAATGCACACTTTATGGATGCCCAAATTTACCATAAAATTCACAAGATTGTAGCATTTTACCTTAAAATCAGAAAAGAATGTATCCTGGAAATCTATTTTAAATGAATCAAATTGAGAACATTAAATAGTTGATTGTTTCCATTGTCTTCCATTTTCAACCATTTTCCACTGTAGGTGAAAGTAGTCTGAGCTGTCAGAATTTGTCAGCCAATAAAACAACCAAAAATTGGTATAAATATGGTGGAGTGGAACATCCTGTATGTTTATACAACTTTTATTTCTCATGTTATTTACTGCCTTGACTTTTTTGTTAAAACCTTTGTAGTAAACTAAAATGTCCTTTGTTGTTAAATGTGGTGCCTTTATTATTATTTACTGAAATAGCCAAAATGAGTGCAGTTTGTGCTCCTCCACATATTCTAAGGAGCTTGGGTGTCTTTTCCTATATACTTTAACTTAGGTCTCAATTTTCTGGCACTAGTTCACCATCAAAAAGATATATGTAAGGGGTGTATACGTCATAAAATGCTTTTTTGTAAATATATGCATTTGCTGCAGATTGTTTACTTTTTCTTTGGGAAGACCATGTCAAACACAAGTAAGGGTTGTTGAAATTGTGGAATTATATACTACTCTCATTTAAAACTAAATAAGTATAACATGCACTTTTTTGCTAAGGTTTCAAATGAAAACCCTTGTTAACTTTTTGTCCTGGAATGCAATGTCAGATAATTGTTTCCTCCATGTACATTCCAAAGACATATATTATTATTGTTATCATCATTGTTATTATTGACCTTTTTTGGTCAGGTGGTTCTGAACCTCCGCAAAAAAAAGCCCGGACCCTGCAAACTTCCTCTGACAACATGCAGCAACCCACCAGCAATGGAGTTGTAGAAAATGGCGCCTCCTGCTCTTCAAATGGACACTGCAGTGATGTCACTGCGAATGGTGTCACACTCACTAGTAGCGCGCAAGATATTGTGCGGATTATTGGACAATATCTCAGCAGTGAAGGACTCAAGTGAGATTTTTTAAATATTACTAGCTTTTTTAACGTTTTTGTAAAGATAATTTCAAATCAACAAATGTCTCACAAAGAAAATAAATATATAAATTACCAGAAATGTTATAAAATTTTAGTCGCACTTGTGATGTTCTAATGACTGAATCAGGCTGCCGATTGGATCATCCGGCAGCCACTAAATTCAAACTTCACGTAATGGATGGAGATTGGAGTAAAGCAGATCATGATTTACAAGAACTTAGACCATTATTAGGAGCTAATAACAATATTTTGGTACAAGGCATTACAAGATAAATTGAACGTGTTGTCAAAAATGTTTTCTAGGACATGAAGTTTTTGCTTCTTGAACAGAAATATCTGGAATATCTTGAAGATGGCAGGGTTTTAGATGCATTGCATGTTTTAAGAAATGAACTGACGCCCTTACAGCATAACACCACCAGGGTTCATCAACTTTCTAGTTATATGATGTGTTCAAACAATGAAGAACTACATGAAAGAACTAATTGGTAAGTATTTCATTTATAAACACATAATTAAGGCTCAATATGCACGCGTAAAATGATTGAAGGAAGGGCAAAGGCAAAGAATCTCGACTGGCACTAATGGAGAAGCTACAGGCTTTCTTGCCCCCTAATGTTATGCTACCTCCAAATCGCCTGCGGCATCTTTTGGAGCAGGCCTTAGAACGGCAAACGCTTTATTGCACGCACCACAACACTCAGGATAAAGTAACTTTAGCAAATGTTTCTCTGCTATCCGACCACATGTGCGGTAAAGACGATTTTCCCGTACACGCAATTCAGGCTAGTTCTCATACCCTTAAAATTCAAGAAATTAAAAAAACTGTATTATCGCTGTTTAGGTCTTAAATGATCACTGTGATGAAGTATGGTTTTGCGCATTTTCTCCCGATGGTAAAAAATTAGCAACTGGTTCAAAGGATACAAATGTTATTATATGGGATGTCAACCCAGACACCTGCAAACTTACCTTAAGGAAGGTTCTAGAAGGACAGAATTATGGTATTAAAAATATTGGGTAATTAGCATTTTGACTGAGAATGAGGTTTACACAGGTGTAGCCTATATTAGCTGGAACCCCGATTCTAAACATTTAATAGCATGTGGACCTGAAGATAGTCCTGAAGTGTGGTTGTGGAATTTGGAGACTGAGAAATACTTGAAGGTGACGCAATCTCCGGAAGACGCACTAACATGTTGTGCGTGGCATAAAGACGGCAGCAAATTTGTCGTAAGGACCCTCTTATCACCTCACATTAGACCCTTGATCGATCTGACAAGATGTTTTGGTTTGATTTACAGGTAGGCGGAATTAGAGGACATTTCTATGAATGTAACATGGAGGGCACAGTTCTTGAATCTTGGGAAGGGGTTCGAGTCAGTGGCTTATGGTATCGCAGCGATGGAAGAACTGTTTTAGCAGCCGATTCTCACTATAGGATAAAGGCTTATGATTTTGACGATATGATTGATCAAGAGCTGTAAGAAAAACTCCCTTTTTTTGCTCATCCTAACAGAAATGAGCTCCCGCCAATATTTTTTGAACTATAAGATCATTTCATTTAAGGGTTCAAGAGAACCATCCTATCATGACCTTCACCATCGATAAGAACGATCGGTTGGCTCTCTTAAACGTAGCTACGCAGGGAGTGCATCTGTGGGACCTGAACGATAAAAATTTGGTTAGACGTTACCAAGGTGTTACGCAAGGGCACTTCACTATCCATTCGACCTTTGGTGGGTTTAATCAAGATTTTATTGCTAGTGGAAGTGAGGATCATCAGGTAGGCAAAATTTTTTAATATTGGTCTCAACTCTCAAGTAAATTCAACAGTAAAAATACTTTTTTGTGTTATTAAATAAGATAAAACAAATGCTCTATACATTTAAAAATTAGACTTGATGAACACGGGAGAAGCGTTCAACTTAAAAAGCTAATTTATTTATAATAACGTGAGTTTGTAATTTAAATATTGAATAAGGGACATAGACAATAGAGATTTAATATTAATAAATAATAATGAATATAATAATAAAAGCTTTTGTAGTCTTTTGGCATTATCCGCTAGGCTTTGTTTCTCAATTTTTAGGTGTACATTTGGCATATCAGAAACGAGCAACCGATCGCCACCCTTCAAGGCCATACTCGTACTGTAAATTGCGTCGCTTGGAACCCCGTATATCCCCACATGATGGTGTCCGTCTCCGACGACTTCACCATTCGGGTGTGGGGCCCCAAAAGCAAAGTGCCAAAGCCAGCAGGAGTCAGCTAATACACGCCGGACGACGACGTGTTAACGGACATTATTGTGCATTCAAATACTGGATAGTAAGTCGCCGTGGCCAGGATTAATATTTACTTGTCAGGTGTGTAGGTCCAGGGTTGACAGAAAGGTATGTTTTTTCTTTTGGTGGGTGTGTGTTTTCTTGTTTAGACTATCCCCACAGTATGATAGATAGTATTTATGACCCCGAAGTTAAATCTTTCTTATTATTTTTTATTCTTCAATGATCGCGTTAAACTTTTTGCCAACCCTGGTGTAGGTTATTGGTTTGGGTTGTCTGTGATTTGGGTGTAGTTTTCCTGCAGAAATCTGTGTAGAGGTGGCTTTGATTGACTCGGCAAATGGGAAAGAGATAATTCGCCAGTTCAATGTTTTATGCATGTAGATGGATGAAAACCATCTGTGTTAAGTATACAGGTTTCACCAGAGTTTATTCAAAAATGTTTCAAGTGGCATTATTATTTGTTCAGATCATTCAAAATAGCTCCCTCAGTGTGCCTTCTAGTTATCGAAAGTCGCTCGAACTAAAGTAGATTGTAATTACTTTCAATTAAAGCCGATTCAATAAAGAACAAGCAGCCAAAGAGACAAGACAGTGTTCGATGAACCGTGAAAATTGTCAATGTTGAGGTCTAATGTATGTGTATTCCTCAAGATAAAATCTTGATAATCACAAATATTAATAAAGGCGTATCAGGAAGAGGAGAAATGTTAAGTACTGAGTTTGAAGGATTTTTTGAAATCACTATAATTATCAAGATTTAAACTGATACAAGGATGAATTGCAAGGCACCCACTAAAAATTCCATTAAGTTTATAGAAAAACGTTACCCAGCTAAAGCCTCTTCATCTCGATTTCTTCTCGGACTGTCATACTTTCTTGAACTTGTTTATATTTGATATATCGAATACGATTTTAATCAGTGCCTCTTACAAGCTAATTTTAAACGTCTGACAAGTAACGGAATCGTTTTGTCTGTACAAATTAGATTCGTAGACTGTATGGATCGAGTTTCCCTACACGGATTTAGTTGTAGAGTTTTCGTCTCACGTATGTATAGCGGTGACGTTTCAGTATCCTCTTTGTGAAAGATTTGGCGTCAACAGGTTAGCTTTACACTAGACTAAAGTAGCTGACAGAAAATTATATTCTTTTTATATAAGACTGCCAAGTTTCTACTATTAAGAGCGTACAATTGTGTTCTTTAATAATAATTTACGGAGATAAACTTATTCAAGCGTGTGATTTAACAAAATACACATTACCGTAACAAATGTCGTATGTGTGTATTACTCAGCGATTTGCCTTAGACGTCCCAATTTTATAATTTCGCCTAAATATATTTCTAGTTTCTTTAGGGTCCATAGTTTTATAAAATGTAATACAAACTAACGGTAACTATTATAACGAATTGGAATAATTAACTTATGTGGAGTAAATTTTTAAGTATACCTATAATGATTTTGAATTCACGACTTGTGCTGATACGTATGCAATAATATTTAAGTATTTTATATTACGTAATTTTCGAATACAATGTGTCCTTATCATGGTCTGTTATAGAGAAAATATAGAAAGCGATGATTGAGGAAATAATTAGTTGTTTATTCTTTTTTCGACTGCCCAAAAAAGGTTACATTTAACAATCGTAGAATTGATGCACAACCGTTTGAAATTCCGAGCAAAAACTACATCGGCTCCCATTTAAATTTATTTGAAGGGTTGCACAGAAGTCTTGCTCGGTTGTACGATTAAACATGTTCAAAAGTTTGTTGCTCATGTAAGAGCGTCCGTATATTATGAAATATTTTTTATCGAATGCGATCGAGTTGTGAAGCAGAACTTGAAAACACTGTTTTACATACAAGCTGACAATTTAAAACTCCCAATCCCTATTATGCCGAAACGAAATAGATTTCGAATTCTAAAAATCGCCGGAACATGTCCATTTTGTTATCGAGGAAGAACTTTATGTACTCGCCTCTTTCAACCCTCTACCCCGCAGAGCTACCCTCTCAAATACCTTAAATGGTAAAGAGAGTCTAGTTATACATAATTTTAAATGGCTTCATTCTCTACATTTTGGTATCTTATATTAAGGGTTTTGATAACGTTGAAACTAATTTTTTTATTCAAACATATGATTAGGAAATTCTTGTAATAAATCAATTCACCATCAAAAGAAAAAATGCATTAATCACTGAAGCAAATGTTTATTAATCTAATAAAATTAGAACACGAAGTTTTTTTTGCAAATGGAATGTTGTGTTGATAGATGTTGATATTATCCTGCCTGGATTGCCCCCGGTTGAAAACGGATAAAAATCGCACTTTTGAAATCCGATTTTATTTACCATTTCCGGGAATATCGTCTCGGTTGCATTCGGGTTTCTGAAACTATACGATCACTGAGTAGCATATTTGGAAAGAGCTCAAACTGAGTCGAAAAGTTTCAGCGACTTAAAAGAAAAAAGCCAGAGTCGGACGTGAGACCGAACAGTGCAATACGTGCTGTGTCGGAAATAAATAGTAACTGAAATCACTCTTCTCAGTGGCTGAGGAATGACAGTTTTTGTTGATAAGAATCGAAACGGATCATAATTCTAGAAGGTTTATTTGTGGTAAGTGATCGGTGTTTGATCATTGTACCTAGTTTAACCTCGCTTAATTTTATATTTTGTGTTGGTAACCACTCTAAGTGATTTTCGTCGCCCTGTACGTCCTTCCTCAAGCATACACACACCATATGTTATTTCGTTTCGAGTATCTTTTTCATGATTAAGTCGATAAGTGTAAAGTTATTTGAATGTTTGGGGGCCATCGTGTCGCTGTTATCATTCGTCCTATGACTCGAACCTTTGCAAAAGATATCGATTCTTAGATAATTCAGCCGAGTGGTAGCATGACAAACAAGATATTCGAAATACATAATTAACTAATCTTCGAGTTAGCTCGAAATAAAAATCGTTTGGCAACAGCTTTTTCAATTTTGGTCCGCCAATTTTTCAGAAATCTATTCTATTTTGAAATAATATGGGTGGGAAATTTTCAAATCAACCCCCCTATATATGGATAACTTTGTTTTTTTCAGGCGCGTTGAGGAAATTTAGAGGCATCTCACATGCACACATGAAATAGTAGGTATAAATTATATTAAAATAAATATATATTTATTACATTTGGATCTACATAGTAGGATTATACAAGTTATCGATATATGACAAATGGTCATTAAATATTAATAAAATTCTTATAAAAATATCAGATCAAAATATCACATTATTTACAACAATTATCTAAAAATTTATCAGATAGGAGGAAAATCAAAACTTGGATTATGTAAAACAATTCCGACTTAACTGATATCCATTAACAAAATGAAATTTCCTTGTTCACATTACCAAGAATCTTCCCATTGTGCTGCTAGCTAGGGCACTGTTGCATGTGCGACGCAGTAAAAAGTATCTGTTTGACTAAGTAAACAACCGTATCTGTTCAACGCGGTCAATACACCATTTTTTGTTACATAACTTTTTTTACAAAGGTCTACATTTACTTCCGACAAAAACAAAAATACCAACCAACAAAGGTTCAATGCGAAATAAATGATGATAGATATACAATTTTGATTTCTGAATGTATTTGTTATTCTCACAAGAAAAAGACTTAAATAATTATGCAATGAACAGCTGTGATTAGTTTTAATAACATTAATGGCCCAAATCATGCATTGTCTTTGTGTTCATTATGAAACCTTTTTCCTCAACAGTAAGTACTTCAATTTTGTTAGTGAGTAACACTAACACTATTCTTTTTCCCTCAAACCACTCCAAAATGAACCACCTTAATCTTAGGAGGCGCACTAGCTTCACTACTATTCCCTCCCTCCCCGTCCTTCCGAACAGGCGTAAAATCTTTCAAATAATCTTCATTCGGATGGCACAACGGCAAACTCTCTGCTAGCTCTCTTTGAGGATCAGTTATATGCGACGGTAAAGGCGGTTTTACAGATCTCTTTACTTCAGGGACGATAAACGCAGTCACAGTATCGGAAAATTTCACTTTTGTTGTCACTTTCCGAGACACCTTTGAGGTAATTGGCTCGTCAAAGTCAATAAGATTGTCGAAAGACGTGTGATTTTGAACATTTAGAAATTTTGGGGGCGGTGGAAAAGTCTTGCAGGCACTTTCCAGATTGTGACAACTTTTTGAGAGTTTTGAAGACATGTTAGAAACTCGGGGAAGGGGTGGAGATTCTTTGCTCAGCGGCATGTAATTGTGAGTGGAGCTTTTAAAAAGGTTAAAACTGTTCAAGTGGGGTAATCCCGAAATATTATGGTCCATGTCTTGGTTTGTGGGTAAATCACCTGAAGAGGTAATTCTGTTTTTTTGTGATATGTTTTCTACGTATTGTTGGATATATGAAACTCCCAGGGACCTGTAAAATGGTAATGGGGGTACTGAGGGAGCTGCCTGAATTGGATTTCTAAAATCTGAGGGAACCTAAAAAGAAAAAAAATTAACAGTGTTAAAATTTATCAGAAAATTATTAAAAATGTGTGAAGAGAAAAAAATACCTGTGGAGCTTTAACATAAGTTGCTCGAGGTGGACATGGCTTCCTAGGTATCTCACTATATCTATCTTCAATTTCTTCAATTTTACAAGTTGTTGGTTGCATAAAATCAGTGGTCATTACATTCTCAGAATCCGCTTTAGTTGCAGAAGTTTTCACGTTTTCTTCATAGTTTGTGGTGCTACTGCAACTCTCACTATCAGAGCATTGAGAACACAGAGATCTTGAGCAATTTGAAGCTAAAAACAAATCTTAAGCAACTGCATAATGAAGCAAATATTTCCCCCTTTACCTTCACTAGAGCACCTGCTTAACAAAGCAGAGGCTTGAGCCCGTGCAGCAGCAGCCATCTCAGTCTCCCCTAATTTAACAGCTATATAATGCAAATCCATAAACAAATCATGATGTCCCACATCCACTGCTAATAAAAATGCAGTTTCAAACATTCCAGTTCGCACCAATTGGTGAAAGAACCGCCTGGTGATACACATGACCTAAAACGAAAGTTTGCGATTCTTTTAACTGTCTTTCACGAGCTAATTATACTACACCTACTTGGTGGCCAAATTTATGCCTGATTTGTGATGGTAATGGTGTGGGTGAGTTGTGAAAGGAACCTAAAGCTTCCTGAAGATATTGAGCAACATCTTGTGTTAAAGGTTTTCTTAAAAGTTGCATTGTTATTTGATGTAAAACGAAATATACTTTATCACTAAAATCCCAACTCAGAAGTAACCTAACTGCCTGTTCAATTTTGCCTAAAAAATTCCTTAATACAAGATCTGTTTGAGAACAAATTTATGAAGGATGTGAAATCATTAGTTTGAGAGAAAGAAATTTGCTCACCAGATGTGAGATAACGTTGTGAGACAGCTTTGAAGCTCAGAGATCCTTCTGTGTGAATCAAAATGGCCAGTGGGCCTTGCTCAAATGAAATAATTAGGTCTTTTGGGCCCCAGTTTAAGGAAACGACGTTAAACTGGGTGTTAAAGTATCCGCTCAAGTCAAGCAATGCAGCAGGTGTATAATCTTCACTGGTAAGTTGACTCTTAATTGCATTTAGAGCTGTATCATAATACTGGATATAGCCCTTTTCATTGGCCACTGCAACTATTACCTAAACAAAAAATGTATTTCTATTCATTTTGTAATATCCAACATTGTATTATATACAGGGTGTCCCACAAGTGTTTCATTATATTTCAGTGGGTAATAGTATATTGAAAAATAATATGACTCCCCATATAAATCATATTCCAATAATGCTTCATTAAGAAGGTACAGGGTGTTAAACTTTACTTAAAAAATCCAACTTTTATTGATATATTCAAAACCGTTTGAGATATGTAAGTGAAATTTAACACGTTTTGAGAGTTAATATAGACGCATTTATTTATGTAAAAAGGCTGTTTTTCATTTCACCAGTGGCGTGCGTACAGACACCTCTCAGCACATTTTTAAAGAAAAAAATGGTGCGCCACTGCTTTTTATTAAAATAAAAATTATTTTTAGAATTTTAATTTCATTTAGAAGAGAAATACTTACTTAACTTTTTTCAGTAAAAAATTGAATACCGTCTATATGCACGATATTCTCTAAATGGTTTTAATAATATTAAGTGTGTTTTAAATATTATTTATTTGCCGTAATATTACAGAAATTGTTCAAATTGGTGGCCATTTTGTTCAAGACATAATTTAGCTCGCCTGTTCATTGATACTCTGATACGTTGAAATATTCCAGCTGTGTTTTGGATTTGTGTGCAAGCTGCCAACACCCTTGCTAGCAATTCCTCTTCACTGTCAATAGGTCTTTCATACACTAAACTTTTTACATGACCCAAAAAAAAATCCAGAGGGTTTAGATCAGGGGATCGCGCCGGCCAATTTACTGGTCCGCCTCGGCCAATCTAGTGATTAGGAAAAACCTGATCAAGATGTTGTCGAGCAAGCAGGGAAAAATGCGCAGGTGCTCCATCCTGTTGAAACCACATTCTTTGTCTAACATTTAGTGACACATCCTCCAAAAGCACTGGTAAAATATTTCTTAAAAATTGTTCGTAAATATGGCTAGTTAGACGAGGTGGGAGCAGATAAGGACCAATTATGTTATCACCTAAAATTCCGGCCCAAATGTTTATGGAAAATTGCTGTTGATTATTGCGAAAAGCAATAGCACGAGGGTTGTCCATTTTCCATATATGACTATTATGGCTATTAAAAAGGCCTTCTCGCATAAAGCATGCCTCGTCCGAAAAGAGAACTTGTTCACCAAAATTCTGTTGCCACAAATGCTTCTGTAACCACCATCGGCAAAAACGTCGTCGATATGGGTAGTCCTCTGGGCTTAAAGTTTGTACTTTTTGAAGATGGTATGGAAAAAGTTGTTCTTCGCGTAGAATACGCCAAATTGTAGATCGTGCAGTATTCGTATTATGTGCAATAGCCCGGATACTGGTGGAAGGATTTACCTCCACTTGTAGAAGAGCAGCTTCTTCAAGCTCAACAGTCCTCGCTGAAAATGAGTGACCTGAACGTCTGCGATGTTGTAGCCTGCCTGTTTCTCTAACACGACTATGAATCCTAGCAAAGATACTTTCATGCGGAATGACTCGTCTTGGAAATTTTTCTCCATACAATCGCGAAGCTCTTCTTCCATTACAATTTGCCATTCCGTAAATAAGATGCATATCCGCAAGTTCAGCTGATGTAAATTGAGCCATTATAATTAATTTATTAAGTTAAACAAATTAACACAATTGAAAAAAATGATACATTCAATAAAATATTTATAAAAAGTTGTTACTTAATGACAATACATTAATTTGTAGGGTAGTCATAACAACGCATATCATAATACGTCAAATACTTGACAACAGCTATCTGGATTTAAGTCAATCGTTATTATTAGTTAAACTTGCGGATATGCATAGTATTTGTGCATGTAGACGGTATTCAATTTTTTACTGGCAAACGATGCGTCGGGCGAAAAAGAGTCAAGTCAGCATTTCTCTTCTAAATGAAATTAAACTTCTAAAAATAATTTTTATTTTAATAAAAAGCAGTGGCGCACCATTTTTTTCTTTAAAAATGTGCTGAGAGGTGTCTGTACGCACGCCACTGGTGAAATGAAAAACAGCCTTTTTACATAAATAAATGCGTCTATATTAACTCTCAAAACGTGTTAAATTTCACTTACATATCTCAAACGGTTTTGAATATATCAATAAAAGTTGGATTTTTTAAGTAAAGTTTAACACCCTGTACCTTCTTAATGAAGCATTATTGGAATATGATTTATATGGGGAGTCATATTATTTTTCAATATACTATTACCCACTGAAATATAATGAAACACTTGTGGGACACCCTGTATAATATCCATAGACCTGAACTATTAATGTGCTATTAACTTTAAAATCAAGCTAATAAAAAATATGTAATCTCTCTAATATGTAAGCTCTATTTTAATATTTTTATGGAAATTATTCTATAGTTAAAGGTGATAGCATATTAACAATTTGGCCCGTCTCTTGTCCTATGAAGTTTTAATAAAATCATTCCCTCAATCTGAGACAGTCACAACTATAAGTACAATCAATCTTACCCCTTCTGGATGCCAAGCAGCCAAAGTTGCTATAAAAGCTGCTTTCACAATCCTAGTAGACCCTCTATTTCTATCCAAAATAGCCAAAGATCCATCAATACAACCTATAAGAAGCCTTTCTTCACTCTCGCTCAAAGCACTGCAGCTCACTTGGGTTTGCAATGGCACTGATGTAATTGACATCCTTTTAAGTGTGTTGCCTATTAATTCAAAATTGCTAACTTCAACTGAAACTGCCCCTAGAATTGGTCAGTAATGACATATTATTATTAATTAATTTGTGTAACAGTAAAAACCTTTTTGAGACACTTTTTGTTCCACTACAATAACAGTTCTACTACAAACTTTGCTCACTATAATCAGCAAAGGTTCCCCATCTGTTTTCCTATAGGCTAAAAGTTCAGGGTCTCTACATCCTATCCAATACAAATGCAGATTGGCTCTTTGATGGTCTTTTGTTAAAGGGCTCCAAGGTTGTGGGTGTTCCACCTCCGATTTCCCATAAACCACTAACCAGTCATTATGGTAATGTAACCTTCTCCTAGGACCCCCATCCAAGACCCAACCATCTTTCCATGGAGCTCCAAAACCCAGCACATGCCCATCATTGCAAACACAGATCACTTGAGAGCCAAAAATAGTGCCATCCGAAATAATGTTCACTTGCAACTTGAGAAATAATTGCTTATCAAAAGTTATGTTTGTGAGATCGCCAGTTTTATAATTAATGGTTAAATTAACAATTAAACCAGTGGACATTAGGATTTTTAATTTTGTGTCATCCCAAGAATAATACACAATTTTATTGAGGAGCAAATACTCTTCTAGTTCTTTTAATCTTTCTCTCAGCTTATCTGGCCGTTTGTTATTTGGAATGGAAGTAATACCAGATTGTTCACAGAATGTTCGTTTTGCCAAGGCATTGGAGGACAGGCAGGATTCTTTTTTTTGATAATACCTACAAGATCAGATCAATGATAGTACTTTACATCAGTGGATTAGTACTGTACTAACTTGAATGACCCATAGTCAGTTTCTTTAATTAGAATGTCTTCCTGAGTGGTCCAAAAGTGAATATCACTTAAAAAGGCGGACATTTTAAGTTTTTCAGACGGAAATCTATTAATTAGCGGAAACTCTAGGTGAAAGCACAATTAATGCAAGAGACAACATAAGAAATCTTCAAGGGGCACAAATTAGTTATTCAAGTAATCTAGTAAAGCAAACATTTTGTAGATTACTAGAATTGGATGGAATACTAATTGAAAATAATAATACTGATTTAACTAATTCGATACTAAATGTTTAAGATTTTAAATTTAAAAAAAAATAAACACGTTCAAATTATATATAAAATCAAGAAAAAAAAACTGAATACAAAAAAACAAGTTATTATAGTCAATCACTCGTTTACAATTGAAGACTTATAAATTGCGTCATTGAGATGCGTAATTTAGTTGGGCTTTGCTGTAACATTTTTAGAAACTTTAGATTTTCTGTATCACATGAACTGTATTTATAAGTCAATGAATGTTTAATTGATTACTTTAATTTAGTATGGTTAGTTAGATAATTAGATCTATTTAATGAATTTTTGGTAATAATTTGCAAAGTTGATGGTAGGATCTGTCATTTTCTTCATTTGTTGTTTGTTATCCTTGATATACGTCATTAAGATGAGTGAATTGTCAGTGTCAGTGTGCCAGAAATATAACAAATATTTTTTTTATTTTTAAATTTTAGATATTTCTTTTTCTTTTCTGAAGGTTTACTTATCATTATTCTCTTGTATTTACAGAGAAAAAGAACCATTTTTCGTGTTTTGATAATTTCTACCTAATAATAACAACTCTTCGGACTCCTTTTAGGAATAGAAAGTTTGCATTTCAATACATTTATTAGTGGCGTTCTTCATAAGATTTCGTCAGAAACTTTCCTTCTTAATTGGATTTGCCTAAGTCAATTATTAATAGCACTTATACCAGTGGTTTGTCCAGAGTTTTATGCTTGATTTCGAATATCAATCGTAGTTTTATAAAATGCTATGTTGACTCTACTGTTGAGACCTATATCATTGTCTGCCTTGTACCTATGCCATTTGAAGCCTGAGCTCAGCCTTATACCTAATTGAGATGTACCATACCTAACAAATAAGGAGGCAAAAGTAACATCAACAAATGATTGGTAATTATTTTTTGTTGTTTTGATATGTTAGGTACAGTCTAATTAAACATGAAATACTTATCAAAAAGTCTATTCTTTTTCCAATAAAGGACACAAAACTGCGTAGTTTTTATTACTATTTGATATAGCTAAAAAGAAATGTGACCTATTGACTTTTAACTTCCTTTATTAAATACAAAGAATCCATGTTCCTGAGTCAAAGTATTAGTGATAGAAAATAGATGACTCAACTTGATAATTAATTGAAAATATCTATGTATTTTTTTTATTATTAATCACAAGTGATTATATGTTTTATAATTGGATAGTAAAATAGCAAAGTCCAATTCAGTCTGTTGTTTGGTGCATTGTCTGATTTCTTCATTGTTTAACTAGCACATTGACAGCGAATTAAAGAGGACCTATTCAGTATTAGTTATTAGTGAGGTTATTAGTGTGTTCTGGCATATGAAAAGTGAAATAAAATAATATATTGGAGTTGTGATAGGCATATTTGTTTATATATAATGATATGGTGATTGTTAATGCAAGAAATTTTTAGTTCTGACCTTAACCCCTAATCTTGAATACCCTTTATAGTTATTTCAGAGCTGCACGAGGTAAGTATTTAAGGTAGAATTAGCTGTACAATTTTAAGAAGGGAACTTTGTAATATAAGGACAAAATTTAACCATGTAAATTTCAAACAGTTGTTTAGGTGTAGAATGTCATCCCAAAAAATATATAGCATAGTTTTGGAATAAGAACTTTCCAGATTTTTTCTCTGTTTGAGTTTGACACTCGATATCATACATCTTAGTGAACTAAAGAAGATATTTTAGCAGCAGCATTAAACAAAACTTTGTTTACTGATGGTTATAACACAAAGTGTAACATACCTTCATGGAGATATTTCAGGGGGTGATAGCACTCTGCAAAATAATTTAAAAAATGCTAATAGACCCATGGTCAAAAATGCACCATTTTTAATGTAGAAGGTGGCAATTTCACATTTTTTAAAGGACATTTTCAACAGTTTTTATAAGTTTGTTTTCGTCTAGATTCATTTCTATTTTTAGAAATTTAATTAAATGTTACCAATTGCTTCAGATAGTTGATAACTGAACCGGATGTTTATTTTTTTCCTTACTTTTTTTACATTCTCAATTTGCATCAATAGATATTTTTTTGACCTCAGGAAATATTTCCATGTAAATTTAGAAAACATTATATTCATTGAACCTTAAAGTGGCAGGAAAAAAGAACCAAAACTTTTCCATTTTTGAACATTCGTAACGGTGATAATCACAACAGATACCCATGGCGAAGCTGTCATGGATCCCTAGAATTGAGGCAACTTTGAGAATTTCAACAAAATACTGAGCTAATTCCTGCTTGTCGTTCTTTCTTTTTTGCCTTCCTTCCTTTCCAGGTTGCATTTACATGTACAGATGTCTTGAGATATGCGAAGCAAGGCGAACCTACTATTAACATTATTATATTTAAATTTGTTTTTTTACAAGTGTTTTATTATTTGTTTTTACTATCTGTTAAGATTATATCTGTCTGCCAAATAGAAATAGCTCTTATTGGGCAACATATACTTATATGTTTTTATTTGCATCCTGCACAGAGTAACAAGCGCTTGTTTCTTCACAGAAGATGCGTGTGTGTTGTTGCAGCCCGAATTGTGCCAAATGGACCACATTAACTTTGTCTCTAGTTTTCCTAGTTTTGGGAATTCTATTAGCTGTGCTTTGGGATAAACTGTTTCAGAAGATAATGAATCATGTAAGTATGCACTTTTCTTCGTCAAAGCTGATAGTGAGTTTGGAACACAATGAATAATGGTCCTGAAACTTACTGATGGTACCTGTTGTTAATTATAACTCGTAAATTAAAAGGGAATAAAAGCCATAAAATGATATTAGCCCATGTTTTTATGAACAAAGAATCGCAGTATTTAATAGTTAAGAGATGTTCCTGCCTAATATTCATATATTACATTCATATATATGTCGGAGATTTATTAGTTTTTAAGATGTGTAAAAGTAACATTAGGATAGACAATAAGATGAAGAGCAGGCTGACAGGGCCATCTGAAGACAAAGCACTGTCGAACGAGGTCACTATTGCCACGGCGCGCTTAAGTGGCCATGTGTGCTAATTATTTGGGTGACACTAAACTATTGGTTCCTTTGTAATAGGGACTAGCAGGTACTTTTCCCACGGTTCTGAAGGACTCACCAGAACTGGGAAAGTTAAGACAAGAGAGACAAAGAACGGGCAGTTAATAGATTGATGGGAAGAAGAGCGGTCGTGGAATAGTGAACTGGTTTGTCTGTCTCTTCTATCTTTCTTTTTCTGTTAATAAAATAAGCAAGATACAAAATACAAAAAAATGGAGAATACTTCTCAAGTTACTCCGACATATATTATTATTCATATACATTAATTTTAATATTCTACATCTTACAAGCTTGTAAATTTTCATTTTTGAAACTTACGAAATGTCTACTCCACAATAAAACTTTTTTTTTAGCTTATCATTTTAAGATATTATCAGAATCGGTAGTTCGGTAAAAAGTGCATTGATTAATTAATTTATTAATCTATGTATAATTATCGTTGAAGTTTACTGTAAATGAGTCTGCCCTTCTAAAGCAGAATAATTGTTGATGTTGCAATTGCAACTTTTATCTTTACGCAGGCAGAAGTCGGTAATGAATCGAAGCAATAAGTACATAGATGATCCGTTTATATACTACGTGACAAAGAAAGGTAAACACCCATTAAAAACCATTTTATTTTGATAATTTTTTGCATGTTGACTTATCTTAAAAAAAGAAAGAAATGATCAAAATTTCAAGTTTATCTGTTAATTTTTGTTTAGTTTCCATGGGTCGTTCCTTAAAAAAATAAAATTTTGTTTAAACATTTTTGTTCACATTTCCATCGCAACTTTTGTGAAGTGTGTTGCAATCGGTCGTAATTTTTACTCATTATGCCTAGAGTGCGTAGAATTGAACAGATCCGTCAGCTTAGTGACTTTGAGAGGGGGCGGATTGTTGGGTTGCGCGAAGCTGGTCTGTCGGTCAGAGAAGTGTCTAGAAGAACTAACAGATCCTTAGGAACCATAGTGCGGTGTTACCAGGCGTGGACTCAGGAAGGCCGTGGGCACAGAGCCAGAGGCACTGGGCGACTCAGAGGATCCACAGAGCGCGAAGATCGTCGATTGCGACTTTTGGCTCTTAGAGATCGATTTAACAGCAGTCGAGCTATTGCAAATCAGTGGTTTGAAGAACATGGGAATAGGGTTGGTATGCCTACAGTATATCTCCGAATACGAAGTTTTGGCCTTTTGTCCTATCGTCCGCATTGGGTGCTGCCTCTCACTCGCGAACATCGATCTAATCGCTTACAATGGTGTAGAGAGAGGATTCAGTGGGACCAAGAATGGACTCAGGTGATCTTTAGTGATGAATCCCGCTTCTGTCTGGGGATGAACGACGGTCGGGCAAGGGTGAGAAGGCGACGGGGTGAAAGGCGAGATCCACAATTTGACAGAGAGCGTCATGTCCACCGTACTGTAGGCGTTATGATATGGGGTGCTATCGCATATGGTAGCAGGTCACCCCTAGTTTTCATTAGAGGCAACATGACTGCCCAACGCTATATCCAAGAAGTGTTGGAGCCATATGTGATTCCATATTTTCGAACTATCCCGAACGCTATTTTCCAGCAAGACAATGCTAGACCTCATGTTGCTAGGCAAACAATAACGTTCATGGATCAACATCAAATCAACCGTTTACCCTGGCCACCTCGATCGCCGGATCTGTCTCCTATTGAACATGTCTGGGACATGATTGGCCGCAGACTGTTGAATTTACAGCACCCTCCACAGACTTTAGCAGCCCTTACTCATGAAGTTCAGATTGCCTGGAATGAGATACCTCAAGAAGACATTGACAATCTTATTAGATCCGAGCCCAGGCGTATCAATGAGTGTATAAGGAACCGTGGATGCGCAACACACTATTGAAAAAAAATGAAGTTCTTCCTCTGATCTTGCCGAAAATGTAATCATTGAATAAGTATGTGGTACTGAACACGTACAAAAAAAATTATCAAAATAAAATTATCTTTAATGGGTGTTTACCTTTCTTTGTCACGCAGTATGTACCGATGTTTATTTCTTATAGATGAACTCCGGTTTAATTTCGCAAAGATTTATTTTCCTAAAACTTTTTTCCTCAAATTTAAGTGAAATAAAGTCAATTTCGTACGATATGAAAGTTCCAATAATCCATCATATACGAATCCGCGTTGTAGGGGGGTCTACTGTATTATGTTATAAATTAACACATTGAGTGCCGGCCCCGCGATAATGCGAATTTTTTTTTTCTGGTATGAGTATCGATTTACATTCATTTGTCATTGTTACGTCAATCTTCATTTGTTATACTCTAAAAACAAAACGTATACGATGGTTCAGAAACAATCCAAGCAAGAATCAGTCTTGATCAGTGTATTCCTCAGACAATATATCTTTCGTACGCTTACGCTTTTGGTTGAACAATATAACAAGTCTTATTATTCTGTAGCTTTTTACCCATATAATATGAATGAAATTATTAATAAATATATTACTGACTCTGTATCAGATTAATCGATACATTCAAAAAATTCTGATATAGAAATCGAGGGCAGTGATAGTGATGTGGGTTCAAGGAGAACATCAAGAGCTGTCCCATTACAGTATTCAAGTGATTCCAATGATTCCGGTGATTGTGAAATGTCCACAGAATCGTATAATTACAATGAATTATGGTCAGATGTCGAGAAAATTCCTAACATACCAGATTTTACTGCTGAACCCGGTCCAAAGATTTTTCCTACTGATAAGAAAAGCATAAAAGAAGTCGTCGAATTGTTTATTGGTGATGATTTGTTTCAATTTATGGTAAATAAACCCAACATTTATTATCAGCAAAATAAGGACAAGATGAGTGAGGGGAAGAAAAAGTCAAAATGTCACGCACCAAAATTTGATCGCCCCCAGAGGCTTTCAGGTGATATGAAGAAACATAAAGTTACCAGAATTGTTGGATCAGGGAAAACAAACAGATATGTACGACGTTCGTGTAAAGTTTACTCTTCTAGTAAGAAAAGAAGCGAGAGTGGCTTTATGTGTGCTGAACGCTTGGTACCCTTACATCTTGGATAATGTTTCGGGAAATACCATACTTGCCTTAAATATTAATATTTTTGTTTTCTGTTTATGTTATATTTGTATAATAATTCACCATGAAATAAAAAACTGTCTTTTTTCTGTAGCTATAAATTAAACATTTCGGTTTTGTTTCTATTTTTCATTTTCGTTAAATTATGTGTCGAATATGCAATAAAACATTTTTTTTGTTATTCATTGATCAGAAACAGCGAATGGAGCCGGCGTTTGGGTTTTAAATATCTCTTAGGCCGCCGGCGCTCAATGTGTTAATTAAGTGTATAAAATACCTAGTTATTGTTTATTATCGTTTACTATTGTTCTCTTTATTTTTATGATTAACTTTGGTAATAATTATCACAAATTATTTATCTTAATTGAATAAGGTGTAATTAATATACATGTAATATTATTTGGTTCAGAGCAAATAGTTCATTCTTCAGTTCTGAGCGTAAAAACACGTAGAATCCGATAACGAAGGTTGCTAACGGTGCGACTCCTGCAACCGAAGGTTTGTGAATAATTGGGCTAAGACTTTTGCATGAATAAAACTTGCACCATTGATCGTGTGTAACAATTCGTATAATCTAAATGACTCGTACAACACGGATTCATGTAACACTGAACGTATCTACCGTGTTGTAGGGGGAGACTACTGTATACAGGGTGTCCCAGATCAAAGCGCAAATATTTTAACCATAGATTCTACTAATGAAATTAACAAATACGTATTTTTTGTTTTTGTCCAGAAGTCTGTCGTTTCAGCTCGAAGGCTCTTTGAATATGGGGCCTCATTTGGATAAAATAATTCATTTTGGAAGTACCCTTTAACGGATTATTATGAAATTTGGTGTACCAACATTTTTTGATCGTACTAATTCAACTTCTTACTACGTGCAGCTGTTAATCACTTGGAGATACGTCTTCATCAATGTATTGAACAACATGGTCATTTTGAACAATTTTTGTAGGGTACAATTTCATTCTTGGTTTCTATGGTATTTTGTTTTAAATAATTAAATAAATAACTTTAGACAGACACAATGTAACTCGAGTAAGATATGTAATAAATACTTTAAAGTAACTACTACGAGAAAGCGACGCATTCTACGAAAAATCACCAAGAGACAAAAAAGGTTCTAAATGAAATGTAGAACCAAGTAATGTATCCGCTTGATTAAAACATTTAACTGTTAAATAAATAGAGGCCCCTATACTCATACTCCGGTCCTTATACCTATGTTATGACAAAGCTGTAATTTTTATTTTTTTATTTTTGAATTAGTACATCGTTGACGTGAGTTAGTACGAGAATGTTGGTACACCAAATTTCATAATAATCCGTTAAAGGGTACTTCCAAAATAAATTATTTTATCCAAATGAGGCCCCATATTCAAAGAACCTTCGAGCTGAAATGACAAACTTTTGGACAAAAACAAAAAATACGTATTTGTTAATTTCATTAGTAGAATCTATGGTTAAAATATTTGCACTTTGACCTGGGACACCCTATATAGAATATATGTATGCCAAATGATAGGAAATTTTTTCATATAAACATCGACCTCATACCCTTCATCCTTTAAATGTTATCGTGATTTTTAGTGAGGATAATACTGCAGTGTATTTCCAAAAAAATTTTGAATTGACAACGAGAACGTCTCACTGCATTTTAGGCCAATCTTAATATACATAAGGCGCGCGTTCTAAAAATATTTCTTTGGAAAACATTATTGCTTTTATAGGAATTATCCGTATCAAGCAGAAACACCAAGGGCTATAAGATGTGGAAAGAGACTCCAATTGCTATGTACCTGGAGATCTACATGTTCAATTGGACTAATGCCCGATTTTCTGACAAATATCCGGGCATTAAACCCATTTTCGTCGAGATGGGGCCGTATGTGTTCTATGAACACCACATAAAAGAGAACGTTACTTTCAATGATAACCACACTCTAACTTATTTCAATAAAAGAACCTGGATGTTTGAGCCTGATATGTCACGTGGTAGCCTGGACGACTTAGTAACTACATTAAACCCTATTGCCGCTGTGAGTGTTCGTCCTCAGTTTGGTTTATATACAGGATGTAACATATCGTCATAGAGATGGTTTAGGGAGCAATAGTACTGTGTAAAGTAATAAAAAATGTTAGTAGACCTATGGTCAAAAACGCACTATTTTCAATATACAGGGTGGCAAAGTTTCATATTTTGCGTTTTTCTCACTGGTACCTTGAGTTAAAATCTGAAGTTTTGTACACTTATTTTCTTTAAGGCTATCTACAAAAAAATGCTAAAATCGTCGATAACTATATACAGGGTGTTATGTTTTTTTTGGTCATGTACTATTTTAGGCTTTTTATTTTTTTTGGAACGCCTTATATTAATTCTGATGCCAAATTTAAATTTCTTCTTCATTTCTTTATCTTTTTGGTTTTTTGCAAGAATTTTCGTATCTTTCACCGTTTTCCTAGAATTTACAAAAATATCTATTGATGCAAATTAAGAATGTAAAGGAAGTAAAAAAAAAATAATTATCCGGCTAAGTAATCAACTATCTGAAGCAATTGATAACATTTAATGAAATTTCTGAAAATAGAAATGAATTTAAATGAAAATAAACCTATAAAAACTGTTGGAAACGTCTTTTAAAAAATATGAAACTTTGCCACTTTGTACATTAAAAATGGTGCGTTTTTGACCATGGGTCTATTAGCATTATTTCATTATTTTGCAGAGTACTATCGTCCCTCGAAATATCTCCATAATTATATGTTACGCCCTGTATAATTAAAAGTTGACAACTTTTTGGTGTATAGGTGGTGGCAAATATTGTAAAGGATGAGCATTATCTTGTTAAAAAGGCAATTAATATGTTCTTTGAAGAGAAAGGCGAACTGATTTATGTCCGAAAACCGGTTCGGGAATTATTGTTTGAAGGATATGATGATCCCTTGGTAGATATGATGTCAAAGCTCAACATGTCTAGCATCAAAATTCCCTTTAAAAAGTTTGGCTGGTTCTCGGAAGTAAGCATAGCTTATACCCCAATGACTTCCTTATATTCACTCGAATCTTATTTTTAAGAGAAACAATAGCGTGACCTATGAGGGAGTGTATAACATGTATGACGGGGGGGATGATTTGGAAAAATTAGGTCTAATAACAGAGTGGAACTATGAGCATGTCACTTCCTACTACTCTGGAAAATGTGCAATTGTAAACGGAAGCTCTGGAGAGCTTTGGTATCCGCCTCACAATGATGACAAAGTGCCTATATTTTCTTCAGATATGTGCAGGTACAGAAAAATATACAAGGTGTTTCAGGACAGCATTTTGGCTGCTTGCCCTTGTATATTTAGGATGTATTTAAAACTGAAACACCCAATGAAGGTTAAAAGTAAATTTTACTTTACCAGAAAATTAATTTTAGTAATGTAATTTTACGGCGAAATGGAAGCGGAATTCACGAAGGCATCGAGGGTAATAATTATATTGGAATGGTAGATGCCTTTGACAATGGGACACATTTTGAAAGTACTAAATGTTTCGCTTCAGGTATGCCCACAGGGGTTAGAAGCGTCTCAGCTTGCAAGTACGTTTCATTTCACATCTTTATATATTATCAGAGATATTGACTTTTTTAAGATTTAACGCTCCTGCCTACATGTCCTTTCCCCACTTCTATTTAGCCGATCCGATATATCGGCACGATGTAGATGGAATGAATCCGAAGCCGAAAAAGCATACGGCTACACTAATGCTGGAACCAACTACAGGATTGCCCTTAGTGGTTTCTGTAGGTTTCCAGTTGAATTTGTTAATGAGTAAAGTAGATGGTATAGAGTAAGTATTAATTTATTCATGTCTTCATTAATTTGTGGACATTTTGTACCAATTTTCAGCATGTTCTCCCAAATAAAAACCACCTTAATGCCTTGCCTGTGGTTCAAACAAAAAGCTGAACTCTCTTCAGATCTTGCTAGTGCAGTCAAACTCATGCTCATTGGAAGCAAATTGGGCACCTATACGGGCTTCGGGCTGATCGGCCTTGGAGTCTTGTTTGTGTTGATATTCGGCGTTTTAATATACAAAGCCGGATGGCGAAGTAGTGAGGAAGAATTTCTAATACCCGGGATCGATAATAATTCTTAACATGAAACCTTTCTTTTCAAGCTGCCTATTATAGGAAGGTAGATATTCTTGAGAAGACTATTAATAGGGATATATTATCGTGATTTTTCATGTAGTTGTTGCAAGTTTTTGGGGTGAGTTTTGCCAGTTCTCATAGGAAACCATTCAAGGGTCTTTAATTTGTTATTAAGTTGTAGAGTATTTTTTAGTATGAATTTTAAGTAAGATAGGTATTCGCCAGTGTTTAGCCTATTTTCTTAAATTATGAGTCGACAGTAGAGATCAAAGTGTGCTTTATATAGAGTATCCAAATTCAGGTTTGCTAATTAATCAACAAGCCTTCATGTAGTATCTTAGAAATAAAACTCTGTGCCTCTTCCATATATGGACGTACTTTTTCTAGTCCTATGTCTAGTATGTCTTTAAATCTCATGTTTGTGTGTTATAATAAACTTCTGATCTATTTATTGGTATACTGAAAAAAAATTGTAAGAGTGCTGAGTAGCAGAGGGAAATGTTTTACTGTAAGGTGTTTGTTATACAGGTGTAATAGTTAATTTATCAGCATATTATAATTGAAATTAGACTATGAAAGCTTTCACAGTGAGTCAAATTATATTCTAAAGGTTTTGAAGCTCTGGTCAAAGGAAAAGTCTCCCTGATGATTCGTTTACATCTGCGGTGAATATGACCAAAAACAATGGACAAAGTGATCTTCTGTGCACCTGTCGATATTTGAAATCACAGATTGACTAGATCGTGCATCGTATTTATCCTGTGTGTATGCGCGCGCTGATGGACGTGTATTGATGAGAGGGGCTTCTTATCTCTGACGCTCTGCACCTATTTTAATAAATATCTCGTCATTATTGTTGAGATTGTTGATTTCGAATTCTCAATAAGAAGTCGTTGATACTGTGATAGAATGATTTTGAAGATTTGTTTTATTGTTTGTAGATGCAATTTTTGCAAAATATTAAATTTTATATTATTATGTAATGATCATTATTTTATTGACTAAATATGCAGTAATTTGTATGTCTCTAGTTTTGTTTTAATTTTTTGAATCCCATCCGTAATTAAAAGACTCAGAAGAAAAAAGTTTTCCAAAATTATGATTTGTGCGTTAATAAACCTACCGCTAAATTACAATCAAAGTTTATTAACATTTCTTTAGCATTGACTAAAACAGCCTTCGGGAACGTAATTTGTGTAGTTATTACTGCGCATTCCAAAAATCGTAATTTCTTCGAAATCCCTTCGTCACACCCTCGAAAACATCCTTTTCGGCACACTTAATGAAAACTGAAACAGCACTATCCAGAACGTTCTCATAAATATTGCGTAGGTGTAACTTATGGGAATGTTACTGCTTAGGGCACCATCCTCTGGATAATTTCGCCGGATATTTGCCTCGTATTTTGTAGCGTCTACATATGGAAGTGTTTACTGAGGTTTTAAAGGAAATTATGAAAAAGCCTCACTCAATATCGTTATTTTGGAATGTAGGATGTTCATTTCAAAAGGAACCACCCGAAATATCTCTTAATTAAGGGGAAAATTTAAAATAACAAAAAAATTATCTATTTAGGTATCTAGGTTTTTAATTCTCTTCTAGGTCTTAATTCTCTTTAATTCTAAATCTAGGAAGTTTAATTTGACGTTAGAGAGAATTGTACTAGTATTAGTCATTCTCTCACCTCCAGCTACCGTCACTTTGATATTTCAAATGGCATCCCCCCATCAAGTGATACACCATTGCAAGCGGAATTCAATTGCTATGTAACTGTACCAACAAAACTAAAGCTGGTTAATGGAGTCAGAAGTTAGAAGGAAACATTTATACTAGTGTAAACAGCTTATTAAGATCAAATAAGTCATTTTAAACTTTCCCCTAAATAAACTTTTTTTAATTATTTTGAATGTTCCTCCCAGTTAAGAGATATTTTGGATAGTTCATTTTCAAATGATATGTAACATTTCTAATCAGACCTGCACCACCATTTGTAGCGGCTTTAACGCGAATTCAGTTTTCACCCGTTGTAAGAGTGGAAACTGAGAGCGAAATATCTTCGACAACAGCCCCAATTTCTTTGGTTGAAAATCCGTGACTTCCATGGCAAAAAATGTTTTTTACAGTAACATTTTTGCCTGGAATATGCAGGTATAATAGAAAAAACGTATTTGGAATTAGCAATGTATTTGGAATGGTGTATCACTGGCAACCACCACACAATCGTCTTGATTGTGGAATGTTCTACAAGTGTATTGTTAGTTTTTTCAATGTTGAAACCATCAATGGGCGGAATTGTTTTTTGGTACCACTCTCCGGAAATATACAATTTGAGTGTTAATTTTGAGGATTTGAGTGCAACATATTGAGTTTATTTTTATTTTGATAGCATATGACCTCATCACTGTTTTCCAATATAAAAATCGCTGACGCAAATATTAAAAGATTCACGACATATCTTTCTCGACTTATATTTAGCCGTATTCCTCAATAGTTGCCAAAATTTTTTATTTCTTGACGTGCACATCCTACAGTTTGTTTATATCAATGGATGAATAGGATTTTTTCAATTTCTACAATACCTCTTCCCCCTCCAGATTATTAATAGTTCAGCTCCGCACTATCACATAGTTAGAAGACCTAATTAGGACACATAAAACTGGACAGTTTTTGACATTGATGTTCTCCAGCCACGAATCCTGGACAGATATCTCGAAAAACCTGGGTTTGTTGTTGTTCAAATGGGTGCCTTATCCATCCCAATACACAATGGCCCTTGACCATCAAACCTTTGTTAAACATTATAGTTCTGTATCTGTGACAATGATTATTTCTAAAATACCTACCTCCTCGCCCTTAACAGTAACGTTGATTTCATTTAAAGACAATAAATGACCCGTCCACTCCTTAAATCCAAAAGTCGCTTTGCCTCTGAAGATTTAGGCGGTAGATACCGCACCAGCTGCTCTCCTCCAGGTATGTTGAGCCCATCTAGGACAATATTCTTACAACTCTGGATAGCTTCAGGTATCGACTTGATCAAACTCAGTTTCAACGCACTGATCTGCATTGATGAAGACAAGCTGCAAAACTAGAAATGTGAATAGTCAAAAACGAGCCAAGATGCGAGAAACCGAAAATGAGCAACGTTTTTTGGAAAATGAGACTAATTTACAAAGAAATGAATGTAAGTATTTATTGATAGGTTTGGTGATAAGAATTAAAGTAGTGAAAACAAATATTATCCGTCGTAGTTACTTCAGTAGAGAGGGCAGTGGAAAGCCAATAATAAGTATCTAATTGATTAAAATTAACATTTGTATCCTTTCGGCGCATAATTAGTACAGTTATTTTCAGTTGTCCCTAAGATATTGACATTCTTCCAGATCCAATCGAAACATCCTTCTTGTGCACACAACACAAACACCGGCATGGCTCCATTCAATACATTGCCGAAAATATTTTCTAATGTGAGATTATGGATGGGAATGTTGTTGTTTGGAGGGCCATTCTGGGGTTGACCAGCAGGCAAATTCTTGTAATTTTGCTCAACACTTATGCCGTACTGTTTGCAGTCTAAAAAGGAGGTTCGTTAGGAGAGATAGATATACAATTGGTTGACGAAGGAAGTTTTACCTAACATTGTAATGTTTCTATACAAAACGTTCCTTATCAAACCCTCCCCAGCATCCACATGAGTCTTAACGTGAATTCCATTCTCTGACATGGAAATTATAGAGTTTTCAACAATAGTATCTTCCACTGCAGAAGAATTTACACTGATAGAGAAGCCGTGGCTGCCGTGACAGAACATGTTTCTCACTGTTATGTTTTTTCCACTGTTAAATACTACACAATCATCCTGATTGTACACACTAGAGTCTTCAATGACAATATTCCGGCTACTGCTAATGCCGAAACCGTCAGTGTTATGCCCAAATTTATCAGTAGGAGCTACCCCCTAGAGTGGAACTACAATACGTCTTCATCTATTGTAACGCGATCTTACTTCATCTCCAGCCAGGTTATCAATTATCCAGTTCCTTATGGTAACATTTTCAGAGGAAGACACTGAGGTACATCCTACAGGGCAATGGTGAAGAGCTATCCCTTCAAACAGTGCATTAGTGGCCTGGATCCTGAAGAATTTTGGTTTGGTGACGTTACCCCAAGTCCCTTGGCCGTCCCACCATAACTGGCCCTGTCCATCAAGTAAGGATCCTATAATAGGATTTTATTTAGTATTTATTTACTTACTTACTAGTTAATTTTAATTTCACCAGATTCCCCTCTAACTGTAATCCCGTTCCCCGATATTGACACTAGAGGACCACTCCATTCGTAGAAAGTAAAAGTGGTTCTCCCTCTAAAGGTCAATGTTGATCCTTCATTAAGGGCAATTTGAAGCTGCTCGCCTCCAGGTACAATAACGCCGTCTATCACAATATCTTGGCAACTTTTTACCATTTCTTCTACATCTTCGTATTGCTTTATAATGCACTGAGCGTCTACGTTGACCCCACCAATGAGTCCTATAGTGGCTAGAAGGGTATTAATGAAAAGGAGGTGTGAAATAGTCATTTTCTGGCTCAAGGCTGAAAATAAGTATGTTTATCCTTTATGAAGGAGTTTGTAGTACCAGTTTGAGTGGTACGTGGGCAGATAAATTATTAATGTTCATATTGACGTCAATGTAAAGTATTTGTAAGAGTGCGTGTCGTGTATTTATCCCTTAAAACGGTGTAACTACTTAGAGTATTTAAATCGAGATAAAGGACAAGTGTGGTACCTAAGTGCAATTAGCTCAGTATCGGAGTTTATCTTCCTCTCGTTGTGATAGAACACCTTGTATAAGAAAGTAATAACAACGCATTACTTCGGTAACTAAGTTTATTTTGCTAAATATGACCAACAATTGAGGAGGTGCGACGTTGAGATTTGAGCTCTCCGAGCGGTATTTGCAAACTTTTCTAGAATGACAAGAAGTGCTATGTGTGTTTTATGAAAATGATCGGATTTAGATATTTTTAAGCACGTATTGTACAGGATGTTTCAAAAAGGTGATGCCAAACTAGAGGAAATTATAGAGCATGTTGCCGTAGAACATTTTTGCATACAAATCTTTAATCGAAAATGAACCGTTTTGATTCTGGGACAATTTTAGCTAAAAATGTAATGTTTTCTTATTAACACTAAAATACATCGATATTTTAATTATTTTTATTAAAAACAAAACAAAAACAATAGTTTATAATAATAATTCAAAATGGTGACTCTTCGCCTCGTTATATAGACTTATCCGTTGAATCATAGAATCGTGCCCCTTTGTAGCATGTGCGGATCTTGTTACACGAAAAGACAGGTGGCCATCACTCTTTCTAACAGCTCCTCGTGGGTGACTATAGAGGTTTCATAGACCAGAAAAATGATGTAACTCCAGAAAAAAATCCAATGGGGTTAAATCGGGACTTCGTTCTGGCCAACTGAGAGGTCCTCCTCTGTAGACTGGCAACAGATTAAGAAATGAAGTTATCCACGATTTGCCTTTGATGTGTGAATCCCTTCTAAAGGTTTTTTAATTATCTCTCTTTACCTTGCATCTAGATTAACCTCCAAATTGTTATTGCAAGAATGTTGCAACAAAACTGTATAAATTAATCATATCTCTGGCGTTTGGTTTAAGTAAATAGTGAGTCGTAATGTTGTCAACAAGATCATGTGCTATTATTTCCAAGTCGTAAATTACGACTTTATTTTCCACGGTTTTAATTCAGTCCGTGGCTAAACTTAATCTCAAAATAGCATCTTCCCCATGTCTGTACGTCACCTCGACGGCAAAATTACATAAAGTAGCCGGTAATTTCCCAAAAGTTTCAGTTCGTAGAGGTTTCGTGGCTGATAAACATCGCAAAAGTGCATCCAGTCATGGCGTTCATGATGCCTGTGGTGAAGAACGACTGGGATATCTACAAGTCCAATCGATCCAGGAAGACCTCCGAATGCAACACCTCTTGCACCAGCCGCACTAGAAAGATATCGGAGTGTGTTTCGGAAGGACATGGAAGTATCTCTAATAACAGATTGATGGAAGCACCTATTCCGAAACACCATTCCGTACCAGATAGAATGCCATCCAGGGCTTTCACGTCTAGATCCAGGACTAGTTCTGAGCACTTACCCAACAGGGCTAAAACCTCTATTCCTTCGGAGAGAAACGTGTCGGCTTCTGCTAGCAACCTGAAGCCCACAAATGGTGGAGGGTGGCTCGATAAGCTCAAGAGGTTTATGAAGAACAGGAAGAAGTCAGAGGAGGAAAGGTTGCAATAGTGTTGCAGTCTTAGTGGGCGTTTAATTTCCGATTTGGACGCAAATCTGCCTGAACAGTAAATTGATAAGGAGATTCTGTCCATAATTTGGGTGGCAGATGGATAACCTCAAGAAGTTCACGAAGAACGAGAGAAAGTCGGACGAGGACGGATCACAATAAGTACTTTTTTAGTTTTAGTGAGTTTAGCTTCGCAGGTGTTGGATTCCACACTTTTGAGAATTGAAGATAACATTCTAGATCTTCCCCCGTTGTGGCGCCATCTGTGACAGAAGTTGTGAAGTGATTGAAGATCTCCGCGCAAGTCGGGAATGATTTCTTCTTCAACTGCGCGGGACGCTCCTATTGATCAACGCGGCCCTGCAGCGGCATCTAGTTTCCAGGTCGTGCCTGTGTAAGCGCAATTTCCAACATGGAACGCCAGTCTGCGCAACACGGGTTCTTGGACTTAAAAAACCCGAAAACAATCTAAAAATTTAAATAATGGAATCAACAAAAGCACGTGCTGTTTGTTTTGATTGCGAATCATTTCGCGCTTATGTTTTAAACTGCACGTAAGCCGATGGAATACTACAAACTTATGAGTTATAACTTGAATCATCAATCCCTTCCCTCCGCTGTCCTCGTCCGACACGACCACAAAATATTTCGGTCTTGCCGGAAAGTTCATTCTAGTGGCAGCACGCGACAGAGATAGCGCATACGTGAGCGGTCGTGGTGTTCGATTCATACAAATTTTCGGGACGATTCAAAACAAACATGGCCTTTATGATGCCGGTAGTGAAGAACGATTGGGACATCTACAAGTCCAATCGTTCTCGCAGAACATCGGAATGTGCCAACACGAATTCCTGTCGTTCTAGAAAGGTCTCCGAGTGCCGTTCAGAGGGTCCAAGCAGCATGTCAACGTCTCCGGGATCGGATTTCATAACGTCTCCTCATCGCTCTGTCCCGGACCGAATGTCCTCGAGACAGTACACTCGCTCGAATTCTGCGAGCTATTCCAGAGCGAGCTCTCAAAGCTTTCAGAGCCCGATGAAGAGCGCTTCTTCGTCGCCGCCGAAGAACAATTCCTCGACAAGTCTCAACAAGTTCCACAACAGGCTGCTGGACAAGTTGAAGAAGACCATGAAGAGCGGCAAGGACGACGAGAGGACCAACTCATGAGGCAAGGAGCGCACCAAAGACGGGAAGAGTGGTGGAACCTCCTAGTGGGACATGAAGAATGGACCAGTAATTCCATTTTAAAGCGGGCTTTTATTTTTGACCGGGCACTATATGTGGGGGCGTGTATAGCTTTAGATGTCTATTATAGCGACTGTAGGTAAATACACACATGAGGTATTTTTACGTGAGAGCGAAATTGATGATATATCACCTGTGATTGTAGGTCTTTGGATGTATTTATTTGAGGTGTGTAATTTTTTTCAGTTTCTTAAACGTGTCATGCAACGAACTAGGTTCTTCGGTTAAATTTCGTGTAGAAATTGAGTTTCGGAGAATGTTCTAGAAGGTCTAGGCGCTTGATCCGATTCAACTCGTGTCATGACATATGCTTTAGATTAGATTAGAGTGTCGTTTAGTCCCGCCTGGTCATGTGTATAGCTTATTAATTAATATTTACGTAGGGTGACAAAATTTTTAATGTAAATATTCGAGCGATTGATAACGAAGGCAGCACCATTAAGGAACGTTGTCAGAAAGTAATGGTGACCTACTTCTGTGATAACCGAACAAAACGTTTTTTTGAACGGCATCAGCAACGGCCGAAGATTCGGACGCAGTTGCCGAAGATTCGGACGCAATTGCCGTTCTCGGCTTCTTGTTGCAATTGATGAATCCCGACTTACGGAACCAAAACGCTGGATCGCCCTCGATTTCGAGGCGCAAAACGACTCTCCCGAGCGTGTTTGCTTCAACTCTAGCTTCCGCTGACGATCTCCACTTTTTGGGCAATAATAACTGTCTTTTCCATTAGAAACGTACATTTTGTCACTCTATTTGAATGCAAATTTTCGCCTCGTTTTTTCGAGGCAGATTGACTTAATTTTCGAAAGACTGGTTAGTTGGAGGATATTAATAACAGATGATCTAATTTTACATATTTTTGCTTGTTAGATTTTTCAGTAAGTGTAGTTTAAGTATTAATATTAATAACGAAATATTCTAAAGTGTTTGTCAACTCAAATAAAGTTTTAAAAGAAATAATTGTAAAAGTGAAATAATATATTTATTATATCTACCATTCATAATAAAAAGGCTTGATTATGGTCACTGAACATGAGGGACAATACAGTAGATTTGGCGGGCCTTGCCGCCAAAACATGCATCACTGCTCTCAATATATAAATCGCATTCCAGACTAAAATGTAACGAATCTTTATATCAGCACTTGATGTAGACTTAATAAACTTTCTATTGTATTATTTGAAGATTTGTTATTTTTGATAAGCCCTCGACTCCTTTGACTTTGTATTAAAATTTATAATATATAATAATGTAATAATCTGCATATAATGCTTGTGGTACCTACATGTTGATAATTAATCTATACTGCTGCAATATTAAGATGTTTATGTTTGCGAATATTTTCTTCTTGAATAAAAATTTTAATGTTCCGACCTCCAAGTTTTATTTGTGTGTGCATTTTAGCGCCATTACACCAGTTCATAAATGCAGAGGATCATGCATAATAAGTGACGTTATGACGAACTTTTTCGTACCAAATTTATGCGCAATTTAAATAATTCCTAATGTAGTATACCTAGACGGAGTGATTGGAAAGAGCAAGAGTGCCCAGTAACCTGAAGGGACAAAATCGAGTATATGGAGGCCCCAGAAGAAGGAAAGCCTTCTAAACTACACGAAGAGCGAAAAAAGTACAATAGGACCGAAGAAAAGACAGTGGTCAGGGATGTTTGAAATCGCACCACGTGAAGAGAGTGCAGCTGGCAGAAGACCTATTGACTAGATGATAGCAACTCGCAGTTCTCTTCTTCTAGATTTTAAGCTGCTTGTTGAAGACCTTCCTTCTTCCTTGGACTTACAACTGCAGTAAGTAATCAGACATACGTTTCCTTCCTTTGAAAGAAAAGGTTCTGGGCCAATAGAACTCTTAATGAGCTTATGACCCTTTCGAAATTAAGCTGTAGACTTTGGAAGAACTTTGCAGCCTCCTTCTTGGAGACTCTTCCCCTTTTCATAACTTCTACTGCTCCTTTAGTATTACCACTTTTATAAATTTTTACGTATATATTCCACTAGTGAAGATGCCTCAGGAATCATTCAAGCTTAGGTTCAGGGTCAGATATCCAAATCTAACCTACCGAACAAATTTTAAATATTTTGTAAGCACAAATAAGGTCGAACCAACGTAGGAACAATGATGTTGTTTGGATCTCGATCAAAATGCATAAACTCCCGGGTAAAGGGCAAAAATGTTCGATTTGTCGAGATTATAATGAGTGAATCGGTTTTCCTAAGCGCGTTTTGTTAAATTTTAGCTTCGGGTGTTTATGCATATGCCAAATGTACGAATAATTTAAAATTGCATAATTGTAATCGGAGAAATCTTCCTGATGACAATTATGATTTTACATTCACTTTGATTCCTCAACTGATTTAAATTGCTTTCTCAAGGTTCCTCAAATACGCTATCTGCTGAATTTTAGCATATACGTACAGTATACCAAAGTGAAACTCGTACATCTTAAAATTTTCTAATATGTCCTTGTTTGCTTATTAAAGGGTTATTTATGTTTCGGGAAGAATGGTCAAGAATGATGGATTCTTATCGCAAATTTTTTCTTTCCATAACGTTTTCTTCCTTGACCGTTCTTCCCAAAATATACACAGAAACTTAATGATTGACTGAATTGATACAAATACCAAATTCAGAAAAACACGGTGGCGTACAGTAATCGCACCATAAATATCAATGAGCTAACCATTTGCGACGCCACTGGAATTATTATTTAAAATGTAATAACATCAAACGTAGCCCCTTATTAACGCCAACAAACATACCAAGTTTCATTAAAATGGGCGCAAAGCTTTTTGAATAATTAATAAAAAATCGATTTTTTAATAGAACTTTGACATCCTGTATCTCGAAAATGGTGCAAGTTAGGACACATGTTTATGTGAACATTTTTTCACAAAATATGACAAGGAATCACTCCTTAAAATGAATGACATCACTTAAGTTACATCCTGTACATATGTACAGGTTTAAAATTGTTGAAACATGACTTAAAAAAATCTAGTTTTCCTGAAAATTTCCAATTTCCAGAGGGTAAATCAATTGAATATTCTCTGCACCACACTGACAAAATCGACATAATGCAAACTTATCGAATTTACTCGGTTTTTTTTAGATACAGTGTTTAACAACATAAATAAATAACTTTTTTACTCCATTGTAGGTTTGTTTACCTACACAAACCCGAAAGCAATCACGGTTCATTCATTCATAGCCAAAACGTGTGACGATCATATCACGATAGTACTGTGTGCTTTATGATTATTGTTAGGCACATTCTAATTTATTTCATTTCCGACCACGGTTACTAAATTGGTCACACAAAAACCCGGCTCAATCCAAAAAATTTTCCGTAGTGAATTAGTGCTGATCCATCAGAGCAACCGGCAAGTTCTCCATATCGAAGTTTTAAAAATATCTCTTATTGGATCATCAAGGATGGCGTTTATGATGCCGATAGTTAAAAGAAACTGGGACATATTCAAGATGAAGCGCCCGATGAAGCATGCCAAAAGAAGTGACCAAAGGAAGAATAGAAGTTCTTCACCTTCGGAAAGTGTTCTCTCTGTGTCTTTGGAGTCGGAACTGCCCAATTTCTCCCAAAGGACTTTGACCAGAAGGGCTTCCTATCAGTCTACAAAATCGAGGAGCAACAGTACCTACTCCAGGAGGAACTCAATCAGAAGTATGACAAGGAAGACTCCACCTCCAGGGCATCATGATCTGAACACAACGTAACGAATTTTTTTTTGTTTAGTAAATTGGAATTTGGAACGAAATGTTTTAATGGAAACACGAATTCTTGCCAAAATTGCTTTAGTTCGGAATTTATGTGCATTTATTTTTATCGTTTATTTACATTTTTTTTTAATGTTTCTATTGACCAAATATGCTTTATGGCTGTTTATTGACTGTGGCGCTATTTTAGTTTGTTTAGCAGAAAATCGAATAAATAGTATTAAATATATTATTAAATAAATATATACATATATATTACTTTATTTCACCTCCAGTCAAAAACAAGATACACAAGTGGGTTTAGATACTGGGAATAATGACAGAAAAACATGAGAATGTTTTCATTTCAACGGATTTTCATCGGTTTTGCCGGTATTTAGTTACCAATGACCTATAAGGTCATTTCTAGATTTCTATAGAAATACATGTGTATGTAAATATACACTTCTATAGAAAGCCATAAAAGTTTTACGCTTGTTTGAGTGTATTTGTGCCGTGACTTAAGGCCTTCTGAACAATGCAAACTGTTTTCATTCAAGATAAGGATAATATAAACTTGAAGTTTATTTGAATAGCAAGAATTTTAAACCATGAATATTCAGAACTCCTTTATTTCGTGGAAAAACACCGAAAACAGGAAACTGCCTTTAGATAATTATTTCAATTGAAAGAATTTCCGAGGTAAATACTTAGAAGATTAAAAATAATGAATTATATTTTAAAAATACTGCGTATTTTTGATTAAGATTCGAGGTTAGACAAAAATTGAGTTTCGAACGTAGTTGGTAACCATTCGTTTACATTATAATTGGTGGACGTCATTTGTTTTGAGAGACTGTGTTCCAAATTGTACTGTATTTCATTGAAAATTTTAAGAAAGGAAATATGCAAATTTTTTTATCAGTGGTAAATTCTGGGAAAGAGATTTTATTTGATTATGTACAATTTTCGCTCGGATTGAGCTGAAGATTGCCTCGTATTTGCGGTCCCATTTGTTTATATGTATAGTGCGTCTACTTAAATTGCAAGTATATGGGGAATGTTTTTATTGTTAATTTGCGAAAAAAGTCGTTTTCTATAAAAATCTGCATCATTTCTTATTATTGCTAGTTTCAATAATGCACATTTATCTTTTGTTTATTAGAAACATGATAACTTTTCGTCTCTTAATACGTTTTCATAACAATTGCATAAGTTAAACACGTAACTAATGCATAACAATAATTTATTTTGCTAATAGGAAAAGATAAAGAGTTAATAATTTGTGTAACTATGTAGGATTATTTATTTTAGGCTTAAGTTATTCCGTTAGTGTCTGGACATAGCCACTTTCTCTTTCGAAACATTTAATCGTTCTTTTGCCAAATTCCCTGAATACATTCACTATCATATTTGGAATCATTTCCTGACATCCTTCCGAAATTATCATCTCCAAATTATTAACATATCGAAACGGCCTGTGTGGGTGGACTTTCTGTTTTAAGTAACCCCAGGAGAAATAATCCATAGGAGTTAAGTCAGGAGATCTAGCAGGTCAAAAAATATTTGAATCCCTGTAAATTACTTTTCCAGTGAAAATATTTTGAAGGTATTTTTCAACAGGTAACGTATTGTGATATGAGGTACCGGAACTAAATTTTCTGACGTTCCTGTAAGGGTTAAATATTCTAATACATAACAAACTTCACTGTTAAAGAGCGATTAAATATTCTGCAAGAGAGACGCCAGCAGAATGACTTAAAACTATAGTAAAGATTTCTACATAGTTACATAAATACATAAATAACTCTTTGTTTTTTCTGGGATATATATAACATACAGGTTATTATACCAGGGTATATACAGGGTGTTTTAAAAAAAGGATCCAGACTGACACTTTGTATTTCGAAAACGGTGCGTTTGCGGACTCATGTTAATAGGAACCTTTTTCTTAGAATGGGCCAAGGAATCACACCCTTCATTCCTAAACCCTTTTTAAAATACCCTGTATATACAGGGTGTTCGAAATAAAGTGATTTTAATGCTGATAATCGGTCCAAATCTATAAGGGCTAGAAAAATCTGAGGTCGTTCGATGAGAGTTATGGAATGAAAATCATAAAAGTTTCTCCTTTGACAGACCCTTCAGGCCCAGAGGAAATGATACAGTGGGTGTCTTATTTGATCCAGATTTCACCTGGTAAAATGACTTCATATTTATATATAGCTTATTTATATGATGGATTAGTTTCTTGGATAGCAACACTAGAAAGGGATCTGTGGCTAGATGGAGTGAGAGCCTGAACCACGGTTTTTTTGTTGATGATATGCGCTCTTAAGGGATTGAGTGAGCAATAACGTTCACAAGGTGTAAAACTTTTCATCGATCATCAAACCAATATTACGTGGTTTCAAATAAGGTTAATAATAACAACAAACAGTATTAGATTTCATTTGACCGCAAACTAGAAAACATATTGATATGTGTAATATCGCGTTGTACATGTTTTTCCTTTTTCGCAAATGGGCAAGAGCACCTTGTAAGGTTGATGACTTTTACATCAATGTAAACCATTTTCTACTCGTTAGGAATAGGAAGACTTATCAATTAACATAGTTATGGTAATTTTTAGAATCGAAAGTAAGTGTTTTCACCACAAAAGTGCAAATTTAATACCACATAACTCTTTGTCTATCGTTACAAATTAAGTCTTAAAGAGGCGAGTTTCGTATCAGCATTATTAAAACTTAACAGTAATTGCCGCAAATTCCTGTTATTCCCACGAAATAATTCCGAAATAATGTCTTTCCGTCCACAATATGAAAATCAATACATTGTCCTTTGTTATAAACTCAACGTCTGACCTTGTTATGAAAAATCATGCAATACTATTTAATTTATGATGTTAGTTTCGTTTCATGAGTTTTTTCGATATGATGTTGCGTGCGATTTTAAACAATAGCATGCTGATAATAACTAAAAAGATACATATTTACAATATTGCTTGTTTTCGAGCAGGAAGATTGTCAATTGATGGGTTAGTTCAGGTTGATGTACAAGGTGGTCCGCGTAAAATCAGAAGAATTCCTATATATTTAGCTAATTAGTATTATTAATCACTACTTTTTCTATTTAAATTGCTAATTACATATTTACCATTAAATTAATTTACAATTATAAAATTCCATTCTTTAACTACATTCTAGATTGATACATTACTAATAAATTACCAGATAAATGTGTAATTAGTAATTTAAATAGGAAAAAAGTGATTATTAATATTAATTAGCTAAGCATGAGAGATCTCTTCGGTTTAGATGTATAATGTACATATACAGGGTTTCTTTAGCTGAATGCCCATTAGAAGTATTTAGAGAATCGCGGAAGCTAGAAAGTTCCAATTTGGCATGTGGCTATTTGAGTCCAAGATCTATTGATTGAAAATATTTTCAAAATGACGGCACTTCCAGAAATACCGGAAATTGATAACAACTTCGCTATTTTAAATTGAACGATGATGTTTTTTGTTTTTTTTATGATTCTATGTTGAATTTCAGGTCAACTTTATGTAGCATACTGCTACCCTAAAATCTTAACTTTCGAAGATAATAATTGTTTTATGTCAAAATTGGCTATCTTCTGTGTAAAAACAATTTGTTATAGTGGAACGAACAATGATAGAACAACAAAATTTTACCAGTAAAACATTGCACTTCATTCTTCTCCATTTCGATTTTTATCTCTCTGCAAAATAAATTGAACTAAGCCAATACGAAAATGCCAAGAAATCATTTTCTTCAAATGGGACCCCTTATATTTACGGTATGGATTAAAAGGCAATTTATGTTAAGTATGTATGTTTTGAATTTTTTTAAATTTTGAAATTTTAAATTCAAATAGTTTTAAAAAAATTTTATGTAAGAATAGGAATATGTTACATGATTTAATGCAGAAAAAGCTTGAAATGTGAAAAATTTTGATGTTTTTTTACGCCCTATACAAAATTTCTCAAAAACTAAAAGTATATTCTAATATAAAAACCCTTTATTTTTAACCGAAAAAGTTTTCAAACCATTCAATTAATACTTTATGAATTTATTAAGAGTTTTTAGAAGTTTATTTTTTCTTCGATCTTTACTTTAAATTCAATTAACTCAAAACCGGTAAAAATTTCTCATATTTTATTGTAACAACAAAAAATACTTATAATTACAAGCAGAACTAGCGTCCGTAGCAAAATATAAGGTATTCCATTAAAAAAAGTATTTTTTTCACGCCGCGGTTTTCTAGACCAACCTGTCACTTCGTAAACATTAAAAAATAAAATTCTGTGCAAAACTAAATAACTTTTAAACGAAACTTTTTTCTAAACCTTCCGGTTTTTGAAATAAGGTAGTGGACCATCTTGCGTGGACCACCCTATATATCTGCTAACTTCACGATAACAATTTAATTTATTACATAGGAATTACTCTGTATAGAAATCTTAAGTATAATTCCTTACTGAATGATTCCCAGAAAGATTACTCAAACGGGGATAAGGTGTTTCATCGAATAGTAAGCACAAAGTAGGATTGAATGAAAACTAATCTATGACACTGAAATCATGCAAAATAAGTACCATATTAAAATCATCTATCAAAAGCGGAAGTTCCAGCAATATCCTGATTTCATTGTGTTTTCACCTTGATCTGCTTCATTAACACAAGTTTATAATCCTAATTTGAAAGTAGGCACAATGGAATCCTGCAAAGTTGCAGGTGTTACAGATGAATTGTTTAGCTAGGCACAATACATTCCATTTCGAAATTAGTACACTAAAACTATGACAAAATCTTGATGTCAACATGTGTCTGAAAACTTTTCTATTTGCTTTGAAGGTCTTACAAAAACTTCATTTTGAAACAGGTCTTCGTAGTAGTTTTAAGTTTTATTCGCATAAGTTTAATAATGTCTCGAAAACTGCTAAAGAACGGTATTTAACTACATATAGCTTGATTATTCGTTAAGAGTAGAATGACCGAAAAACATTATAATATACAGGATGTCTAAGTGCAATAAAAAATTATGCGTAAAAAAGTGAATTGTGTAAAAGGCAATTCTTGACTTGTGACCCATTTTACCAATGATTGCACTTTTTAAATTAATGCGAAGCACCGAGCAACAAATTTTGAGTAACAGAGTTTTTTTGACAAATTAATAAAAAAGGTTAATCGAATTCCAAGCTTTCACATTCTCTATTATGGAAATGAGACGTTTACAAACATTTTATTATTTAGATTCTTTTGATAATTTTTTGAGACATGTCTACCCTCAAAAGTTGCACCATGATCATGTTAATGCCCTATACATTGACTCTTTTTTAAGACTTGTAGGACCGAAGGGCATAAAAGTATATGTGGTGTCCAATAAAAAATTTCTTTTCTCTCTAAGGATTATTTACAGTCGGGAGATTAATTATTCATCCGCCTGGATAAATTAAAAAGAAATGGAATAAAATCCAAACCACTTAAATTTGCTTGAGTTTATTAATCACTATATTTGGCACATGAAGAGCAGTGTTTATTTTCTATAATAAAATTTAAATTTTAAGAAGTTTCAATTTTATCGTAATTTCTTAAAATTATTCTAAGTGGGCGAATAATTAATTTCTCAACTGTATATTCATATAAAAGTAAAAACATTAAAATTTATTGATTGATAAGAATTGAAGTTTACTGGGTGCAAGCCTCTAAATGTTGTAATTTATATGGCCTTGATGCGAACATCTCCATAGCAACCGTGAAGCGCACATTTAAAGCCTGTTGGGTTAATTACTGAATGATAAGAGGCCTGCACTGTAAATGGAAAGGACATTAAATAGAAAAATATTTACGTCTGTGTTTTTAATATGATATATCTGGATAATTACACACATGTGAAGAATTCGATTCAAAGAACGTTCAGACTATGCAATTACATAACTGCGCATCAAGTGTTCCTCCAGTATGGAAAAATTTTATAACAAAGTACGTATGAACCATAATTTAGTCGAAATGTTTTGCAATCATAAGGATAGCTATAACGCTTCCATTATAGCATTATAAAGAAATCTGAGTTTGTTGAGGTTTATGCAGTTTGCCATTAACACTTCTTTGCATTTATTTATTTACAAGTTATACTGTTAATTTTCAAGTACATAAATCAGTGTGCTAACTGCCTAAAATTCGGCTTGAAGTACTAATTATAGTGGTACCTACGTTAGACAATGACGATGGCAGATCACTCATTTCTCTAAAATTGGCCAAGTGCCAACCAATTTCCATTCAAGTTCCAGCAAAATGACCATTATTGGTAATGATACAGGGTGCGCTTGTTGTGTGCACACAGTGAGTAATGAGAGCCTATTTTCGGTTGTTGTCGGAATGTTTTAGTCGCATTACCATTACTCATCACCCGACAAATTGGTTTTTCGATCGATATAGTATAAAGTTTTTGCACATTCTATAATTTTTGCTGCGAGCGTTCGCATGCTTGAGCCCACGCATCATTCCAGTATAAGGACAATGGAATCCTGCAGATATCAGGAGTACGTAGGCACTTCGAGGTACGTGCAGTACCACCAACCTACAACCTATTAAAATAACCAACACTGATTAATATACAGTGGAAATTTCCATCAGACGTTTTAAACCAGGCAGGAACTAAAAATAGTACAGCTGGCTGTCACAAGTCAGAAGTGGGCTGTGCTGTAATAAATGTGCAATTCAATCAGCTTAGCATTAGCTAATATCGCACTGTATATTCCCCTCTATAATTGGACGCTTTTGATGCTCCGCTGGGTTGGGAATTTTCCATTGGATTAGGGGAAGGGCGGGCAATACGTTACGTCTGTGTGTACTAAATACTTAAATGTAACGCGTAATGCTTTGAGATTTTCGCCTTATTAGAATCTATGACGCCATTTTTGTAATACTCCAGATTATCTTCTAAAAGATCTGAGGACTTAAAAATTAATTTTTTTCTAAGAATTTCTTATCATTTTAATCTCTTAATGACTTCCCATTGATACAATCCGGTTTATTGGCGCCACTTTCAAGTTATTTCATGTTGTAAGAATTCTACGCATTTCAAAGTCCTCAGTATGCATATTTCAAGAATGTGGAAATTTCGGGATTAAATAAAAAATCACATTCACCCCAAGGGGACCATGACTATGAATGTGCAAGTAACAGAACATGCTAAGAACTTATTTCAATGGTTAATGCAGTTCCTAGTTAACTTGTCAGCACAAAGAAAATTCACCCTTTAAGGGTTTTACTTTTACTCCTAATTCCACCGCAAAATGCATTTGATCTTCTTCTCCGAAGACTTTCCCACCCTCCCCTATTTCCCATTAAGTGCGGTCTTAAATATAGATCCACTGATGTTAGATATTACCAATGACCTTTCCTACTGTAATGAGTGTTGTTTGCATATCTATAATTATCCAATAATCTAGTTTGAAATTAATAACTTATACGTGCCTGCGTATCGTATTTAACTCAACCATGCAATGGAAACTTCCATGATGGAAATTGTTGTGAAATTCTGATATCATTCTAGCCCAGTTTATTATAGTTAATAACTTTGCGATGGTATTATGCACCTGATTGATGTATTAATTTGGAAAATAACAACTGACTTGTTTTGAGGCGAAGTTATCGAACATGATATTGTTTTGTACTATATATAAAAAGACAGAAAACAACAAGTAAACGTAAAGAAATAATTTATTAAACCTAAGATCATCACAACAAGAAGGAACTTAAACTAAAAAGCGAAGAATTCTGCGTTTAGCAAACTTTAGGTCTTTAGTGGCCGTTTACCACTTCTTGTCACCACCACCCCCAACGTGAGGGCCGATGCCTCTGGTGATGAGGGGACCGTCAATTTTGGGGGCGTAGTTGTTGAATTGTCCCAGACCAGCACTTTTGAAAACTCCGGTGACCACGGGGCCTCCATGGATCACCTCGGTGGCTTTTCCTCCATCGCCACCTCCGTATCCTCCTGGATGGGCAATAGCGATGGCCACGAGGGCGAAGAGGACAACCTGAAAAGCAGACAGAGTTGAACAAAGGATACGTCAAATTGACCTCAATGAAGGAGTTAAGCCCTAGGTGAGGATTTTATTCTATAAATACCTCCACAACTCAAGTCTTATCTGCATATAAGTTCTACGTTTCTCTTAGAGTTTGCGAGATATTTTTGTACGCTCGACACTTGCTTAAGTCTTCATAACTCAATATTTTCAAATGATTTGAAATTGTAAATTAGACAAATTTAATAAACATGCTTAACTGCAATTGTGCTTTCTAACCTAAACCGCAGATTATCAGAGAAAGCATGACTGAAGTTAATTTTATCATTCCACGTTGTTTTCTCCTGATTTGCCTCAAGTGTAGGGTGCAACAGCCGCTAAAGGTGTGTCCATCAAATTGGTGTCAGTATAAAAAAGTAATTTACATTTTTATTAATTTGTGTTTTTAATTGCGTATAAGCAATTAAATAGGATGGCGACGCCTTACAAAGAACTAGATGATGACGTTATAAAATTTGAACTAATTGTTTCTATCATATCTACAGTCCACGTGAATTTACTGAAAATAACTATCATTAAGATGCCACACAATCAACAAAAATTAGGTCCAGTTTGTTATTGCCCATAATGTGACACTACTGACGTCTGCAGTTATCGACCAATAAAATACTGAGTAAAGGCGTCAGATGTGGGCATATAATAACTGGACATTAACCCTGATAATTGCAAGTTTCTTGCTAGTTATTGAGGTTTTACAGTTTTGAAAATACAATTATTGATAAAAACCGCTATTAATTACTACAACTCACCAAAGTTTTCATTTTGTTTGTTGATGTTACTGAACACTTGCTGGTCTGAGTGTGGTGTACTGAATCATCATAGGCCCAATACCATTTTATACCTATGATTTTGGTGGTAGGGTGAAGAAGTGAAGCAATTTTTTCAAGCGAAATACGCTCGAGTTCCGCATGCTATGTATTATGCAAGAAATCGCATGGAACGCTTTTAATATGGTGCATTTGCAGATGGGAGTGTAATAGTGCGAGTCTATATGTATGTTGGTAAAATTGCGAAATTTTTTCATTTTTAGATTGATATTAATCACCTAAGGTGTGTAGATTTCTTTCGTGTAAAAAACTTCGAAATTGGCTCATATTTTCGTCCGATATGGAAACATTTAAATATTAAAAACCTTAGGGAGTTCTAAGTAGAATTGGGGAATTCCACACCTTAGAAACTTGAAAAAGTAGGTGTTTTAGATCCCTCTACCAAAAAAAAACAGTTCTCAAAAGATCGAAAGACACGAGAATCTCCTGAAAAACACAAACATTTTTATTTCAAAAATATCCCTCAAAAAATTGATGGATATATAAAAATCTTCAGGATCATAAAACGATATTATAATAAAAAAGTTGAGGCTAAAAAACTGCTCTCCAATTAATTTATTCTGACAAGAGGCCAGAAAGCATTTTTAGGTGCTCAAAATTTTCGTTCCAGAAAATTCAAAACATTTTTAAATCTATTGTAAAATATGCCTGGAAAAGTCTTTTCGAAACCGGAAAACCTTTCGAACGTAAAAAATCTCTTAGGTGTCGCTGTGTGTAAATATTTCTCAAAACTGATAGAATTCCATATATGCAGATCACAAAAAATGTCTTTCCTCGCGACTCGCTGAAGTAATTTCGGATTTCAAGTTGGGAGCATTTCTGTTGCGATGACTCAGGTTGGAGTCCTTGGCAAGATGACTTTTTAATTTTTTTTAAATTTATGATCATGGGAAAAATAGTGTACGTAACTCGTAGGAAAATTTCTGAACACGTTCGCGTAATTGCCTTCGCCTACGCGAAGGCAATTACGCATGAGCACGGAATGTGCACCGCGACATGTCACGCTCTTGCGTTAAGAGTTGCTTTCTTAGGTTGCTATGTAAAGAATAAAAATCAGATATCAGACAAGTATAAAGATCTAAGTTCAAGTGAAAAAGCAGGTACCCGATATTAATTACGTTATATTTAGATGGTCCAAAACTTCCTGTTTGACCGGTTTGATTTTGATAGTTTTCAAGTGCAATTAGCGACCTAGGTATTGCTGAAATGATCCTTTTCGAAACTTGGAAATTATTAATTGAAATTAGTTCAAAAAGTGGTAGTAAAAATGGCAAAAGAGAAGCAAGGACAAGATAAGGGCTAGTCGGCACTGCCTCGGCAAGGGGAGGACATCAGCTATTACCAGCTGTGCCCTTTCACTTTTCGGTTGAAATGTTGGTGCATATACTGAAATTATTCAATCAACCGCACCTGAAATGTTAAGCACCTGGCAAACTGCGAACCCATATTTTCTTTTGAAGATCGTGATCAACATTAAGAGTCAATTTACCTATTTAAATATTACAGCCGGTATAATATTGCAATAAACAACTACATCAACAGCGCAAACCTTCTGTTATATTAGTACATGATCTAATGTAAACATATCTTCTATTGATACATCGTAAAATTACAATATAATTGCGTTCTATACGAATGACACATTTAATATTTTTCCACATCATATCTGAGTCAACAACCATCATATACCATGCTGCAATACCAATCATACGATATCAATCGGGCACGTTTAAGTTAAATGGAAAATATCGATTTGCCTTTAGAACATCGGTACATGAGAGTGGAATTTTCCATTTGCTTGGAAATTACTCTTGGGCTATATTAAAAGCTCTTAATGCTAGGAATACTCTAGAGTGTCGTGTGATCTCATGCAACAGATTAGATAGGTCATTTACTGGAAATGTTGATACCATGAGCTATAATTACTGGGTCATAGGGTTATTATTGTAAATATTGATTAATATCGATTATTACTGACATCGGCAGCAGAGAACTCGTGTACAAAATTACCAGAAAAAATGCACATTGAAAGATAATTGTGTGAAAATAATCTGCACGATTGAAATTCTATAAAAAAATCTACCTTTTTACCATTTTCATAATGCGCGAATTCATCGATCTACAACAGAAAACTGCCTTGATTAACAATACAACTAATTGGATTTCGCGAAGCATGGAGCACATAGATTTGCTAATTTATTGCATTTTACAATAGCCGATCATTTTGCGATGATTTCCTTGGTAGATAAATAGATATGTAGGTTCGGTTATTAAATCAAAGCTATGGCTTTATTGCAGTTTCGCAAATCAATTGAGGCGATAGTTTCGCTTAACTTTTTGTTACCTATTGAGGTACGGAATCTTCAGACGGCCGAGCTCGTCGTTAGACTAATTTGGGAGGTGCAGTAGGGGTTTTGTTTAAAGTGTCCTGCTCAAAAATTGACATATGCTCTGATGCTCCAGCTGCTCCAACTGCTCTCACTGACCCCATTGCTCTCACTGATCCGACTGCTCTCACTGATCCAGAGCGATGTTTGATCGTTTCATGTATAGGGTGTTTCAATTTGGAGAGTTTTGACAGGAAAAACTAGAGGAGTTTGCAGTAATTTGTAGGAAAACGGTGAACAGCAGAAAAAATGTAAGCACTCTATTAGATTCCTCTTAAAAAAGTGCTACAGTAATGTTTTCACGCAATTCCAATATTTTAATAAATAGGAAAGTTATTGGCGATTTTCAAAACGTCCAAAAATCGAAAAACCTTCTATATCTTAATGGGCTGTGACGATATCGGGAAACGGTTTTTGGCGTTAAACAGTTCTCAAAAATCGAGCCTGTGACACCTAAATCAGTTTTCTTCTATCTAGTCAGGAAATAGGTTTTTCCTGTCAAAACACTCCAAATGGAAACACCCTGTACCTATCTATTTCAGCTCTGGTAACCCAAAAAGGCGTTAAAAGCTTACTACGTATTATTTGAATTTCATTAGAAATGCTTCGTCTCGATGGGAAATTACTAGTGGTCTCTTTTTTTAGTTTAGGTTTGTTCCTTCTTAACGCTGAGAAGTTTGAGGATTTTCGAGTACTCATCTACTGAAGTACTAAGATCCTCATTAATCCAGTTCGCACGATTTTTAAATTTTCCCTCATAGAAATTCTGTTCGAAGAACCTGAAACCTGATGATTTCTATGTATGTAACAGGTAAGATATCAAATCTTGATTTAGACATAGATATCGCGGCGCGAGCCTGAAGAGAAATGGTTTGCCGTCCGCCACAATGATATAATAGTTGATGCGATCTTGACGAAAAAGGGATTTAATTCCACCCTCATCGAGGCTCAAATGGCAATTTTCCTTCTTTGGTTTCTTCTCAGAAATTCAATCTAGCCAAAACAACACTGTCATTGGCCACTAAATTTAAAACCATAATTGAAATTTATTGAGCATCTTTATTACGGATAATTGGATACTCGAATCGATATCAGTTTCGTATAAGGCAGGCCAACAAATTAAGACATTCGTCTGCGTCGGTTAAAACTAGATATTGATCCTGCTGAGACAACAATGTACACCATTTACAATACAAATATGACGTAGTTTCAACAAGCTGGTGCCACACCCTCCTCAAAATCCATAGACATAAAATTCCCTTCTTAGCTTCCGTGTCTGAGTTATCCCCGTCCTTTCGTGACGTCACCGAGGCCACACCAAAGGCACAGTCTGTGACGTCAATTCTCACCCTCACCCCCAGCAAAAGGGAACGCGGCAGGGCCAGTTGGGGTCTTTCGGGAGTCTTGTGTCGTCAGGTATTGATTTTTGCATCCCTGTTTGTTTTCAGTTTCTCTTCGCAGTTGGCGGTTTGCCAAAAGGACATTAAACGAACCATTAACCGTGTTTGGGTATTTTGCATCCTGCAACTGCGTCGTGGCATCTATCTATTAAAAAAATACGGAAAATCTGGGTCACAACGTAGTTATCGTAAAATGCGAACTTGAATGCTTCAAGTCGTGAATGCAGCAGATTTTGTTTACTTTTGCCGCGATCGATCAAACCGTTTGATATTGACGAACTTTCACCTTGAAATGTTTTTTTTTCCGGAAATTCCAGGAAGATGTTTACACTTTTAAATCGAAATCAAGTTTAATTGTTTTAATTTCAATGAGATAAGTCGTTCTGATATTGTTGTGCTCCACTTCCCATCCCGACTTCCATGCTCCATTTCCTGCCCTGATTTCTCTGTTCTATTTTCCTGTCGCATACATTGATAACTCAAATTAGATAAATTTTGAGCTTTTTTTAGCGTTTATCCAGAACTAGGTACAATAAATATACAGTTAGTAATAAAATTACGAAATTGAAATTTGCGGCTGTTCCCCTGGCTGCAGTTGATTACCACAGGTAGATGGAACAAAATATTGAGCGTAAATAGTCATCATACAGGGTGAGTTTCTTTCGGTGATTAGTGAACGGATCTCGGAAAGTAGCAGAGTTGCGAAATCGGTTAAATGGGGAAAGGATTGCAGCTTTGGGGACCATTTTAAAGCCACTTTTGATTTTTTTAAAAAGTCCGTGGCTTACTATATATTTAGCAAAAATCAAATTTTGCCGATTTCTTTTAATTGCCGTGTAATTATTGAAGAAATGATGTAAATACGAATATTGCAGATGATTTGGCTCTGAAAAAGATAGGCTCACCAAATGTTTTCTGATAGCCATTTTTGAATTATGGCATAAACTTTATTCAAAAATGTATTTTTTCAAGCTTTAAAATGATACCAATAGGTTGACAGTTGCTTCTCAAAATGGCGGACTTACAGCCTTTTTTAAATCCGATATTGCAACTTTAATGTCAGTGTGTGAGCTGTCAGTGTCAAACAAATAATAAATCAGTATAAACCGTTTCATGGTAAAGAATCTTAGAACTGCAATATCGGATTAAAAAAGCTGTAATTTTACCATTTTGAGAAATAACTGCCTGCTTGTTGATGTGATTTTAAAGCTTGAAAAAATATCTTTCTAAATGGGTTCTAACGTCCTATGATTTCCATTAAAAAAAAAGAAAGTTTATGCCATATGTCAAAAATGACAGCTGTCAGAAAAATATGGGTAGTCCATCTTTTGCAGTTTTTGTTAAATATCTAGTAAGCCATGAATTTTTCAAGAAACCAAAAGTGGCTTTAAATTGGTCCCCCAAAGCCGCAATTCTTTCCCTATTTAACCGACTTCGTAATTCTGCTAGTTTCCGCGATCTCTTTACTAATCACAGAAAAAGACTCACCCTATATATTTGGTATGGATACGCATAAATCATATGCCTCCCCTAAAAATCTGTTTTGCGGTCATTCTACCGGTTGCAGCTGATTATTACAGATAGATAGAGAATGAAATACTGACCATAAATGGCCGCAAAATAAAACATTAAAACAGATCATTGAAGAAATCAAGCAAAATAATCACGTTTGGTTTTCAAACGTGAGGCAAACTCAATATATGGAACAAATGGATAAAAAACTTCCCCATTTTGGGACAGAGCGACTGCAAAATCATTCTTTGCGGGCGTGAAAGTGCGCCTGCTTCCTTTTTCGCAGTTGTCGCAGCCCAAGTTAAATATACAGTGGATCCAAGGATGCTGAATTGTAAAGATCTCGGAAACGATAAGAGATACAATGGCGGTTAAATGAGGCAAAAGTTCCGCAATAAGGAGACATTGTATGTGCCCATTTGTCGAAGTAAGATATCTCTTTTCATGTTAGATATATTTGAGATAACGTGAATATTCGATTATATATACGTTTATATTGGTTCTGGTATTTTTTCACAGCTACGTGAGCACGACTGGCATTTTTACATTCAACCCTTTTTATGTTCTGCCAAATGCTGTAAAAACGCACATTTTTTCACCCGACCTATGTATCTCTTATCGTTTCCGAGATCCTCACATCGCCGTTCATAATTCGCTTTTAAGTAAATCAATAGAGAAAGGAGCAAATTTTTTGAAGAGCCAAAAGTAGGAGACAAAACGTGAAAAAAAAGACTTATGCAAGATTCCTGAGAAGACCTTCATCACGACCCATTTTTCATTCAAATTTGGTTCAATGGCAGTTGTGAATGAAATGCTACTTATTATTAAGTAACCTCAAGCAGTTTATCCATTTTGTTAAATGCATTGATAACAACAATTTTGTACATAAATGGATTTAGTAATTAAGTTGTATTATAGCTCCAACAACAACCAACAAAGGACAACACTATGCTCAACCTCTTGTTCAGGTATTGATTATTCTATTCTTGCCCTGAACTCTTGGACGAAATTAGAATGGACTTGGCCTTTAGATTATTTATTTGTCTAATGTAGAACGATGTATTTATGGTGGAGCTAATTGTTAATCAGTTAACACATCTGGTGAATAATTAAAGATTGAGCAAAATGAAAAGCATGAGCAGAGATGACAAAGAAAGAGGCAGTTCAATCAACTAATCGGACTGGAAGAAATTATTCAAATTTGGTATTGAAAACATCAATACAATGAAATGTGATGGAGGTTCGCATTTATTGGATGGTCTACAACTCCAATATTGCTGCCAATATGAATTATTCAATGTACAATAATGGAGATGTATAAGTCGAACTGAAAAAAGAACAAAAACAAAGGATTCTTGTTCCCTTTTTTAGGTTTACTGGCCCTTTTTCGAGCACCTGCCGAATCCCAAAAGGCATTGTAACACTCTATTCAGTAAATTAATATTTGTTTATTAAGATTAGGAAGTTGCTGACTTTCCATGAAATTTTCCCATCCAGGATCGGTCTTAGCGAATCTGACGCCCTGGGTGAAATTTTTGATTACCGGCCCCTTACTCTCAAGAAAAATTGCCGATCAGGAAAGTCCGCCGCCCTTCCTAGTGCGCCCTAGGCCGTTGTCCAACGTCGCTCCTAGATAAGACCGGTGCTACTTTCATCGTAAGGGACCATAACACATAAAGGTATATTAATTAGTTTCGATTCCATAAGAAACCCACATTTTGTGGATCGCCAATTTGGGTAATTCGCAGCCAGAAATTGGCAGTTTTCTCAGTCAAAATTATACAGGGTGTAACATATCATCATGAAGATATTTCAGAGGGCAATAGCACTCTGTAAAATAATTCAAAAATTCTAATAGATTTATGGTCAAAAACGCACCATTTTCGATGTGTAGGGTAGCAAATTCTACAAAAATGGTGAAAAATACGAAAGTACTGTAAGAAACTAAAAAGTTGAAGGGTCGAGGAAGGAATTTCAATTTGGTATCAGAATTCAAAAAAAGAGACAAAAAAAGAAGTATAAAATAATAATACATGATCTAAAAAACACAACACCCTGTGTATGGCTACTGACGATTTTGGCACTTTGTGTAGAGGGTCTTAAAGAAAATAGTTGTACGAGATTTTAAGAATTTAACTCAGGGCATACGTGAGAAAAACGCAAAATATGAGAAAAATGTGAAACTTTGCCTCCTTGCGTATCAAAAATGGTGCGATTTTGACTATGGGTCTATTAGCATTTTTTGATTATTTTCCAGAGTACTATCGCCCCGTGAAATATATCCATGATAACACGTTACACCCTGTGTATCTCGTAAACACTGAGAATTCTTTTTAAAAGCGTAGGGATTTCTTCAGCTTAAAAAATGAAAATTCCTGAAAATATCTAAAAATAATCTCTCCAAAAGACGTAAGTGCAGTATATTTTCGCAGTCCAAATTTTTTAATGCAGCACATATGTACATGAAATTTGGCATCGGCACATAACTATGAACATTTTTCAAGTCCAGTGCCAAACAGATGCATAAATATTTGAGTTCAAAAATGAAGAAAAACACGTTTCTAGTATTTAAATAATCATCCATCATCTGCAGACATTCAGGAACCCAACTGCTACTTATTTATTAAGATTCTGAAATTCATTGTTGCTGCGTAAGAGTGCATTTACTGTGCAATAGTGAGTATGTGGTAATCTGTGTTAGAACGCTAATTGGAAGCGCACATACAGAGAAATGTAAAATAAGTTATTGCATTTGCATTTCCTGATACAGGGTAACCTGAGAGAAGTTTCTTAACTAACGAAATAGATAATTGTTGAAATGATGGCAATACGAAATTTACTTAGGACTCTCTCAGCGATTGGCAAATTTCAATTTCTTATTCGTGGGAATTTGATCTCGTAGTTTCCGAGATACGGGGCCACTTTGATACCTATTTTTTGCGATTTTTTGGTGCGAAATATAGAGATTCGAGACAATCGCCTTTCCAAGTCTCCAGGACCTCGATGGTGGTATCAACGGTTAAAATAAGACCCACATCGATCCATTGATCCATTAGCACATGGAAAATTTCGAATTTTTTCCGAAAAATTTCAAAGGGGGGAGGTATGACTTTTGCCACTTTTCAAGTTCTGATCGCCGACATCTCGGGCAGGCTTAGAAAATATCTCAAACGAACCGTCGCGATGCCCTCCATAAACCTGTCAAACCGTATGGCAAAACTCTTTTAGTTTCCGAGATACAGGGTCACTTCGATATCTATTTTTTGCGATTTTTTAGTGCGGTTACTAATGAGGAATCGTTGGAGCCACATAGTTTAATTCGTAGGTGCATTAGTGCAATAAAAATCACCGGAAAAAATTTATTTCAACCGTAAAAACTGCTGGTCAGCGGTCAGATAACAAGGCAAATTGATGTTTTTTTTTTTTATGGGAATATTGCGAATATGTGGATTTTTAATCGTTTGCGTTTTTCAACCAGCACAATTTAAAAACAACATTGTTTTCGATTTGTCCATCACCCAGGTTCGTATCCAAAATAAGTTACCTGCCGAATGTGTGTAGATACGCATTAACAAAACACGCAGCGTCCCAGAAATGGACTGTCCATGTCTACAGTCACGTAGACGTGGCGTCTGAAGTCGATCAATATACTATAATACGATACCAATGGCAATTTAATTCATACGAAGTTTGATGTATTGAATTAAGTGCTTTAACAGTGAAGAATAATAAAGACTAACTAAGAGGATTCTAAGGCGTACCTGCGTTTTGATTATAACCATATACAGGGTGTCCCAGAGTATGTGGGCAATCTTCCAGATTCACAGAGAGTGCACAAAATAATATGATAAGTTCTTATAAAAGTTTTTCCTACAGACCCTCCTTTCGGACGTACAAGCTCCTAGAGGACACCTCTGGAAATCGTTTTTTTTTGTTTTAAAGTACTCAGTGCAATTAAATAATTTTTTAGCATAATGGATTTTAGATGGAATTCCTCAAAATTATACTACTTAAACACATTTCACTTGCCTAGTATGCCAAGAACGTACTAGCTTTAATCCAAAAATCATAATATTTCTACATCCTCTATCGATAAAAGCATCAAAATAACTATTTTGGGTAATTTCTACCTTAGGCCAAAAAAATGGTATTTTTGCTAGTTATCGCAAAAATGAACCGTTTTCGAGAAAATACAATTTTTACGGAATATTACTACTTTAAAACTTATTCAAGAAAAACTGATTTCCAGAAGCATCCTTTAGGAGCTTGTATGTCCGTAGAGAGGGTCTCTAGAAAATACTTTTATAGGAGCTTGTCATATTATTGTGATGCATTCTCTATGACTCCGATAGACTGCCCGCATGTGCGCGGACATTCAGTATATTAAGAACCTCTTCGCCATGGGAGTGCTTGATTTCTCGATCGACTTCGAACTGCTAAAACGCACTGTTTCAAAGAGAGCAATGCTGCAACCTGCATTGGCTGAGTTTGACAATTTAATGATTAAATTCCTCCGAAGAAGGCTAAAAAAAGGACTAGACCGCTTCAACACATGCTCCTTTCGTTATATTTAGCATTTATTTTTGCTAAGGCAGGGCCGGCCTTAGTAAGTCTGGCAGCTTGGGCGACATTTCTAATTATCGCTCTTCAGCCCCCAAGAAAAAGTGCTGACCAGGAAAGTTCGCTGCCTACCTCCTGATAAGGCCGATATTGAGTAAATGCTATATAAAATTTTATCAGCTATTGGAGCTCACACATGTGGAAGCTGCCTTGACGGATGCCCCTGGCAGTATTCCTCAATATTTCATATTTTCCACATCGATGCACTTTGCCCCGTTTAATATTATAAAAATAAAATATAATTTAACTGGCGGAAGAAAATTCTTGACAAAAACAACTAGTAATGGTGAATGAGATGTAATCCCCGGCAATTTAGGTTTCAGGAGAAAACTTTTGAATGCATTTCCCATTATCTTGGAAAAATAAGTCCGCTGTGCAAAGTGTGTGGATCCTGGACCTGAATTGCACCAAATGCTCCTTTTGCATGCACCTCAATTTTATATTGCGAACCAGTAAACGTCGGTTATAATGAAACTTTATATGACCTTACCAAATGGAATCTGGTATTAAAAGTCTGGCTCTACATTGGATTATCCGCATTAAACCGACTAGATTGGATGTTAAAACTGCGGCGCCAACGGGACGCCGTTATTTTTCTTGGCATGTTATCAATTACGATCACTTGTCTGAGTTGCGGTGTTTTCGAATTAAAAATAATTTTTTCAAGCTGCATTAATCATTGGATATTTTGACTAATTTTGTTTGTCACAATACCCTTGCGAAAATTGAGATCGGCTGGGTTACGTGAGAAACGCTACTGGGACCACTTTGGTACCTACTTTCGTGACTTTTGCCTTAAAGGGGGTTTCTGCTGTGATGATTAAAAAAAATATTTTTGTCACTTATTCGCGACACCTTCAGTGACTTACTGAACAGAGTCTCTTGACGAGAGAGGAAAGACCACGTTGAGTTACAATTTTCGACCGATTTCATTCCGTTCTTCGCTTTCCAAATTAATCGAGTGTCACATAATACGGTTTGCCAGACGGAAAAATGTCCTACTCACAAAACGTTCATCACAGTTTAAAATTTGTACTTAAAGTTGGCCATTTTAGGATGGGCAGCAAAGATAAAAAAATTATGGTACTCAGACGTCCGTCCTACCTAACCATGGACGCTGCATTACAGCTTCCAGGTAGGTGTCCTTTACCACTCAAGCGGAAACAAGAGCAGTTGCAGCAATAAAACTTACATTAGGACATGGACTTCTCTTTCTTTTTCCCGTTATTTTCCAAAAAGAGCTTTGTGATGTTGTTCATCAAACATTATAATTCCAAACATTGACCACTTCACGTTGCTGTCCTGAAGACGCAGGGGTGAAAATTTTGAAAATCAGCGATGGCTTTCATGATGCCGATAGTGAAAAGAAACTGGGATCTTTTCTATACGAGACGTCCAATGAAGGGAGCTAAAAGAAGCAAAACTTCGAAGAAGCTCCAGAAAAGGGAGGGTCGGCGTATATTTGAGGAGAGCGAGATATCGTTCTTCGAGTCAGAGGAGAATTTCAAAAGCTCTGGCACCAGTAGCAAAAGCAGTATATATTTGTGGTTTAAAAATTTTTCTTCAAAATCCAGCAGTAAAAGCAATGGGAGCAGTTCCATCACGAGTACTAAAGCAAGGAAAACACCCAAGCCAAAGTCAGATGTAGGGACGTTAAGGGCTAGGTAGTCCCTGTATAAAATTACTATAATTTTTCATAAGTTTAAAGTTTCATTTATAAATTGTATATATTGTATATATAGCAATAATGTAGTGGTTAATTATCTGATAAGTTCAAGAATATGTCAAAAACTGTTAAAAAATGAAATAAAAATAGAACTTACCATACCAGAAATACTATCAATTTTCTCAATCCTTCTTCCTTGCATGTCTTAAAAAATGTAGAATAAAAACAAACTCAAAAACTATTAAAAAATATGAATTAGCAAAGTAGCCTTATTTAAATAGGGCTATGTAGCCGCTCTACTTACATAGGGCTATATAGCTTCCCTATTTACACAGGGCTCTATATATATAGAGACGGCTCACCCTATATTTATAACGCTATTTAAATACCGCTATATAAGCAGAGTCGCCTCTTTATATAGAGATATACATATAGGTGACTTTGCCTATAGATTTATGTATCTCAAAAATAAACCGCTATACTCTGACCACATATTCTACTTTGCAAAACAGTATTAGTATGCAGAATTATTATCTACTTTGCATGTGGAATGTCTACTGCACAGCGATTTTCTAGAGACTCCGCTTGGGAGGGAGATCCTTAGCATTAGCAAATACTCCTTTTTATGCATACGACCCTTTCTCTTTCAAATCACGACATACCATATGCTGGTCAAAGACTTATTATGAAAATGCTGCTGATTCTTTCTTTGCAGGATTCTTCTGGTCCAAGCTAGCCGTCCCTGTGCTCTATAGAGAGAGAAAATTAATATCAAAGTATTTACGAAAAAGCAAAAGTAATAACATTGAGATTTTTAAAACAACGAAAGCACAGAATATAAACCTTGAGCATCTAAAATTAGAATTGAACTTATTTTTATGGAATAAATCCTCAAAATTTTCTGTGGGCGGTGGGTATTAGAGGCAGCACGTATTTCAGAAAAACAGTCATTTTCGCCAAAGTTTAATTTCCCCCAAGAATTTTATTTACTCGTGTACATAAAAACCTTTCAGCAAGCAAGCGTCTTTAACAATTTCATTTAAAAGCAACAGTAATTAATATATGATAATTCTCTACTGATAAGATTGGGCAATTGTACCTTTTTAATGTGAAGAGGCAATTGCTGCACCTGTTCCCGAGATATCGAGTTTTAAATTTTGATTTATGTAAAAAAGCGCCCCGATTCATTACCTTAGACATGTAAGGAAGCTTTTGAACATAAATTTTCCACATCAGTGGATTGGAGGGAACATGAAGGGAACATGAAAGGAAGTTTCCATAAAGCCTCGACATAAATCTGTTAGATTTCCTTCAAAATCACAAAAATAGATACTAAAGTGATGTTGCAATTACGTTCATGTAGGTTTTTAGAGACGATTAATTTGAAATATTTTGCAAGACCGTTGCTATACGGGTTTGTCAGTTAAAATTTGAAAATTGGCAAAAGATAGATTTTTAGAAACTTTTAAAATTTTGAGGTGCCATTGGAGGCTTAAAGGAGTGACATATCGATCCTGAATACCCTAATTGAGGTTGAAAAAGCAATTTTAAAGATAGCACATTACTTTGTGAGTATTTCATGATAGCTATTATTCCCTAAGGAAGACGGTTACGGCTCAGACTGCAGACGAGGGGCGCAAGTCTAGTTTTGTTATTCGTCAATTTTCTTTTAGACCTCTGGAGCGGAATGGGAGAGGGAGGGGGGTTGTCATGGCAACGTGCATAATTTAATTGATACTTTACTTCCCGCAGATTCCTCATTATTCCCTCTGACGCTGTGCAATCCCTATTTAAATTCAATCAACAAACTGATAATTGGTTCATTATCAAGTGGTCATGGACGAATATTTATTTATTAAATCAATGCCTGGCAAATATGCTTATAACTTTGTTATAAACCAAGATGGGAGCATCGATTCCGAAGGTGTAATCCAGGTGGTTAAAACTGAAATCGCTCATCAAGATTTTCCCAGCACAAGCGTTTCCCATGGATTTACACAATTTAACTACATCAGATTCAGCAGACAGCCAATCATTTTTGCTATAGAAGAGGTACGTAGGGGCGGTGATTTGGCTTATATCATAACCGGGGGGTGTTAACGAGCCATAAACTTTCATGTTCGAGAGAACTCCGTAATCGTATTCCCGGAAATAACCTGCGAAACGAAAAGAAAATTAGTTAATAAAGATGGTTTGTTGATGATAAGTACCAGATTTGATTTCCTGGCCATAATGCAGCAGCTGTTTAGTCGAAGCTCCAGCAGGGGTATATTTTGTGAGCACAGGCAGGAGGGCCGTGTTCATCTGGGCCCTGCTAAATCCACATAGAGCGAACAAGGCATTGGTGCATAGGAATTGAGTGACTGAGTCTTCTGCACATAGCGCATCTCCGATTATGTATTTCATGAAGTCGGTGTTGGGGAAAAATTCGTTGATTCCGATGAGGGAAGTCAGAGCCTGGAGCAATAGAATTGGATGTTGTACAGGGTGTCTCAAACCACTGCTCTGCCTCTTAGCTGGCGTTTTACAAATAAACCTCTTCAGGTCGAAGAGGTCCTCTAACCCCATTAAAGACCCATAGTTTAAATTTCCCCATATCACTTTCCGTTTCCATAAAATAGCTGTAGGGGCGTCGAGTTTCAAACACCCTGTACGATCTGATCGGAAAAGAGATGTAACTTACCTCCAAACTTCCAGTCCAAAACGACAGGATCTTGAGGAGAGGACTGGTCATGTGGTTCATGAAGCTAATCGGCGCGAGGTTGACCGAAACGCTGAATTTCTCATTGTATTCGGGGAAAGTTGAGGTCAAAACGTAATAAATTGTGGTTCCTTGAGAGTGGCCAGCGTAGTATATCTAAGAATTGAAAACGCGTTGGTACTACTTCCTAATCGTTCATTATTCACTGAATTACTGAAGATACACCAGTCTGGGCCAAGATGTAGTCGATCATGGCAGGAAGGTCGATGGTTCCAATTTCATGGAAAGAGAATTTCCAGAAGGCATCAGCGTCCGTGGTAAGGTTGACGTGTTCCCGGCTCCAGGAGTTCCCCCTCGCATTTCCCATCCACACATCATAGCCCTCATCGGCGAGCAAAAATGCTGAAATGGAAAGATCATCTCTTTGCATCATCTTTGAGTATTTTTCAATAATAGCGAGGTGTTGACAAAATCTCCATATCGATTAATGTCATTTGCATGTTTGTCCATTTGCCTACCCAGAGGATTTTCTCCCCAAGTACTGAAGAAATATCCATACATGAAAACACTCGAAAGCCTTTGCCTGCACATTCGTCCCCTCAAAATTTTAATTTTCAAGTTCACAAATATTGCCTTATCGAGGATTGTCGGTGCCGCCCTTTTGGGGCGGCCAAGTTGGGCGACCACCCAGGGCGGCAGGCTTTCTTGTTCGACGGTATTTCTTGGAGATACAGGGATGGTGATAAAAAATTTTGCCCAGGTCGCCGAACCTGTCAAGGCCAGTCCTGGTTACAATGGAGTGAGAAAAAAACTTCCAAACACGAAACCGAAATTACGCACAATGCGATAAGACTCATTTTGGGGTTGACTGGCCCTCTTACAATTTCACCCTCGGTTTTACCACCAAATTTGCATAAATGCTAAGAAGAAACCCTGTAGGTTCCAGGGGCGTTTTCATACCTAAACTCTTCCCAGCGCCCATTATGCACCAATCAGCTGAAGATGCCAGAATACCGTGTTGCAAATAAGCAACTTTGCCGAGATTTACTCCGGTTTTGCCAGAGGGAATCCTGTGAAGGGTGAGAATGTAGCCATCTGAAGTTGTTACTTTATGGGTTTCCACGGGATACCCATTAGAAGCAATCAGATTTTCCTATAAAAAAGTAAGGAAACTCTATGTATACAAGGTGTAACATAATATCATGAAGATATTTGAGGGAGTGATAGTACTCTGCAAAATAATTAAAAATGCTAATAAACTCAAAAATGCCTCAATTTCGATATACAGAGTGGCCAAGTTTCATAATTTTTAAAGGGCATTTTTAACAGTTTTCACCATTTTTTCCCCGTTTATATTTACTTTTTTTTTAAGAAATTTGATAAACCGTTACGAATTGCTTCAATTAGTTAATAACTGAGCCAAATAATTTTTTCCCTTACTTTCTTAATTTACATTGATAGATATTTTTGAAAATTCTACGAAAACGGTGAAAGATACGAAAATACTATGCAAGAAACCAAGAAACAAAAAAATTGAAGGAGAAATTTAAATTTGGTATTAAAATTGATAGAGGGTGCTCCAAAAAAAAGATTCAAAGCATAATATAGTTCATGACCCAAAAAACATAACACCCTGTATATAGCTAACGACGATTTTGATATTTTTTGTAAAAGGTCTTAAGGAAAATAGGTGTACGAAATTTCAAAAATTTAACTCCATCTACGCATGAGGAAAACACAAAATGTGAAACTTTACCTCCCTGTATAGCGAAAGTGGTGTATTTTTAACCACAGGCCTATTAGCATTTATTTATTATTTTGCAGATTACTATTCCTCTCTGAAATAACTCCATGAAGATATTATACCATGCATTAATCTACCATCGATACATACTACAGTATAATTGCCTTCCTCCCCCAACTCCTCAATCCCTCTCAGTACTTCCAGCATAACGTCATCATTATTGGCTTGGATGGCAGCACCTAAGGCACCCGCCAGCGTACATGCGAAGAACACAAGAACCACTCTCATTTTCGAACCCGATTTGTCACTTTTTGCAGTACCCAACAGTAGGTACTCTCAGGAAAGCTGACCAGATTCGTAAGTATTATAAAGGCGCCAAGCTTTTATAGTGACAGTATTTGTATTAGAAAACCGGATAAGTGCTCAAGATTTGATAAGATGATTGATATGTATCCTATACTTGAGAGCCGTTTTTAAGTGGAGTTTGAAGGAGTGGGTGGAATATATGGTTTTAACACAAAATTTAGTTTCCTAGGCGAGTTATGACGACATGATTATAGATAAAGGCGACATTTACTAGCGATACGAAGCAATTTTAGATCAAAAAAACACCATTCCAAAAAATCTAAATTATCAGTTTGGCACACACCAAAATTTCCGGGGATAATGATCATTATGTCATACTTCCCATAAAAATTCACTTAGACTCCTCTTATAAGAGAAATAACACCTTTCTTAAAAGCCTTCTTAAAAGTCTTTTTAAAGGTCTTCTGTATTAGTACAGAGAGTTAACTAAGAAGGTCAATCAGGTTTCTTCCCAAGTAAGAGGAGCCAAGGTTAAACCATAAGTAACTAGTCCATGCCCTCTGATTCACCAACTATTAATCAAAAAGTGGAAATTTGATATGGAAAAACTTGAAGGAAAAACGTAAAATGGTGATTAGCGATCCAGGAATAGAATGAGGATTTCTTAGCTTTGTTTATCATTAAGAAGTTTGGACAGGATGTATTGAAATTGGCGTAAAATTTTCTGCAATTTGAGGTTCCTACACCCATGGAAAAGTGACGATTTCAGATAGCTCGAGCCTTACAAAGACTACGAAGATGTTGTATCGGGACCCGGTCCTGACCCTGCTCTCGAGAAAGTCAGCGGAATTTCATTAACGATCATCGATCTTGTTGGGTTTAAAGTGTTTCTAATTTTACACTTTTTTGGATGAGTTGGGTGTCTTAGAGAAGTTTTCAAATCTATAAACAGACGGACCTTTTGGGTCCTCAGTCTTATGTACGATGGGTAGAAGCAGGGTCGGACTTAGCAAGCGAAACTTTTAATTCCCACCCCCTATCCCCAAAATAAACCGCCTGTCAGGAGTGTTCATCGCCCTTTCTGGTTTGCCCTTCTGTGCCCTAGGTCACTTCCCCATAGGGTCGGTACTGGGCAGAGTTTTCCAGTGATGCATATTATGACGATTTATCTGTCCACGATTTGTGAAACAGGATTCGTCAGAGGATAAGAGATTTAGGGAAAAATTTTGGTTAATTTCAGTTTTATTGCGTGTCTATTGAGGAAATATCACTTGATTCTGAAAATCATCGCCATGAAGATCTTTTTTCTTTTTTTGGGGCTGTGCCCTTCTACTTTATTTGAACTCTTTTACGGCTCGAAAGAAGGACACGTGATATAGCATTTCTATCAGGAAAATGTTCAACGTCCAATGCAACAGAATCCGCAATATTTTTCCCGCTTTCACCGTACAGAAATACCATTTTAACTTCTTCTGCGGTAGAAAGACGCTCCATATTTGCAACAAGATTATAACAGCCGCCAAACTGAAATTCCGTATAAATCGTGACCTTAAAAAAGACCTTAAAAACTTATACCAATTCAAAAAAATGTAAATAAACTTCGATCGACTCCTTATCAACATTCACAATAAAAAATAATTATTATTGAGTGCATGTTTACATCTTTTTTGGTCGCACCCAAGCTTGCTTACCTTGCGCTTGCATAAAAAGTGTTTCAAGTAAAAGTTATTTGTCCCTATCAGAAGCGTATGAATTTGTAATAAAAACAATACATTGCCATTTAAAAAATAGAAAACGCTGTTTAAATAAAAAATTTAAATTGCTGTTTTGTTATCCCTTTAACACTGAATAACCCTAAATTGAACGTTTGATTCAACAATACAGTTGTCGAGAATTTAGTGTCCCAAAATAAATTGACCACCCTGTACAGTCCTAAAGCCACAATTAACAAGCTTTGAATGGTATAGAATAGACCACAGTATTCTACGACACATTATTATTTCCTCTAGTTAGTTCAGGTTAGTTCTTCTAGTTAGCTCAGGTTAGTTTTGACTAGTTCTTCTACACCCGAAGTAATATCTGATCAATGGTTCCGGGTGAGCTCAAGGCAGAAAGAGGAGGTTTTTAGTGGGTAGGAGCCCCCTTCAGGGGCGAATTCCACATAACCACGGCCGTCAGACAACAGGCCGTGGTACCTATGAAGGTTTTCCTCCTCTATAAAAAAAAGGCTAGTTCTAGTGTGCGTGCCGATGGCAGCGGGGGAAGCGGTACTGGTACTGGCTGGTCAATTCTTCTGGTTAGTTCAGGTTAGTTCTTCTCGTGAGTCTAGGTTAGTTCTTGATGAAAGTTTATAATGATATGAATTACAACTACTTTTTAATAGCTTTTTAACATTATAGAATAAAACGTATTGAAACGATTAAAATGCGGTGGTTAAAAGTAACAAAGATAAAGTAGTTTTAGATGCATTTTTAGGAGTTTTTTCTATAGTCTTCCTAAAATCTAAAGAAAAATCTTCAAATAAGTACTCTCTATGTGCTCGAAGTATATAGGTTTGTCTTCCTTATGTTGTTTTATTTTGTATTTTTTATTTTTCATTGTATATAATTTCTCAATAAAACAATGAACATAAAGAAGACAAACCTATGTTAAAAAAGATGTGGGAGAGTGTTAGATATATGCACCTTTTAAGAGGGTATTTTTATCATATCTAGTAATTTTCTTAGTGATTGTTATATGTCATTGTTCTAAGAAGGGCAAAAGGTAATAAAAGACAAGATAAAAAATCCAGGTCCGTATTTAAAAAAAATTAAATTGATGATGGTTGCTCAAAGATGAAACGTCGGATTTCAAATTTCACAACACCATCTTGTAGGGAAGAAAAAGTGGCAATAATGAAGTAACATCTGTTTTGGAATATTTTTTCAAATAAAGTCAGGAAAAAATAAAATTGATATAGCAAAATTTCGATTTTTTCTGGATATCTCCGAAAGTATTCGGAATTTTTCCACATACGAAGTAGCATTTTGTTGGGCACTAAATTGCGCAACTTTGCCCTAATTTAAGCGACCTCGTATCTCTTATAGATTCTGAGATCCCAATGATACGCCTCGAATTTGGACTACCCTGTACAAAGAGGTAGAGGTCAAGTGCAACAGGAGATATGTGTTTTTTTTTAGAAATTCATACGAATTAATCTTTGACAGCTAAATCTTATTGTTATTAATTTGTTATTAATCACACTGGATTTTATCCACAACAACAAAAATTTTGTTTTTATCCTTTCTACCCTTTTTACTCAAATTAATGCAGCTTTATCTCAAAATAGTCTTTTTACTCGTGGAGTTAACCTATTGGCAGGGTTGGCCTTAGGAGGTCTGACGCCCTGGGTGAAATTTTTAATCACCTTCCCCCTATCCCCAAGAAAAACCGCTGACTAGGAAACTCCGCCGCCTTTCTTGGTCTGTTGCCCTGCGCTTTCGCCCAATCTCGACCCCCCTCCCCCCCATAAGGCCGGTACTGCTTATTGATCTCCTCAGGATTTGCAAACATCTGATAAGCTTTTCAAATGTTTTAATAAACCGTGAATCATTGCACACAATAATTTTAAATCACACGTACAGAACAATACACATTTCTAAAGCCCTAATCCCCTACTTAGGAACATCTGGTCCGAACGATTAAGAAATGATAATGAGAGCGAATGTGATATATTGATGATTACCGTGACGTGAGCAAGTGATTATCTAGATAAAAAATGTTTGACATATTTGGTGTTTAATAATGATTGACAGGTTAAATGGAGGAAATGGATTAACTGACACGTTCTCTTTATTAAAGGCCATATTACTAATGTTCCGTTAACTTTAACTTCCAGTTAGTATTCAGAGAAATCAAGAGCCTGACTTACGTCCAGACGCCATTTCGGCGTTTTCAGTGCAAGTTGGATTGCAGTTAACTAAATATTTATAATTTGGCATTTAAACTTCGGGGTTTTTGAATAAGAAGTATGGACCAAAAAGTGGCGAGTCACGTGGATGTTTACTGGGATTCGAGACATTCGGACCACCCTGAGTTTGCAGTCTCGGAGACATTATAAGGAAAGCTAACAACCTTCCTAACTATGATTAAGGTTTATTAATATCGAACAATAATATGCGTGGTAAAAACAATTTCCAGAAACGAATAATTTGCGTGACCAAAAATTGATTATTGTTGAAATAAAAGCCAATAAATCAAAGTTTTAAAAAGCAGCTGTTCTCAGTTGAAACATCCAAACAGCATGATCGTGGCAATTCACCATAACTTTTCTGAATTTTGCAATTGAAAATTAAAAAAAAAATCTTAAAATGCTCTAAACAGGTAAGTACACCTAGGTATAGCTGAACATGTGACAGGAAGGAAAAAGTGGAGAGTAGATAAAAATTTAATAAGACAATAAAACTCATTATTATTATCATTACATTATATATTTTTTTTGCTTTAATGACATGATGCCATGATATGGCCTACACTCTCAAAATCAATTTTCTCGCTGATATTCTTTGTTTTAATGTTGTCATCTTGATTCCTAATGAAAACCAAATCACTTCCTTCCAATTTCCAGCCATATTTCTTCACCCACATTTGCAGAGTTTGGTCATCAATATCACCTACGGAAAATAGTACTATTAGTTTACTATCTCTTGTCAATCATTACACCTATATTACCCAACAACTGAGCAAGATGTTTCTTGTCAATAGATTGGAATGTAATACCGACAACATGGCAAACAAACTTTCGGATTGAGTCCAGGAATCCTACAATTTTTTGAGTTAATTCTGGAGTTGTTCTAATCCTTGCCCAGAACAGTTGGAAATCACATTGCTCCAAGATATCTGCTAAGTATATCACTTGGTTTATTGGATCTGCAGTAAGCTAAAAAGGAAAACAGTTTCTGTGTTTTTTGTATGTCTCCATTAAGAATATAAAAATATAAGGGATATAGCCCTAAAAGACTCAAAGTTCTGATTAACGATTCTGGGTACATCAAGTTTAACTATTTCTGAATGATGTTTATAAAGTTGCAAACATTCTTTACTCACTTGTTTGTCAGTTAATAAGCATTTGCACAATATAAAATCTGTATGAGGCAAGTTAGTAAGAGCCTTCAGCAAAATTTGGCATGTGATATCAATATTGAAACTATGGGGATTGAATTGATACAACTTTAAAACAGCCAGATTGGCCTCTAAGTCATAAGTGTTTTCCTTGGATTGCATTTCGACATAACGCTCCAAAGTGGGTAGATTGTCTGGGTTGTATCTATAGAAATAAATATTGAAATAGAAGGAAACTAGGAAAATAGCATTAATAGTAAACATACCTTTCTATCCCATTCAACATGCTGGCGACAGTTTGCTTCATTGTTTCTGCCATATTAATCTATAGAAGGGCAATTTTTGAAACAACAATAGTTCGCTAATGGACCTTTCTGACGGAGTATAAGAGGATAAAATATAAGAAAATAACTATAACAGAAACGAAAGAAAAGTTGTGATTTTAAATATATCCACAATCACAACACGTTTCCATGAATGTAAGATTTGATTACTGGTACTGTCACTTAGAAAAAGTAACGTTTTTACGTGAAATGTGGCACCGTTGCGCCTAGTGCACTCAGCACCATTTTCTTCCAGATTTTTGTTGTAATGTTAACATTTTTTTTTAAATTTTAAACATTTTTAAACAAAACTACACTAAAATCCGATCCAAAATTGTACGTGTGTTTTTTTATTTCATCCCAGCATAACAACATAATTTAATAATTTTCATAATCAAAATAGGATATTTTGCCTAAGAATAACTCCAATCTGTTTGGTTGATAAACGTCAATAGAGAAAACTTAGGTTATAGTTTGTATTTATAAACAAGCAAAAAAGGAATTTTATAATAATAATTAATAGTTAATATCAATACTAAATATGAAATTCTCATAGTTCAGGGTTTCTTAAAAAAGTTCTAAATTCTTAGACTTTAATTCAAACTAATCTTAATTACCAACTAAGGCCAGTAAAGAAGCAAAACTTCTAACAATTATGAATAAAAATGGAACCCTCTTTTATCCCATCATTAGTTCCATACAAAAAATGGCCCTATATGAGACCAAATCTGTAAGTTTTTCCATACATGTATTGATAGTTTGAATATCATTTTTGCTCTCTTAATTTAAGACCAATAAGTAATTAAAAACCTACTCTTCAAGCTCTAGACTTGACCTTCTACATTTAGCTGTGATAATTATTCCAATTTCCTCTCCTCTCTTCTACAGAAATACTATTTAATGGGATCAAACAACACTCAAACTCGCTTTCGAGTGCTGAAAATTGATAGAACTGAGCCTAGAGATCTTGAAATTTATGATGATAAAGTGGAGTACTCTGCTGATGAAGTTAGTGATCTGGTCAATATGATTGAGTCAGGAAATAGAAAAGCTGGGGCTGGAGGAATATCAAGATATATTTCAGCTTTTGGTATTGTTGGTATGATGATTAAATTAGTGATTAAGTTGAATTATCTGCAGTAATATGTAGGGTTAATTAGGCTTCATAAAATTTCTGGAAGGTTATTATATTATTCTTATCACTAAAAGAAGGAAAATAGCAGTTATTGGACATCATACTATTTATAAAATTGAAGATACTACAATGATCTATATCCCACATGAATCAATTAGAATAGTCCATCCAGATGAAGCTAGATATTTAAAAATGTTTCAGAGCATTGATTTGGCCAGCAATTTCTACTTTAGGTAAGTAGCCTTAAATTTAATAAAATTATATTTTACTTGAAGATTTTGCAGTTACAGCTATGATTTAACTCACAGCCTCCAACACAACCTAACAGAACCAAAACATTTTGATACTTATGGTTGTGATTTGGAGCCTCAAAACAATTTACTTAATAACGGAGACCATAGTAAACTCCTAACAGAGTCAGTAATTTCACAGAGTTCCAGTAATGGCAGTAAAGAGGCCCAACATTTTGGTATTAGAACCTTCCCTCATAAAAAGTTTGTTTGGAATTTACATCTTCTAAGTGAAGGTTTGTGCTGTTGTCAGACAATAAAGAGATAGTTTTATAAGAGCTAGTTTTTAGCTTTGATGGCAGAACTTCATCCTAATTGGATTTTGTTTGTAACTCATGGATTTATTGGGCAAAGCAATATTAATGTATTTGGAAGGCCCCTGTACTTAACTTTAATTGCCAGAAGGTGGGTTTATTTACAGTTTTGTAATTGAGTAAGGGGATTAGTCAATTATTACAGATCTAGTAAATATGCAGGAACTAGATTCCTGAAGAGAGGTTCAAATTTTCAAGGTGATGTTGCTAATGAAGTTGAAACAGAGCAAATAGTTCATGATTCTGGGTTGTCTTCATTTAATAACAGTCACTTTACTTCATTTGTGCAAATGAGAGGTTCAATACCAGGTATGTAAATTGCTTTAACTGACAAGGTTCTTGAATGCATATTCTTTTAGGTCATTGGAAACAAGAGATGGGGAAAATGGTGGCCAAACCAGCTATAACTATAGACTTCTATGATCCTTTTGCCGAGACCGCAGGGGCGCATTTCAATGAGCTTTTAAAGAGATATGGTGCCCCGATAGTCATACTAAATTTGGTCAAAAAACGGGAGCGAAAGCCGCAGGAGTCGATGTTGAGCGACCAATTAAGTTCTGCCGTTAAATATTTAAATCAATTCTTACCAGTGGAACATCAAATTGTTTACAAAACTTTCGATATGGCTCGAAAAAATAAAAGCAATTCCAATGTGATGGATTTGCTGGCGGGAATTGCTAAAAATGCAGTTGCAAAAGTGGGGATTTTCCATAATCAGAGGACTTATTTTACTCAGCGACCTAGTACAGTTATTGGGCGATGCGAAAAGCAGATTTCAAGTAGGCAGACTGGGATTGTTAGAACTAATTGCGTTGATTGTCTGGATAGGACCAATACTGCTCAGTTTGCAATAGGTAAGAAACCAACTTCTGCACTGATGCCATCTTCAGATTTCTGTCCTTGGATTTCGATCTTTGTTATTTCTAGGAAAATACGCCTTGGGTTACCAGTTATGTGCCCTCGGAGTACTAGACACCCCAAATTTAGAATTTGATACTGATTGTGTGCGGATGCTGGAATCTTTATATGAAGACCATGGAGACACTTTAGCTTTGCAATATGGAGGGTCTCAGTTAGTGCATCGCATTAAAACCTATCGGAAAACTGCTCCTTGGTCATCTCAAGGAAACGACATTATGCAAACCCTGAGTCGGTACTATAGCAATACATTTTCGGATGCCGAAAAACAAAACGCCATTAACCTGTTTTTGGGGTTGTTTAAACCGGCTGAAAACCAACCCCAGATATGGGAATATTCTAGCGATTATTATTTCCACCACAGATCGAAGATGTTTAGCTTGAAGTCTTTGACCCAATGGTGGGACGAGGGGGTTTTTAGATGTCTCCCTTATGCTTATAATGATGTCACCAAAGCCTGTTTCGAGTTAATTCAAGTGCATTCTAATGAAGTAGAGATGATTGATTCTTACGTGGATTATTATAGGTACGCAGGACTTTTTCAAATTAGTTGCTTACCATTGAGATCTCAAAAAGCATAAGAGACACGAAGTTGTTTAAATTGGGTATAAAATATGCAAGATTGCCGCAAGGGAATCGATTTCGTATGTTTTATAGTTTTCAAGGTCTCTACAATGAGCAAAGAATTTCAATAATTCCGTTTAGAGATGGTTTATATTATTTTATCCATAAGTTTTTTTAAAATTCAGACCAAATGAGTTAAATATGCTATCCGACGTTTTCGCATTCAAAATTAGCAGTTCTGTGGACTTTATGCCAGTTTGTACGGTTGCAGTAAATTATAGTCCCTTCGCTGTTAGAGCCAGACCAGACAAACGACGAGAGGAAATAATGTTGAAAGGGAATTCAGCGAAAAATCCCTCAGTTACCGGACAAAGTTCCACGAGTTCCGCTGCTTCTAGTGCAAGGTTATATGTGAACTACAGTTACGAGTTTTTTCAATATTGAATAATCCACCAGCTCCAGTAGTAATGAAGATTCTTCGGACGATGAAGAGAGCTTGAACACAGACATATCGCCAGATAGCTTTTCCAAAGAATCAACACCGGAACCAATCACTTTCAAAAACCTTTTTCCGTCCACGGAGGAGGTTTATGGTTTTCAAATTAAAGAGCCGTCACGCCAAGACGTTTTAACTTATAAAAAGTAAGTGGCGCTTTTTGTTTGTAGTGATTATGTGAATTAATAATGTCCATTTTCTGAATTCCAATGTTTTTCCCTTAGGTATGTCCTTACAGGAAGACGTGCAAATGGTACAACCATCGCTTGGTTTACTCCAAATGATACATCCATCAAACCATTGTCTTTTTTTCCACGAAACGATGCGTTTGAAGTAACGCCTCCCACTGTTGATAAGAGATCGATCAACGTTTATGAGACTTATGTAAATCTGGGAAAATACGGCCCTAAAACTCCCAAAGATGCCGATATGGCCGTATATATTAAATATACCAGTTTTCGATGAAATTGTCATTTTCGAATTTGGGACATCTGTTATATACTGTTCGAAAAATGCATAATCAATGTGTTTTAACCTGTATGTATTGTATTTGTTATATATTATATGCAATTTGTTATTTTTAATGTACTTTGGTTTATTTTAAACGATTATAAACTCTTAAATATCCAAAAGAATATGAGCAAGGTGTGGTAAGTACACTGCTGAAAATAATCTAGGGGATGAGGGCAATTGTTGATAAATTCTTAGATTTGATACGCTTGTGATAAAAAATTCGGTCTCGATCGGTTATTAGTTGATTGCGGGCTGATACTAAGAAATTGGAGAAGTGACAGAAAGACTTACTGGTCGTCTACTTATCACGACAGCAGCGCAAGATCATTTTTTAATCCTTCAATCTAGGTGTACAACAGTCACAGTTACAGATATTATTGGAAACTCACCCGAGGTACGCGAAGTGTTGATTTCTGCCCCAATTATTAGAAACCAATTACATGAATTTGGTTACTCAATACAGGTCTTTACACTGTGTTGAGGAAATCGCGTTCTACGTTTGGCTTAGGCGGAAGAACACCAACATTGAAGTTTAGAAGAATGGATCAATGTGTTATTCACAGACGAGTGTCGGTTTGGGCTTCGAACTGATACCCGAAGGGAACACGTTTGGCCTGAAACAGAACAATTAGAAATACATTTATTGTGAATTAATATTATTTTGTAAAGATTATAGTCAAAAACATGCTTTTTTCTTATATTCTTTTGAACAATGTATAGGCGATCGCAGTCTACCACACCCGAAGCAATAATATGCAGAAGCTGCTTAATTTAATAGAAATTATTTTTTAATATTATGGAAAATTTTAAAACCGCGTTACGACTTTATTGAACGTTCTTTTATAAAAATTTGCAAATCTCGTGAAATCACACACACGCTCTATAGTCTGTACACTACAAAGTTCTAAATACTCAATAAGCTCCAGAACTGTAAACCTCAAAATTAGCTTACCATGACGTCGCGTCAGTTGTCAGCGATCAAGAGTGTCAACTTCTTTTTCTCAAGAAGGCTGTGGCGCACGTTTTGAAGGAACGTAAGTAAAGTTAAATTTTAGAGAAATTCCTGTTTTACTATTCAAATATTTCCCAAATTAACGCCTATAAGCACCCCGTTTGCCCATCTCCCTTGGCCAATTTAAATAATCCCGGTAACACTCCATTTTATCCGGAAATTTTGCCTCTTAAAGTTGTAGAGGTTAAGTCCCCTAGAGGGTAGTTTGACGTGAACATTTTGTTCTCTGTTATTTTAGTAACGCCACAATGCAAATTTTTGTGAAAACCCTTACGGGTAAAACCATCACCCTTGAGGTAGAACCATCAGACACAATAGAAAATGTGAAAGCTAAAATTCAGGATAAAGAAGGCATTCCACCAGGTAAAAAAACTAACCCAAAGTTCAATCATCGGAAAGCCCTAAAATTTCACTTCTAAATGCTACTTTTCAGATCAGCAACGTTTGATCTTTGCGGGAAAACAATTGGAGGATGGTCGCACCCTATCTGACTATAATATCCAGAAGGAGTCAACTCTTCACTTGGTGCTCAGATTGAGGGGAGGGATTATTGAGCCCTCTCTACGTATATTAGCTCAGAAGTACAATTGCGACAAAATGATCTGCCGTAAATGCTATGCCAGGCTTCATCCTCGGGCTACCAATTGCCGCAAAACTAAATGTGGACACACCAACAATTTACGCCCAAAGAAGAAGTTGAAGTAGACTTCTATTCGTTTAATAGTTCCTTCGTCCATCTGGATGTTAATAATTATGTCTTGATGGTGATTTTGTAAGAAGGGATTGAATAAATTTTCTTTTAAATATTTCTGGTTTGTATTTGTATTTTTTTTTTGCCGCACAAAACTGGTTAAATCCTTTCCCTAAATCCTAATGATTCCGTAATTAGTTTAAATGTTTCATTATTCAGACAAGCAGAAGACATGAAAGTTATCCCTAACTAAATGCTAAAGCTATTCCTAGCTAAATGAAACTGGAATATCAATACCAATAGGCCTTCTGTGAATAGATAGCTGGCAAAATCAGTAGCTGTCTCATTCTCAAAAACTGCATAATATGTTTGTTGCTTTTGTTCCAACAGAGAAGAAAACCAAAGGTCCTTAGGTGGACCTGAGACGCAGAAATAACTGAAGAACTTTGATGCGCGGGCTTAGTCCGTCTATTTGGACAGCGCTTACTACTTTTGTTATAAAAAAAAGAAAAATTTTAAATACAAAAGTTGTAGGGTTCATTCTAAATCGCCAGAAAATGTCACGTAACACAACAGATGAATATTGAAAAGTTAAAAAGGACACAAAGCCGGTAAATTTGTAATGTAACACCCTGTGTATTTTATAAAAATTGAATAAACCTTTATTTTCTGATTTCAAAAATATCTGACATGTTGACATTTGGTTTAGCCGTTTTTGCGGCGACATTCGCATTTAAAAATCGGGATTATACTGTTTTTTCAAATCGCAGTTGCCATGAATAAACAAATGGTCCGAACGTCATTAGTCCTAATTATTTTTTATTTGGCTGTTACAATTTCTTCGTCCAATTCATAAAATAAAAAAATAAAAAGTGGATCTAACAGGGACTGGCACGTGGAAATGCATGCGCTGATATTCCACTTGTGCTTGAGCAACATTATTGTTGTTTTTGTAATGCAGGCGAATTATTTCTAACGTTTCTTCTTCTTTATAACCCATTTTACGGATGGAATGAAGAAAATGTGACAGCCAAATAAAAAATAATTACGTTCAGGCTATTTGTTTATTCATGGCAACTGCGATTGGGAAAAACAATATAATCCCGATTTTTGAACGCGGGTATCGCGAAAACTGCTAAATCAAATATCACGATGTTATATATTTTTTAGACTAGAAAATAAAGGTCTAGTCAATTTTTATAAAATATGCAGTATGTTCATTTATAAATTTAGTGGCTTTGTGTTGTTTTTGATCATGAAATTACGTTTATTTTATAATAACTCTTCAAATAAAATTAGGAAGAAATAAAAATGATATAGCAGAATTTCATTTTTTTCTAGATATCTCCGAAAGCATTCGGAACTTTTCCGGACACGAAGTGGCATTTCCTTGAGCACTAAATTATGCAACTTTGCCCCAATTTAAGCGACTTCCTATCTCTTACAGTGCCCGAGATCCCAATGGTACATCTTTCGTTTGAACCATCCTGTACAGGGTGATCCAAATTCGCATTCTAAACAAGCTCTTTGGTATTCATATTTGTTTTTATCCCTTCATCGCTGCCAATTTGAATATGGTTATTTCCCGGTTGGATGACGTATGTCTCTTTACACTCGTTCCTCAGGTCTGAAATATAATATCAGGAAGACGTAATAAATGAACACCCAAAACATAAATCAAAGACTTCGACAGTATGTGTATTTTGAGTCGGTTGATTTCACATGCGGAGCGTTGGAGTGTGACAACCATTGTCTGTCCTGTTTGTTATTTGCAACTTGAAGATGGGACGAAGATGACGACGGCGTGACTCCAACTTCTGTGTTTTTTCGTTTTTTTTTACCGATGATATGGCCTCTCCTAGAACCACGAACACCTACATGATGCAGTTGCCATGCATTTAATGCTGTCCAGTTCTCTCTAACAGTAACGCCGAGATTTCTCGAATTTGCCATAACTAGATCGCAATTTAATCTGCAGGCGCTGCCCATTGTTTCCGTTTTTCTTTCATTAAAATTTGAGATGTGACGCTCTGAATGTTGCACCCCAGGCCGGACCATAAAATTAATTAATCTTCGTCAAGTTCATTATGTGCAATTTTTTTCATCGATATTTCAGTTAGTTTCCTCTAAGAACAGTACTCTGAACTAACCGGAACAGTTATGATTATCCATTAGATATTCATAGGAAAGGTGTTTATGTAATTACTAGCAGTACACTTCGATGAACTTGAGCTGTTTCAGTTGCTGCATTATTACGCTTCTGCCGTGGTCTAACGAATAATAGACTTAACGCATTTTTGACGTCTTTATACATGAAAATATCGTTTCTTCCTTGTAAGACGGCGTAAAAACGTAACTGCTCATCCCGACAATAATAACGGATGGCTTATCCGCAATCAATCAATTGCAATTAAGAAACACCAGTATCCTATGAATAACGCTATAAACTGAAAAAAATCGCACATTTTAATCAGAATATGCTTCTCTCATAACGGACTTCCGATAAGGAGCGGTGATTTTGCTGCAATTAGACGAAGTCTTCTTTCGCACAGGTGATACAGCAGGTGTCTGAAGATTGAAGAGCCAACCGGACCATCTCTAATATGGCTGCGTTGCCAGGTGCGGGAAGATATTTCACGTGCTTCATCATTGCTGAATCTTATTTAATGAAATCCGCCGAATAGATGGGGCAAATTTTAAGAAAAAATTAATTTTTTTATACGAAATCGCAGCGAGAACTTTCAAATTTCAAATTTTTTCCCAAAGTTTAGGAAACTTATTTGATACATAACACATGCTATACGCTAAAGTTGACCGATCTACAGCGAGTAAGCGGTCTTCAGAACGCACCAGGAGCGGCGCTTAACACCCTCCTAAGAGTGCCCGACTTTCTAATCTGGATTAGGGGGGAGGCTATGGTTCCCATGGGAGAATTCAGGCACATGGTGGAACAAAATAAAATATTTTTTTTTAGTGAACTTATAAAATCTTGTGACATTACATGATGACAGTAATGGAGAATTAAATTTGCAAATAATGTAGTCAACTTAAGCAGCGCTGGGTAAGATCATGTTCCACGGTTGGTTCGGAGTAACGAAGTAGGTAAATCTAACTTATTAAAAATCGAACGATATCACGGAATTGTTTCGCCCCCGTATAATCAATGGATAGACAGTGGCCGAGTTTGACAGATGAGTGAGGTGGGAAATTTAACAAATGTCAAATTTTAGTAGCTCTCTCAGCTTAATTTCTAGCTTCACAATGTCAAACAATGTTGAATTTAGCACGTCCTCATTAAAATTGGACATTTGTTATATTTCTAACTTCATTCATAAGTCAAAATCGACCGCCATCTCTATCCATTATTTATACGGGGGCGAAACAATTAATTCCGTGCCATCACCCGAATGTTCTATGAGTTGGAAATGGAAAAAAAATGAAGATCAGCACTAACTTGACAGCAAAGCGCTGAGTCCCCTTCGTACTTGAGGCGGTTGGGCCTCCCTGCTCCTTCTCCCATCGCTTGGTCCCATCTTTTGGTCCTAACTAGAAGAATTTCCTACCCATCTAACAACACCGCACTCCTATTCTATCCTAGGCCAACCGAGACGTTTCGTTTCGGTCGCACACACATTCTACTTCTACATTTCCCCATCGTATCCTCCACGGTCAAGACATCGTCGGCTTTCAGCTGTTTACGAATCGCGCGATCAGCTGGGAAACGCCACCGTCGCGATAAAAAAAAAATCGGACTTTTTTACTCCGTGGCGCCATTGTTGACAAACAGTTGATTAACGATTTTGATTGTGTTTTGTTGTTTTTTTTTGGGATTTTTTTTGTGGTTTAATCGGTGAGTTTTTGAGACTCAACTTTAAAAAAAAGTTTTTTTTTTCTTCTTAATATAATATTGATTAACGTAACAATAAATATAAAAGAAATAAAAAAAATTCTATTCGCAGTTTAATTATGTAGCGATACACATGTAACATTGTCCACAGGGATTGCTCTACTGAATAAATATGATCGGAAACTGCTTTTTTTAGAACCGTGCTGAAATTGATACTTTACTCCTTAAAGCACGCATTTCAATTTAGTTTCTCGTTAAAAATTTTGCGGCTTTGACTCCGCGTTACTCTATGGCAGTCTTGTGTGGGAAAGTGTCGCTTTTCGCACTTGTTAGGAAAATAATCATTGTGACACAGTATGCATTAAATGCGTTTTTACTTTATTTTTCGTGGTGAATGTTAATTATACAAATTAGTTCCAGGGACAAATTGCATAATATTCTGTTCAGGATTACCAATTATACTTCATCTTCGCATGCCTTTATATGCACTTTATAATTACACTCCCAATAATTAAATGTTTAATTTGTACACTTAATATAGACATGCAAAAAAATTCAAAGATTTTTCCTACTCATCATCAGTTTTATTTTTCGATTATTAACCCTAAGAGACGTTTGAATATCTTCTTATTACACGGCATGTTTTTCTATTATGTTCCGCATCGAGATGTTATCAGTTGTTTGCTCCTCATTGTTGGGATTCCTTCATTGTGAACATTTGGTACACAGAGTGCGGCTCAATGATTGCCTTTGTATTCTTGGGTCATAGGCATATATTACGTATATGTACGTAGTATATACTCTTACGTGCGTAATTAATCATCACAAAAAGAGATACAGTGCGCCTCAAAAATATGGAACAATAGCTATTTATGTAACTAGTTAGGAAATAAATACGAGGATTGTTCATTTTTCCTTTTATTTCGTCTGGGAATAACGCTTCCCACACGGGTAGGAACTGCACACTATTCTCAGTTAGAGTCTCAGTTAAGGCTACCTGAGAATGGTATTTGCCCTTTATTAAGGGTTCAAATGATTGCTTTAAGATTTTCGACCGAACTCTTAGTAAAGGGCGAATGTTATTCTCTGTTAATATTAATCAAAAATAGTGCGTAATTCCACCTCTGTTTGGGTATGAGATCTTATTTCCAAATAAAATAAGAAAAAACATCAGTGAAGAGAAGTCTAGCTGTATGTAACGACTGAGATTCTAAATAATTTTAAAATACTGGATGTCTGGAAATAATGTCAAAATATTTTGGACTGTGACGTTCCTGACTAAAATCTGCAATTATTAACACAAAAAAATTTTTCCCATTCCAACTTATTAAAGTATACAGAATTTCATAACTTTAATGCAAACCGATTCGAAAATATTGCAAAAAAACCATCTTCGGAGTTCTCCCTTTAAAGGGTTCTAGCTTCTTTATAAAGCAATTTTTGGAGTGTGTTTATAAGAACTTTTGTTATTATTTTAAACTCTAGAATCATTTTCCAAAATATTTCAACGTTATTTTCGGACACCCTGGATACAGTGCGCACTAAACATTTTTTTCATTTTTGCTCCGCATTATACAGTGTGTCCAAAATTAGTTCTATATGTATAGGAATTTCATGAATCTAAAGTCATCACACAGAACTCGGAAAAAAATGGAAATAGAATTATTATTGATACGTCATCGCGTTTTACATAAAAATGTAAAAAAGAGCCCTGATAAGGTATTATGGTTAAAATAATTTTCGGCTTGGTCTAGAAACTACACAGCAAACTTAGGCATGCTGTTTTTCACTTTTTTACATTTTGCTAAAAACGGTAAAACATAAAGCAATTTATTGGGTTACTACAGGTTATTACAGGTCCTTGATGGGTTTTATAAGAAAACCAGTGAATGAGCCGGTAATACTTATCTTTAATTCGAATAGTGATTATTCAATTGTTAATCGTTGAAAAGCTTAAGGCACATTCAAATCCCAACTATAATTTTGTAAAGCAAAACCATGAACTCTATTCGATAAAACTGAAATGTATACAGTCTGCTTGATTAAATTCTGTTGATTTGCGGTTCCATGGGTTGATACAATTTTGTGATGCCTTGATGTTTATCCCAATAAAATTTTGAAACCAGGTAGAGAGTCTCTCAAAAAATTCCTTAAAACTTTCTCCATTTAATCAACTCTGTACCTATTGTGGTAAGCGAGATCTCCGTATATGTAGAGCCAATTTGGAACATACTGTATTTAAAAGAGCTAAGCGCAAGCAACCAGCGTTTATAATTTTTTCTTTTTTTTTTTAGTTTTAGATGGTTTTAGATGTTCATGCTGATTAGAACAAAAACTGCGCTTTAACCTTAGAATCACTGAATATCTAGGTAATTTGATTTTAGCAGGTCGTACTTATGGTTATTGACCTAATTCCTTCGACACTAGACGAAATTAACACAGCAATCATATTAAACTGTATCAGGAGGTAGTTAGTACCAGAGAAAGCACTAGACGTCAATTTCCAGTAATTGCCCCTTTAATGTGCCATTATTCGCCTGCTTGATTGGGATAAATGCCGTTTTTGTCACTTTCTACTGCAATAATTATCGTCGCTATATGGTACCAGTCGTTCTTTAGAATAAGTAAAGAAGCATTGAAGTTGTCTTCGATAAATTTACAAAGTGTAGAACAAATGCCTCTGTTTAACGCTTGATTAATCGATTTGTGAGAATCAATTCGATTTGGTTTTACAGTAGGTTGTTTTAAGCATTGAGCGACGGAAAAAATCAATTCATTGCTGCTAATGGAAAAAAATTATTAACATGGCGTTCTCGGTGGAGAATGACGGCATTTCTCACCTCTATTGAGCTCTTCGCTTTAGAGCAGTCCATACTTCCCAAAAGCATCTATTAAACAAACAGCACTAATGATGGTTAAAACCAGAAGGCTCATTGCTGAAAGTTTAAAACCAAAAAATGGCGGAGAGATGTGGGAATTTAATGTAATTCAATTATAAGAAAAAAGGTTTTGTAATGTACCTTATGTATTTTGATTTTTTTAAATATTTTTTAATTTCTTTTTGATTTTTTTTCCTCAATAAAACGTATTTTTTAGTTTAAAGCCCGCGTTTCATATGTATGCTATGGGCAGTTTTTCAATTATTTAGAACTCAAATATTCGTTTTTTTGCGTGCAAAAGTAGTCGCAACTGTTGAAGTAGCTTTTTGTTGACGTCTAAATTTGGATTTTTTTCTAATTTGACATGCTCTGCATCTCTTACGGTTTCCGAGATTCCACCATCAAGAACTCGAAAGTTACATTTTCCCCTTTTAGTTTTTTATGATAACATCAAAATCGAATCAATATCATTGTTGGAGTATAAGAGTACACCGACATTTTTGCTCTGCTGCCTTCCTGTTCATAAGTCTATGTCTTCTAACTGTATAGGTACCCATTTTCTTTCATCCATATACTTATTAATAATCTCATTATGGTTACTTACCTAATAACGTGTGTTGTATTTTAATTCCATTGCTTCAATGGCAATTAAGCATGATGTACTAGGTATGTGAGCGAAGAAATTGTCCGGAAGAAGGAAGATTTTTCTTAATGTCTGTCACGGTGTAGACTGTGCTGGTCGTTGACTTAATTTTTCTGTGAGTTATGTTAAACAATGCGAAATCATTGGATTTTCAGTGCGAATTGACATATTTTTTTCTTCGTTTTCTTCGGAGGTAAATAACTGTTACAGCACATGTGCATTAATGGTCATTTACACAGGACAGGACGGAAAGAGATGCTTTGACTACAGTTGGCCAAAGTGGACCCAATTTATTTGTCTGATTACGATAGTACGACGAAGATTACGACGTAGTCGCTTCTTCCCGTTCTTTAAGATGAAGCCTGCTTTCGCCGATCTTTACGATTAAAGGATATACCCCTGCGTCACGCTAGTCGTGGACACCCTACTCAACAATGGGACCACTGTGTCTAGGCTGCTTCATTGCAACCACTTTCCGTTTTCCACACCAATGGCGAAACATGATTCTCAGCGGACCTCTCATAAATTGAAGTCTCATGCACCTAATTTCTTCATATTGAATGAAAACAGTTAAAGTTTTGAGTTATGGCTAAGATTCAACACGAATGTGACTGTTAGCAATACATTTGCGTAACTCAAATATGTCTGCGCTTTTAAGTGCTTTTCGCACTTTGCTTGGTAGTGGACCCTCATGAACGTAAAAGTGATATGTTCCACGTAACGTCATTGACAGTAATGTCTATTTGACAGTGTTGACATTTTCTATGTTACCAGTGGTTTGCTTTCATTAAAATGACTATTACGCTTCCATCGTTATGCCCGTGAGGATTTATCATGATATTTACATATATTTTAGGTGATAGTGCCCAAGTTCAACATGTGAACCAACTCTAACTCCCGCACCACTCGTAAAAGGGAGACTCATCATGCCGCAAACGTCAATATTTCGTGGCTTGAACGGCCATGCGCCTCCCAACGGACAACCAACTTTTAACGGTAACGGACACTTCGTTAACGGACAAACAGCAGCTAACGGGCATGTCCACCATAACGGACACGCCCACCATAATGGACACACTCCGCTTTATCAACAGAACGGACACGCCAATAATAAATGCAACGGGTATTCCGGTAAGTCTGGTTTTATTTCTAGCTATTATTAACTTAGCATAATGCGTGCAAAATTGGCGCAAGAAATTGTGGTTGCTTGTATAAAGTGGGAGACGTAGTTGTGCCACTCTGCCTGGAAGAAGTTACCTGCGACAAGTCCTTCTAGATCGCGATTTTTTGTGAATTTTTTAATAGAGAATTTCAGGCATTTACCTTCAGAAGCGTTGGATATGCGCGGCTTATCGAAAGTGAGTCTGTTGGCCTGTTTGTAGATCTGGATTACGTATTTGTGAAGACCGTTGCTTTTCGGAGGCCCGGTTCCCACGTACACTGTCAAGACTTCATCTGCAGAAATAAGATCATTATTGCATAATTTCTAATAACAAATATTTTTAAAATTCTTTTGAAAATGTCGTTGCCTGGAGCGTTTCCAGCTATTCTCTGAATTCCGGGTTCGTCCTGCTGAGACTGTCTGGGTCTATCACACATAATGTATAGAAGGCAGCAGTGTTTGCTTTCATTTAACTGTTGGCGGATCCTTGACTAAAATTTGGAGACTGTTTGGAGGAGAATCTTGTGAGGACAAGTATAAATCAAAATTAACATATTCAAACTATGAAGTAAAAGAACTCTAAGGGAAAATGACCAAAATGTGTTTGTGTGATTACTAAAATTGTGTGGGTACCAAGTTCGTTTTCGCCCCACTGTGGAAACTGACCTCTTCCACCTTGCACTTTGTCTATTATTTTTGGGACCACTTTTTCCTTTTCCATATTTTCCTCAGGATTTTCCTCGAAATTTAAGTCGAAACACGCGAGAAATATGTAGAAAATCAACAGCTTATTGGACATTGCCATCGTCGTAGACCGCACAAAATTGCATAACGTGGGATTCTTCTTACCTTTCTTACACCTATCGAGGTTTGCGTGATTATCGATTTCGAGTTGCTGAGGATTTATCGACGTGTACAGGTAGCTGAGCCGTGAATAATTTATTTAAATGTGGATGGAAACGGTGAATGATGTTGATAAAGTTTAAAATATGAGTTAATAGTGGATAGTTTTGTTGAACTTGAAAGCTTAATGACATGATTCTGATTTTTTCTGTGCGCACCATCTCGCCTATCAGAAGCTCTTGGGGTTTCTTCTTGGTGGTCGTTGGAAGTTTTTCTTCCCGGTATTTTTTTTTTAAGTTAAGCCAGGTTTTCACCGCTCCAAGGGAGCGACATATAGACATTTTGCTTAAATTAATATACTGCGTGACAAAGAAAGGTAAACACCCATTAAAGATAATTTTATTTTGATAATTTTTTTTGTACGTGTTCAGTACCACATACTTATTCAATGATTACATTTTCGGCAAGATCAGAGGAAGAACTTCATTTTTTTTCAATAGTGTGTTGCGCATCCACGGTTCCTTATACACTCATTGATACGCCTGGGCTCGGATCTAATAAGATTGTCAATGTCTTCTTGAGGTATCTCATTCCAGGCAATCTGAACTTCATGAGTAAGGGCTGCTAAAGTCTGTGGAGGGTGCTGTAAATTCAACAGTCTGCGGCCAATCATGTCCCAGACATGTTCAATAGGAGACAGATCCGGCGATCGAGGTGGCCAGGGTAAACGGTTGATTTGATGTTGATCCATGAACGTTATTGTTTGCCTAGCAACATGAGGTCTAGCATTGTCTTGCTGGAAAATAGCGTTCGGGATAGTTCGAAAATATGGAATCACATATGGCTCCAACACTTCTTGGATATAGCGTTGGGCAGTCATGTTGCCTCTAATGAAAACTAGGGGTGACCTGCTACCATATGCGATAGCACCCCATATCATAACGCCTACAGTACGGTGGACATGACGCTCTCTGTCAAATTGTGGATCTCGCCTTTCACCCCGTCGCCTTCTCACCCTTGCCCGACCGTCGTTCATCCCCAGACAGAAGCGGGATTCATCACTAAAGATCACCTGAGTCCATTCTTGGTCCCACTGAATCCTCTCTCTACACCATTGTAAGCGATTAGATCGATGTTCGCGAGTGAGAGGCAGCACCCAATGCGGACGATAGGACAAAAGGCCAAAACTTCGTATTCGGAGATATACTGTAGGCATACCAACCCTATTCCCATGTTTTTCAAACCACTGATTTGCAATAGCTCGACTGCTGTTAAATCGATCTCTAAGAGCCAAAAGTCGCAATCGACGATCTTCGCGCTCTGTGGATCCTCTGAGTCGCCCAGTGCCTCTGGCTCTGTGCCCACGGCCTTCCTGAGTCCACGCCTGGTAACACCGCACTATGGTTCCTAAGGATCTGTTAGTTCTTCTAGACACTTCTCTGACCGACAGACCTGCTTCGCGCAACCCAACAATCCGCCCCCTCTCAAAGTCACTAAGCTGACGGATCTGTTCAATTCTACGCACTCTAGGCATAATGAGTAAAAATTACGACCGATTGCAACACACTTCACAAAAGTTGCGATGGAAATGTGAACAAAAATGTTTAAACAAAATTTTATTTTTTTAAGGAACGACCCATGGAAACTAAACAAAAATTAACAGATAAACTTGAAATTTTGATCATTTCTTTCTTTTTTTAAGATAAGTCAACATGCAAAAAATTATCAAAATAAAATGGTTTTTAATGGGTGTTTACCTTTCTTTGTCACGTAGTATACGTTTCAATAACACATTCTTGCTCCTATTTTTTTAATTATTTTAACGTTCAAATTTAGATATAACGTTAAATTGCCCATGAAAATAAATTTTAAGTTGAAAGGAACTCGTTTCATCGCGGAAATAACGCTCTTTAGATCGCGGTCTACTGAAGATGTTGCTTGCATAATATAGATATTGATACTTTTCAAGTCACCGGTAGATTTATCTCAGCAACAGGTTAGCGGGATAATTAGCCTCTAAAGCGACATAAAGTCGTAATTACGATAATTTGTAGCTATTATCTATCTTTGTACCTGTAGGTATGGGAAAGAACGCGAAAACGTCAGCGATTAATAATAAAAATGGGCGATTCAATCTACCTGCCACTGGATGATAATAAATTTCTAATTCGAGCCCTCGCTACCGTCAAGCAATTAGGAGGAATGCCTCGTGTTGTTTCAGATGGAAGCATCGGCAATTTTTTATGTGTAATGTGCGTAATTGGGGCCAATTATGCCTATTGTTCTTTTTAGATGTATTATACATTAGTTTGTCCATTTTGACGGCAAATGATGACTTTGCAGTTATGATAAAACCTTTAAGGGGGCTTAAGATCGCTTATACCCAGCTGTACACCTTCATCTTAAACCCCACCCGTAGTTAAAATGGAGATTTTGACAGATAAACGATGGAATATACAGGGTGCATCGGTGGAACATCGCCGGTGCATCGAAATGGAACCGACACAAAGCCGGAGCGCGTGGGGGACCTCAAATTATGACGATTTGTTGAATATTTTTTCCTGCGGCTAATGGTTGGGGAGATGTTGATCTCCTGAAGTTGACTTGTGAATAAAAATAAATAAATGAATAAATAAATAATCGCGCTGATGTAATGTCATATTTAGGATATCTGTCACTTGCATGACTTTGGTAAATTACGAATGACTTACTAGTCAAGAACGATGCGCTTTAGGTAAAGTAAGACCCCTTGACTGGTTAATTCCTTTAAATCCCTTTAAATTTGGTTGGGTTCTGTTCCTGCGATTTTATCAAAAATGATAATTGTTAATAAATAAAATTCGAAAAATTTTGAAGGAGAATAAAAGTTTCGGAATTAAATTTGGTATTAAACGGTATTGTCCGTGTGTTAGTTACCTTACGGATAAAAAAAAATCTGAACTCTTTTAGACCTTACCTTACCCCTAACCCAATTCTTATTGAGCATGTATCGATTTCACATTTCTACTAGTTAAAAATGCTGATAAAAATAAAACATGATGCAAATTTGGTTGCGTTATGATAACGCATTACTAAAATCTGCAGTTTTTTAGAAAATTTCAAGCTACCTTCGGAAATTAATATTCCTCAACTATTAACTTTGGAAAAAAATTTACCATATTTTGAGGTCCCCTACACGCACCTGCTCTGCGACGGTTTCGTTAGGACTCACCCTGTATATTTCATCCGACATTTATAACCGTCCCTTGGTAAAAAACATACTCTTGATCACGCAAGAATAAAACTTTCAAATTAAATGAGCATATTAGTACATATATACAGTATTTTTCGCGAATCAGTGCAGTTACGTCATAATTTAAAAATGGCTGTTTTTGTCACAATGTTGCCAGGTCAGTTTAGATTTGTTCATATCGCCTTTAAATAAGCACGTTACACTTCTGACTTTTTCTATATTTAAATTTTTACAATGTGAAACTAGATATATATTTTTGATACCTAGATAGACAATTATTACTATCTTCCAGTTTGCGAGAGAAACAAGAAAGCACACAAAACTCACTAACTTCTGCACTTCGGAATCAACAACAGGGTAAATTTTATATGACAATTGACAACGTTGCAAATTGTTGCCAACCTTACGCCTCTAAATATAACTACGAAGCGTATCAATTATAATTAACCAATTTACAGAGATTTTTGTAAAAAACTAAATTAATGTGGTAACACTTTTCACCGTTTATGACACAGCTGTACTGGTTCGTGAAAAATACTGTATATTAATTAATAATATCTATATACAGGGTGGTCACTTTTACGACGCATTCTATGGGGATTTTCGAAACGGTTAAAGATACAAGGTTGGTTAAATGGAGAAAAAGTTTCGTATTTTTATGCTCTGCAAAAAGCTGAAAGCAAAATTGAAATATCTTATGTAATTACTAAGATATCAAAGAAATACCAAAAAAGTCGATTTTCTTTTTTTGTCTATAACTTATTTATTTTTCATACAATCATTTTGAAACTTGGGTGTTCTATATTTTCCGTCAGTGTCTTCAATATGGAAAGGCCAAAAATATCCTAGGCCTACTAGTTTACGTGAAAATAATACTAACTTTCGATTTTCTTATGGACGCCATATTGGATTTTCGCATTTTTGAAAAACACGAAAGATTTCCGTTTCGGCGAGGTGCAACACAAGGGTCTTCTGAACTATTTTACAATAAAAATTAAAATATTTAAATATTTAATGAAAAATTCAAGTAGCACTGAATTTGTCAAGGTCATAATTGGTTACCAAGTTACTGACTGTCTTTGACACATAAGTCAAGTAGTCAATAATACAACTTTTAAATAAGTAATAAAAAAAATTATCAAATGTATTTTCGAAAATCAATAACACAAACTTTAACATTAACTAACATTAATTAACAAAGAAATTAATACGAGGAGAGAAAATTATATAAAATGTTCAAAATGACCGCCACTATGAGTAATACATAATGCCGTTCGCTCATACTACATATTTGAAGTAGCTCTTCTGATAACAGCTGGGTCAATGGTCCGAAAGAAATTTGTAATTGGGTTTCTAAGATAAGATAAGCGTTTTTTGAATGTCTTATGTACACATTATACATGTCTATTTTCTCATCTTTGGAGAAATATCATCCCATTTTGATAAAAATTAAAATTTACTTAATTTACAGAAGAACAAAACTCACTTTTTTACTAAATTTCTTTTTAAATAAAATTATGTTGACATAGCAACCAATAATATTGGCTACTTGACTTATGTGTCAAAGACAGTCAGTAACTTGGTAACCAATTATGACCTTGACAAATTCAGTGCTACTTGAATTTTTCATTAAATATTTAAATATTTTAATTTTTATTGTAAAATAGTTCAGAAGACCCTTGTGTTGCACCTCGCCGAAACGGAAATCTTTCGTGTTTTTCAAAAATGCGAAAATCCAATATGGCGTCCATAAGAAAATCGAAAGTTAGTATTATTTTCACGTAAACTAGTAGGCCTAGGATATTTTTGGCCTTTCCATATTGAAGACACTGACGGAAAATATAGAACACCCAAGTTTCAAAATGATTGTATGAAAAATAAATAAGTTATAGACAAAAAAAGAAAATCGACTTTTTTGGTATTTCTTTGATATCTTAGTAATTACATAAGATATTTCAATTTTGCTTTCAGCTTTTTGCAGAGCATAAAAATACGAAACTTTTTCTCCATTTAACCAACCTTGTATCTTTAACCGTTTCGAAAATCCCCATAGAATGCGTCGTAAAAGTGACCACCCTGTATATACAGGGTGTCCCAGATAAGGATGAACAGCATGGGGATCTCGGAAACGGTAATAGATACAAAATGGTTTAAATTGGGAAAAAGTTAGGCAATTTAAAGCAAATTAATAATCTGTTTTTATATCGACGAAATTCCGAATGGTTACGAAGATATCCGGAAAAAAACGAATTTGGCGGTTTTCGTTTTTTGCAAATAACTCTTATACGGTTATAGTTAGAGGAATAAAAGTTTTACATTATTAAAGCACTTTTTTGAGAACTGTTTAGCAGTGTTGCCAGTTTTCTTGTTACATCCTTACTTTCGGAGAAAAATGAGTAAACTTTTGATTTTCATATGGGCGTGATATCAATTGTTTATATTTTCAAAATCGTCATAAAATTCCCTTTTCAGCCATGCATTACATTTAATATTTTTCTCAGAAACTCTATGAGTTATAGCCATTAAAGCATTTTTTGATAAGTAGGCCATGATTTTGACTTATAGTAATGGTGCACATTAAATAAATGAATGCTGTGGAAACGTCAACATTTGATTCGATCCAAGTTTAGCCGCATTGTTGTTATTAAATACATAATTTGAAACAATTATTTTTTTAATTTTAGGGTGATACCAGTAATATATTTATACTTTTAAATAATGTTGACGTTTCCACAGCATTCATTTATTTAATGTGCACCATTACTATAAGTCAAAATCATGGCCTACTTATCAAAAAATGCTTTAATGGCTATAACTCATAGAGTTTCTGAGAAAAATATTAAATGTAATGCATGGCTGAAAAGGGAATTTTATGACGATTTTGAAAATATAAATAATTGATATCACGCCCATATGAAAATCAAAAGTTTACTCATTTTTCTCCGAAAGTAAGGATGTAACAAGAAAACTGGCAACACTGCTAAACAGTTCTCAAAAAAGTGCTTTAATAATGTAAAACTTTTATTCCTCTAACTATAACCGTATAAGAGTTATTTGCAAAAAACGAAAACCGCCAAATTCGTTTTTTTCCGGATATCTTCGTAACCATTCGGAATTTCGTCGATATAAAAACAGATTATTAATTTGCTTTAAATTGCCCAACTTTTTCCCAATTTAAACCATTTTGTATCTATTACCGTTTCCAAGATCCCCATGCTGTTCATCCTTATCTGGGACACCCTGTATATATAAATAATATACAGGGTTATTCACGTCATGTTACACAGAGTATTGCGGCTAAAGTATTTAATATTTCGAATTTTTCTTTTTTGCGATGTGTAGAACTCATATAGAGGTACATTCTAAAATTATTTTACTTTTATACAGGGGGTTGTAAATAAGTAAAAAATATCAAAGTTATGTTTTTTTAAATGGAACACTCAATATATTAGTACCGTTTTAGATTCCTTGAAAAAAATAAATGTAAGTTTGATTAAGGTTTACCTATCCTAAACCTTAAGGATTTTGAAATAATTGAGATTTTGTAAAAATGTAGTGCCAATTTAAAAACTTTGCTTTAAAGGAAGTTTAAATTGGAGTAAGCCGAAATTCACATTAAGCCTCAGACATGAAGCATATTTCATGCCATAGTCATGAAAATTTAGATATCTTATACAGTGTGTCCAAAAAATAAATTGAAAAATGTACTTACTTTGAAAGATATTAAGTTGCTTAATTTAAAGGGAACACCCTATATTTTATTACTCCAACTATCAGATTGAAATATTACCGATCGAAAACTATTATACTTTCCTATACCTAAATGTACAAGTTTTCCTTGAAAATTACGATTTTTAAAGAAAGTAGAAAATCCTATTACTTTTTGTATCAGTTGCCACGGTGACATCTAAAATGCCAATATAAAGAATCATATTTATGCATTCTTTTTTCCGATAATTCTTTATTTATGATATTTTCAATATTATTTGCGTAATAATATTGAAAATATCATAAATAAAGAATTATCGGAAAAAAGAATGCATAAATATGATTCTTTATATTGGCATTTTAGATGTACTTATTTACAACCCCCTGTATAAAAGTAAAATAATTTTAGAATGTATCTCTATATGAGTTCTACACATCGTAAAAAAGAAATATTCGAAATATTAAATACTTTAGCCGCAATATTTCGTGTAGCATGACGTGAATAACCCTGTATATAATATATATAAATTAATAATATATATAATTATTTGAAATAAATTTGTATCTCCGGAACTCACTACATTTTTTTTCATTAATAATCATTACTTGTCCTCAATTATAATTTCCCAGGTTTATGCGTATAAGTTAAGAATCACCCTGTATAAAAATTTCTCTTCAGTTCAAATTAAGCTCAAACACATGCTATTACGATAGTTAATTTCGATTTAGCCCGGAATCTTCACCGCCTTTTCCTTACACCTATCCGCTGCCTGCATTTGAATACAAAAGAATTTTTAATATTTTTTTGTAAAGTGAGTTTCGTAAAATTCTCTAGATGGACTACTTTCGCAAGAACTAGCGCTAACGACCAGTGATTATTCCTCCCAATTTCACGTACCAAGTATAACGACCTTCTTTAAACGTTCTATTTAGATGTTAAATCTCTTTCGAGATTGATGATTGATGTTCTTGATAAATGGATTCGGTCTACATATAGGTTTGACGTGTTATTTATTTTGTCTGTTTTTGGACTGAATATTCTAAGGCTTATTCTCGTAGAAGTCCGGAAAATCAACAGTGAAGGCGAATCTACATTGTAGCAATTTTTCAACCAGATAAAACCCAAAATTTAAGCGAATATTTCCCCACGTCAAAAAATCCATAAGAGAAATGCACTTATTGAAAATTTACATTGGAAATTTCACACTCGACTGATAATTCCGAAGCAATAATAGCTCTGCAGTCCGCTAAGCCCACACGAAACTGATAATTTTATTGTACAGAGATAATTAAACTGTAGATAACCTGCAGCCCCATTAAAGGTAACAGAAGTTATTTTGACATTTTGTGTTAATGCTTTGTCAGTGTCTTATCTAAAAATATTCTCTGTATTCTCTGTCTTGAATCATGGTGGAGTAATTATAAAAAATTCCCAGAAGAAATTAGCTCAGGGGCAGATTTTTGAGTCGAAGAAAGGTCTGGCGATTAATTGCCCCGCAGGGTTTAAACTTGTTCAATAAATGGTATTGGAAATGTGAGGGAGCTTAAAATTGCACTTAGTTATTGCTGAATTAAGATTCTCCCACAGTGAGCAGAGAAAATTAGTTCTGAGCAAAGGAACCTGCATAATTTCGCTATTCTCACTTTTCCGCATCAATTACCGATTCAACATTATTCTTTTTGGACTGGGGACCACTTAAAAACGCAGGCACGAGGCAAGTACCCGTAACATCGTCTTTATTTCCGCCCGTTGGTTCCATCGCTTTAATAAAATAAGAACTAACTCACCTGTTTATTGAGGAAGATCCTCCTACTTAAAAGTCTAAAAGAGGTATTTATTTTTGTGACCAAAGAAGCGCAACGTTATCGACGTTGCCAAATCGGCGAACAAGAGGAAGTCCTCTCGATGCCTTTAAACTAAAGCTATAAATATCAACAGATATTGCTCGATTGCCTGATTGATGAGTTTCATGGTAATTCTAGGGCCGCCGTAAAGTGAAGTTTTAATTAGTGCAAATTGATTAGGAGCGGGCCATTAATATGCGAAGAGAATCGATTTAATAGGTGTTGCTACGGCTTTGAAATTCTCGTGGATAATGCGGCAACGATGCACGTTTCTTTTGTTTCTTCCGTAGGCCACTTGAGCCATGTAGGTATCAAAGACAAAACCGTAAACAATACTAATTATATTGTTCGATTGTCGTGTTCAATGAGCGTGGTATACAGGAATATTCCCATTACGTATTGCCAACAACGGACGCATTCCTTCGGATGCAGTTTTGCATAATGATGCCGCTGCCAGATCGGATTTAATCAAGCACCCATAACGTTTATGATCAATTACGTAATAGTTGAATGTGTGTCTTGATTCCGTCGATTATGGCGCAGTATGATGTCCACGATCGAAGAATATGTTATTTGTGAGAATAATTCGCTATTTTCGGCAAAGAGCGAATGTTTCTGTTTTTTTACTGTTACCCATCGCCCTTCTCATGTTCTTCAGCATTTTTGAGCAAAAAAAGCTTTTCAACGTAACTGCAGCCACCTGTAATCTTGGTTTAAAAAAGTGAAATTGTGTTGTTCCTCAAAGGAAAGATGATATATATTTTTTTTTTTTTAGAAAAAAATTCTACTGAAAAACATCCATCAAGAACAGATTGTAGTTTATTTTACTTCAAGCAATTTGCGACGCATTTTTTAACGTGAAAATAATTGCAGACTTTCACCTTTTCCCGTGCATTTCAGCAATTTATAAATATTTCCTGAATCCTAAAATAGCAATAAATTCTACACAAAATTCTGGCCAACTTCCCCCATTCAACCGACTTTAATTTTTATATTTAAAACACGAAATTTGGTTTAGATTTACGCCTTACGACCCCATTACCACGTATTATAGCTAACTACAACCGCTATGGCTATGAGTGAGATGAGAGATGAAATGAAAATTGCCTTTTCAGGAAGAGTGCGGGAAAATGGATGTTTTCAGAAAGCTAAATCACAATCTTCACTTTATGTTCCCACTGATGGAATATCTATCGCAAGTGTCAATAACGTCAAATTCGATCCGCGGTAATCTATCGATTTGCAACGGTATCTTGACTAATTAAATTGCGACATATTATTATCAGGAAAAGCACATCAATTAGGAGTTGCTTTCACAAACTCATTATATTAGAGAGTTTTCGAAGCTCGCAGGAAGTTGCTCCGGTTAACGTTATTTGAAAACTTTGGCGTACTAAATGTGAGGTAACCTCTACCTAAAACGTAAGCTCTAGTATGTGTTCCTCCAAATGTATGTCAAATTTTGTCAGGCATACCTTTTATTTATTTTTAGGTTATTACAAGAGGGCCGCTTTTTATCCAGTAAAAATAGTTACTTTGCATTTAAAAAAATCATGAAAGAAATCGGTTTCCAGTAGAGGAATAGTCTGGTGTTTCTGCCGTTTTGTTAGTAGTACGTGATCAAGCTTACCTTTATCGTAATCGCAATCGTAACGAAACGTGACCGAAGAAAACCGTTTTCTGAGCTGTCAAATAACGGCTACGTTAACGCATGTAACGCATATAAAAACAAAATTGTAAGTTTTTGAAAACTCTTCATTAAGCCAAACGGAATTAGCGTTTCTGTTTTTGAGCTGAAATATATTCAAATAAATACAACTTTACCGGAGATGTTGGACTCATTATCACAACGTGAGCAGTTCGGAGGTACACCTGGAAACATAGGTTTGCCAGCACCATTGTAAGTGCATGGTCGCGGCTCCTAAAAAACGCTTTAAGTTGGAATTTTGACGGGAATGCTTTAACGTCTGTGGGTACGTGGGAACACAGCCATATTTTAAGCACCACGAAATGGTTTAAATAAATATAACTCCACAGAAGTTATGGGACATTATCACAACGTGAATAGCCCGAAGGCAAAATATGAGAACACAGGCTTGCTCATACGTGTGTTGTCCAGGTTTTTTCTCGAATTATTTACCACATTTATCTATTTCGTATAAATTAGAATTAATTTTTGTGGAATGTTCCGTAACCCTGGGCCGCGTCGGTCAGATTGTGTAGAAAATGGAAACTCGCCTATTGCCGCATTGGTCATAAATGTGTTTATTCAAATAATTTTACCATATGCCCCCAATTAACCGACGAAATTCCGGTTTGAAAGACCATTACAATTACGAGGCAACATTTTTTGTATAAATTAATTTAATTATTCCCGCGACAATAAAACGGTCCGGCCCCATCTAGATTCTAATATCGTTACAATGATCTAGGAAGATGAAAAAACAAGTTATAAACGAGTAAGACATAAATAGTTAATATCATTAATTCACTAGGATATTATCTGCCGGCGAGGATAAGCCCGAAATAATTTCGAGTCTACGGGGGGCTCAGGCAACAGACATGAAAAATTGATTTTAATTTCTACCGATGTAACGAACAGTTGATGTATTTATTGTTCGGTACGATTCTAATGGCTCGTTCATGCCGCAGAAAAAAAAACAATTTTATTTAAGTGTTGAATTTTTTCAGACGGAGTTGCCCCATCCGTCTCCTCGTAAACATCTCACGTATCTCGTACTTCATCATCGTAAATACGAGAGAAACTCGGCCGTATATTGTGTTACGTAAGGACCTTATGGCACTTAATGGCAAAATAACTAAAGTTTATGCGTGTTTCTGTCAAAATACGAAAGCTAACACTGTTCTAAGTCAGTTTGCGGGCCGGCGTTCTTGTCTTAATAAATTGTTCCCCGTTTTCCGCCCAGACCTTGTGCTCTTTACCTTTTCTTTATTATAATGGGTTTTTGAAAGCAGCGCCTAATTGCTTTCCTGGATAATATGCCGCGATTAAATTAGTCAGGATACCGCTGCAAATCGACTTCTTATCGAGTTTATGGGTGAAGGGTTTATCTCCGAATCAACACTGATCAGTGATTAGTAGCTGGATGGGCTTTAAGTGCCATTTTTAACTCGAAACCGGTTCTCTTGAAAACTGAAGGAGCGATTTTCGGCGGCTCAACACGTCCAATGATGAATGAAGTCATAAAGCGATTGATGCTTCGGATTTCGGCAATGCCAAACCCATGATCAAGTGCGAAACAATGCAAAAATATTGGGAAAATTCAAGATTTCCATGGCGATAGATGCTGTGTAACTTTTGAGAGAAAAAGAGAATCTGCTTATAGAAGAGCGGAATGAACGTTATGGTGAGCAGGAAAGAGAAGAACATTCGAGATCATCTTGAGCAGGAACAGGACCAGAATAGAGAACTTTAAAGATTAATGGACAGTCAGCGATAGTAAGAAAGTGGTGGCCACAGAAAGCGGGAATGAATTTTTTAAACAATAACTTGTTGAGATTTGTTAAGAAGAGGTACGTAAATTTGATTTCTGAAATGATTGAATGATGAAAAATGAAAAAAAGTGAATGGAAGTTGGTTCGGTGCGCATTGACTTACAAAAATCGCAGTGTTCACAAACACGAGTAATCCTAACAGTTCTCGGCAAGAGGAGCTTTTTAAAGTAAAAATGTCTTTAACTGATTATTCTTTTTTTGTTAAATTATTTTTACCTCTTAAAACCAACAAAAATTGTCCACTTCTCACCAAAAATTTATCAGGAAAATCTCCTGGAAAGTAACCAATTTCTTATTGGCATGCGGTAAACCTATTTTTCCGCACTCATTCAGAATTAAAATAAAATGCTCGTTTTTGCTCAAAAATGACAACTCAATACATCATTCAGCAAAATAAATCTTTGTTCCATTTTCTAAGTTTTTCGTTTAATTCAGTAACTAAACTGATGCTGTGACACGGAAGGAAAACGTTAGAGAGAGTTACATACGGAAAGTTCCTTTCTCGCCCTCAATTGCTTTTCCCAACGGTACCACTTTCCTCATTTTTTAGGTAAATTGTAGTTTCCTTGATTTACACCATTTTTAAAACTTTTTGAATTAGCTTCATAACAGCTTGATTCCGTTTTTATTTTAAATTGGTCGAAAGTCAATTCCTTGGCCAATATACACTTTCTTTCTCGACATTTAATACCACGCCACTGTACCGATTCAGAAGCACCAAAATTTTTTTTATTCAATAATTTACAATCCCATTTGTTCACACATTTGCAGTGCGTATTACCACGATATGTCGTCCGTAAAAATAACTTTTAAATCGTAAATAAGGGCCTTAACGTTAGGCTAGATTAACACCTTGTTGCTTTGTGTGTTCGGAATTGGTACGACCCACTCCCATCGAAATAAAATGCTTTGAATATAGCTTGTAACGCCACGTCTAGTCTTTAACGGATTAACTTCACTTAGGCGTATCGTTTTTAAAGTCTTTATGATGCAGTCCTAACAGTATATTAAGATACAAATTTTATCAGACAGCATGTGGATGCACAAGTTAGTTATATTTTAAATTGTCCAAAGTTAGATGGCAGCACCGCAGACAAATAGCTGACGTTTCTGCGCGCCATTGCCTTAAGTTTCCCATTTATACATGTTTTACACCCTAATCGTCCCGGATACGACGGAGTAAGAATAACCATAGCAGTGCGATAAAGTAGTCATAACCTTTCCGAATTGGAAAAGGCACATTCTATATGAAGTGAATAAATAATAGAAAAGTTGTGTTGCCTTACAAAATGGTACCGTTCATTTTCTCACGAGTTCAAATCAAAAACGCATCACGCAAACCCCCGGTTGATACTTGACACCTGTCAAGAGTATCGGTTAGTTCCCAGTTGGCCTTATCTATAGAACGGGTCTAAAGGTGTGTATCCGTATTACGGAAGAGCGCAGATTAAGACGATCTTGATCTATTATTTATTTATGAACAAGAGACTTGGAAGCACGCGATGCTTGCGTTTGTATGCTTTAAAAGCGGACGTTCTCCATGTGGAATTTAGATTTAGTGGAAATTAACCGTGATGTTGGTTAAGTGTAGGCTATCTGAAATATAATTGGCTGTTTACCTTCATCTTGATACTTTTAATTTCATATGATATGGCCTTGAACTAGCTTACTGATTATTATCATCTTTATAATTAGATTGCTCAGTCCATCAGGTGACTCCACTCATAAAAAAATGTTGAAAATTGGAGTGCCTTTAGAAGTGCCTCTAAAACAAAGGTGAATTTCCACGTGGAGTTGAGCGAAAGAATGAATCGGAGGTAGGTGGGGGTGGTAACTATAACACTCTATTATTTATCAAGGGACGTAATCCTTTAAATAGGACTTCAACTACACTGCACTGACTTGAATGGTTCAGTTATAGGTTATTTTTATTATTTCCAACTTTAAATAAGCCAAACGGTGATGAGAATCTACAGGCTGATTTTTTTTCTGGGATCACTATCCAAGAGTTTTTCGCCAAAAACTTTTACATTCCGGACTCCGGGCAGAAAAGTAAAAAATATGAGATAATACTACAAACGAAGTCATTTATTTTTTTGCTTTTTTTAATGTTCACTTTGATATCCTGTATTTTGGAAACCGTCCACTTTTGCACTACGATAAATTGAGTTAAATAGTCCTGTTTCCGCCTCAGAAATCCGTGATAGAATTTTGTACAAACCTTTTAGAGACACCCTATTTACATTCAATTTAGTAAAATAAATTTACTAAATATCTCAGTCCAGAAATTTATTTAAAAAAATAACTGCTTCTTCTAACATATGGTTGTTAGGGCTTGTAGCACACCGCAGATAAATTTTATTTAAAAATGGTTCTAACGCCGGAAAAAAAGTGTTTTTGGTGGAAAATTAGTTCGGGTCATAGGGAAATGACCGCAATAACGGTCCAAATTTGCAATAAAATATCGACAAAAGTTTAATAAAGTATCCCCAGTCAAAGTGTGATATTAGCTATAGGAGAATTTTCGTCGCATTTATAGTGTATTGTGTCAACATAAAGGTTCTTCAGGTTGTCGAAAAACAGGGTGTACAAACGAAAAAGAAAAATGTGCATTTGACCAAATTCTGCAATCACCTCAAAGAAGCCTTATGAAAATTGCATGCAAACTCAACATCAGCAAAACGTCTACACGTCGAATATTCAAATCAATTGGAAGTTAGCCATACCGTATTCAAGTTGGACTATGACTAAACGCTGCGGACAAACGTGCAAGAAAAATTTACTGCGGCCGCGTGTTGAGCTTAATTTACGAAGATTCGGAATTCTTGAAAAACATATGGTTTTCAGACGAGAGTCACGTTCACCTTAGCAGTTATATTAATCTACAAACAATCAGAGTCTTTTGATTTCAATGTCCTGATGTTATTGTAGAGAAACCACTCCATCATCTTCGAGTTACCGTTTGGTGCGCGATATCTGGTCATGGAATGATTGGTCCTTATTTCCTTGAAGACGATAATCAAAATCCACTTACTGTCAACCAAGAGCGTTACAGAGAGAAAATTATTATACCTTTTATGAGAGATATAAAGAACTTTTGCCGTGCACGAAATCTACAGGTGCGCATACAATGATTTCAATAAGATGATGCAACGAGTCATACATCTGCGCGCACCCTAGACTTACTCCGTCAGCATTTTGATAATAAAATAATTTTTAGAGAAATAGACTGCGAGTATCCTTCCCATTCATCTGATTTGACACCATTTGATACGTACATTTGGGGCCTATTGAAAGACAAAACATTTCACTCATCAAAATCCGCCTGTTTAGTGACTTAAAAAATTGATATGAAGCTTGTTTGCGTCGAAGTGGTGAACATTTTGAATATTTAAATTACAGAGATTAAAAAATAAATCTAATTTTTATTTTCGATACTATTTATTTTGGCGGATGTTGCATTTCAAGATTCCGGATGGAAATTCAACTTCTGAAGGTTCAATTGGAGGTACAGGGTGTTCCAAATAGGGCAAAACACCTTAATTTCAGTAGGTAATTCGTGTGAAATTAAGGTGGCAATTCTGGGATCTGAGTTCAGGTTGCAAAATTCAAAACTTCCCCACACGAGGAAGCAAATGAAACAATGGGGACATCAAAGCAACTTTTATGCCATGCACGTTTTCGATAATCGACACAAAAGGTGAATGAAATTAAAATTTTACAAAAAAAGCTGTTTATTAAAACATTAAAATTCAAAGTATTAATTATTTTAACCCTTAACACGAATCCTTGTGAATTGATCACTTTCATTATCAATGCTTGATGTGCTAACGTGCACACGATACAATGATTGTCACTCGTAATTTCCCTTTTTAAATTCTCTTGTAGTTCTTGCAGCTTATTCTTGACTGCGTGTCGTCTTCTTGCGTGTTTGCCATCAATTTAATGAAACATTTTTATAATTTAATTATTATTTGTTATTACGGACCGGCAAAATGGTTTCTCTGACGAAGGAAAGTCAGTAATTTCACTTAGTTGTTGGTAAATTGTGCCGAGTGAAGAAGTGTCGGAGAAGCGATACTAACAGGAGGATGAAAATTGACAGTTTGAGCGGGGAGGGGTCGATTTGTAAGTATTAGCGGAATACGTTATTTCTGCTTTTCAAAACCGTTCCTTTTCCTTTTTCCAGTACAATCTTAATAATGAATCATTATTGGGTGCGTTGAATGACTGTAAAGTGAGGCTTTTCGTTTTTTGTTTTTTTTTTTGAAAACAGACGGATAACAGGTTAATATAACACGCATATGGCTCATTATTTACCTAGCCATGTAATAATCTATAATGTCATCATCACTTCATTGCTGTTTCTTTACGGTTGTCATGGAAATGAATGTCAATGGAAACGTCATCGTTAAAGTTATGATTTAAGATGTGTTGTATTTTTTTGTTATTTTGCATATTTTGTTTGCATGTTTTAGGTAAGTTTAATGTAATTTGATATTTTAAATACTCATGAACCTCACATTTTAGGGCTCCCTGCGCTGTGCGTTTTGGAATTTAAATTAGGCGCCCGGGTCATAATAATGTCCTTCCTGATCTTGGTGTATAATATGTGACTTCTAATTTTGACAAAAGGTAGTTCAGGTTACTCAGTTAATAAATGAAACCAGTAACATGGGTGTCTCCACTTTAATCGATTCATGGCGCGTAATTTCGTCACCTGTGCAACAAAATTACATAAATCACTAATGAAACTCACTAGGAAATGTATGATTTCTACTCTCTGATCCCTACTTACTTGATATTTAAAAAACGTATGTGTTCAATAATGACAATGGTGTTGCCAGAATTTAGAAGAAGCGTAAACTGCTGTCTCTTCTGGACAATCTGAAGTTTTTAATGTGAAATGAAATGCGCGGGATGTTATTTCTTTTTTATGTTTTAACTATATGATGCACGTCCTATACCCATCTCCCAAGGTTTTTGAGATAATGATGCATAAGATTTTGAGTTTTTCGCTGTTAAGTGGCCGCTGGCTCCATAACGGTTTGAGATCAAGCAAATTGCGCTTCCCAATGTATCAGCTCTTCCAAAGCTATAACCTGACCGTGAAATCCTGTTTCTATCTTAAACTGTTATAGAGTTATATACAGGGTTATTCACCCAACCCGTTCATTAGAAGTTTACTAGGATCTAAAAGTGATACGAATTTAAAAATTTGGAGTTATGTTAAGATCGACATATACTATTTTTTTTAAATAGTTTCAACTTGCTGTCACTTCCGGTTTAACCGGAAATAGCTGTAACTTGCTTATTTCAAATGGAACCCCCAGTATATTATTTTATTTTTAGATTTTTCATAATATTTTAAGTACATTTTCTGTATAATGTCCTATACTTAGTTCTTACCGTTTTTGAGATATTTTACCTTGAATTAAAAATGTGCCTCTGTAATGGCCAATTTTAAAATTGCATATCTCCGCAGTTATTATAGACATAATCTCTATATTTTGCAGAATGTCAATACATAGTCTTAGGTTCACACTTTCACTATTTATATGGCTTAGTATTATATAGGGTGTCCAAAATTCAGCTCCTAACATTTGCATTTTTGAAGTTGCAAAAGTCGTTTTTTTTTTAAATGGGACACCCTATAACTTTAAGCAGTATCAAGTAGAAAATGTAATTCTCTATCGAACTGTATTAGGGCTACCTATACCTATTCCAAACCATTTTCGAGATAATTAAGTTTATGTGAAACTAATAGTAGATATTCATTCTGGTAAGTTTTTATTATTCGCGTAGTTGGCCGTGGAAAAGAAATAATGACAGTTGTTTGTTAATAATGACAGTTATTGTATGTTTTTGTTTTGCGGTGGCTGTTAGTAGCAAAATTAGAGTGAAACTTTGAATCAAAATTGAGAATATCAGCTTTTGTGTATTCTTCCATTTTGATTCAAAATTTCACTTTAATTTTGCTAACAGCCACCGAAAAACAAAAACGTACAATAACTGTCATTATTAACAAATAACTGTCATTATTTCTTTTCCACTGCCAACTACGCGAATAATAAAAACTTACCAGAATGAATATCTACTATTAGTTTCACATAAACTTAATTATCTCGAAAATGGTTTGGAATAGGTATAGGTAGCCCTAATACAGTTCGATAGAGAATTACATTTTCTACTTGATACTGCTTAAAGTTATAGGGTGTCCCATTTAAAAAATCGACTTTTGCAACTTCAAAAATACAAATGTTAGGAGCTGAATTTTGGACACCCTGTATAATACTAAGCCATATAAATAGTGAAAATGTGAACCTAAGACTATGTATTGACATTCTGCAAAATATAGAGATTATGTCTATAATAACTGCGGAGATATGCAATTTTAAAATTGGCCATTACAGAGGCACATTTTTAATTCAAGGTAAAATATCTCAAAAACGGTAAGAACTAAATATAGGACATTATACAGAAAATGTACTTAAAATATTATGAAGAATCTAAAAATAAAATAATATACTGGGGGTTCCATTTGAAAAAAGCAAGTTACAGCTATTTCCGGTTAAACCGGAAGTGACAGCAAGTTGAAACTATTTAAAAAAAATAATATATGTCGAACTTAACATAACTCCAAATTTTCAAATTCGTATCACTTTTAGATCCTAGTAAATTTCTAATGAACGGGTTGGGTGAATAACCCTGTATAGATAACAGATTTATCACTTAATTCTTTATTATCTCAAAAACTATTGGAGAGAGGTATAGCTTCATCAATAGATTCACCGACAAAACCCAAAAATATCTTATATTGAAATAAGAAAATTCTGGTATCTGTTAGAGGAAGCATGACGTAGAAATTTTGATATTTCCTTAAGCGATTTCTCGAACATTTAGGAGACATTCCATGTTTGGCTCCATGGCCATGGCCATATCCATAGAGCGCATTTCTCAACAACAAAAAAACTGTCTCAAATCACAAATAATTACTTCCTTCTGATAAATGAATTAAAGATTTCGTATCGATATAGAATAGAGACAGACAATCGCAATTTAACACTGATTCTGATTACATTGTGTAGAACAGGGAAAAGCATCTCGAAAATAGAAAAGAGAACGACTGCAATCTAATTAATAGATCGAGATTTATCTGATTCCTGTTGATTAGCCGTAAAGTTCATTAGGAAGTGAATGTGGAATTTCGCAATTGATTGTTCAAATCTAACGTTTTTGCAATCGCTTCTCAACTCACATCACACGAAATTCAAATTCATGGGCAATTCATTAGAAAATAGTCGTAAATTGCCGCTCAGTTTTGCCAAACAATGCTGCCTTTATTGAGTATTCAAGAAACGTAGATTTTTGTATGCATCCCATTGCTACTTTACTACTTCAATCCATTATCTTATTTTTGCCGTTTATTTTCCAAGAGTTATACAGGAATCTTGGGTAACGTTGACTTAGTAAAAATCGAGTAAAATTGAGTTTTTTGCGGTTTTTTTTTTCATCGCAATTTTCCAGTTTATGTCGTAACTGAAATCATGGTTTGCGTCAGCGAAGCGAAACTAATACCAAACTATTATTGTACCTAAATATCATATTTACAATATAAAGTTACATTTTCAAGTACGGACAATAGCTTTTTGTGATTGGTTAACGCAAATTTGCATGTTTTGCTACGTGACCGTGATATTCGTTTAAACGAAAATAGATTTTCGGAATAGACAACCACAAAACTTGGTTATCTTACTTGTAGTTCTGCAATATGTGTCCGGATGGGGTTGCCAAGAGGAAAAAGTTTTCGCTTATTTCAAAACAGTTGAATTTTTATTACATAGAAATATCGAAAAATAGGTTCATTTAGTTGAAAATTTTACCAAGTCTCAAAAATTAATTTTCGTATTTATGGCAACCATAATCAAGACTTTTGCTTAAGTTTTTATCACAATAATTCATCGCAAAAAGGAAACTACAAATAAAAAATTCGCTCGATCCATTCATCACCTTTTTGAACGCACAAGTCTTCAATGCAGTTCACTCTAACTTCTTCGAGCGGTAAAGGCGCCACAGCATCTATAATCTTCTCCTTCAAATCTTCTGCATTCGGAGAAAGATCACTTGCATAAACTATTTGTTTTAAACAGGCCCAAATGTAAAAATCTAACATGGCCAAATCGGGACTTCTCGATGGCCTATCGTCGACTGACTATTTTTATTGCACTAAAAAACGAATTTACAATGATCAGATTTGCAGCCTAACTGTTCACTGAAAATTACGAGGAAGAATGATAGTTTCAATGGTTGAGAGCAGTTTTATATGATGATCCTTTCACTCTGGGTTTTAATGGGCTCCATTTGTCTGTGGCGCCAGGCATCCTTACCCGTGGTAATATACATGTGTGCCTGTATGTGATGAGATAAAAGATGGGATAAAAAGCAGATGATCATAGGATAACACCCTAGGATGAAACACATGGTTACGCGACTCAGGAAAACGAAAATTCATTTTTGGTATTTGCAAAATTTTCAACGATAGTTCATTTAAATATTGCAGAAATTACTTATTACTGCAAGTCACATAAAAATTGGGTCAGAAATATACCTACGTTGCGATTATAGTGGTTCAAAATTTTGCTAAATGGTCAAAATCAAAACCACATTAATTATATATGTATATGTTTAATTTGACCAGAATCAGTGGTGTCAAATCCAGAAATATTATCGCTGCTACTATTATTGCTGGCTTGGATAATGAGGGGCTCTTTTCAGTCAATAAAATCAACTATGTTCCACATTCGTTCTTCTCCTTTTGGCACATGCTTTATTACATTTTGGCATGAAAAAGGCGCAACTTCCTTTAAAGCACAGTGAAATTTACGATTTATAAGATATTTTAACATTTTCAATATGTTGGACGGACAATTGGACATTTTATCAGGCATCTACACATTTTGTGCTGCTTTCTTGTGTGGCTATGGCCTTTTATGTGTGGCGATGACTAATTTCCTATAAATGGACCTATTTTTTCATATTTCTCACTAATGAAAAGGAAAATTCAAACCGTTTGAAGTGGTTCAGCTGTCTTGGAGCAAGCAAAAAGTTTCATGAAGAATACATTTTTCTGGTAGAATGAAAAATAAAAAAGTTTCTCTTGTTGAGAACCTCATCCGGGGACATGCTGTACATTAAGAAAAATCTGAATTTTATACATTTACAGCGAAAGGAAGCCAGTCAGAAGAAGCTGCTTCTGACTGTGCATGAAAATTGGCTTGTAAAAGTTTGGTGACCCCCCAATCTGGTAGAAAATCATTCTGCAAATGGCGGCTATAAAACAAATCGTATACAAACAGCATTCCGGACAGAACGGTTAAATAACAACCAGTCATTATCTTAGCAATAAAGTTGTTACATTTGCCGACGACCCGCAAAACAATCAGAGCAATTTTGCCTTGAGAGTGTACTCTTTATCTCCGAGCCAAATCAGATAATTGAAATTTTCAACCATACGAATATACAAATCGATTGTCTATTATTGGCCTAATTGCTCCACAGTAATGGTAATGGAAAATTGAGAAAGGAAAATTGGATGAGTTATAGAAAAGAATTTTTTCGCACAGTGCTGTAACTATTCAGATCGATGGAAGCTTGGAGCAGTAAATCGATGCAAATTTACCATTTATCTGTGATATTATTGCTTTCATTTTCTCTTCTTAGTTCCTTCATACAACAAACAATATTTATTTATACCATACACCATTAGGCCTTCCATGTCTGTTTTTTTTTTAATATTGAAAGGGGCCGATCGAATGCAGCAATAAACACGGGCATTCGACATTCGAGGCAACAATAGAAGCTAAACGGCTCTCCCATGAAGTCGGTTCCATCGCACCCACGCAGGTGCTTATTAGAGGATACCAGAGCTTAAAATTATGGTTTCGATTTCCTGTAGGCTACGCAGGACCGATCACGTGTCTTCGTAGCTTCGGGGTGTGGAGAAAGTCACTTCTGAGGCATTTTATGAAAGTGAAAAAAGATACATGAAACCGTCTGTGATGTGCAGTCGTATGCCCATCTTGAGTGAACAATATCCGCGAACGGCAATGCTGATTCAAATATGAAAAATATGAATTTTTAACTAATCCTGACTCACCTGAGGCAAGCGTCAGGAAATTTTTGATTTATGGACGAACCCGAATAAGGGTTATTTTGTAGAGAGAATGTAGCTTTTAAATCGATTCTGAGGTCCGATTCTGTATTCTGGGGAGTAGAACGTTTCCCAGGGAATCGCATTAAACTTGTATATGGCGACGCTGTAGTGATGGGATATTTTTACGTTGATCTCCAGGAAATGTTTTGCTCCCCTGAGTGCAAAGTCGGGCCCCTGGCCTGACAGCGGCTTTAGAAAAACATTATCGGCAGTTTGCATGGACCACCACAGACCGAACCCGGAATGTGCCTTTGAGATCTTGTCTGGATTAACATTGAATACATTTATCGGAATTTATGACAAAACGAGCTGAGGCCGTAAATTTGCCCTTTCGCCAAGTAAAACACATCACTTACCTCCGATTAATACCGCTTAAAATCTTTTCCATTTTATTTTTGTGCGTTTCTTATATTTGAGATTTTCTGCTTCTACTGCCGCGTCTCCGTCAAATTTGCAGTGATTGGAAAGCTTTTCAGCGGCTAGGCCGTAAAAACGCCACTTTACAGCCTAGACGTTAAAAGTGACACTTTACAACCTGTTGTGTGTCATTAAAAAGTCACGTGTCCTGTCAATTGGGGGAAAAAAGTTAAAGTTATTCGTAAATGTAAATAAAACGGTGGTATCAAGTAAGCGTTTGATGACATCTTGCATGTGCACCTTAAGCGGCAATTTATTGGGTTTGTTCCACATGCAAATAAGTTGCGGGTACTGGCCGTGTGGTCTTAGGTTATTTATTACCTTAGGCGCTAGACAAGCGTCATTTTTCCCTATAGTGAGAAAAAGTCTCTATACTAAATTATACTGACAGGGAAGCCATTTTTCACGTCTAACCATTAGATTGCGTCGCGGCTCCAATCAAACCTATGGATGATGTATGGTGTGTTTATCGGAATTTTCGCGTATGTGTCAATAGGTTCTAACATTTAAATCATTTCTCAATTTCTTAATAAGGAATTCCAACGGCTTGGCACAACAATAATCCTTATTTGCAAAAACGGCTTTGCATGTCGTTCGAATTGGGACATCGGTTCTCCAAAAGGCATATAATAACTCCTCGATGTTGACATAGACTTTCGCTTGTTCAACTAAGTGTTTGCAAATACTGGACATGATTTGTTTTATCTTTTACACACACCGATTTCAGGTTAAGTATTTGAGCATTTCTATACGTAAATATGCTCACTTACTCTTTGTTCAGCGATGGGAACTTGCACGTGATCTCGATCTATCGCTCTCAATAATTTATTAATAAGCCGCCATCTGCTCGCATCCTCCATAGACGGACGGACATGGTGTCATATTTTTTGCCCGAGACGTGGAAAGCGTCTGCATTTCCTAGATTTCGCGTCCGTCATCGTAAATCTATCTATCAGGGACATGTCAAACAGAATCGCGTCCAACAAATGTCCATAAAGCGCTCTTTGTATGGAGAAACGTTGCATTTGTAAAATGTGAATAAAGTCCGTTTCGAATAAGCGAACGAAAATATGACAATATCGTTCAGAGATCTGCTGGTTCTTAATGGGAACGAAAGTCGAAGAGTTTGTTCCCACAAGAATTAAGATTGCTAATTGCAGTCTGTGCAATGCGTGCTAAAAAGATAAATTTTCGAGGTGGACAATTTTGACAGAGGATTCAGGTAATGACGGATACAAGACGGATAGTGTCAAACTGCGCTGCCCTGTCAAACGAGGGAAGATTCGCTCTGAGCAGGCACATGGTACTTAAATTTGATTAATAGTTGTGCGAAAGTGACGATGACAGCAACTACAAATAAGATAAAACAAAAAAATGCCGATTGTTGCATAACAGTGTTCGATACCACATTTGTTTTACAACATCGTAATAAAACTTAATTTGTTATGTGCGCCACTGACCTCGATTCGAGCCACTGTACTTTTTAGAGACAATACAACAAACTGCATTTATTAGTGAAATGTGACGGTTTATGCGTGGGAACATGACACATACAGGGTGTTCTAATTAAGAAAATCGCACTTTAGGTCGGTTTAGAATGTAAGCGCAAAACCATTGATATTGAACTACCTGGTACAAGGCAGACTCACCTGTACATTGGCGCATGCTGATTATCCACTAAATAACTAAGAAATAAAAATTCTTCTTTTCGCAATGATTTTCTATCTAAGAGACAACAATTGAATGGTGGAAATGCTAGAGAGCCTAAGTGCCATAATGAAAATTTCATGGAAATCTATATTAAAGAATTTGGCACATAGGCTCCCTAGCATTTCTACCATTTAATTCATTAATTCCTTTTTTTTTAATACAGGGTTTCTTAATACCGGAAATAACGTTGAAATATTTTGGGAGGTGATTCTAGTGATTGAAATAATAAAAAAGTTCTTATAGACATATCCCAAAAATTGCTTCTTAAAGGGGGGATAAAATTCCTTAAAGGGGGAATTCTGAAGATGGTTTTTTCGCCATATTTTTTAATCGGATTGTGTTAAAATTATGAAATTCGGTATTCTGTAATAAGTAGGAATAGAAAAAAGTGTTTTTACGTTAATAATTACAAATTTTAGTCAGGGATATCACATACAAGGGATCTCCGATGTAAATGTTGCCTTAACTTTTTTGTTTGTGACAATTTTTAATTTTTGAAATCAAATTACTAAAACGCCAATATTTTTAAGTAAAAAAGATCCTCTTATTTTATCTCGTTAGGATAGATCGTCTTCCAGAAAAATGGGTTTTTATGAACTGATGCACAATTACATAGATATCGAAATGCATCTTAATAACATAGCAGGCATCCTTGAAATAGAAATATTTTTTTATTAGCCAGCAATAACAAGACTAATGTTATTAAGGATTTATCACTTATTTAAATTAAATGTTGGAAATGGTCTCCGTTTATCTTAATGGATCCTGTACTTCTTTTCTACATAGATTTCAATATCCATGTATTATAATTGAGCATCGATTTATAAAGACTCACATTTCCGGAAAAAGGTCTATTCTAACGAGATGAAATAACAGAGCTTTTTTTACTTAAAAATATTTGCGTTCTTTACGTTTTTATTTACGTTATATTATTGCGTTATTGAAAAATTAAGAAATGTTACAAACAAAAAAGTTAAAGCAGCATTTACGTAGGAGACTCCCTGTATGTGACGTCCCTGTCTAAACTCTGCAATTATTAACACAAAAAAAGTGTTTCCATTTCAATTTATTATAATATACTGAATTTCATAATTTAAGTGCAAACTATTTCGAAAAAATTGCGAAGAAACCATCTTTAGGGTTCCTCCTCTAAGCGGTTTTAGTCCGCTTTAAGAAGCGACTTTTGGGCTATGCTTATAAGAATTTTTTTCATTATTTTAATCTCTAGAATCACTTCCCAAAATATTTCAACGGTATTTCCAGATACCTTGTATAATTAAAATTGTATAACATTCGCGACTTAAACCTGTTCACCCATTCGAAAGAGTTAGGCCACTGACTGCAGCAATTGACTTATTGTATTTAAACTAGTTAAATGATTAAGATCCTTCTTAATTACCCACCTAATTGCCAACTGAAATCAAGTATATGCTAGATTCCGCATTATACTAATTAAAGAAAACTGAACTTCACTAGGTATCCAAACAAATTCTTTCTTTGATGTTGAGGTCTGCACGAGGACGCACCAAGGAGCAATTGCGCCTTATGTAAAAATTCGCTTATGTATTATGCAAAAAAGTTTGGCGTCTTGAATTTAATTCTAAATGTGGACGGGACAGCTTGAGCCTAAACGCATACAAATCTAAAACGATGTTTTATTAAACTATCACTTAATTCAGTTACAGGTAGCGTTATCCATAATGGTTTGTCCGACGTATTTATTACATTATAAGAAATAAGAAGTACATAATAAGGACGTGGCTACCGTGACATTTGCAGCACCGTAAAGCTTACGGAATTCATATTATTTCCCAATGAAAGATTTATTTCTGCACGCGATCCGATCGCATCACGTGATAGAATGTTCCTTCTAAAAATGGCCAACGGTATTCTGATGATGTTATAATTTGTGTCTCATGCGTCTGAATAACTACGTCCGGAGGTTTTAGTATGAATCGAACTAAATGGTTTTTCATATACATTTTTGCCCCTCCGCATCCTGCATTATTGCAGAGCGGAATTGCGCGCTTTTGGAAATTATAAAAGGGCAGCGTTGGAAAAAGTCGAAAGACTGAGAAAAATTGAAGGTGGCTTTGACGCTTACACAGGGTGATTCCAAAGTTGTGGAAATTTTTCAAAAAACTGGCGTTTTTTTCATTCGGCACTTTTCCGAAATATCAATAGTATACGGAGGAGTATACAGGGTGATTCACGTAACGGTTTCATTAGAAACTTTTGTACTTGTAACAAATCTAAATTTTTCATATTTGGGGGTTAAACTAATATAGATACCCTCCACGTTTTTAAAATATTTTGAAGGTCATATCACTTCCGGTTATACCGGAAGTTGAGGTCAACTTCCTTATTTCAAATGGAACACCCAGTATATTTTTGCATTTTTGGAATCTAGTGATTAAGCTGATTAAATTCTTATTAGATACTCCTATACCTAAACCTAACCGTTTTAAAGATATTTTGGTTTAAAAGAAAAATCTTTTCAAAACACCATTTCTATAAAATTTTAAATTCTCAGCTATTATTGAAGCTGGCTTTACGAAAATTTGCTGACATGTTAACTAGGTATGGTAGATTAGGTTAATGTGAAAAGTTTTTATAAATATCATACAGGGTATCCAAAAAAACACGTCATATTTAAAGAACTTTGGTGGCAAAAAAGTCGCTTATTTCAAATGAAACACCCCATATATTTTTATATCTCTAGAATCTAAATTAAATTCTGAATCGATTACTATTAGGCGTCCCTATACTTAAAATGAACGCTTTTGCTCTAATTTGCGATTTTTTAATATTGTACAATAATAATTGTAAGTATCTTAGTTGGCTTTGAAAAGAACATGGCTGCTTCCTGTAAAATGCGTTAATATAATTATCAATTTAATAAGTTCGCTCAGCAGTTTAACGCATGTTACAGGAAACAGCCCTGTATGTACAATTAATATTGTACAATTATTATCGTACAATGTTAAAAAATCGCAAATTAGAGCAAAAGCGTTAATTTTAGGTATAGGGATGCTTAATAGTAATCAATTCAGAATTAAATTTAGATTCTAGACATATAAAAATATATGGGGTGTTCCATTTAAAATAAACGACTTTTTTGCCATCAAAGTTCTTTAAATATGACGTGTTTTTTGGATACCCTGTATGATATTTATAAAAACTTTTCACATTAACCTAATCTACCATATCTAGTTAACATGTCAGCAAATTTTCATAAAGCCAACTTCAATAATAGCTGAGAATTTTAAATTTTATAGAAATGGTGTTTTAAAAAGATTATTTTTTTAAACCAAAATATATTTAAAACGGTTAGGTTTAGGTATAGGAATATCTAATAAGAATTTAATCAGCTTAATCACTAGATTCCAAAAATGCAAAAATATACTGGGTGTTCTATTTGAAATAAGGAAGTTGACCTCAACTTCCGGTATAACCGGAAGTGATATGACCTTCAAAATATTTTAAAAAAGTAGAGTGTATCTATATTAGTTTAACTCCCAAATATGAAAAATTTAGATTTGTTACAAGTACCAAAGTTTCTAATGAAACAGTTACGTGAATCACCCTGTATAGAGGAAGTACGGGGTGATAATGTTTTCTTTAAAAAACAAAAATGTGCGAATTTCTGAGCAGTTGCCTAAAATATTTGCTCAAAATTTTCTAGATGTTGATAGATGTAGGGCATACAAATTTTTTAATAGAAAAAAAAGAAAATTCAGATGCAGCAAGTGGACGCGTATCAGAAGGTCATTCAATGTTCTTGAGGAAAAAATGGTACCCTACTGCTTTTTAGAAAAAATGTTTCGAATTCTAAGTTAAAATGGAAAGAATGAAGCTCCTTCAGTTTTATATCGCGCGACGCGCTCTTTTTCCATTTTAAACCGTTTTGATACAAGCCACTAAACTCATCTAAATAAACTCCTATTTACACTTAAAATTTGAAATTTATGATTTTAACGAGAGAAGAGTTAATGAGTCAGATTACATTGGAATTTTCGCTACGTGTATTGACATTTTAGAAAAGTACCGCTGGAAAAAATGCTTATTTTCTGATGTCTCAATTGCAAGTAGAACGGGTCCCCCAAAGGAATCAGTCTTCGTCAGGAAGACTATCGATTTAGTTTAGTCTTTATGGAAATTCCCGAGATTTCGATCCTTTTGTAGATTTTCACGCATTACAACCATTTTCAACAATTTTACCGCATCATGTAAGCCAGATCTGATATTCTTCATAATATAAAACTCGCTGTCGGAAAATGGTAAACCATTGAAATTATAATGGTTCTACAACATGTGCGATAGCGCGGCAACTCGTTCAAAGCCCGCGGCAACTCAATGAAAATAGATTCTGCGACATGTATTTCACTATTTATTATGACGTCTCATGTCCGAAATGGCCCCAGCTCCGGCGAGATTAATTCAAATGCTCCGTTTTATATTCAAAATGGGGATGTTATGGGTTGGCTGATTAGTGTTCAGTTTACTTACTACGTGTATATGTTACTCCGGCTTAGTAAAAATCTTGGATCACGATGGAATTTTTTTTTTCTAACTGGCAATGACAGGTGGCACTGACAGGTGGCACTGACAGGTGGCGTTGACAGGTAGCACTGACAGGTGGCGTTGACAGTGGCGAAGTTGACATCAGAGCGAGGTTAGAAATTCGGAAACAGCAGGATTTATAGGGCATGGACCTATGACATCATTTTCCATTAAGAGACAGCAAGATTGTCAATGTTAATCCAAAATGTTGATTTTGTAAATCGATTTAAAACGTAAGGTTATTAATTTAATTTCCTCAGAAGATCATGTGGCTGATTGCTGAATTTTTCTACTGTTTCTAGATAGTTATTTCAATAAAAATATCCTTAAGTCTTTAACCGCAAGATCAGTACAGTTATTTATCGACTTTGGATCGACATTCCTACGGAGTTATAAAGTAATATTTTAACCTAGAAATCGTGTTGTGCCCGTGCCCTATTAGCGATGTACTAAATTTCTGAGTGCTTGAATGGACGAGTGAGGTTAGAAATTTAGCACATTCCTAATAGAACTTGACATAACCGCTGAATTCCTAACCCCACTTATGTGTCAAACTTCGGTCGCTTTTGCTTTTCATGGCGGCGAAGATTTTTAATAAATTGGAAAATCATGACAGGCACAGGTGAAGGAACGGAATACAGTGCGCTTTCTAATGTTACGAAAACAAAAGCGATAACATAATAAGGCAGCGGCAGTGCGACTTCTTCCCATGGTCTTATAATGCGTTCGTCACTGTCGTGGTCACGGTCTTCTCGCTTCGACTTTTCAAGGAACAAGGTTAAGCGCCAGGTTAAGCGTGTTACATAAATAAACTTGAAATAATCGCATCTGACTTGCTGAAAGCGGTCCGTCTTATTAACCCACTTTGTATAAACTTGAATACCATGAGACTGTCCGTTATGAGAGTTCGGTTTTGAACAGCGTTACTGTTTATTGAGATATTTTCAATATAACAAATCCAACGTCTTAATTTCAATATAAGCCACACAAACAACTGTCTTCGCCGACAGAGTATTAAAGTTTTTTTAATGTACACGGTGTCCTAAATACTTCTATCAACGCGAAGATCTCAGAAACCTTGAGAACTAGAGAGCCAGTTGAATGGAGATAAAGTCGTGATTCACTCTATTTTTCAATTTTAGAGGAGTGACGTCTATTAGTATTTTACCCCATATTTCAGCTCTGCGCTTAATTAACTCGAGCACCCCGAATAGCAGTTCCTATTAGATAACGTCAATTCGATTTATCTCGCGCCAATTAAATGCAGGAAAAATCCGGCAATATCAACGTTAAGTATGTTGGGCTTGCAGGAAAATATCCTAAAAGCGCCATCTGTCGGGTCTTTTTTGTTGTATAAGCGACAGGACTCAGTAATGCACACAGCAGATCTACAGGGTGTTTTTAAATTATGGTGCCAAATTGATGTGGCGAGGTAATTTACGTTATTTTGTACAGGAACTTCTATATAAATACGTGTCTAAAAATGTTGAATAAAAAAAATACGGGCCGTTTTATGATAGTTTGGAAAAACATACTTCCATCATTTTTTTCTAAAAGGATTTTGCGATTTTATTGAATGTTGGTACAAAAAATATCTCCGTCAGGTACAAAAACAATTGATAAATACATTATTCTTCGTTGCTATGGTAACCAAATAACAGGGGTGGTCTAGAGATGTTTTCAGTAGGTTTTTTTTTCGAGGAAAAATGCATATTTGGTCAGTTTTTCTTAAAGTTTGTTTAAAAATACACAAAAAAGGCGCTTTGATTTAAAATCGATAAGGTAAGTATATTGTTCTCGAGAAAAATGACCAAGTATGAGATACTGCATAGTATTCATCTACCATTGCGTTTATGTTTCGAGTATCTAGCTTGCCATGTTTTTTATTGTTTTCTATTGTCAATGTCAGTCTTTTAGATTTAAAAAAAATAAAAAATTTAAAACTAGTAACAACAAAACACACTTAACAAATGCCACTGTACAAATTGTCCGAATTGTCTTCCACCAACACGAACACAAACTCTGACCCTTTTGAGGAAGTTAAATTGCAATTCCTCCGTGCTTCTTTTATTTTGTCTTATCTCGACAAACACAATCTCAATTCTTTGCCTTAAATAGTTTTCATTCTAGATTGACCTGCTGTACACTTTCTCCTTTGCATTACTTTATTGAACAAAATCTAAAAATGTTTACAAAATGTTTAAAAACAAGAAATATGATAGAAAATTAAAAGACTGACATTGAGAATAGAAAATAATAAAAAGGCATGGTAAACTAGATATCCGAAAACTTAACGCAATGGCAAATGAGCAGTGTGCATTATTTCATGCTTAGTCATTTTTCTCGAAAATAGTGCACATTATCAATTTCAACTGAGGACACTTTTTTGTGTATTTTAAACAAACTTAAAAAAAACTGACTAAATATGCATTTTTTCTCGCACAAAAAAAACCTACTGAAAAATTTCTAGCCCACCCCTGCTATTTGGTTACCATAGCAACTAAGAATAATGTACACATGAATTGTTTTTGCATTCGAATGACATATCTTCTGTATCTACTTTCAATAAAATCGCAAAAGTCAGTTGGGAGAAAATAATAGAAGTGTATTTTTCCAAACTATCATAAAACACCAATTATCTTTTTATTAAGCATTATTACACACACATTTACATAAAATTTCCCACATAAAATCACTCAATCTCTTTCCCGTATCAATTTGGCACCATAATTTAGAAACACTTAATCAAAAAAGAAATTTGGCATGTTAGAAAATGTCTCAAATTATTGAAATTTAAGTGTCGAGTTTTCCTGCAAGCAGATAAAATAAATTAGGCAATAGAGTGATCAACGTTCTATATTATATTTGATTACAAAATTCTGAAGATTTTTCCATTATCGAAAGTTTCCGGCTTCAATGTTTTCCATTGTTAAAATAGGTCAATTGTCCCATCATTATTTCGAACCAAAGTAGATATCCCTTAAGGGATTTACTAACTCAGCTCCTTCCACCAGAGTATTCACAGTTCATCAGTGTGATGGAAAGTTTATTGGAGTAAAATGATCCACTTTAGAATTCCTTTTTGAGGACGAAGGCGTATTTATGAGCAAAGTAAGCGGAGAATAAGGCTTCTATGTAATCTGCGATAAAATGCAGCCTTCGAATTACCTCATTAGATTGAATTAAACACAATAATAATTATTCAAGGTGCCTCATCATAACTACTTATTACGTATTTGTTAACCATCGCCAATTGGTGCCTGGTTGCAATTACGCCTTTTAAGATTATGTTGGTGGGCACTTTAGTCATAGAAAATCCGTCAACCGCTAAAGTCAATAGGTATTCAGTTTACAAAACGCGTTGTGCAATAATTACCCGTTTTTAAGAGTGTAGAAAAAACTGAAAAAAACTTGAATAATTGCGAGAAACAGACAAATCGGTAAAAGCAAGGAAGGAGGAAGAAAAACGACCACATTTTAGGTCGATCTCAATTTCTCTCCTCCACGCTCGGAGGTTGCAGTCCTCCATTTAATTCCATTCAGTAAGCAGATTACAGTTCTAATTGTTTCGCTAAATAGGTGTCATCAGACCGGGCAGCCTTCACTATTCAATTATTGATGCAAAACTACAAAAAAAACTTACGATTCAAGCGAGTGTGACACAATGAACCATTTATCGGTGTAGAAACTGGCCAGCAATGTCGCTGCAATGTCAACATTATCTTTGAACATTTTTTTCCTTGGTGCTGTTTGATTACAAAATTATCGGCAGTAAAGTATTTTTCTATGACCATTATCTAAGTACCTATGGAGCCGTAGAATTGTTAAATGTGCCAGTGTGTCGACCGTATTGGCTTTCAAGCATGTTTTTCAGTGATTGTGATTTTTGCATTTGCCAAAGGATTCAGGATTCCCACACTATAGTCTATGAAGGTAAAGAAGTTAATAAGCATTTGCTCTAATGAGCGCGGCAAGAGTTCACCTTCACACTTACCGATCAGATTTACTATATAATTTTTTTAACAATAAACCATGTTTACTCCATGTAAACTCTCACCCAGTGTCATTAATGCAAAAACTCTTTAATTACTAATTGTCCTATTCTTAAAAGTCGAACACCCGCTCCTTTTAAGTCGTCCCGCATTTGCTTCCAAAATGGTGCCAAAAAGGTGATTCGACGTGAACCAACGTTATAAAATTTTGATTTTTGCAACCGAACGCCCTGTATATTATTGTTTTATTAGATGTGCCTCGTCTTGTTGATTTCAAAAACACAAGCTTCATTCTATTATCGTTTTCATTGAAAAAAAATTATGTGTGCTTCGTAACGGTCATTGTAACTGTGTAAACAAATCGCACAGGAAAGCGAACGTAGCAACAATTGCCGGCATTCCACAAAAATTGGTACCATTTTTTTAACGGAATTCCGCCATGCATTGGTTCCCTGTGAGGTCACTTGTCGACAGAGAGGTGCAAGACATATGAGGTCACAGCGACGTCACCAAGGCAAAGGAAGGGATAAAACTGTAAAAAATGTTATATGCAATCCTTTAAGCCATTGTGGCCGACATGCAAAACACCTTAATTTTTATAGTTAGAAAAGTGTGAAATTAAGATTTTTTTTGTGCGTCTTACACATTATCCTTACGGAACATACATAATTCGTTTGGGAGGAAAACAGTTGGAGATTAGGCTGCGAAATTCTTTAAATTTTAAATCTCCGTGAAGTAGAAAAAAGGCCATGCAATAACAAAGTAGCAGGGGGGGGGTCATTTACGAAAATTTTAAGTTGATATTATAGTCCTTTTGGTTGATTTCACAAACGCCACTTTTAAATTTGATGAGTATTAATGTACAAAACGGGTATATTCAATTTTTTACACTAAATAGAGAGTCGCTCATAACAAATGGGTCTTCAGCCCTATATGGGACACCTCGTTTGTATACTGTATTAATTCAAAACATTCGTCAACAGCATATTTCGCACACAATCGTCTCAAATTTCCTTCGGTTTCCAAGAATCGAGGTCATTTTAATACTTATTTTCGTGATTTTCAGCCTGTTTCAAAACGAAACCCCTTCTAAATTGCAGTTCCGACGCTCCTGGGGCTCAATAATTGAGGCTTTTGTGGAGCCTAGGTGGTCGAGATAAGGAGTTAAAAAACAGCACATTGAAAATTTACGAATTTTTTCCAAAAATATTTAAGAGGGAAAATGCCCATTTTTTGCCTTTTTTCAAACCTTGAATCGCGATAACTCGAACAGATTTGGTGCGATTACTCTAAAACGTGGCTCAAATTAATCGTCTCGATAAGCTCTATAAAATATCGCAAACCGTTTGTCGATGTCTTGTAAAGTCTTCGAGATGCAGCATCATTTTGGCCCCTAATTTTATTCAGTTGAAGGAGGGAGCTGCCTACTTTTGATATTTTTCTGGCTTACTCGTCAAACATTTTTTGTTTGGTTCGCGGCCAACATGCACGATCACGTGATATTATTTACTCGCGCTCCATGTTGATAACAAAACAGAAATAACATGTTTTAGTGAAAATAATGGTAAACCGTAGGTACCTAATGTTAATTCAATTAGAGATTTTAATTGTTAATCACTGCCTGTGAAATTATATAGGATACTAAAGTATCCGTTGTGCCAGTTAAATGATAGTTCATCTTGATTTCATGGGCAGGTATTTCAAGAACTTCCGCTTTTTTATGGTGCAATTACCCGAATACTCTCATGCTGGATCTATAGAATTGTAAGCGTGCATTGATGTGTGCCATGATGATTACCATAAATGCGCACAGTCACATAAATTATCTTATGATGGTAATTACCAGAAAACTCATGTTTTACGTAGGAACTACATGAAGATATACACTGCCGGTCAAAAGTTTGAGACCACTTCTAGAAACGTTATTTACAAATATATTAAATTTTCGAAATATAAGCACATTTCTGCACCATCTACGATTTCTTTATTTTCTTCGAAACATATAAACAATCAGTCGTTTGCAGATTTTTTAAGATAAGACAATTACGACGTTTTCCTATATGTTTAAACTAGTGCCGATTGAGCGCCATAAAGGTACAGTCGTTTGTTCATAGTTATTACGTCCTCAATAAATATTATTTTGCTGTTTGTTACATTAGCTGAACAGTATGTTTGTTTAAATAATCTGAAATCAGATATTTAGTGTTAATTAACTTTTGTATTTGTGTGTTAAGGAGTTCATTTGACTAACAATCTTAGTTGGTTTAAATTTGTGGCTTTTAAAGAGAAGATTCTTTGAAAATGGGAAAAGTGTATGAAATTAACACTGATACGCGATCTGCCATTGTCACTCTATATAATGAAGGTAAATCTGAACGTGCTATTGCATCTCAACTTAAATTATCGAATACTTGTGTCCATTCCGCAATTGTCCGGTACAGAGAAACTGGCAGTAATCGAGATCGTCCACGTTTAGGAAGACCAAAAGCTACCACATCTGGTGAGGATAAATTCATAGTTGTCACTAGTAAGCGGAATAGGCGTCTAACAGCACCAGAAATTCTCGTTGAGGTAAACAAATCTCGATCCAAACCAATATCACTAACTACAGTGAAAAGGCGATTGAGGGAAGATAATTTGTTTGGTCGCATTGCTATCCGAAAACCTTTATTGAGGCTTCAAAACAAAAAGAAACGGCTGCAGTGGGCCCTAACCCATAAAACTGGTCGGAAGATGATTTTAAAAAAGTTCGTTGGACTGATGAATCGAAGTTCGAATTATTTGGATCAAAAAGGAGAGTGTATGTTCGACGCGGTGCCAAAGAAAAGATGATGCCAGATTGTGTGTTACCGACCGTAAAGCATGGTGGTGGTTCTATTATGGTCTGGGGTTGTTTTTCGGGTCATGGAATCGGTGAATTAGTCAAAATTGAAGGAATAATGAAAAAAGAGCATTATAAAGTAATCTTAGAACAAAATGCCATTCCTTCAGGGTTAAAACTAATTGGTAATGAGTTTATTTGTCAACAAGATAATGATCTCAAACACAGCTCGAAATTATGCAGAGGCTATTTGGAACAAAAGGAGACCGAAGGAGTGTTGAAAAATATGATTTGGCCACCTCAGAGTCCCGACCTTAATCCTATCGAGTTTTTGTGGGAGGAGCTCAATAGAAAGGTTCGGGAATGATGTCCTTCATTACGTGAAGACATGTGGAGGACATTACAGCAAAGCTGGAATGATATTTCACAAGAGACTATCCATAAATTAATTGCTCGGATGCCTAGACTTGTCAAAAAAGTGATCAAATGTAAAGGAGGATTTTTTGATGAAAAGTCAGTTTGAATGAAATTTGTGAATTTGTTTTTTACTTTTTGAAATTGTATGTTTATGTTTATTTCTTAGATTTGTTAGATCTTATAATACATGTTAATTTAATTTTATGCTTCATATAGCTTTAAAATTTTTAGTTATCTTTGATTTCCCATTTTAATCGGGGTAGTCTCAAACTTTTAGCCGGCAGTACATTAAATTTAATAACCAATTTTGCTCTCAATGTAGTGGCAGCTCATATTTACGATTCCATAGCTCCTAGCATCCCTACTTGTGTTGCTAAATTAATAAACTGGTTTTTCCCATTGCGTTTCCTTCCTCCCTCCAGGTTGTTCAACAAGGATATTCTCCAAGTTGATCGCCCCCTTTCACTCTCTTTTCTATGCAATCTCATCGGATCTCCTTCGTGAATTCCTTAGGGTTTAATTAAGGGAAATTAACACATGCATTCGATGGTCTTACAGCCGTTTTATTGCTTCCTCTTTTGTGCGAACACCACTTAGCACGCTCTCCTAAGATTTAAATGCCATTTAGATTTCAGCTTCGTAGATACCATCCCTGGCTGCATTCTGTATAATGTTAGTCGTGAGTAGATAATGTGGGAGATAGGTATTTGGATGGGCGCAAACCCTTGCAAAGAAACCTCAAAAATTGTAGAGTTTTTTACTTATATCTAGAGGCTTCAAGATCGCTAAGAATGATACTCCAGTTTCTTTCGGTGGAATTGGTAAACAGGCCCAAGACGATAAAACAAAGTGTACGGAGCTTATTTCCTATAGATTTGAGGCAAATGAGCCTCTAATTTCCATAATAAAACATTGCGGGAAAATTTACATTTTAAATTATTTTCCCAGTCGTTGAGTTGAACCGTTCAGGAGAGGGTTGTCTAGCACGACAACTTTGAAAACTCTCAAAATTAGGAGAGATATTGCATGCCATTTAGAAATAGACATAATAAACTATTCTGCCGGCACTTTTAGTCTTAACGGCCAGCGTGGGTTAGGAACCATTTGCCGTGTCTATTTTGCGGTATGCTAAATGTAACTAACAGTTTGGTGTAACGAAAAAATCATTTTTGGACGTTTCTTTTATTTTTTCAATAAAATTTCAAGACATTTGCGGAAATTTCTTTGTGTGCAAGTTACGAGGCGCCATGTGGGCGAGTTAAGATCCAAAAATAAGAAAATCCTGTCTAAATATGGCTAAATGAATATTCGTAGACTACATGGTGCAAGTAAACGTTTCTTGCATTCAATTTGGAAATTTCGAGGTCTGAACGCAGGGGAGCACTAATAAAAGGTCAATGGCATGAAATGCTAATTCGATAATTTAAATAATTTTTTTAATGTCGGATTTGACTAGAAACTGCTTTATATGATACTGTTTTGTGGCCATAACTGACTCATTGTACCATAAAACTCATTATGCTCCTAGTACAATAAAGTAGTAAATATTATAGTAGAGTAAAGCAGCTAACATAAAGTGATTACCGCGAAGCTGGCAGACTGAATATTGCCGGACCAATTTTCTTTTAACAGGCGATTAAGATATTTCAGAGATTCAAAATGCAAAATTCTAAATATTAGCAAACTGACCAGAAGAGGGGCATACAACGTTGCATGTAATGCGTATGTAATGACGTAAATTCATTTTATCCATTTATAGACTCCCTCTCAAGCTTCCTCGGCCATAAAATGACTCGTCTAATAAAATCTTACATTACGTCCTAATTCCATAAATAACCATTATAATTTATTAAACTCTTGTTAAAGTTATCTTTTATGATTTAAGTATTGAAAAACGCTTGTAACGCAAAGCTGCTAATTAGATAAAAGTCCTAGTGCATTAAAAATATTGCCCCTGCGTGTGTCACTTGTAGCGTTTAGTAACTACATACATATGTACATAATAAAAGTGTACGTAACTGCTGTTGTCAGTTTTCTGGTACACATAGCACGAAATAATAACAATTTGCAGGTGCTGTTAACGTCCGCAATTTACTGCATACTTGATCTAGATTCTTGTTAAATTTTTTTGCCGCTCGATTTGATATCGTGAAGCTGTTTTACTGAAATAACTGCATTAGATCTGTTGATGGAATTCCTGTACTAACCAGAACCTTCCGTCGTTAAAATTTCCATTTACCTTTGCGTATCTAATTTTCCACACCTGCCCTTCTGGAAAGCGCCATTTTCCCCACAGATTGCTCATGAGAAATACGGCATTATCGCAATGTATCTTTGAAATTGGATTATGTGAGGGACCCTCCGAATATAGGAAAGTTTTGGAGCGACCTCGAGCTTTTTCATGCAGTTTTCCCTGTAGAAAACTTCAGGGCTGTATTTATGGACGTAAGCTGCGATACGTTAGTTTTCCTTCGGATGCTGTAATATGAGTACTCTAAAAGAAGTTGTAATGTTTGGGAAACATCTTGTGCCGGGAGGATTGACGGATATTTCGCTGTGAAATACATATTTCGAATTTTTACTGAGAACATTTCTAAAAGAGCCGGTTTTCAAATTTGCGTACAGACATTTGCCCGAGGAGTAATTTTCCCGTAAAAAGACCTCTATCTATTAATTAAAATAAATAAAGGTGCTGCAAACTGCAATTTATGGGTTCCAGGTCTTCAATTATTGAGTCATTCCTGCTTTACGTGATATATGTGATTGACATGATAGCGTCTTCACAACAATACAGTAAGATGGAGAGCAGATTGAGGGCAATAAAAATCTCAATCTCCAACCAAAATCACCCACCATTTGTTACCTATACAGGGTGGCCCAACGAAAACTTTGCACCTTGATTTCTAGTATTTAAAATAGAAATATGTAAAAACGCTTGGACTCGCCGTTTTTTTTTATTTGAGGGAGACAATTTTTGTTGTATATTTAACACTTCAACTTTAAGCCCTGAACAAGGGCGACAGTTGCCCTCAAAATTCGGAATAGGAAGGGATGTCGAGGGGTAACCCATTTTAAAGGTAGTTGTAACCTGATTATAACCATCAAGTTTCAAGTCCCCGTTGATATGACAGCTTGTCAAAGTCTGCAGAGAAAAAGCTTTTAGTTTAATAATTAATTTTTCAAAATGAGGGTAGGAAGACCTTCAAAAGTGAAATATCACTGAATCGTTTTGGGGGAGGCGAGTTTTACCCCACGAATTTAAAAGGGCACGTTTCTATACTTGTATTTATTTTTCTTAAAAAGGTGGGCAAAAGAAAAAAGTGTTCACACTGCTTTTTTGACCATTTTATTAAACGCTGAAAATGACCGCCATTTACTCCCGTGCAATAAAATAAATTTTACTCAAAGCGTTGTTTTACGTTACATAACATTCCGGGTGTAATTTAGTAGCGTTCATGAATTTTACGATTAGGGGTAAAACACACCCCCGTCAAAGTGATTCAGTGATATCTCGCTTTTAAAGGTCTTCCTACCCTCATTTTGAAGTCCGCAGCTTTTATTACGATAAATGAATTGTTAATTAAAAGCTTTGTCCCCACAAACTTTGACAAGCTGCCATATCAACGAGGATAAAGAAAGTGACTTCAAACTTGGAGGTTGTAATCAGGGTGCAGCAACCTTTAAAATGAGGTATTGCTCGACATCCATTCCCATTAAAAAGTTTAGGGGTAACTATCGTCCCTGTTCGGGGGTTGAAAAGACATTAGAAAATTGCCTTTCTCGAATCAATGCGTCCGGGCGTTTTTACACGTGTCCATTTTAAATACTGAAAATAGAAGCGCGAAGTTTTTGTTGGGTCGCCTTGTGTTTTAGCGCTTTTAAAGCATTTTCCATGAAGTCAAATTTGAGAGCCATACACACGACAGACAGATGCCCTTCAACCGGGCAAATTTAGCTATCAGAATTGCACTCGATCGATCATTTCTAATGATGATTCATTTTCAACTCGATAAATCATCAAACCGCGTCAATGGCCAAAGCACAAGAGGTGCGCTTTCGCCATTGACATCTCGCTTCGTGGTCGAGCTGTGGGGCGAAAAAGCGTTTCCTCTTCTCCAAAAATCCTTCGGCGAATCTTCGCCATTTCAACCAGGGCAAACTTAAGACATCGATTTCGTTGAGCCTCTTACATCACCACCACATTCCACCAGCAAACACAAGCTGACCTTACGCCTTCCGACATAACCGCGCAATTTATAACAGCGCAAATAACTACAATATGGAAACGGATAAATTAATGCTGCATATACCCAACCTGTGTGCGAAATGGTTTATGCGGTTATGCCCAACTCTCCAATGGTTAAATGTTATTCTCACTTATTCTCACACGCCTCCTAGATCGAAATGTAGCTATTTGAATACAATTACGGCCCCTGCTTGCCTGGAACGTGTAAATGTGTAACGGCGCACATTGTAAGCGCCATTATTAATGAGTGTCACTTGCACTAAGTCACCTTTAACTGCATGTAAATCGGGCGATTTTGCCTTGCTTTTCGTATTGTTATTGCTTATTTTGTGCCGCTGATTGCCCTTTTCTTCTTGCTTTTGCAGGCTCCAACGGAACGGCCAGGGCTTACATGAATGGACACCTCAATGGGCATGCCAACAAATTTGAGGACAAGCAGTCCACTTTGTCTAGGTAACTCCGTTTATCCGAGCTATTAAGGATTTATATTAATACATTTTAACACATCCCTAAAAATCGCTTTCCCTATTTTCTTAGGACTCGCTCTGGCTCAAGCTGGGTCTAGATTAAGCCGCTGTCTGGAACTGATAAATTTCGAAATTAGGTTTTTTAAAAGATAATTGAATAATTTCATTTTGCCTACTTATTGCAGAACTCTTGATAATTTCATAGCCATCGGTACCCACGGTGCCTTCAATGTTGCTCAGCATTCCTGTGTAATATTTTACGTTCTCATTTACTTCCTCCCTTAATCTAATTTGTATTTTCTTCAAATCATCAAGTTGGCTCCGCAGTTCATTATTCTGCAATAAGGCATGTCAAACTAAGTCGGTTGTCCAGATGTGTACAGGATGTTGTAAATTCAGGGGCCACTATGGGAATCTCAACAACTATAAGAGATACACGGTCGGTTAAATTAAGGCAAATCTGTGTAGGTAACTTTTTCTTTTTTCTTTTTGAGCTATTTGATCGTTGGAATTGCACGCTGCTCTCAGTTATAATACCACTTTCAGTTAATTTTAACTGAGAGTGGTGTTCGCCCTTCACTAAGGGCTCGGACGAAAACCCTTGTTAGGGTTTTGGTAATAAATCTGTCTTCAGAATCTAGGAAAAATGAGTAGAAAGAAACAAGAATCACTAGTTAACTAAATATATATTGAAGGCGAATATCAAAATCTATGTATTTCCTTCTCTCAATCACTGAGCAATGACCTGAGTCAAGTCATCCTTCAGGTGGCTTAATGTTTGGTCATTATACCTAATTTAATCTATCTTTTTTTATTTCATTTTCTATGTTGGTGATTACTCTAAGTGGTAATTGTTAGAATTTAGTTTCTTTTTATATGGCCGAGGTCGACCTCTTGCTCAACCATAGTAACCAAGTGTTATGTATTGAATAAGAGGCCACACATTAATTTTTGTTAAGTAAAATATGTGCATTGTCTGTTCTTTGATAATGATTCGTTCTTTAGTAAAGGTGCAAGTATCGTTCCGCTTAACTCTGTGACCCTTATCAAAGGCATGTTGGCATTTAGTTGACCTATGAAAGTCTTCATTTTTGATACATTTTTGATGTTTATTAATTTTATTTTTTAAGGTGTTAGAGATTTGGCCAATATCAAATTGCTGCGGTTTGATCTTAGTAATTTTTGAACGTAGGGAGTTTTCTATTCTAAAAACTGTTCTAACATAACGAGAGAGGGATACTTTTTAAGGACTTTTCAATGGTGATAATAGATTTTTAAGCCGATTTCGACAAACTTTCGTACCTTTGTTTCGGATTTCGTAATTTCCGCATTTAACTTGACGCAATACTTCTTGGCCTGATTGGTGATGTCGCACAGTTTTTCCAATCTATCTTCTGCCGTGTCTCGTTTCTTCTTAGTCGAATCCAACTCTTTCTGAGAGAAAAATTAAAAAATCATCAATCAGTCAAGAAATTATCAGCTACGTCCCATCTTCGATGAGATTTAATTTATGCAGGTACCTACTTGATAATCTACAAAAGTACAATGCAAAACCATCATAATTCTATAAGAACATTCTCTCGAGATTATTTTTCATTGTTTCTAGGTTCTGTATCATCATGGATTTATCGTGAACCATTAATTAGTCTACTCTAATTTGTGCTAGTTTCACTTTCACAAAACAGTCTCATGAAATTTGAGAAGCGAACATAATGAGTCTTATATTAAAATAAATTCCCTCCAGATAGCTATTGTTATCTTCATCTGTACCTACTGTTATTATTAGCCGGCTAATAATATGGATGATTATGGATGTGTTGGTGTGAAAGCGTACCTGCCCATTATTTTCTTTATGTGTGTACGTTATAGGCAGGGTAAGTAAAGCGAACCGGAACGGTCAATTATCTTATTATAAAAGGCTACGAAGATATAAGTAGCACACTGAAAATTCGCATTATTCTCCTGATATTACCGATCAATTTCTGTATTTCACAGGATGTGTTTATTAGAGCCTGAACGTTGGGAAAGCGATAAGAGGTACAAAGTTGATTAAAAGGGACTAACTTGCGCAGCGCAGCTCATTCATCATCATGAACCAAAATTTCTATGTTAGGCGCTATGGGCTGCACACAGCTGGCTTAATCTCATCTCAACTTCTTGTTCGAAATTACTTCTTGCAAGACTCATTTAAGGCAATTACGAAACCAATCAGACGTTCTGTATGTCTAAAGCAGACGTTCACATATCTACATTTGCTACCTGTTTCTCCTCCAGTTGGTTTTCCCAAAGTTCCAGTTGCATATCCAAATCTTCAACAGAATTCAAAATCTGTCCAGTCGGGGCGAGGATAGGCAGTTCAGTGATGCGGGGTGCCCTTTTTCCCCAATAGTCCTTGAATTCCTCAAAGTTACTTGAAGTCATCAGAAGAAAGGCGACCACTGTCATAGCGGTGGCGAAGACGAGAGCGGCGACGTAGTATATGAACATGTCAGGGAATTTTTGCTGCTTTTTTTTAGTATGGCCCCAAAACTGTAGATTTTGCTTTGACACGGTTACAATTGACAGCAATTTGTGAGGGACAGACATGGTGGACCAGACGAAGGGAGGCTGGTACCTGTTAAGTGTGCAGGGTGAGTCGTGACTCAACCGGCACAAAGCAGTGCCTGCAGGAGACCTCAAAATGTGATAATTTCTTGAATTTTTTTTTCCACGGTTAACAGTCGAGGAGATATTGATCTCCGAAGTTGGCTCGTAATTTTCTAAAAAACGGCATACTTTCACTAATACGTCATCACACCACAACCAAATATTGAATATAGTTCACTCTTATTAACCTCTTTAATTGGTAGAAATGTGGAATCCATAGATGCTCAATAAGGGTTGAATCAGGGATAAGGTGAGGTCTAAAAAAGTTGGGATTTTTTTATTGGTAAAGTGACTAACAAAGGGACAATACCATTTAGTAGCAAATTTAATTTCAAAGCTTTTATTTGCTTAAAAAATTTGTTGGAAATCCTATAATTTTTGATAAAATTGCAGTTTTATGGAATAGAACCGAATTTAAAGGTATTACTATGCAGTTTTTGGCTGGTAAGCTACTTGTAAATTGCCAAAGTTCTGCAAGTGATAAATATTCTAAATGTGGCATTGCATCAGGTACTAGAGTGAGGATCGCTTTCAATATCTCGTAAAATTTGTTTTTAATTTCGAAGTTTTACTTGCTGATCCACACGTCCTCTAAAATCGCTTATGCAAAATGAGCCAGTCTCGATCCCTCTTTCAATATTAGAAAATGTCTCCCTGTATGAAATTAAACGAACAGGAAATCTTCTTTGGTATTACTCGACACTCCCCCCACAACTACCCTCGCAAAACATTAATAGTAACAACAATTAATTTTCAATTCAAACAATCAATTTCCTCATTGAATGAAAATTTTCCAGCCACTTCTTAGCCGAGTCTTATTGATGTAATGCTACATTTAGCATATCTATCAATTGCATGATTTTGGAAAACCACAACTAGCTTACCAGTTAAAAATTGCATCTTTGGAATTTTCTATTAATAGAGGTAGTGGACATGAAGACAAACGGTGTACTACCGGTGTACTATAGAAAATTACATTAATTTCTCCTTAAAAAAAATCATACTTGGAAACCTACACCAGTTTTTGCTAGGCACATGAATGAGAAATTATTTTTTTCTCGAAAACGGCTACTTGGGCAATAAAATACTAAGCGGTCTTTTTTGTTAAGAATTGATCGAATATCAAGAAAAAAATATTCATATTAAAAAAAGTCAGTGGCGTGTCATTTTTTTAATTAAAAACGTCCCATTGAATGGTCGCACGGACGCCACTGGTGTAGGTGGAAATGGTCTGCATACTCCAGAAAATGCACATTTATCCCGCCATAGCATGTCCCGAATTTTATGTTCGCATCTCAAACCGTTTTTAAATATTAAAAAAAAATTTAAAAAAAAAGGAATTAAACACCCTGTATCTTGGAAACGAAGCGATTTCGGATCTAACTTTATTTGTTCTAAATATTTGTTTTTATGAGCTCTACAACCCCTGAAAGTTTGTCGGTATATTTATGAAACACCCTGTATAAAAAAATCCCTACTCATTAGGATTTTACCTTACCACTAATCCAAGCTTTATTGAGCATCTGTCGATTTCACATTTCTACCAATTAAAAATATTTATAAGAATAAATAAGAATGTTCCAAATTTAGTTGCATTGTGATGACGCATTACTGAAATATGCTGTTTTCTACTAATTTATATGCCAACTTCCGAGATTAATATCTTCTCAACTATTAACCGTAAAAAAAAATTAACAAATCGTCATGTTTTGCCCCAGTTCTGTGTCAGTTCCATTACGACCCCTCTAGCATAACCCCAGGTTAGGACCCCACCACTTCAGCGACAGGCTTCAATCTCGAAACATGTAAATTTCGGAATCAAAAAAATTTACAAAATAACCCGAATGACCCAAAAAAGCTGAAATAACAGCCAGATGTTTAGCTTTAAAACGAATTGTTCAGATACGTATTTGTACCTTTTACGAACCCCGCAATCACACTCTTTGCCAATGTCAATATGATGCCTTTACCTGAAGCTTTGAAACTACGAGATAAAGATCATGGAGTAGCAAAAATGCAAAATAGTGATCTCTTCATATCTAATATACAATAGGTTCTCTTTCTATCAACTCGGGATGATTTTTCTGGTAGTTTGATCAAATTGTGATATTCACTTAGGTCAGTAATAGATTCCCATAGCGGCTACGGCCGCACGCGTGACGGTATGTACTTACATATAATATGGCAAGATATTCAGATTTTCGATTATGCCTGAGCAATTCTTCAAAAATCTATTCAGAAAACCTCGTTCTCCATGTCGATTAAATGAGATATAAAAATAGCGTGCATTGTGAGAATGCCCCCTGTGTCAGCTTTGCACGTCGCTAATAATTTTTCAATTGATAGTGCCGTTAATAGAATGGAAACACATAGAACTGTTCCCGTTTCGAATTTGCATTATGCCTCATCAAGGTCAGGCTATTATGCATTTATTTCCACAATGTGTGTGAAGAAGCTGCGGGCCTATGCGGGTAAAGCTGAGTATCAAAGAGCCCAAGAGCTTTCCTTGCGTTTGGTTTGTGATGTTATTAAGCACATTTTGACTCTATATCGAAACGATAGTAAATTGCATAACTTACCGCATTGGGGGAGTTCCTCGGCGAAGTGGTCGCCATATCTGGTAACGTCGCATTTCCTAACTTAAGTTATGGTTCTAGTAACCATGTCCGAGAGATAGGCTAAGGAAAGTGGTGGTAAAAGTTAATCTTAAAAAACATCGATTAACTCAACAATAGATTGGAATATTAGGCGCAAATGTGCTGCCAGGTAACGTTTGTCAGTATGCACCTGAATCATTTGCTTATGACCAGCTTAGGAATAATAGTTACGCACGATACTAGCCATGCCATAAGGTGAAGTGTTGGCATGAAATGTATCAATTACAGACAAGTTTGTGCCCTCACATGAGGGCATAGTGAGAATCTAGAAGACCGAAAAGCTGAATCTCAAAGTGATTCGTCTCGCAAATTTACAAAACTCCATGAAATTCATCAATTATGTCGGATATTGCATATGCCCTGTTGTTCTTAAATCGAGTCTAATCCATGAAAAATGTCAAAGGGAAAATATTGTTCCTCAGACATGCGGAAAGTGCTTTTTGCACGCCTTTGAGTGTCGACATTCACAATTTTGAATGCTGACACTGACAGTCTTGAGTGCAGACATTGATAGTTTTGAGTGCAGGCGCTGATAGTTTTGAATGCTGACACTGACAGTTTTGAGTGCGGACATTGATAGTTTTGAGTGCAGACATTGATAGTTTTGAGTGCAGGCGCTGATAGTTTTGAGTGCAGGCACTGACAGTTTTGAATGCAAACATTGATAGTTTTGAGTGCAGGCGCTGATAGTTTTGAGTGCAGGCACTGACAGTTTTGAGTGCAGACATTGATAGTTTTGAGTGCAGGCGCTGATAGTTTTGAGTGCAGGCGCTGATAGTTTTGAGTGCAGGCACTGACAGTTTTGAATGCAGACATTGATAGTTTTGAGTGTAGACGCTGATAGTTTTGAGTGCAGGCGCGGATAGTTTTGAGTGCAGGCGCTGATAGTTTTGAGTGCAGGCACTGACAGTTTTGAGTGCAGATATTGATAGTTTTGAGTGCAGGCGCTGATAGTTTTGAGTGCAGGCACTGACAGTTTTGAGTACGGACATTGACTTTTCTCATCACTTGAAAGTGACTGTGGCGTTTGTTCATCAAACAGAGCATCTAAGGTCACAATATGCTCGTAGAAAAAACTATTGATCATAATTCTTGCGGAAAGTGTCTTTCTCGTATTTAATTCCTTACCGGAACTCCGGTTCGTGTCGTTCGTGCAACGGATGTCGCGTGCGGTAAAGAATCACTTTCTGCACTCGTTAGGGAAATCACTTTTTTCTTTAACTTTTTTATGATGTTGGATAAGAAAATTCAAAAATATGATTAGGAAGTTCGCCAATTTCAGTGCTTCACAAAATTGGCAGAGATAAACACGTTTGTTAACGATGTGTGATGTATTTTAGAAAGAGCAGTTATGACGTTTTTACCATCCAAATAGGGCACAGAGCCACAGAAGACCGCATGCCTCAATTTGTTTTGCTCAAAAACGTTCGCTCAGTCTGCTTAAGGGTTTTTTTTTATCCTCCCGATTAAGCAATTTAGGTCTGTCCTCTTTTTAGGCTATCACGTTGTTCCCGCAAAAAACGTTTTTAAATCGACAATAAAGAAAATTGAATTAAAACCTGCTAAGGTCATGGTCTTAATCCGAATAAAGCATCCCAAAGGAGACTTTAACGGGCAGGAGATAATTAAACAGCCCAAACACGGAATTGCGGAAACCATTGCACTTTTCACACATTCCAATTCAGCCTAATTTTAAAATCACGACCCGCATTACACATTAAGGCGCTTTTGCCGCTTTCTCAGGGGATTTTGACTCGCATTTTTTAATAAGGTAAAGCACCGCCAATATAACGGTTATTCAAGATATCGGATTTGCGCATTTAATTATTATTCTCGATTTACCATTTAGTCGGTTTTGCGTTGATGGCGACGTCAGGAACAAAGATAAATCGACTTCTAGGAGGTAATATTGAACAAACACTAGGCAACGAATGATTTATCAGAGACGATTACGTATTATTATTTTAAACAAAGCTGGCTTTCCGCGAATATGAAATTAAATGGTGTGGAACCATGCAGGTTATGATTTATTAGCTAATAATCACACGAGCATTTGCCCATAGGTACCTACTTCCTCCCACGGTTTTCACGAACATCTCCCATCGACGATTATTGAATAATCGTTTTTTTTCGCGACTGTTGAAGTGCAACTTTTTGCCAGCACTGTTAGTAGTTGAATTACTTACTTTAATTGCGAAATGGAACTGTAATTGAATGGGCAAGAACCGAACAAACATTCTGTTAATTGGGAAAAATTCGCATCTGAGCGATGTCACCATAAAACCGGTATTTTTCTGAATTTCGAAATCTTCAAAAACCGATATTGAAGTTAAGAAAAACGCGTAACTAACAGTTTTTTTTACGTTTTCAGAGTGTCAAAAATTGTGTTAAGTTAGATGATTTCGCCCTCGACTGGTGCCACGAGAAAACAGGCGTTTTTTCCGAATATTAAAACTCGTAAAAATCGTGATGAAATTTGAGAAGTTGTGCATTTAAGTGACGTCATAGACGTCGCAATTTTTTTTCTTATGGCGAATTCGAGCATCCAAAAGGTGCGCACTGAGTGCGGTATAATGGTTGCCGAATTCCATCTGCTTCTGGCTAACATGTTGACACACGTCACAATAAAACACGTCAAGCAGTCAGCCGTATTGCCGCATCAAGCGAGTGGCCCCGCTGCGAGACAGACACTTTCGCATCTAAGTGACGTCACCACGAAAGAGGTATATTTTACAACTTCGAGAATTTTTCAATATAATTTTCTTCTCTAAAATTAAAAATTGTTTTTGATATTTTTTGAGTTCTGACGGATTTTTGAGTTGCGCCAGCAATTGCTAGTTTACCACAAATTTAGGTAATTAGCAATTGTGATTGAGTGATTTTTTTGAGTGGTTTTGCTTTGTATCATGATCAAAGAAAAGCATTAAGTTCCCGGTGTCGGTAGGGAAATTCCTCGGAATAATTAGCATCGACTCAGCAGAAAAAGGTCCTGTAAAGTGTATTCAAAGCAACCCGAATCATGCAACTCATTAATCAGCGGCTCTCGAGTATTCTCGACTCCGGTGTTGATGTTTGTTTTTGCCAGTTCACGCCCCCTGCGCTGTTTTACATCATGTTTTGCGCCTAATGTGACGCCATATTAATTGTCCTGTCATGGACCCTGCACGTAGTTATACTTTCTGTATTGAACGCCTGTCCTACGCACGCACCGCAAAGAAATTACCGTTAGGTCCCGTTTTTACCTAAAAGTTATAGGTATATGCGAAAAAAATATTACGAGCTAAACTAGAACACGGCCAAAACCGAAAATGGCGGAAATCGAGAATTTCTTCCTTTTTTGTAACAATTCGAACTCCCCCCAATTGGAAGTAATTCGCGATCATTTTTGTTGTTTTTTTTAAAATTATGGTGCATTTTCGCTTATTTCAACAAACAGCCACTAATATCATAATATTTCAAATCCTTGTGTGGCAGGTATTTGACCGTTTCAGTTTTTTAAGGTTAAAACAGCGCTGTTGCCAAATTATCCCAATCAATGAATCTAAAAAAAGTAATTTTCCAGGAAAACACCAATCGTTTGAAAGAACCCCCCACCTACCCATATATAATTTTATTTATTTATTTTTTATTTATTGGTTGGACAGACATTTGACAGTTTTGATTTTTTTGACAAACTCCGTATAAAATAGCGACACTGAACGTTTTCGTTTTGCATCTGGTTTGGGATATACTTGACACATAAATATCAATTTCGGCCATCTATGCTGGTGCGAACTTTTCGCAGAACAGTCGAAGGAGAATTGAAAAAGCCTGATCAGATGCATTGCCATATTAATGCGCATGTCCGAATTTGCCATTTGTCGACCGTAACCGACCCTATATGCAAAAGGAAAATGCTCAAGAATCGCCATTTTGGTAATTTCTATTGGTCAGTTCGACAGTCTCTGCTGATATTGTTCATTTAAATAAATAAAGGTTTGGTTTACAAACTGCTGCTGATTTTCGCGCCGATTTGTGATCCAAAACACTGGCCATTGGCATTAGTTTCATTATCGAGTTACTTTATCAAATTTTCGCTTAATGAACGGTGGATTTTCAGGTACTGTACGACGGAACGAAGGAAAGCACCATCAAGTTATGCGGCCATCAAACGTTCTTGTCGAGAACGAGGAGTTCTTTACGAGGACCAGGAGTTTGCCGCCCATTCCAAGTCACTTTATCATCATAAGAAGCCCAACCTCAGTCCAATCGTGTGGTTGAGGCCGCATGTAAGTTATTCCCAATAGCTGTGACCTAACAAGTGCGAAAAGTGATACATTGTCGTACAGTTATTGTAAATGATTGAGCGACGTGAATAGGCGATGAGTATGTACAACAACATTTTTGTTTCTTATTTTCTAAAAATTTGCCGGAAAATCGTTAATTGATGGGTGTTGTAAAACCCCACAACTTTTTAGTCAAGAAAAGCTTAATCAAACCGAATAAAAATATGCGAGGCATCCCGTTTAAAAAATCTCAAATACGGCTTTCCGTATTTTTGGGACACCCGGCATATTAAAAAAAAAAGCTAATGAGGTACTAAAAAATATATAAGGTGTAAAAAATAAACTAATAAGGTAGACTCAGAAAAATAAAATGAAAATTTCGTTGTCGCTTGCATGATTCAAAGCTCCAAAGTCTAAACACAAAGTGCTGAACTTTTAAGATTAAAAAAGGTGAAGTGAAATTTGTTTGTAATTCTTCAAATTCAGTTGAGGAAAAAATGGAAACAAAGGAAATTTCAATTTTTTCCGACTGTTTCAGAAGTTGCTTCAACTTTTTAAAAGTTAAGAGGTCAGCATGAAACTGCTCAAGTCTGCTATCAAATTTGACCGACCTCCCATCTTTTACGTGTACCGAAATTCCAATAGTGATTAAGTAATCGGCCCCGCATGGCCCAAAAATCGTATAAAAAACAAAAATGTTTCTTATGCAGAAAGTCATAAAACAGACGTCGACCTTAGTGATTGACGAAATCTATTACGTAATTAACGCATTCCCAAAAGGACCAGTCTTCCTTCAATATCAGCCCTAATTACCTGCTGAATTCCGGAAATGATCCAAACGAGAAGCAGCAAAGCGTGCACCCAAAGAATGTAAATGCGAAAGAGAAGTAGTGTCGAAAGGTGAAAAAACTTGGCTTCACTATCTTTAAGATTGACGATGCTCTTTAAATACCAGCAGAACCTCGCCGAACACGGCCTTTTATTGAAAACAGTGCTTTACATAATGCTCAACATTACTAAAATGTTTTTGCTACAGTATTTTCGAAACAACGCTGTAGCAGGAGGTTTTTTAATTGGCGTTTCACATATCGCATCTTCTTCCCAGTAATAAACCGCAAACTGCATAAAGATCTCGGGAATGATACTCGGAAGAGAGGAAGGGAATCGAATTTTCTCGTTTTCTCGTAACGAGTGATAAGAGATCTCGAGGTGTTGGGAAAAAAAAGCGAATTAGATTCTATCGGTTTGAAGGAAGTACAACCGGAGTTAACGAATCTCTGGCCGCCCTGCTCGTTTAGGCGAGGAAGTCTCAGGTTTGAAGAAAATTTAATGGCGGAACATCATTGTCGTAAAGGTTAAATTGCATAATTACATATGTTGAGAGGAGAATTCTAGACCTCCCCATTAGAGGTCGGATTTAACAATAGAGAGTGTCTTCAACCAACGAGGAAAATTAGGAAACAGCAGTTTTTTTCCCAAGACCCCGTAACGATGAGCTTCAACGTTGAGAGATTAGTTTATCGTTAAAGCTCCTATAGTAATATTAAGTCGTATAAAAGCTATTTAAACTTTAATAAAGTTTCTTATATAACACAACGGTCATATAATAATTATTAAAGTTTTAACTAACACCTAATTTAAGCTTGAATAAACGTTTCCGCATCTTCGCTCTTATCTCAAAACGCGTTTAGTGAGGCTTAGTGGAACAAACAAGGATATAATCTTCTCAAGCTAACTGCACTTCTAAATGACCATAACAATGGTTTTATCAAACAACGCATTTGTTGGTAATGCGGCCCACATGACGTAAATGTTTGGTGAATGAGTTAACGTGCTCAGACCCTACAAACCCACATAACAAAATAAACTGCTGGCCAATTTAACTGCATCAAACGAATTTATGTTTTTTCTATAGTTAAATCCTAGAAAATCTCCCATTCGCCTGTCTTATTTTTTACATTTTTACAACTTAGAAATATAACAAGATGAAATACCTTCATACAAACTTCAATACCAAAAAATTATAAATGCTAGGTTTAACTTTTTTAATAGAGTTTTAAAGGGAAATATGGATCTTCATTACTGATTAGCCCAATTTATATTCTTTTAAAGCCTGTTTTCAAGTTATTGAATTGGTACATCACGTTACGATAATTATTTAACGTTGATTGAGTTTCTTCTTAGCACGCTTTTTAAAACTCTTTCGAATTTTACAAATGATATGGTCTTGAATCGTAAATGAAAAACAAAGTCTAGGGGCTTCAAGTCTGGCGACTTTGCAGACCACTCCGATTCCACGTCTCTTCTAATCAAAAAACTAAAATGTGGTGTATGAAATGTAACTGAATATAGATAAAAAGATCATTTTAAAGCTACTCTAGAAATTTTTCGAAATTTAGCAAATGTGCATTAGAATTTATTGCCTCCATGGCGGTTTTATATAAGCTAGAATAACCTAGTTGTTTCTAATCGATTAGGTTATTTACTCAAATGCGCGCAATAATCCGAATTCAATACAGCAGAGCCGTTAAATGCTAAACTGGCATAATAAATGCATGTGAACCAGCAGGTAGGGTGACATCTACAATCAATCACCAGCGCGAAAGTTCATGTCGTAAATCCTGCAAGTTGGCAAATAAGGTCTGGTAATAGTTTCTAAGTGTTAAACGGCCATTATTTATGATAATGCAGTGCATCTATGACGCCAGGTTAAACAAAATCGTAATTGCATGTCGAGAGACTGCCAACGAACTGCTGAAAATAACGACTGCTTGATCCTGGTGGTTATTTCCAGGAAATTTGCCAGAGACCTAGATTCCTGGAGGAGAACCCCGCAGCCGCATCCTACAGATTTTCGGTGGAGGCCGGAGAGTTGGGAGACCAGTTCCTCTTGTCCGCAGTTGCATCTTTAGCCCTAACACCAAAATTCTTGGATAGAGTGGTTCCCAACGACCAAGGATTTGATGCAGGACACAATTACTGCGGCGCTTTTAGGTGAGTAGTTTTGGGGCCCAAGGCGACCGAGAATATAAAGCGATTTCTAACCTTAAATACGTTTTAACAGTTCGTGGGTGTAAATAAGCGCCTAAATCCGACCCATAGAGCACCTTTGAAACAATGCTGCGCCGCTAATCGTGGAGGCGTCAGAACCTGCGGCCACATTAGATGGGAATTCCCTAGCGGGGTTCTGAAGGTTTAAGTGTGCCCCAACACTTCCTGAATCTGTACTGTTGAACGGCAATTTTTTAAGCAGGAAGGAAGCGGCGATATTGTGGCTTAATTGACTCGTTTGACCTCAAAGGTGCATCTCTTCTTAAAGATTAACGTCCGGTAGAAGATAGCTTCAACCATCCCGCCCACTCGTTTCGTTGGGAAATCAAAGACGTTAAACATTAAACCATAACGTATAGATATCAGTGCGTTGGCCATGAGGTTCCAGTGAAGTACTGCAAATTTAGCGATGACCTTTTCCACCGGTACCATGTGCACATGCATAATTTGGCGCGAAACAAATGACTCGGTTATTACGTTTTCACTTGCTCGTGAACCACAAATAACCGCAAAGAACTGTTATATTCGTTCTGTTCTGTGCACCAACCGAATAGTTATTTGCCATTCCGCAATGCGAAATCATATTAGGTTGAAGGTTGAAGCCAATTGGAATATTCTCTAAACACGACATTCTTGGATTCGCAAGAAAATATTTTGACCACAACGAAACCTGATACATATTCGCGATTCCGTAATAGTAAGGAGTACGAGGATAGTCCCAGAAGTGCCCGACTTAACACCTAAAGGAAAAAAATGGAAAATATTACATTATTTCTCAACATAATCTCCTTTGAAATTGACACACTTGTCAGCGATGTTTTATGCCTTCTATACCCTGTTTATAGTAAGAAGCTTCGAATGTTTCAAAATAGGCATCAACCTCGGACTCCACTTCTCCTTTATTGGCAAATCTCTTTTCACAGAACCATTTTTTGAAGTTTGGAAATAGAAAATAGTCTGAGAGGGCTAAATCTGGCGAATAGGGTGGTCGAGGAAAAAGTTCGAAACCAAATTGATTGATTTTGGTCATCGCGATAACAGAAATGTGGATTAGTGCGTTATCTTGCTGGAACAAAACTTTCTTTTTCCCCAAAAGCGATCGCTTTTTCCTAATTTCTTCGCTCAAATGCTACAATAAATTTGTATAATATTCTCCGTTTATTGTTTCTGTTTTTTGGGAGATAGTCAATAAAAATTATCCCACGTGCATCCCAAAAAACTGATGTCATCTCCTTTTCTGGAGATGGAACCGTTTTCGCCTTCTTTTGAGCCGATTTTCTCTTTTGAGTCCACTGTTTTGACTGCTCTTTCGTCCCAGAAGTGAAATAACGGACCTATGTTTTATCATTCCCTTGAAACGTCCTCACGGCGCTGTTTTTGCTCAATTGTGAGTAATCGCGGCCCCCATTTTGCGCTCAACTTTCTCATATCCAATTGTTCGACCAAAATGTGATGTACAGTACTTTTTGAAATGCATATCATGTCTGCCGACGGTCTTTCAGGGCAGTTTTGTGGATTTTCACTACAATTTCTGAAGTGGTCACCTCATTGGGTCCACAACTACTTGACCACTTTTCGTCTTAGCAACTCGTACTATCGCGTTTAAATTCTGCCACCCATTATTTTACAGTTATTAATGAAGGACCAGATTTCCCTAGACTAGAATCTAAGTCCACTGATGTTAGATGGACTAAGACCTTTCAAATGAAAGTTGAATCACGTATCGATGACTGCGTGTGATCGATGTTTTCTACGTTCATAAAACCTCTAAAAGCGTTCACTAAAAACGGCTTCAAAACAAACATAAATCAACCTAACACCCTCAAACTTTGGACATGAGCTTTTTAAGGTTAGGTCTCCGTACTATAGGCAAATTTTTAACAGAAAAAATGCCATCTATACGTGAGGTCGGATACTTCTTGGGCAATCCTCGTAACAATATCCATCTTCGTAACAATATCAGTAAGACGCTCGTGTTTTTAAGGAAGTTTCGGTATAAAACTAACCTGAACTAACAAATAAGAGTATGGTGCTTTTCGGTTCTATAAATCAGTAAGTTTGCGGCGTGAATTCAGAAAACAATGAACCTAGACACAATAGAGCAAGAGTTCCCCTATTATCTGACATTACTGTGTGTGTGTTATATTTTATCGAATGAAAACAATAGGAGCGGTATCGACACCTTTTGTGCGAATGCACACGATAAATCATTATCCCCAAACACTTGCGGACGTGTTAAACGACAAATTAAACGGCAACATTTGCAAGATAGAGATACAATTTTGAGATAAGATTTGCATAAAGAAAGCCAGTAGTCGAATCGCATAACTATTGCGAGTCAAAATCTCACGATGTTTTGACGAGGATCTAGAATCTAGATCGTGACTACTGCGCGATTCCTCCAGAGTGTTTCAAAACCGAGATATTAGAGATTTTCTTGAATGAATGGAAGACTTAGAATTTAGATGGTTGACAATATCGACGATCTCGTTTGCAATTTGTGATCTTGTTAAACAAATTAAGCCTGGCAACCATCTAGATAATTTCTTGCATTCCTGATGCGAAAAAAGTTCTTTATGAGCCTTTCTTACGTCGGAGCTTCTCGGAAAATACGGCGATGCCTTACAGAGTTGCATTCGACGACTCGTTTTCTGACTTTATAATATTAAACTACCAACTTTTTTCCTTCACATGTTATTCGTTAGAACTTGCTTGTAATGTGCCATCATTCGTGTACTCTCATAACTTAGTTACAAGGGTGCCGTTATTCGACACTCTCTCTAATTTTGCAAGGTGGATGGCAATCCCAGCCACTCTTTTAGGTAAGCACTTGAGAGACAAAAAAAATATGATTTATGCAAGCCAAAGACCAGAGAAGCGGAATTTTAATCCCGCCCTGTATAGTGGCAAAGACTACTTAATTAGATTTATAGGGTATTTGTCCCTTGTCTTGATAAAAGCAGCAAGTGCCCACTGCAGAGCCGAGTTCGTGCCTATTCACTTGGGCTTTAAGCTTTCTCAAAGCGTGTAAGAGCTTAATGGTCCTGCTGTTTCGATTGGGATTTTTTCTACCCACCGATAAAAGATAAAAAAAACAGTGTTTTGCCTAGAAATTGTGCGTTAGAGCAGAATAATTAACAATTGATTATACAAGATTTTCCTTGGATAAGCATTTGAATTCCAGTGATTTTCTGGCGTTCAAATCAAGACTTTTAGGGGGTATTTTAGAAATCTTAGATTGCAAATGTGTTCAAAGGAAGAAGCCAAAGGATATCAAAACCGGTGATCGTGTACCAATAGTCTTGCTGGAAAATCGAGGGTTGAACCACTTCCCAACTGGTAAAGCAAAAACTTCACACATATTCAGGGGAGAGCATACATAACATGCACATAAAATCAATGTTTGGGAAGTTATTTTAGAAATAAAACTGAGGCAGGCTTCCCTGCGGAAAACTCACCTGGATATATGTTCGGAATTCTTAGAAAACATTGCTTGTGTAATTTTTAGGAAATCAAGTTGATGAAAACGAAACTGTGGAACTCAATAAGAATAAGCTTTATTTTCAACAAAACGGACTTATTATATTAATATTTATTACGACTTATCAGTTAAAGGGCGGCTCACCCACGGATTTCCTGGATAATTAACTAGTAGGCGAGATACTACAGAATAGCCACTAAAATCACTGGATCTAACACTCCTTGACTTCCGTTTGAGGCCATTGATATATAAAATTTTCTTAAATCCAGCTTTCCACACAATCAAATTATATTGTATGTTGGATATTCAGGATGGTTCGTTTTAAAATGAAAGCCGTGTATAATCCATAAATTAATATATTGTATGAATAAAAAGTGTAAACCAATAGGTTAGGTGTACAGAATGTAAATTACTAATTGATTTTTTTTTCAATTTTTTTATCATTTTCCTTTTTCAGGTTTAGATTTTGGCATTTTGGTGAATGGAGAGAGGTGATAGTGGATGATAGATTACCTACACACAAAGGGAGATTAGTGCACCTCCACTGCTCGAATTCGACGGAATTTTGGGCAGCATTGCTGGAAAAAGCTTATGCCAAGTAAGTTCAACAAATATGAAAGAATTTAAGCGATTAAGGGATTAATATGTACTAAAATTAATTTCAGATTTTACGGTTCTTACGAGAATCTTACGTTTGGATCTACGACTAAAGCTCTCCAAGATTTAACCGGAGGAATAGTACAAAGTTTCGGCCTGAGTCATCAAGATCGATTTCTTACCTTTCAAGTTCTCAATTCTGCAGTCCCTAGATCTAGTCTTCTCATAGCTACAATTACTCAGGCAAGTTTAAGTTTTTAACGAATGTTAAAATATTGTTTAAAGAAACTATTCAAGACTTATCTAAAAATCTAATTAACTTATATAAATCTAAAGGACAAAGAGAGTAAACGTCAGCTGCGCCTAAGAAACGGACTGATCACGCAACACGCTTACTCGGTGACGGGGCTGGCACGGGTCAGGGGCACTTCAGGGGAGACCCCCTTAGTCCGACTGAAAAACCCATGGGCCAGGGGCGAGTGGACGGGGGCGTGGAGTGACCGATCGTGGGAATGGGACGGATTGACTGCCCGAGACAAGGAACTGCTAAGTGTGAGGGTGGCGAATGAGGGAGAGTTTTGGTAACAATCTAATATATCTATTTGGTTTTAAAAAATACGTTGTAAAATAATTGGAGATGACAGAAATAAAATTTCTTAAAGTTTACGGAAGATTAATTTTATAATGTCCGTTTTAGGATGTCTTTTGAAGACTTCGCAAGACATTTCACGCAATTGGACTTGGTCCACATTGGACCGGATGACTGGATGATGGAGAGTGCCCTTCACTCCAAACAGCCATGGAGGGCTGTGTTAGCAAGGCGAAGATGGAGGGCAGGATATAACGCAGGAGGAGGACCGTCTTACGTTGGTATGTACACAAGATTCTAATTCCTGCGCTTAGAATTTAGACATTGAAATCAAGCACTTGATATATGGTGCGCCCAAAGAAAGGATGCACCCTACAGAAGTATTTTAATGTTTCGCTGATTTTACACTTATACCTTATTTACCAAACTTTTATGAGGTTTTTTTGTGTATGCAGACACGACGTCCATGAACCCTCAGTTCCACGTCCAGATTCCCAGAGCCACCAGCAATAAGTGCCACGTAGTGGTTTCCGTTACACAATCCTACGAGACCAACATGGCAGACATGAAAAAAAGGAAACCGCTATTTGCCCTCGGGTTCGCTGTGTATGAAGTTCCTCCTAGTATGCAAAGACTGACTCCTAATTTTGTGACCGACCAGGTAAGACGATTCTCGACAGTTCGCAGTTTCCGGAGTTTAAAATTTTTACCTAATTCCAGAAACCGTTAGATGTAACTAATCACTCAGTAGCCAGGGAAGTAGTTACGTTTTTCACGCTACCGCCCGGTGATTATATCGTGGTGCCTCAAACCAACATTCCTAATTTAGACGGGAAATTTTTGCTCAGAATATTGACCGATGAACAAAGTAATATTTGGTAAGCAAATAGCTGTTTCCCCCATTTGCGTCATTACACAGAATTTCTTTAAGGGAGGTTAATGAAGACAACATGCTGATAAAAAACATTGCCTTCGAGATAAGTGAGGAACCGTCGTCGACACTTTATGTGAGTGCATGCTTCTTTCATCTTAAAGGACGTTTTACGTTAGATTCGATTACAGAAAGAAGGGAAGTCGATTTTACCAAAACTTTTGCTCAAATACCCGCCAGAAGTCGATGCTAGTCAATTGCAAAAAATCCTCAAATCGAATTGGAAGCTGTATTTGTGCGATAAACCTAGTTTGGAGCTATGCAAAAGTCTGATTATGTTGAAGGATTACAATATTAGCGGCAGGATCAACATCATCGATATTCCCGCGCTGATACATTTGCTTCAATTTTGGAGGGTAAAGCATTCTGTCCCAAAAATTACTTTGCATTACCATAGTTCCGGCATTCCAGCTAGCTTTCCAGAAATTTGAACGAGGCCACAACAGCGGGAAAACGTCCAGCTACAACCTCAGGGCATTGCTATGGGAAGCAGGTTGCACCGCTAGCAACAAAGTTTTGGAATGCCTGGTCCTCAGATTTGCCAAAAATAGGATAGTGACCACTGAGAGCTACATCATGGCTCTTATTAGACTCTACTTGGCTCATGGTATGCATGGTAAAAACTGATTTATTCATATTAACTTAATCGTCTGAATTTTCAGAACGATATCACAATTTGGATACCAAGATGAAGAGTAACCCCATATCATTAGAAGAGGTAAGAGGTGTTTTGTTGCAACGTGCGCACCTTAAAACTTCTTGTTTCTATAGATGATATTGATGACCATTTATTCGTAAATCTGCAACTGACCACATTGGAGCGAAAGTGTTTCTGCCAAAGAGTTATTACTAATTTTTATTGTATATCTTTGTATATACTTCTAGGAGAATTATAATTTATTATTTATACTGAAATAATGTGCAATTAACTGAGTACCTTCATGTAAATTAAAGTACTTGTAAGAAAACTTTATAAAAGACTAATATATTCCAAAAATATTTAAGATAAATTATAGAATTTTTGTTTCTTAACAGTGTGTTTTTATTCGTTAAAAGTGAATCTTAAAAGTAGGTATCGCAAAGTATTAATCTGGGGTTGGGAATATCAAATCTTCTCCTTAGAAACCCTCCGGAGACGTACTAAATACCTGGACGGTAGTATCCATAGTTCATAGTGTGTTTCATAATTTTACCAGAAACATTCACTTTCTTTTCTTACGAGCCTGCGGTAATAGCGACTTAAAAAGTGAAAAGTGGAAAAAGTGCTTTTTAAAACGGTACATTCGCGAACTATAAATTTAACAATTTTCTCTAATTTCACCGACGTGGCATCATTTTGGTGACCAATATCCTCATGGTTGAGCTCCAAAAACGGATACCCTGTATAAAAGGAAAATGAAGGTTTCCAGGCAACCAAGATACAGTTAATTCGTAGATAGAATTATAGTTTAAATATTCATATAAACACATCTTCAAAAGTTTTACCCCCCCCCCCCCCCCCAATGTTACCTTAAAATTTTCAATTTTAACTAGAAAGTGTTTTGTATGTGATTTCTTTAGAATTTCGCGATAAAAAAGAAGAAAATATCGTACCAACAAATTGTTTACTTATCGAAATATACTGGCATATATACATAGAAATTAAATTTCGTACAAAATGCCAGGTCATTCAATTTCTCAGTTTGCAGTACATCAAGAGGGACTATCGAATTACCAAGTTACTCATCGCCTGAATATGTTCCGGACTTCGGTAAGGCGGATAGTCGCCTTTCTCCAAGGTTTGGAGGGGTTGAGACAGGGAAGAACCACTCACTTTTACCAGAGAAATTGTTCCATATCAAGGTGTATCAGTGAGGTTTTGGAAGGGTATCGTCGGCGTACTCCACTTATTGTTATTGAGCAGACAATGACAGATACGACATACGCTGAAAACATCATCGAAACAATCATTCAGCCCTTGCGCAACGAATTTGAGGAAAATTTTATTTTTCAAGGCGATAACGCCAGGTCGCATCGCACGCGCAGAATGCAGAACATGCTGGAAATATTCAAAGAATGGACTGGCCAGCAAAGTCACCAGATATGAATTCTATTGAACATCTATGGGATTATCTCGGCAGAGCAATATTCAATCGCGAAAACCCTCTTACATCCCTTCAAGAAGTGACTGCAGCTGTTGAAGAAGAGTGGGCCAACATGCCTTATAATTTTATGGATAACTTAATTTTAAGGGTGCTGCGACGCATTGGCCTATTGATTAACCCTTAGCTAGTAATATGTTTATTTTATACTTAGAAGTAATATCCGTCTCGGAATCGGTATTTAGCGTTATATGAGGCGTTATATGTAACATCCCTCTCTCAGTCGTTAGACGTATTTAGAATTTGTTTTAATTTGTCGCACTGTTTTTAATGAAATAAACACTCAACTACTTTGTTTAAACACAACTTTTTTTCTATTTTTTTACATGTTTAACGAAATTAAAAACTATTCTAAATTTGAAAATTTAAAAATAATAAATAACAAAAAAATAAATAAAAAAAAAAAGAAAAATTGACAGTTGGTTGACACATTACGAGTAGCATCCGCCTCTCACACGTGTGCTCGCACCAAATTAGAATAGGCCTAATTGGAAACATTCGTGTGGACTCGGTGACGCAACAAAACTAGCCGTCCACCTAACATTCGGATGTTACTATCAAGGAGATAAAACGAGCGGCACTTATACAGACTCCTAAGTTATGTTTTTGCGATAACATCAAATTTTCTTCTTAAAATAAAAAGAAAAGCTCGTTTTATTATTTTTCGCCTTGTACGCGTTATTATTCATTCTTGAGACAACAAATTCCAAAGTTTTTCTACCGCATATTGTAATACGAAAATAAGAATAAATTTCATCATATTTTAAAAATTTAAGTTGATTATTTTTAAACATAACTGGAGAAGCCGAAACATTTGGAGATGTATTTCCTAAAAATAATATCACATAGGTACAAATTCTAAAATCCTAATCATTGTAAGTACAAACCAGTCGTTCTCTCAAGTCATCCTCTAACAATGATATAACTACCACAATTAATATACGGTTAAGTCGTTCTGCATTAAATATTGTTTCTTATATGTGAGTAATTTCCCGAAATGGAGGTCCTAAAGTGTTTCTCAGCTTGGACCAGAACTCCCCTTCTTTGCTCTTATCCGCAACCCATTGCAAGTAAATTCTAGTCTTCAGCAAATACTTTAAAGTAGGAGTCAGATGAGCCTCGCTTACCGGACTTAGTTTGATCAGCACAAGAGAATTGTCTACGTATTCCCCATCCTCCCCTCCAAAGAACAGCCTGTGATGATCGCAGATCTGACTCTCCCAACGACACCACTGAGATTTCGCATAATTGTTGCTTATTACTAGAACAGTTTTGCGGCTTTTAGCTACACTTTCCAGAACACTTTCCGATATAATTGTCCCGATTTGAAAGTCTCTCTCATACACGCAGAGCTTGAAAAACGGTTCACACGTCTCCACCATTGTTATGAGCTTGATCACAAAATCCCTGTCTTCAGTACTATACGAAACAAACGCGTCGTATTCATAATTGGTGTAACTCCTCTTGTGGCGACTATTAGGACGAATCTTTCCTTTCCTGCTCAAGTACAATTTGGCCAGGAATATCCAGTATCTGATGTGCCATCTGTACCAAAACGCCAGTACGCATAGAAGAGTGAAGAAGGCCGCTGTGCAAATGAACGGAAGCAAAAGCAAAATCTTTGTGGTCTTGTATCTGCAAATTTGCTCTCCATACTCGGTTTTGGTCAAGAAATCGATCACTGTGATGTTGTCCAGTTGGTCTGGATAGCCGCAATTTATTAGGGGATCAAAGATTAGCCCTTCGGCAAAAATGTCGTTGTGATTAGCTTGATACCACTGTTGATAGGATTTGTAAGTTACGGAGCATTTGCATAAAATAGCGTTTCGCTCTAAGTCCACGCTTCTTACTTGGGAAAAATCCTCCAGCATGGCTACCGTCAGGTCTGAAATTTTGTTCTTTGATAAGACGATCGTCGTCAGTTTCTCATTGTACGGGAACACCCTTTCTTCCCAGGAGTTGAGTGAATTGTAAGCGAAATCGATGACGATTAACGCTTTCAGCGGCCGGAAATCCGCAGAAGCAATCGTTTTCAGAAAGTTCCTATCCAGATACAATTGCTTCAAGTTTCCTAAATTTTCAAAAGGGTTCTTACCACCTTTTGCAATGATGTACTTAAGCCGACACCCTGAGAGCAGCAACACTTCCAATTTGGTCAAGTTGGTGAAGACGTCTGGGACCGCGTCACCATGAATCAGGAAATTGTTCATTAAGTTTAAAAACCTCAGTTCTTGGAGCATGGAAAACGTGTCTTTTTCTATATAATAAATCGACGAATTATTCAATTGCAGCACCCGTAAATTGATCAGTCCTTTGAAGGAACCATTAAACAAATGCGCCAGACCATTAAAACCCAAGTTGAGATGGGTCAGGCTGCGCATATCTGAAAACTCCACTTCTTTTAATGCAAAATAAACATGGTGAGAGTCTCCAACGGGAGAATTATTTTGCATGTCCAAATATGTAAGATTCTCCAATCGCAACACCCCTCTGGGAATCTCAGAGAGTTTGTTTCCACTTAGGAAGAGAATTTTTAAGTTTGGGAGGTTTAGAAATGCTTCATCTGTTACTTCAAGAGCCAAAACCTCCCTCAGGTCCAGTAAATTCAAGTTGGGCATCAAAGGGAAACTATTGGAGTCTATGGTTTCAAACTGGTTCTTCGATAAATTAAGACTGGATATGTTCGACTTAGCAATGACCTCCATTAGGGCTTTAGGGATAGTTTTCTTAAATCCCATATCGAAGAAGTTTATTGCTTCTAAGTCTATGTGGACCTCAAACATGTTGTTAAGCATTGCAGTAAGAGTCTCACTGTTCAAATTGTTTTCCCCCAGATGTAGTCTTCGAAGATTCTTCAAATGCACCATTGCTAATGGATGAATGTCTTCCAAAAGGCACAAAACTAAGCTGAGCTGTTGCAATAATGAGTCTTTCATTGGTTCAAAATCATTTTCTTTAATTCTTCCGAATCTATTGGCATCCAGGACGAGAATCTGCAGTTTCGGAAGAGTACTAGGGCTTAGCGTACTTGTGATATCGAACAAGCTCCCAAAAAAACCGTTGTTGTTGAGAAGGAGCAGCTGCAGCCTATTGAGCCCCAAAAACGTATCTTTCTCCAAAACTTTCAATTTAGAATTAAACGCAATTGAAAGATTTACCAATCTGTACAAATTCTGGAAAGCACCAGAAGAAATCTTCTCCAGTTCATAATTCCCTTCAATCTGAAGATCAACCAAATGCTCCAACTGGTCAAAATCCCCGGATTTCAGCTCCTTAATGTGAGTGTTGCTGACCTTAAAAGTTCTACTGCTAAGGGTCATATTTCGTGGAATTGCAGTGCAGCTTTCCCTGCCATAGCATAAAGAGTAATACCCAAAATTTTCCCGACAAAAACATCCAGTGGAATTGTCGTATCCAATTAGCCTTCCTATGGAACCCCCGAAATGGAGCCGTTTGGATTTCGGCACTGAAAGGGAAGTGAAAGTTTCTTGGTAGTAGTCAAAGCATTGTGTGAGGCCAAGAAATATTGCCAGGAGTGTATTGAGGAGTAAATGCATGGCTTGTTGGAGATCGGAGGCATAGCTTTAAATCTGAAATAAGAAGATAAATATTTAGATCCTTTTGAAGGCTTTGCGCTCGAAAAAGCTTTCGGGTATCAAAAAATGCGCCAATATCGGTGCCGAATGCTATCTGCGTCGGTCTCTCACATGACCACCTGTCATAATAAAACTAAAACAGACAAAAAGTCAGTCATAATGTCATCGATAAATGACAGGTAGGTACCTATTGGATCACCTGACAGTGTTGTGATTGGTTGAACGTCAAACAAAAAAATGCGGCCAATTTGTGGAGTTTGCAAAATCGTACATTAATCGAAAATCTCTTTCAGTTTTCAAGATTCCAGCGGCCAAGTTACGTTAGAATTTTTGACACCCTGTATAGGATATCCCTGAATGGTCTGTACAAATCTCTACATCTCTAGTAGAGATTTCAGAGGTTGCGATAACGCAAAACTCTGAAGTCCAATTTTTTTCATTACACACAAAAAGACCTCCCATGTTGGAGTTTTAATATCCATTACCCAATTTTTTGCAACCCCTAACGCTTTTCCACTTCCACGAATTGCAATTTATGAGTTCTTCGTGACAAAATTGATATAGAAAAATGGTTTTTCGATTGACCTATGAAAGAAGAAGGCCCTAAAAAGTGTTCGTTACATGCCGAGCGACATTGATGCGAAGTTAGAAAGTTTTTGCTTCGCCGATGTTCTCGTGGCATTTCAATAATGATTTTTCTTGAAAGAAATGGCCTGAAAGCACCGCTAAAAATCTCTGAACTTGATGGATACTGCAAATGAAATATTTTGCACAAATTTTCCTTTAATGGCCGTCATAGCTCCTTCTCGAAGTTGTCGCTCCACAAAAAGGGCCTATCTCAACCCATTTTCAAGATTCCTCTCTGCACGTGTCGGGACTTTATTCTTCGCATATTTTTCAGTTTGTTTTACACGTGACCGCATTAAATTTTTTACATAGCAATAATTTGGTTTGGGCTGTAGAACAATTAAGTAAGCGCTAATGGTCGCTTTAAAAGTTATTTTACCACATGTGTGCACCAAAAAAAAAACATTTTAAGTGGCCTCTGGCGATAAACGCCCAACTAGTAATGCTTTCAAGCGATATATTTTTTAGAAAAAAAAACCTGCTAATTCCTGAGAATATCACAAACTACTTAACTAAAACGCTCTTCAATATATCTGCTACATACCTACATGTTATTTCTAGAAATGCTTTTGAAATCTGTTCCACACATAAGCGGTAATTCCAAGCCTTCACGTTATAGGTGTTGATAAGATTCATTAGCATTTTTTTTTGTCGAACATTGCGAATCAAGACAAAATTAACTAGTCAGGTTGCAAATTGTTTTTGGTGTAAACGCGATTCTTGCTTTTATGATGCTATCATCATAATGTTTTAATTAAACACCGGGCTAGTCTTCTAATGCTTTTATTGACTTTCGCATACTAAAATCAAGGACGCGAGTCTCGTTAAATGTTGCCTGTATCTGGGAATTATTCAAACATAGGAAAGAGTACATTTTTCTGATTTTGGGAATTTAGGAAATGAATATATAATAAAGTAATGTACAAAGCTTTTGAAGTCAGAAAAATATGCACTTTCCATGATTATGGATAGGCAACACGGGGCGTTCCATAAAAAAAATTCGCTTCTTCAAATATTATATCAAATCAATTTTCAGGAATTCGTCAATTTCCACGAATTCGTCAATTTTCACGAATTCGTTAATTTTCACGAATTCGTCAATTTTCACGAATTCATCAATTTTACGAATTCTTTCTCGAACTGACAGTTTCACAGAAAAATATAGTTAAAAATACAGGTAATTTTTAAGCGGCCATGACCAATAACAATAAATCATACGGAGTATGATTCGCTTAATAAAAAATACAACATAATCCGCTATCACGGGCAATAAACGAACCGAAGTGGTGTACTAGAATCAATATAGGTAATAGTTTCGAAACAATTTTAATTAATTGTGAAATGAACAAAAACAAAATATCTAATTAAAAGTCGGATATAAAATTATTCAACATGATGTGAACAAAGGCAAAAATAATTTGAACTTTTTTAAACATTGCTAACAAGACTGTGCTGTCGAAAAGTGTCCCTTCGTATTATCGTCCTCGGATGATGGATGAATAGTAAACGACCAATGCATAGTAAATGACGTATGCATAGAAGCTATGATTACACCACTTTTACTATCAGATTTGCGGTTGAACATTAATGTCTATGTTTTCTTGGGCAGAGAATAGAGAAATTCGCCATCCTCATTAATTGCATCGATTGATTTATTTTTCAAATATTCCAATCAACAACCTCAATATTGCTTGCCCAGAGGCCAATGTACCTCTGACTGTTTTAAATTTTAATAAAGCATTTTGCCAATGCCTATTTTATTCATATCGAACAGTTTTGAGCACGATGAACCTGTACATTTAATTATAATTTTCGGTTCATTATGTTGAGATTAGCAGTAATAGTTATCGCATAAACACTCAACATGTTAAGTGGAAATCGTTAATGACGTTATACCTGCTGGGCTGGGTATTAGGTGTGTTCTGGTTATGCCCAACTTTCTCTACCGAGAAAGAGCCAGTGAAATTACCAAATTATTTGTGCCGATATAGATTTGATGGTAGTTAATTGAGTGATTCATATTTTTCAGCGTTTTCTTATTTACATACAGCAAAAAAAAAACATTTTATTTATGAAAAATAAATATGGCCTGTAAAAAATACAATTTCATTCCCTTGGCAAAATTTTTAATGGGCCCTAATTACACCCCTATCCCATGTATAACCCAACAATGTCCTTTCGCAGGTAAAATTTGTAGACGCTCCCAGAACGATATTTGATCTTCGCTATTTCAAATGCTGCAGGAATTTCACACTTACAAGCCGGAAAAATTGTTTTTGTAAATACGTACCCGCCCAAAAAGTAAAGACGATTTCACTGCGCGAGAAAACTGCGTTTTTGTCGTTAAGGAACTTTTTATTCGAGACACCACAGCTGCACTTTGTCGGGAATATTCCTTATTTGTGGAAACAAATAATAAAGTGTAGATTTTGAAGTGAAATGTACTGAAATAATATATTTAGTCGTTTAAAGCACGTACTTGCTATGCGGCCTCGTCGAAGCAATTTAGCCGAACGGAGGCCGAAAAATAACTAGTTCCTCTTCACAAATTTAACATAACATTTTAGTGTGAGATCGTCAAGTAAATACCTCGTTCCATACCATTTTACCGGCATGCTGGTAATTGTATAAATGCTACGAAGTTGGACCAAATAAATGATCTATTTGCGTATCTTCCCATCTGCCTGTCCATATGTTGGATAGAAAACTCGGAATTATCGTATTCATTAGCTATTACCCGCTCATGTACAGTGTGAAACTTTCAAAACGTTCATGGGCTTATAATTTGGATTCAAAAAAAGTTTGCTTCGTATCGTTAAATTATAGAGAATCAAGGGAGAACCGTGGCGCATTAATCAAGGCAATTAACTCCAATTTCCGTTCACCTTTAGAAATCCTCATTAAATAATCCCAAATGGAAATCCCTTGCAGGATTTTGTTTTAAAGGACTTATTGACACGTAGCATAAAAGCTGGCCCTTTGAAAAAGGTATAGACACATTTGCTCTATGCTATATATCACCCTGATGTACCCTTTACCCCATAGCGTGACAATTCCGAGACGTTTGCCGTAAATCTCTTCAGCTTTCGTGCTTATGACCAACCTATGTGTAGGAATTTTGGGGTTCTTCCTTAAACATATAGTTGTCGTTTATCTACGTCCATGTGCGTAACAACGCAAAGAATTTGGGAAATGTGAGAGATCCTACAATTTATTTTTTCGACGTGGGGTGAATCGTTGTGCCGACGCCTCGGGACGTCTTGGACACTTTTTGCCATTTATCCCCTTAAATCCCATTAAAAGAAAAAAAAAATGTTTCAAATAAAAAAGTTCTGATTTGATTAAACAGTAGCAGGCATCGTCGAAACTGCAACAAGAAACAATGAAAGTGGTTCTTACTAGCGTTGTGAAAAAAGAGGTTTATCGAACAAAACGAGCAATTCCTTTTGTGTTGAAAAATTTGAGTAGTTTCATTGTGCGATACAGTTTAAAAGGCGTTACAAATGAAATAATTTTTTTTTTTTGGTAGAAATTCGCTTCAATAATTATAGTCAAAATGCAAAAATTCCTGGAATTTTTCAAAACGTCTTCGACTGTCTAAAATCATCTAAATCTCAAGTATTCATGGCTGCTAATTTGTCAAAATCATTTGACGACATTTTATACTCATAGTTTTCAGTTTTCAATTTCTCAGTTTTTTCGAGCTTCTTCAGGAAGAATTTATTGAGCTTCAAAGTTTTTAAAGAGGAAAAGTAAGTATTCTATTAGAAAAATTGTTATTTTATTAGACAACCACTTTAGCAGATGGTTTTCATTAACTGGCCAATGTTTTTAGTTTTCGCCATAAGACCTTGTCGTGCACAACTAAAACTTTCGCTTTTCGTTTAGAATGTCAGTACGTAACACCGCCTTACACTTTTCGCATGGTTCTAAACCTCCACTTCGCGTGGTTCTAAACCTCCACAAATTGTGACATTGCGATAAATATTTTAGAACGTTTTATTTAATATTGTGATTAGGATGAATATTGTGGGAGCTGATGGTATTTTAATTGAGTTCAATTAAATTAATTTGAATTAGATTTGTTACAAAATAAACTCAACCATCTACCCGAAAGTCACGATAATACGCCTTAATATAATATTTCAAATCCAACTTATAGGATGCCCCAAATCAGAGTGAAAATATTTTAACCATATTTTATGAATAAAATGAACAATTACTTATTTTTTCACACGCCTTTCCAATGGATTGAAAAAGTGACATTTAATGATTCTTACGGTTCAAATATTTGCAATTTAATCTGGAACATCCTGTATATTCCATTTTAAAGTACCCACACTCAGAAATCCATTCAGGATAATGTATAAAAAAATTATCTAATAACAAAATGATTTCAAATATTTCATCTTTTAGTATACGCCTTATATTACATAAATAGAAACAAAGATAAACCATAAGTTATGGTAATTACGCATTTGGAATGTTTATAATTCCCTTGAATCATTGTTAATTTTAAGGCAATAAGGACTCGGATATATACCATTTTTTCCATTCAGAGACCATCCATTTAAAACACACCTGGTTTTGCAAACCCTAAATTATGATTTTTAATTAAAATATACTGACAAACTTTGAGAAGATTAAATTAGTTTGTCAATAAAAACATTCAAAGAGTAACTGTTAACACGGCCCGCATGTGTAAAATCTATATAAAAATCCCCGTTTTCTTGTCATTTTATGATTCATAAATTCAAAAAATATTACACACAGAAAGTCGAAATCCTAATTAAGAAGCATAAAATTATCTAACTCCTCACTTAATTTAGATTATGAATTCAGCGATTTCTCATATTTCCATTTGCGTCATTTCATTTTAAAGGAAACGCGTGCCATAATTTTATAGTTCGTATGCAAGATGGTACAAGTCGTATCCGAGTTACACAAAGTTTTAATGGGAAATGTTTCAGGAAATTCTCTTCTTTGAGTTTTATGTTGCTTTATTTCAACTATTTTAAACAACAAATGTATTTCAAAGAAGAAATCGCAACCATGTGCTTTATATATTTACACAGAGCCATATAAATAATTTTCTTAAGGCCCAGTAAATCAATGTACTGGCAACTCTATCCGGTCGATAATTTTCTTGAACGTCACGAGACTGATCAATATTGCATCTTTACTTCAATATACATATCTGCAGATATGATCTTCTTGGTACCGTATCGAATTGATGTTCCCTATATTTTTTAAAGAATTTTCAGCATTTTTTTTCGAAATTCCGGAATATTGAACAGTTACCTTAAAATACTTTTTTTTTCAAAAACACGACTTTTTTTTCATAAAAATTAGTTACCTAGAACGGCTTTTTTATTCAATTTCTTGAACAACTTGCATTATAAGGTTTTCCGATATTTCATCAAAGAAATTCTCAAAGCTCAGAGAAAATTCCTAAAAAAATCAAATTTTCTCAATTTTTCCTTAATATCCCTCGAACCACTTTAGTACCCTGCTGCCGGGCCCCAATGAAAACAAATTGCAAGTCATAAAAAAGACTTACAAAACAAGTTCTGTAGAATCACATAAATCAGTCAGAGTTTGCTCCGAAGCGGCGTCGCTCTGGCTGCCAATTTGGGGCATCGTTTGAGAGCTGCTCTGGATTTCTGGACCAGTGCGCTTCTGGCTAGAGTTACAGTAAACGGCGCCGCGACGCTCTCCAGAGTTACAATATCGAACTTCGAGTTAAATGAACTCCAAATGGGCATTGACGTATCAACGTCGATATGGCTGTATAGAAAATTGAACGGTAAGTTTTTAAAATGTGGCCATTAGTTTTTCTTGTCGACGGTTTTACGACATTTATTTTCTTGTTTGAGGCCTGATTTCACAAGTAAAACTCTTACCTAATGTTTTTGTAGACTATACATACGAAACCTCTGACTCTTGAATAACACAGGTTACTAGAGACTAGTTTAGTCACTATGCCAGTGGGAGGGAGAGTTGCAGGGAAAGTAAGCGGCATCATTTCGAGTAACTACAATGGTAACCATCTTTTTTTTTATATTGCATGATCTTTAAGTTTCTATTTTCTATAAAGACTAATAGTAAAAATAATTTCGTACCTATACATACAGGATATCGGAGAGTAGGGTGCTGATATTTTAGAAGGCGATTCCTAATACTGAGATAAAAAAAAGGCCCTATGAGCATAAGTTCGAAAATGAGTTTTAAGAGAGCTAGAGGTTTTTATATTCTACATGTATTTTTTGAATATCTCAAATGCTATTTAAGCTGCATGGATAAAGTAGCAAAATTTAAGAAAACCACTGAAAATCACAATTCTGACTAACGTCACCTGCCCTGCTTTTTTGAAAATACGTCTAATTCCAACGTACGTTACCCTACAAAATTGCGATTTTCTCTAAATGGTGTGCCCTAGGTGAGTTCCACAAGAGTATATTTTTACATAGAAATATTTTGCAATTTTATTTTATAATAGTTAAAATGTACAGTACTTCTCAAAACGAAACTTATTGTACATTTTTAGTCGACCCCCTTTCACTCTACGCCACTGATGGTGATAGAATTTTTCTAATACCAACAGTGGATTTATTGTGAAAAATATCACCCAGGAATAAAATTCTATCCATGTACCATAGCTTAAATACCTTCCGAGATATATAGAAAATACCATTTATCAGGAGCCACCTTCAAAGGGCTAGCTCTCTTACTTACATATTCACTAGACCCAATTAGGGCCATAATGTATACGGGGTGTTTCAAGAAGAAAGAGCCGTAGGTTGAAGGTGGATAAACCGTCTGATATACAGTTAAATGCATCCAACTTGAGGGTCCTAGTCCGACTTTTTTGAGATATAGGCATTTTAGTAAATTTCGTTGAAAACCCGACTGTTTTCTCTAAACCTGCTATTTCCCCACTTCCTACCACTCAAAACACAAATACGACTACACTTTTAAAATCCACATTGAATTGTCTGGAAGATAGATTAGTTTTTGTTGGTAAACGTGCCTTTTCGAAGGTAACGTAGCCGTCTAAAGAATAAGAAAATCTCAAACTCTATATTTCTAGGTATTATTTAATGGTAACTCACGCAACTGCTTTCCCAGTTGTTTCTTTGGGATTTCATGAAAGTTGTCCCATTTAACATACTTTTAAACGCTATACTCACTTTGAGGATTAAAATATCCTTTGGTCGGAAATACTGCGCCAAACAGTTAAAAACAACAAACATAAAACTGGGTATACCGCTTAAAAGTATATTAAATAGGACAACTTTGATTAAGTCCCCAAAGAGGTAGCTGGAAAATTAAGCGCACAAGCTATCACTGAGTAATACCAAGAAATATAGAATTTCAGATTTTCCTATTCCTTAGGCGGCTACCTTGAGTTCGAAAAGACACATTTACCAACAAAATATTATTCTACACTACAGAAAATCTAATGTGGGTTTTAAACGTATTTGTTCTTTGAGTGGTAGAAAGTAGAGAAACAGCGGATTTAGATAGAAAAGTCGGGTTCTCGACGGAATTTGTTAAAATGCCTATATCTCGAAAAATAGTCAGGCTAAGATCCTCAATTTGACTGCATTTAACTACATTTTAGATAGTTTATCCACCCTCAACATATGGCTCTTTCTCCCTGAAATACCCTATATACCGGATAATTGGACGCCACTGACGTATTTTAAATGAAGTATGTCCGAAAACTCCTAAATACATAATTTTCAATATGAACAAGCAGAAACAAAAATATGTTTCGAAAAGTAATAAAATTTCACATGATACAGAAAGTCCGTACATAAAAACGAAAAATCCTGGTAGTAGAGGAATCTCAAAAAATTCACAGAACTCATTGGCGTAACTAAGGGTAAATGGGGCTTTCAGTGCAAAGCATATTCATTATGGTCACGTAAGTACAGAGTACTTTTCTGTACCGCCTTTGATCACCGCAAATGAAGAAAAAATGGGTGCGTGTAGAAGAGATTTAGCTCTACGAAGTACGCACTCAAATCCATTGTGTGCAGTGTCAAATTTGATTCGACTTGCTGCAATAGTTCCCGAGATAATTGAGCGTGTGTGTGAGCACATTGCAACTATGATAAAAACTGATATTCCGGTTGCTTATTATTGTACGTATCTACTCACATGGTGTGTCTTTAGGTCGTTCCCATCAAGGAATTAACGAAGAAATTATCTGGGTGAGCATAGGAATGGGAATTGCAATAGCTGTTTTGATTACTGTAGCTCTTTGCTACATTATGCGAGAAAAGTGCATCCAACGAAGGGAGTATTATATTACAGCATGAACAATCGTTCCATTGTAAATAAATTATATTAGTTATTATCAGACACAGTTATGAACCAAGATTTACCCCAAATGGGAGCAAAAAAACTAGATAATAGGAAATTTTTTGTTCCTTCAGTTTCTCCAATACGTATTTTAATGCAATGGGTATAATTTATTCCAATTATATTGTAAGTGATTCTATATTACATAATGCGCATTTATCTATTATACTCATGCAGTAAAATAATGTAACCAACTGATTTTTGTTTAGTGTAAGATTTGTTAATAATGTAACTATAAGTAGGCATAATAGGCATATACTGGCTCTCATAAAAAAAAGGGAGAAACTATAATTTAGTTTTTCATCAACGGATCTTGATAAACTAAATACCAAATAAACTGATATTTTTTAGACTACTAAATAACGTCATCTTTTTTTTTAACTCAACTTTTTCTGCTTCGGATTTCAACCTCAGAATTTTCAATATAACTTCGTTTTTTTTTATATTTTTTGATGAAAAGTATTTTTCTGAATTTGATGATGTTTGACAAGTTAATGTTAGAACTATTTTTGATTGAAAAAAAATTAACAATATGTCATAATAATTGTTCAAAATGGATGTTGTTATTTTTATTTATGGCGCACTACAAATGATTTATTGTTATTAATGTTGTTATTGGCGACAATTATCAAACGTCCATATCAGTTAAAAACATTTTATAGATGAATATATATGAATTTACAGATGTGGTTGAAGCATATTTTCGAAGCAATAAGAAAGCCGGTGCAGCAGTACCTCTTTAAACTGCCCTTTTTTTCATAGAGGAATACTTAATCGTAATAAATTTAAATGTTTAGAAGACAACTTACATCGCTGTGGATCGTTTAAAAAGCCGAAAAAATGACTGTTAGACTTTTGACCGGCCCTATTGATGATAGTGATAATAACAAAATACATTTTGAATACTCGTTGTTCAAATTTTCCAATTTTTTGAACTGAAAATTGTTTTAACATGAACTTGTCACACATCATAAAATTCAGAAAAATACTTTGTATCAAAAAGTGTCAAAAAACACGAAGTTTTATTTAAAATTGTGAAGTTGACGTCTAACAACAGAAGTTGAGTTAAAAAAAAATTGACTTTGGCATTATTTAGTCTGGACAATATTGTTTTGTTTGGTTTTTAGTTTGTTGAAATTCGTTCATAAATAACTAAGTTATAGGTTCGCTCGTTTTTTATGAGAGACCCGGTATGTAGGTACTACTATTACTCAAAATGTACTGCGTATCCACGTATAGGTTAAACCATAGACACTCAGTATTAATCGCTCATCGCACAAACTCGTAAGGTCTGGCATTACTTTACCTCATTTCTATCGGTGCAAGTAAACTATTGATACTCTATCCTTTCTAAAAAGTCTTAAATCCTTTAAAAGCGGGATAACAACTACTCAGCCATTATAATTTCAAAAGATACGACAGAATAACCAGCTTACAGCATCGACTTAAAATTAAGTGAACGAGAGGCGAAGCGACCACATTCGACTTGAACAGAATGCAGTAAAATTTCCTTTCGTTTCTAAATTTTCACTTTAACATAAGTTTCCAAAATTAGTACAATGAGGAAAGTTGGACAAGAAGACTACGTGGAGCGGAGTGGAAAAGTAAGTTAAAGACTTTCGTTGCTGTATTTCGTTAAATTAGAAAATATAAGTACACATAAAATTTATAATGAACTCAGAATATTTTCCCATCCTGCTTTGTTAACTACCTACTCAATTTGCCTCGCGTCAGCAGTTTCCATTGTCTGCAACGCAGAAAACTGCAGCGTGATGTTACCCATTTTGAGAGCCAAAAAACAAGCAGCATCATAATTCATGTGACAATGCACAAATAATATCTGTACTCTGTAGCAAATGATTTTTATCAAATTTAAACTGCGATACACTACAGTTTTACACTAGGACACAGGGTGCTAAAAATTTTACAACAATGGGCTATTAGTCTTTTATCAAAATGCCTGTAGTTTCTCAGTTAATTGCCTAGGTCGATTTAAAGCTACGCTAAAACCTGAAATCAGCACACTATTACTCACCGCACTTGAAATAACTATAAATATTTATTTTTAAAAAAATTTTCAAGCTATTTTTCTGCTCTTCTACAGATTATAGTTTGAACATTTTTTTACGGTGCACGCAGCCGAAGTAATAAAAATAATGTATAAGAAATATACAAAAATTGAACTAAAAAGGATTTTAATTGATGGAACCATTGTTTTTTCACAAGGCAAAAAGTACTAACTTTACTGCCGCAGCGATAGTCATGGCTGAGTTGAAGGCGAGGTTATAGAGTAAACTATGGCAGCAAACTTTCGTTTTTCCGAGTAAACACATTTTTTCCGATGGGTTCCAATTAAAACTCTTTTTTATTTTTCTTTTGTATAGTTCTTTTATATATATTTTTCTTTCGCACTTTTTGTCTACGCACTAAAAGACAGGCGGCCACCAGTTACCCATACTATTTAATTAAAACAGGTCTTGTGATGCTGAAACAAGCTTTATTTCCAATTAAACATAATTCAATTAAATATTTTGAATTGCTTTACCTAAGTTATTTAAGGTCTGGTCTTGCCGTGTATTTTCCTTTTATGGGGCTTGGCTACAAGCCAATCAACGCACCATTTTACTTCTTGGTTTTGTTACAACTTTGGCAAAGCTGAAAAGCACTCGCTGCATTGTTTATCAAACCACAAAAAAGCTTTATTGGTTATACAAAGGAAAGTTTTGTTGCTTTTGAGCCTCGAAAATCGAGTTTTACTTTCAAATTTCAAAGCTTAGAAAATCAGCTAAGCTAATCTCCTAAAATTATCAGGAACTACGTGATATCAGTCTGATGCTTTTTTCACTGTCATTTTCAATGTTAACTTCTTCTATTCGCCTTCGGAAAAGCATACTTCACTTTCCCGCACACATTTCATGGTGAAAGTTGTGATTTCTCGTACTAATGTGGAAAAGAGGAGTAGGACTTTCCAGCATCTATTGTTTACTGAAAGTGATCGTGGAATCTGACCTAACTCTCTAACTCTTACAAAGTGTCTTTTTCGCAACTGTTAGGAAAACAACTTTTTAGGTTTAAATAGTGGGTGTTCCCTAAACTCTATTTTTAGCAGAATTGACCGAATTAACAGAATTGGTTTCTGACTTTTTACTTAAAAAAATGTACAATGAGTATAGTATACAAAAATATACAAATGAGTCTCCTAATCAAAGTTTCTTAAGTAAAATATATTTGCTACATGGAAGCGCTTTTCTTCACCACCTACAGTTTCGGTCAAATACTGGATGTAACACTTCCTTGTAACACTTCTTCCGCATTTTAATTATTATATTAAACCGTATCTATTTTTTCACGACATAACAATATTTATACTTATTACCGTTTGCTATAATACGTTCCTACAAGTGATATTCCCGTATGCGACACATTATACAGGGCGCTCGTTTTGCAAGTCCCACTTTGGGATCTCGATAACCTTAAGAGATGCGGGGTCAGCTAAATTAGGGTAAAGTTACGCAAGTCAAAGCTTAATAAAAATACATTTTCAAATCGGCAATGTTAAAAATATTTTTCTAAATACTATTTCTAAATAACTATATCCATGAAAAACTGAAATTTTGTATTTTGCTTATAAATTGAAAATGGCTCATTATAATAACATGGAACCGGAATATTGTAATGGGCCTTTTTGGAGTACTTTTTAACTGCCTTGTTAATTTTCTTCTATCAACCCAAGATTCCTACACAAGAAGTGAAACTTTTGCCTTTCTTGTGGCCCTCATAAGGCCGTAAGAAAAACGCTTCATTGCACTTCATCTCTAAGCAACTTCGTGCAGGAAAAGGAAACTATTAACACTGCAAAAAAGGACTCCGAAAAGACCGTTGAGAATGGCCATGAAAAAATTTTAAAATAACATTTCGACTTTTCGCAGATGTTTAGAAAAGTATTAGCAAAGCGGGCGATTTGAAAACGTATACTTACTAAGTCTTAAATTGCGGAACTTTGCTCTAATTTAGCTCACTCACCTCGAATGTCTTAAGATAAGTAAAATTTCAGTGATGAGGCTCGTAAAACACCCTGTGTAGGTGTTTATCTCGTAGCACCTAGATTAAAAAACGTCCTTACTTGCGGACCAAATAAATACTTACTGTATTCCGTAGTATTTTAGAAAATAAGTGAAATATTATACTTACTTAAATAATTGATGTCAATTGTATTTAGCCAAAATGTATATGTAGAATCTCTATAAGTATGTAGTTAACAACTTACAAAGAATTATAATTTAAAATTTAACGATTAGTACCTTCCTCCGCCCCTATCCTAAGCCTAAGGTGGAAATATAGAAATACCCTAAGGCTCAGTTGTATGAACGGAGGTTTAGTCGAACCAAAACTAGTAGGTACTTGAACTATGGTATAAAATCAGCATTGCTGTTAAATTAATTAAATTTGTACCAGCATTTGAAGATGGTTTAAGTACCACTTTTGATTTAGTTGAACCAACTTCCATACATCTCAGCCTTGTTGATTCATACCCAACACATCTCACATTCTCGCTGAATATTTTAGTCATTTCTCACAAATTTTCCACTCAGGATTGAACATTTTGGAATCCACTGTAAAATTATAAAAAATATACATAACGTATTGAAGTAAATTGATTGATGAGTAAATTTGTCATTGCCGCAGCTTCATTGGGCAATAATTACTTTGGACCTACCAGTTCCATATGCATACGCAAAAAAAGTGAATACGTCTTTTAAATATCTAATTCACCAAGTACTACTCGACAAAACTAAGAAAAAAAACGATTTTTTAAACGTACTTTTCACAAATGTGCAAAACATAGTCCTGCAGTCACTTATTCTTCTTCATGAAATACTTAGGTTTGGTTACTCCCACATAACCGACCACTTCAATAGGTCTCAACCCCTGTGATTCTCCATAAACATTAGTGACCTTTAGATCAGTTTGAAATCCCCTAGAGCTAGCCAAAGCAGCTTCTTCTACCAAATCCGGGGGAGCAGTTACAGTTGCAGCTTCCGCTGCTTTCACACCGTCAGCAAATGCACACATAGCCTCGGCCTTTGCAAATTTCTCCACAGCGGTATTTAATTCTAGAATTGACCTTTAGACTCTTGAGAAAAGGGCAGTGGTAAATGGATACCTGTATCAGGTTCTCTCCTCAAATCGAAGTTGATTTCTATTTGACTGGCCGAAGCTTCAGCCATTCTTTCTAGAGTTGCTCTGGAAAAGTGGAGTGGAGGTATTTTGCGTGTATTCGAAGTGGGTGAGTCGTATTGAGGCCCTGCCCCGAAAGAGATTTTGTTGAGTTTCTTCAGCTCCTTCTCAACAGATCTATCGAACCTAAAACACAAGCACATGAGCAGGTTGAATTTAAAGGGTCATATAAAACCATTGAATGAGGGACTCCTGTGGTGCTTTGCAGTTTTTTTCCTCATCCAAAAGAGGATTTGCTCCTGCAGTGTCTAGTGAAGGATGTGTAATGGACGAAGGAGTGAGCCTACAGTTTTGCTCCCCTGGTCTAAATCTAGAGGACGTCATTTGCTCACTCGTCTTTGGAGCATTTAATATAACACAGTCTTAAGCCATAAAATGTCATTGTGAGGGTTACCGGGTTCTGGAACTCCAATAAATTAATCTCCTCAGGTATCCAAGACAAATCAACGTTCAACCCGAAGATTTCGTGTAAATTGAGATAGTTGCAAGGATCGGAGGCAGAAGGTCGAGCTGCTGGACTGGTTCCTATGTCGTCATATCCTGAATTCTACTTCAAAAAAATGTTGATGTCTTATTTGTTTTTAAACTATTTAACCCACGCATGCGTAACTTCCACACATGGTTTCCGGCCTAGTAGGGTGTCTTTCTACTGATGCTTTGTCTGCTCTGTGAAAGGATGATGGAGGGTTGCGATTTGAGGTGTTAAAACATCTTGGTGGGGTCTAAAAACTAAGATTAATGTCTATTAAGTAAATTGTAAAGGTTTAATACAGTGTTATTCCATGTTCCATATCTGTCCCTGCAGCTCATCTTCTGCACAGGTTTTCTTGATAACTAACTGGAATTTTGTCTGCTAATGGCATAAAATTTGCTTGTAGAGATTTATTTGTGGGGTGACAGTATTGACGTTGTCTTGTAGAGAGTGTTGAATTTTTGGCTGGTTGAAGTATTTTTAGTATTCCAATGCAGGTGCTAACAGTAATTCACAATTTCACATGCGCTTCAGAACACAGACGATTCCGAATATTTAATAATATACGGGGGGTTAGAAGGAATTTGTGTAAGGCAAACTGATTAATAATTTGAAGTGAAAATCAGTTTTTAATCCTTTGCTTGGGAATTACATGAAAACACATTTTGTACTTTTATACTTCTCGAAAACTGCTTAACAGCTTTCTTCTTTCGAACATTTCAAAGAAAACTCGAACCTCTAGTCTCTAAAGTAAATCGATCAAAACTGGAATCAATTCAAAAAACAAACTAACCTGAAACAACAATTACTCTCACAAATTTCAAAACTTCCTTCTTTGATCTCTGGCTTAATCAAATTTTCTCTCTTCAATTTTATGCCTGGGCTTAATGAGAATATACTCTTTCACATCAATTTCGTCTCCATCACTTTCTTCTTATGCTTCTTTCAGGATTTCTTGGTAGGTCGTCGCTCTTACCACTGGGGGTGAAGCTGTTATTCTCAGAGATGAAAATGTGGAATAGAGGTCAAGATTGCTCATCGCTGCCTAGATCGTGCCGGTTGTTGCTCAGGCTGTTATTGAGATATTGCACGGACAAGATATCCGATGAAGTTGGATCCGAAGTGTCTATGCGCGGTGGTAATGACGGATCATCTCTATTTTAATTAGCGGAAATTAATTCTTAAGAAAAAGCATTGTTGAGCGAGGTCACTAATACTACGACGCTCCCAAGTGGCGATGTGTGCTAATTATTTGGGTGACATTAAACTATTGGTCCCTTTGTAATAGGGACTAGCAGGTACTTTTCCCATGGTTCTGAAGGACTCACCAAAACTGCGAAAGTTAAGATAACTGGGACAAAGAACAGGCAATTAATGGATTGATGAGCAGAAGAGTGATCGTGGGGTAGTGAATTCGCTAGTTTGTCTTTTCATTCATTGGCTATTAAAAAGATAGGTACCTTTCCTCAAACATGGAAAACGCGCCCAATACTATTCCGACATATATATTCAGGGTATTCCTGAAATTATTGTACAAAGCTTGATAAAATATTCCTGAACCAAAAACATGAACATTATTCCATCGCTGAGAAGGTTTATATGCTTTTAGTACCATATATGAATTTTGCGAGGAAAATGGGCATATAAGTGACAGAGTTTGTCATAACAAATATCCAAATCGCAGAATTCCGAACTATTAAACTTTCGCGAGTATTCAAAGGCAATTTAGAAAAACGGATAATTTTAAGTCATATAATGTTAATTGAGGCCGCCAACGTCCAATTAGGACTGTGGAGGCTGCTCTAGACAAAACTGAAGTTGACCCCAAATGAAACTGTAGACGCTTGGGATTCAAATTGGTGGTTTCTAGAGAAGTCATTAATAATCTTTTACGAGAGCAGTTTCTCCACCCTTATCATGTGCAACACGTGCAAAATTTTTTGGATATGGATCATGAAGTCGGCTGACGTTTTGCAATTTCATCAAAATAATGAAAATACCTAATGCAACCTTTCATAAAAGAATTTTATTTACGGACGGAGCTGAGTTCATGAGATCGGGAATTACAAATATGTATAACGAATGTACAGGGTGTCCCGAAATTAAGGCACCATACTTAAACAGCGTAAATTACACCAAAACTTTATATAAACATATATCGCAAAACGCTCTTTTACCGATCTATGGTTCTTTAAAGACATAACTCTGATGATGGTTATTTTGGCATATTTCCAAAACGGTGCTAGATAACTTTATGAAATTTGGTATGATTTTATGCCTTTTAAACCTTAATTGACTGATATGGCTAAATGGAAAATATTTCGTCAGAGGCGTGCCGCACGGGGGGCGTCGGAGTTAAAAAATGCTACATTTTTTTTATGTGCCCGGTTTTTTAGCTGCTGATGCAAAATTATGAAACCACATATTTGTCCAGAAAAAAAAGGTACTCTTGGTTCACATTGATAGAACGCTCCATTTTCGAATAAAATCAATTTGAACATTACATTGCATGACAAATACAAATGATGCTTAAAACGATCATTTTCAACCATATCAAAAAAGCGTTTTGCGATATATATTTATATAAAGTTTTGGTGTTATTTTTGGACGTAATTTACGCTGTTTAAGTATGGTGCCTTAATTTCGGGACACCCTGTATGTATAGCGATGAAAATCCTCTTGCAATTAGGAAAACATATTTTCAGCATGAATTTAAAATTAATATTCGGGCAGGTATTATGTTGGAGTCTTAAGGGAAAACTTCTGATACCAGGTATTCTTTTGTACGTGGGTACCGCCACGACAAATCAGGACGATGGTCGAGAAAAACACTACCGTAAACGTCAACAATTCTATATTTAAAAATCTATGATAACTTTTACTGTATTAGGTGCGTTAGAATCTCAAGTATTAATTTGGAGGAAGGTTGGGTTTTGGGTTAACCGATTTGATATTACAACTGGTCCAATAATAAAATTGTCAATAATTGTTGGATACCCATCCAAATCATCTGCTATGCCTCATCCCAAACGAAGCTATAACCAATATACATAAATCGCTCAACTTGAGGGATGTTCTGGTTTGACCGTGAGAACCATTAGGTAAAAATATTCTTGAGTACTCTTAGCACACCGTGACCCTGTCGCCACTCACCAGTCGTTATCAGTAATCTGGCCCTTCGCAGAGTCACATGTACTAAGACGTTAATTGCTAAAAACCTTTTAAGGTCTGTTTTTTCTCATTCAATCTAAAAATCCTAAGTTCGTGGGAACCTACCAAACCTGTGTTCTGATCGGTCAACTAGAACAAAATGGGTTGAAACCAAATTCAGCTCATTTTCCCTGCTTCCTTTTTTTGAGCAGATTGAGAGTGGAACTCAAGACATAAACTAAAACCCAACCTTCCTCCAAATTAATACTTGAGATTCTAACGCACCTAATACAGTAAAAGTTATCATAGATTTTTAAATATAGAATTGTTGACGTTTACGGTAGTGTTTTTCTCAACCATCGTCCTAATTTATCGTGACGGTACCCACGTACAAAAGAATACCTGGTGTCAGAAGTTTTCCCTTAAGACTCCAACATCGCTTGTAAATATCGGCAAGCGTTTAACGGACTTCACTATTGATCTGGGAAGAAATCGAAAGATCAATTATCGATTCATTTAGAAAAAAAAAACTAATAGCAAAAAATCAATTGTAATGTGCCGGGTTGGAATAACTATACGCGAGTCAAAAATATAACACTTTATTAACTTCTCGATAATACAAGAGCGGGAGCGAGGCGTAAAGACCCTTTTTATGTAAGTGTTTTGTGAAGATGAGTCTGAAGGTTTCTGCTGGACTATATCTTAACTGCTTGACTGCCCTATTTATATAAATGATATCTACGTGGACTTTGCTAAAGTACATCAATAAGGGTAGTTTGAACCTTAAACAGTACTGAGACTTTGAGTCTCAACTAATTACAATTTGATGGGTTGCTTATATCAGACAAAGGAATTGTGTTTCTACGTAGACATACATTCTAATTAAGTTCTAATATTGTCCTTAGGTTTCCATGAGAAAATAGTACAAGAAATAATGTAAGAGGTTAATACATATATGATATAATAATACGTATGCGTAAGCCGGGGTGCTTTACACAATGGTTGTGACAAGGCATCAACTACGTAACTATTTAATATGTATGTGCGTAGTACTACCAGAAAGAGGTATTTTTGGGTTGCACTAAATTTACAGAGCGATTTTTCCTTATGCAATCATGTTTAATGTTGTAAAAAAATACTTATGCTATACCCAACCAGTTCCGCATAAAACGGATGGGGCTTCAAATTTGCACGACCCTGTAAATTAAATACGTCATGCAATACCCTGATATGGAGAAATGTCTCGGGTAGCCCTCCATATCCAGCACGATTTTTACAAGCCAAATAGGCTAATTACTGTTGTTGAATAACCATGCAGGGTGAGGGTGACCAGAATGATACACGTTAATAGTATGAACTAGTAGTATATTATAGAAGAATTGAGAAAAATATATATAACACGAAAAAAAAGAAAAAAGGGTTTGGCTGAGGTGATTTCTGAACCTCTTATAGACGGCAATTGACTTAACCGTTGAAAAAAAACTATATAGTATCTCAAGAAGAAGCGGTACTGTTATATATCTTCCTATATTGATTGATTGTACTCTATGCTACTTTCTCATAGCAACCTAATAACATGCTATCAATGTTTTACCTAACTATCTATGAAGAATAATCAACTTCAACCAAAGGTCGAAGTTCTGTTTAGTTCCAACTAACCACCCCTAATGCGCTAATTTAGATAAGTTAGATGTCATAGTCTTCCCTATATATATATATCGAGTATGATTATTAGGGTCATTATTATTAGTATTCCGACAGAGGCCTTTTCAAAAACGAGTAGTCTAGAGTGAAGTGTTGCTGAGTCTAAATTCATACCATTTTGAAAACCATCACAAGAAATAAACAAGTTGTTAGTGAGTTACCGAATCAGTGAGCTGTCTTATTCCCGACTAAAACAACCCCGTGGTGCCCACCACGTATAAAATACCGGCTGGTGTCACAACAGTACATAGAACCTTAAAAAACATAATATAATCAGAAAGGAGTCAGACATAAACATAAATAATCTCCCTAGACGAAAGGTAATCAATATTAAGTATTTATTATTGAAATGGGAGACTGTTCCCATAAAGCATCTTTAATATTGTGATTTCTAACAATTACTAACTCTTTCTTACAGTTTGAATTTTCCTCTTCAAACTTCGAAGGTTTTCATTGGTTTGGGAGGGTTCTTCTTGCTTGAACTATCATTTCGATAATAAAAATCGGACAAATTAAAATGATCTGTTGCCGTTTAAAAAAAATTTTGGGGTAGCTGGGGATGAAGCGGCTGTAAATAAGGGATGAATATTATCACCAAAAGTTGAACAGTAATTTCGATGAAGTTACATGTTTCGGCGTTTTCCGAAAAAATCATTCATAAAAAAGATATAAATTTTATGCCAGACATTCGAATAACCTTGTATATGAATAGCAAATTTACCACCACTCTATACTTAAGGACCAATATTGCGGACACGCTTTGATTTATCACCTCGGCCATCTGGTTTGCACATGACGAAAAGATGAACTTTCGAGTGGTCAAAAATAAAGAAAGAACGTTTTTTACTTCTTTCTGTATAATAGAAAAAAAGTCATAAATTTAATAAACTTGACTCTTCCAGACAGTAAATTAGAAGACATAAAGACGGTTGAATTTTGGACGTGATTGATTTTTACCAGAAATCCAACAGGTTTCGCCCTTCAATTGTTGAATCCTCGACAAAGTTAACAATGTAACGTGAGTTTAAATTTAAAAAATTTCTAAAGTGCTTTGCAAACAAAACCTTATATGTACAGGGTTATTCCCCATATTTTTCCTCAACCCTAAAATCTTTATTTTTAGAAATAGAAAAAAATAGTTAAGACAACTGTTTTAGTTTTTATTGTGAATTATCAGAATCCGTCATCGGCTGAAACGAACGAGCTTCGTAAAGCTGTCAAAAAATGGCAAGTTGTGTTTTTTTTAATGGAACACCCTGTATATTTATACCTTTTTGGAATCTGCTCGCCTCCCTGATTCCAAATATATACAGTAGTGGCAAAATGTAGAGCAACTTTTTTAAATTCATTATTATTTTTCGATACGAATAAACCCAAAGTTTTAAATATTCCTACATTTATTGCAATGTTATTTATTATTGGTTTACACGAAAATGTTTTGCATTATATTCATATCAACATTTTTGGAAGTAAAAAATACCTTTGACCTGGTATAAAGTAGAGCAACATATTCTTTTCTAGTATTCAATCGGGCTTTTGGGCTGTGTTATTAAAATTTTATAATTTCCTAATCCCTGAAAATGCCTAGGGGCAAGTGCTTATCTAACGATTTAAAAGTGAAAGTTGTACAAGCATGGAAAAATGGAGAAAATAAAGTTGCCATTGCAAGACGTTTCGACTTAAATAAGAGCATAGTCACGAGAGTATTACAGCGATTTGGGAACGTGGAAGCCAATCATAAATCAGGTCGACCAAAAAAAACTACTAACTTTCAAGACAAACAAATTGTAAAATGTTCTAAACAAAATCCGTTTGCATCTTTGCGGGAAATAAAACCCTCTATCTCCAAGGAACTGGGAATCGAAATAGCTTCAAGAACTGTACGAAAGAGATTACAAGATGCTGGATTATTTGCCAGAAGACCAGCCAAAAAACCATTGTTGTCAGAAAGAAATAGACGGGCCAGGTTAGAATTTGTTAAAGCACACGTTTATTGGACAGAAAATAAATGGAAAAGGGTGATTTGGAGCGACGAGTCAAAGTTTAACATGTTCAACTCTGATGGTGTTACATTCGTAAGACGACCTGCAAATGAAAGATTGAACAAAAAGTATACTGTTCCCACGATAAAGCATGGTGGCGGGTCTGTTATGGTGTGGGCTTGTTTTTCGGGATTTGGGATGGGTCCTTTAGTCAAAATTGAAGGCACGATGAATCGATTTTCTTACAAAGAAATATTAGAGAATCATTTGGTGCCATATTCTGATGATCACATGCCAGTAAAACACTGGTTTCAACAGGATAATGATCCAAAACACGCCTCAAAATATGTTCAAGCTTGGCTTCGTGAAGAAAAATTTAATCTTTTGCGTTGGCCATCCCAGTCACCCGACTTAAATCCGATTGAAAACTTATGGGAGATCTTAGACCGCAAGATTAGAGGAAGATCATATTCGAATCATGAAGAAATTTTCTGTGCTCTCAAAGAAGAATGGGCGAAAATGGATAACGTTATTATTGGTAAACTTATCAAATCGATGAAAAATCGCTGCCTCCAAGTAATAAAAAACAAAGGATACTTTACTAAGTATTGAACAACAAACTTATGACAAAGAAATATTTGTATAATTAATTAATAATTATAATTTTTTTACCGTTGCTCTACTTTTTGCCAACCAAAAAGTGATTTTCCTTAATAAAACTTTTTTATTATGGGGTTATTGAAAATATTTTTATATGTATTAATAATACATATCAAGGGTATAAATATCAGAATAATTAGAATATCAAATTCATTTAGATTAAAAACATATGATAAAAATAAAAAAGTTGCTCTACTTTTTGCCACTACTGTATATGTCAATATGTCATACATTTGTTCTAGCCATGTGTCCTATGGACACGTTTAAAACTTTCATTCTCAAATCAAAGTTCCCATGGAAAAAAAACATGGCTGCAGCTATCTGTCATTGCTTTGTAAACTTTGTTAGTAGCAATATTGCTAATAGACCACAACAAAATATTTTCCCATGGGATATTCTGTTGAAGAAAAATTAAATATAGTACGACTATATTATGGAAATGGAGGAAAGTCTGAAAGAACACGCCAAAATTGTCGACACCATTTTCCAAATATGCAAACTCCATGTAGCAGAACTATAAGAAATATAATAAAAAAATTTGAAGAGACAAAGACTTTGGAAAGAAGGAAGAGAGTTATCCAAGAGAACGAAATTGATTTAAATATATTGTTGTATTTTGAAGGTAATGATTTTGATTATTGAAAGCATTTTTCAGTAATTTAATATTTCAATATTTTAGAAAATCCTTACAATTCAATACGTACAGTGGCTCGAATTTTTTTATAAATCTTACAAAAAAGTTTATAATGTTTTGAAGAAACATAAGTATCACCCTTATAAAATAAAACCAGTTCAGGGATTGACCGAAAATAATATTGTTCAGAGACAAAATTTTTGTGGTGAAATATTAAGAACGTTGGCAGAAGACCCAAATTTGCCCAGAAAAATTATATTCACAGATGAAGCTTCTTTTACGACATCTGGCATGTTCAATCGGTAAAATAAACGGTACTGGAGTACGAACAATCCTCATGAGCACCAAGTAGTCAAAATTCAGGGCCGTAAATCGATGAACGTGTGGTGTGGAATTCTGGACAATAGAGTCTTGGGATCAGTTATTTTGGAAAATTCCTTAACTGGTCAGAAATATAAAAGATACTTAGAAAATGAAATTGAAAATCTTTTAGAAGACGTACCAAATCGAGAAGGGCTTGTTTGATTACAGGATGGAGCATCTCCACATAATGTCCGAAGCGTCACTAATTTCCTAAATATTAAGTACCCGATGTGGATAGGCAGACATGGACCAATTAGGTGGCCAGCAAATAGTCCCGATTTAAATGTAGTGGATGTCTTTTTATGGGGTTTTCTAAAAAACAAAATTTATTACGACAGGCCTGAAAATCTCGAAATGCTTCGAAATAAATTAAACGAAGAAATTTTGTTGCTTAACACAGAAAATAATAATTTTATTAGTAACACATTATTAAAATGGAAAAATAACTTAAGAACTGTTGAAATATAAAATGTTCCCAGTGACTTGTTTTTATTTTTTAAATAATATTTTTTCCATGGTAACTTTGATTTGAGAATGAAAGTTTTAAACGTGTCCATAGGACACATGGCTAGAACAAATGTATGACATATATATATATATATATATATTTGGAATCAGGGAGGCGAGCAGATTCCAAAAAGGTATAAATATACAGGGTGTTCCATTTAAAAAAACACAATTTGCCATTTTTTGACAGCTTTACGAAGCTCGTTCGTTTCAGCCGATGACGGATTCTGATAATTTACAATAAAAACTAAAACATTTGTCTTAACTATTTTTTTCTATTTCTAAAAATAAAGATTTTAGGGTTGAGGAAACATATGGAGAATAACCCTGTACATATGTATGTAGGACTTAGGTGTGGTTATAAGAAAATAAAACAATGCAAGTTTTGAGGTACTTCTTTACTTCTCAAGAACCAAGGCCAGAATGCCTCCCGATACACATGTCTTATCCACCTCCGAGCGCATCCCCTTTTTTTTAAGAACATTGATAAGCCACATTCCAGGCTTTTTCCCACGATTACCTGACCCATCATCAATTTTTCTCTCGCCTATGTTAAAGGAATTCATAAACAACCCTCTATTGGTTTTTTACGCTTATCTTAGAAGTAATTTACGGCTAACCCCCATATCATTTTCACATGTTATTACTTAATAGTCTTAACATAAACAATTACATATACAGTGGCGAACAAAAGTATGGAAACATTTTCTAATTTTTAATGCAATTTAATTCCTATACGTAGCAACAAACATCAGTCAAGAAAAAAGTTGTTTTTTGGAATATTAACTTTATCTAGAATATGTATGTCAGAAGTTCCCTAACTCGTAGAGAAACAAAAACACAAGTTTAGGCGGTACTTCTTTATTTCTCTAGAATCGGGAATCGAATGAATCCCTTTTTGATGCGTGAGAGTCACCCCAGGTGCATCTGCTTTTCTTCCAAAAGCCTGTCACCATACTTCCCACATTCTTCCCACACTTACATCCCTTAATCATCTTATTCGCACCTCCATATGTTTTTAGGCGAGATGATAAACAGACCTTTATCTTTTACCACGAATGATCTATTCTGACTAGTACAAGTTTAGTCCATTTCTAATTTACAATGGGGCACCAGTAGGTGCCTGTGACATTCCGCACATGTCCAAGGATAGGTTACAATATTATGGGACAACATGTTTTTTGCATTTACATTGAATAGGTTGATAAGTAACCCCATATGGCTTTCTTTATGAAAGCTCACATGTACATAAATAAAAATAAATATATTAATGTATTTATCAGTCTTAAAAAAAACAAAATTGTAAAAAATGTATAAACTGACCGAACAAAAGTATGGAAACATTTTCTTCATTTTAGTCTAATCTCAAAATTTGTTGATTAAAGTGACTACATTAAGTTTTCTGCTTCTAAGATTTTGTTGAAAATGCCGAAGTGTAAATATTACAGTGCTGAGTTCAAGCGAAGAATAGTGACCATGTACACAAACGGAACAAAACAAATTAATATTGCAAATGCATTAAATATACCTCGGGGAACTGTTCATAAAATAATTAAGAGGTATTTGCAAAGAGGAACAGTAGATCCAGCAATGAAATGTGGAAGACCTCGAAAAATAACCCGTAGAGTGGATAGTGCAATCGTTAGAAAAGCTAGAGTCGATCCAAAAAAATCTACTGTGGCGATAAATAAGGAGTTAAAAGAGGAATTTAAAGATATTGATGTATCGGATATGACAATTAGGCGTCGGCTTATAAGTGAAAATCTTCATGGTAGACGTGCAGTTAAAAAGCCACTTCTTACAAAGCGACACAGACAAGCGAGATTAAAATTCACCAGAGAACATAAGAATTGGACCGAACACCAATGGTCATTAGTAGTTTTCAGCGATGAAAGTAAGTTTAATTTGTTCGGCAGTGATTCTACAGGATATGTTTGAAGACCTTCAGGATAAAGATATGACCCAAAATATTTAATTCCCACCGTCAAACATGGCGGTGGAAATGTGATGGTTTGGGGTTGTTTTACACGATCTGGTACTGGACCACTAGTAAAAAATAAATGGCAAAATGGACTCCAAGATGTACTGCGACATCTTACAAAATCACCTACTGACATTTGAAGAAGATCTACCGTTGGCATGGATTTATCAACAGGATAATGATCCAAAGCATACCTCGCGATTAACTAAAAATTGGTTTTTAGAAAACAAAATACGGGTGTTGGAATGGCCGTCACAATCGCCTGATATAAATCCGATTGAAAATCTGTGGTACTATTTAGATAAGAAGGTCAGATCCAAAAACGTTAAAAATCGCGATGAACTTTGGGCAGTATTGTAGGAAGAGTGGAAGGCGATTCCCAGGGACCTCTGTACATACATATGTATGTAGCTTGTTGACTCTATGGGACGAAGATGTCAAGCGGTAATTGATACCAAAGGGTATCCAACGAAATACTAAAACTTTTGAAAAACTTTTTAATAAAATGGTACATAATATAATTTATTTTCAACAATTTGTAAGTAATGTTTCCATACTTATGTTCGGTCAATTTATAGATTTTTCACAATATTGTTTTTTTTGAGACTGATAAATATATTAATATATTCTATATTAATATTCTAGATATAGCAGATATTCCAAAAAAGGACTTTTTTCTTGACGGATATTTATTGTTACGTATTGAATAAAATTGCTTTAAAAAATAGAAAATGTTTCCATACTTTTGTTCGCCACTGTATATCCGGCATAGTCGAGATTTCAGTATCCCTTATTTTCTCAAAAGATTGGTAGAATTGACCTTTTTTTAGCCTTGGACTGATTATAGGGTGAATCTGCTATCTCTTTTTTTTGTTATTTTTTTAAATAGTTTAAAGAGTAAAGCAATAACGCGCAGTTTCTATTAAGTCCATTTCGTTTATCTCGTCCCCAATGTAGAATTGGACTATTCCGCGAACATCTTGAACTAACCGATAAATAATCGGATACAAAAAATTAGCCGATTTTTAATCGTTCATGCGGACCCAGCTCTGTTTCTTATCTTTTTAGAGCATGACGTTTAGTCGGAAAGCGAGATGGATCTTTTATTGGTATGTTGCAGTTATACCGATTTGCGGAACGAGATTGTACTTAAATTCTACTTCTTACAAAGAAAAGGGATGGAAGTTTTATGATACAAAGCCACATGTTTTTCAGGATAACGGATACTGAAATCTAACTATGCCGGGCATACGGCTAAAAAATGGTAATGTACAGAGGCGTAACATGAGGATACCTTGCACAAGAAATATATTTGAAATTACCTAAAATAGTTTTATTTACTGACCGATATTGTACCTATAAGACGCAGGGTGCCCTAAGGAATTTCAAGATATTATGTTTATTCTAGTATCGCCAGTTGAACTGGAAACAGGAATTTGTGAGGAAAAAGGACCGCACAAGGTTCAATATGCCTTCGACAAAGACCAACGAAGTACCACAAAGGTAGCGAAATCGATACTAATCTAAACATCGAAGTGGAGACGCCAGCCGGTATTTTTTTAAATATTTTAGACTAACTTCGCCCGCTTCGTTCGTCTTTGTCTCGGGTATACTAAACCTTATGCGGTCCTTCTCCCACTCGCACAATCCCTATGCTTCAACTTCAACTGGTGGTACCTGTATTTTTGCATACATGAAATGTTTAAGATACTACACACAAAATATATGTATGTCAGACTAAGTTTTTTTTTAAATAAAACAAATGTAAGTCTCTGGAACACTACTTTATTTTTAAAAATTGAGAAAGGAATGTTTCCCAACGCAATGTGACATAGCTACACCTGAACGCATGTATTTACATTGAAAAGAATTAATAAACCCAATTCCGTCGTTTTGTCACACTTACAAACCCTCCATCACTTTTTCTCACACTTACGTTAAAATTAATTAATGAGCAAACCCTCTGTAAAGCACCCCGGCTTACGCATACGTATTATTATATCATATATGTATTAACCTCTTACATTATTTCTTGTACTATTTTCTCATGGAAACCTAAGGACAATATTAGAACTTAATTAGAATGTATGTCTACGTAGAAACACAATTCCTTTGTCTGATATAAGCAACCCATCAAATTGTAATTAGCTGAGACTCAAAGTCTCAGTACTGTTTAAGGTTCAAACTACCCTTATTGATGTACTTTAGCAAAGTCCACGTAGATATCATTTATATAAATAGGGCAGTCAAGCAGTTAAGATATAGTCCAGCAGAAACCTTCAGACTCATCTTCACAAAACACTTACATAAAAAGGGTCTTTACGCCTCGCTCCCGCTCTTGTATTATCGAGAAGTTAATAAAGTGTTATATTTTTGACTCGCGTATAGTTATTCCAACCCGGCACATTACACCTCTATCATCTTCTGTATGGAAGCTCACCTATATTTAGAGTAATAATCAGGTTGAAAGAAGGTAAAAAAAACCCTCGTAGGAAACTATTGACCATTCGCTAATGATTATTGATTTCACCCGCTTTGCTGTTGCTGAAACGGATTCATATCATGATAAATAACCATTGAAAATATTTATGTTTATTAAAGTACCTACGAGATCGGAAATACTATACTTAATATTACTGTCACAATGTGGGTAACGCCCTGCGTCTCAATCAGGTAAAGATCTTAAATATTCACGGACTTTATTTTTATTGGAGGGGCCAGAAGATAGATATAGCCAAATGTTCCTTATACCATATTACCGCACTGTTTCCCAGATGGTGATAAAACATTGAACTAAATTTTATGTTCAAAAGGTTACCAGGAAAAAGAATACCTGGTTTAAATTTTTACAAAAGAGCCATAAATAATCCAGATACCAGTCCCTAGAACATTAGTCATTTAGATGGCACAGTTGAGGACGTAAGCATTTTATGCCAGACCTCTTCAATGAACTAGACAGTGCGTTTCATACATCGGATTTGTTATTGCCTTGAGAAAGATCAGCAAAATAGACATTAAAAGCTTTGTTCAGGTATGTAGATTACAATTAAGTTTGAAAGAAACATCTCTTTGGTTGTTAATTTAGCTAGATTTGCTTATTTTTTTAGATTTTTATGTTCAGTAGACCTAACAAAAAAAAAACGTACAAATCCCCGCTGTTAGGAAACATTCGAAGAGGCGCTTCACGTGTTTCCAAAAACATTAAAAAAAAAATCTTATTAGTATGCTCATTTGAAAATTATTGCATTAATTTCAAATTTCTACAAAGACGCATTAAACCCTAACTAATTATAGAATAGCGCGATCCGGATAAATGTATGTACTTTCCTATATTTTATGCAAAAGTATGCAAGCGTTCTACTATGAAGTAGTATTTCACTAGTTCATTCTCAGCCGACGCACATGGCACGCCCTCATCCATGTGGGGGCCATAGTTCTATAAACAATTCCAACTTTTCAAATTCCAAAAACTGCTCAAGAAAGATGTGACAAATAGGAAATGAAAGAAGGAATATATTTAGACACAACTATAGGAAAAACATACAATTTGTTCTGCAAATCGACATAATTCCAAAATTCTGTAAAAGTTTTGTTTGTTAAGCCAAGGATTCCCCGGTTAAGGCGCCAGCGCATTGATGTAAATGTCATGAGCGGCGTTGCCAGCTTCTCCACAGTGTTGGTTTTAGTGCAGTAGACGCAGTTATCTTAAGTTCCCAAAAAGTGCGACAAAGAAAGAATAACACAGAGCAGCTTAGTGGAAGCGAGACGCAAGAAAAAACAAAGAAACTGACACCTTTTTGGTCGTTTCTCCTTGTTTACTTTTTTCCCGGCTCGTCGGTGTCGTTGATTCAATGATTTATAAATCAAAGGAGGCGAACGTGTTAATGAAGACAAAAGTGATTCGCACATCATATACTTCAAGTGACTAAGTGACTAGTGGCAAGTTTGTGTGTGAGGTTATGATATCTTGCATATTATATGACCAGCATAGTTGAATATATGCTTGTACTACAATTTTGCAAAATGTTATAACATTGAACATTATTCTAGGTATATTTCTCCATTTATTACATATTATTTAAAAAAGTTATTGCGGTATTTTTTCAAAAACATTTTAAAGTCTTGTCCCATTCAAATTTTCCTTCTTCTCATGTTAGTTCAAATTTCATTTAGTGAGATCTTCACTCCCCTAGGGCTGATTGCTGAGGTATTTCCAAGTACACCACACGAAAGGTGTTTCAAGTTATTTTGGAGCTTTGTGAAGTACATATTTCAATGTATTTCAAAAGTATTCTGAGCAATTTATATTCTATATATGTATATTTTGGTATCGAAAAAATTCCTCAACAATCTGTCTCTTGTTCTTTCCATGGACATCTTTCTTGTAAAAATAATCATCAAAATTGGGGTACATAGCCTGGTAAAGAGACTGTCACATCAGCACATTGTTGTATAGTAAATATGTTTTTATCCTGATTTAACTCAACCTTTTCACCAAAATCTTCAAATTTGCAAGAGAGTTATTTGGACTGTTTAGATCTGGATATCTGCCCAAATAACGACCCATCCCTGTTCTTTTCACCTGCAGGGCCTTACCTCTAAAGACCCTCAGAGTTCTATACTGGTAAGATGTAAGGAGGAATCATTAGTAGTAAGAAAATTCATAAGTCAAGAATGAACATTTTATTAGAATAAAGTTTTACACAGGGTGAATTATTCTTCTTTTAATAGGGTTGCCATAGGGTCAACTGAGTCCTTCACATTGTACGAAAGAAAAAATTTAAACAGATTTGGATTTATCGTTCCAAAAAATCCTTAAGTAGGGAAATTGGCTCAGTTACTGTCATTACATAAGAAAAACTGAAAAAAACCCTCAAACATCAAATCAAAAGTCTCCAACTTAGAGAAATAAACAGATTAATTTTTACAATATTCTACATTATCAGATAAAATCAATGATACAAATTTAAAAAAAGACAGTATTTCTATCCCAAAAAACTGGAAATTGTCATTTTTGATGGGTGTTCCCAGTAGGTGCTTTTTAAGAATATCTCCTAAAAAAATCCTAAAAAGATTTGATAAAATAAGTATCTTGTTTTTTTTTATAGCCTTCACCACTAGGTCATAGCTACTCAGCTAAAGAGCCATCAATGGCAAGGCAAAAAAGATAAAAATGATTTTGATTATTATTTTGCCTTTCAGCCTTGAATTAGATACGCTATTAGTTCGATACTACATGGTCGCATATTTTCTGTTAAAGCTGACATAAATTTGTTAATCCTTAATCAAACATGTCTAATAAATATTTACCATATCTTCCTTTTTTTTGTAACACGTCTTCCTGGGAAGGAAATCCCCGAATAGAGGGACTTAAATTTATTAGCTTTAAGAAATAGATTAAGCCACTAACGTAGACATCACCCTAAACACCCTCAGTGGACCAACTACAAAATACAGCCTTGTTTTGTAAACGTTCCATTGGGTACTTTTTCTAATCTTATAAATGTGTATTGGAAAGCTTAAACGCCGCTTCGGTTTTTAAAACGTAATTCTATTTCATAGTTTAGGCAAGTTAAGGAATATCTATATTTTTGGAAGGTTCAAGTTAACTATAAGTGTGTGTAAGTTTCAAGTTTTCTCTTCGAATTTTTATGAATTTTTCTAGTAACGATACACGTACAGAATTTTGGCTGGTGTCACCAAAACTGTTAATTAGTGAACATTTCTTATTAGGTACTCGGCATTAAATTAAAAATACTCAAATTCGTTTTTAGACTCATATTTGCTTAAAAATTTATTTCTGTGTTAATTAACTTTATAAAAGCACCTTAACAAATTAACCTGAATATTACCTCGGAAGTGCAGAAATTCAAAAAAATTTGGAAACATTGAAAGTTGCTCCAGAAACTTGAAAATTGGTATCTGAATAGAAAATAATCATTTTATGAACTTTTTCCTTTATGTTTTTTTTTAAATTTTAATTTCTTTGTAAAAAATTGCTATTTAACAGCTATAGATAAACAATAATTGGTTTTTTGATTTGAATAATAATTTTATAGATTTAGAGTAGCACAAAGAGTAACACTGGACAGTGCAGTGTTGTTGGTCAGTTATGAGGGTAACGCTATTCTTTACCTTCACCATTCCAAGAATGTTTTTATTTATTTTGGAATATTGTAAATGTTATTTTAAGGGTAGTCTGATGTATCAAATATGTCTCACGTTTCCCATCGTTTTAGGCTTATCGGTATTGGAATGTAAACAGGATAATTTTGTAATGTATGATAAATGTAACTACAGTGAAAGTTATCTATAGTGGTATTTGCTGAATCTAGATTTGCCATACTAACATTTAAATATATCTAAAACAGGGCTGCTAACCAGGCGGATATTAAGTTATTTTCTGACTTTTCCATATACTGTATTTTCTAATATTGCATTATTAATTAGTTTTAAAAGATTTTTTTGAAATTTATTGATATCATTTTTTGGTTCGATTATTCAAATCGATGTACGGTTTCAACCATGGAGATCGTTTAAATTGGGCCCTCTGAATTTTTTGTAGTTTGAGTTGATGATGTAATATTTGTTTTAGATCTCTATAGTGTGTTATATATTTTTCTTTAGAATATAAGGCAGACATCAATTTACTTGTTTACATCTACTTTAGAATATATCCTTCGTCTATGCTTCAGCTTTCTTTAGGTTCGTATCACCCTTCAGATTAATGTCTCGATTGTGAAAAACGGGGAACAAATTGTACTATTTGAAGGAGAAATCTACCATCTTCTGCACAATTCAAATCTAATTCCCACCTTTACGTCAATTTTTCTTGCAGATGAAGAAAATCAAATAATCGAAAATGAATTCGGAACATGACGAATTTGAAAATTTCCTATTGGAATATTGTGAAACGACTGTGGTTCCAGCGGAAGAAGTTTCACTTCCTCTTACACTTCGAAACTATGAACGAACGACACGGGCAAACAAAGGGGGCAGCATCTTCTATGATGATGAGAGCAGTATACCATGGACAAGTGATCAGAATAATATAAACTCAACTAATGTATCTGTTGGACCTCTTCAAGCTTACCAGGATGCAATGTTATTTGAAGAACCAGTAATTCGAGTGACATATGGACGTGGCAGAGGAAGCTGGAATAGATGTCATAGGCCTGGCGACGGCTTAAAATCGCTTTCTGATGATGATCTTCAAATACAGAAGTACATCCGAATGGTAGGTGTGTCTATTGGATAAATGGTATCTTTGGCATCGATAATAAAAGAAACTCCACTAGCTCTTTGGGCAATAGCACAAATAAGTATTACAATGTTGGTAAAATTAGGCAAAACTCGCTAAATTTTAATACAAATTTAGATTTCTAAATTACGTAGTCGAGTTTCTTTCGGAGTGTTGAGAAAAACTCACAATTTCGCAAAAACATGTTTAGAATTAAAAAAAATCACGGTTCTAAAAACATTCCATGCAGTATCTTCATCTTTACCTGTACATTAATGTTAATAATTTTTTTGTGTCGTTTACACCTGACCTTTTGTGGGTTCTACTATCTATCACACTTGATAATCTTTCGTAAGTTCTTCTGCAAAATTACCATTGAACACTTTGTTGAAAGCAGAATATATTTGATGTAAACCTACCAAGGTCACTCTCTCTTTCGACTTGTGATTTTGAATTAAAATGCATTATGACTTAAAGATCACTTTAAATCATAATCTAGGCTTTGACTTAAGCCCGTCATATTGACGTGAGTGAGACGTCATGTTTGAAGAGATTTCCCAATCGCACCTGCCGTAATCCTATCGTCATACTGACGTCAATGTTTTATTTCGGTGTTGTATTTATTAGGAAATCAGATATTTTGCAAAAATATGGCAATTTTTCTTTCACATGTTTCCCAATTGATAAATTATTATGCAATGTCCTAATATTGCGTGATTCCCTATAAGATAAAAAAATGTATCTATTTGGTCAATAATTAGGTCGCCCCCATAGGGTACAGAAACGAAGTGACTGAAAATGCAGTTTGGACAATCCACAAATTGAAAAAGGAGGAGAAAAAGCTTAAGGAAAAGAGTAAAGAATCAACGCCGGAAAGCTCAAACACGCCCTCATCAAGTCCCAGTAGTACATCAAAAATAATTGATCACTTTTCCAAATTTTCAATAAATTCCAGCAGTAAATGCAGCGATACCGACAACATTGAGAGTTCCGATTATTTGAGTGCCTTGGAGGACACCAGTTCATATCTGACCTCTGACAAAAACGAAGAGCAACCGAAAGAATCAAAAATTACTTCAACTCAGCCAAATTCAAATGACTTCGTAGGACCACTTGTACAGGAATCTACCGTAGAATCATCAAAATCTGTACCAAGCATCAGTGAGCTTCTGCGTAGGACCATGGAGCAGCGCAGGAAAAGTTTGCAAATCGCTAAAGCGGAAAAAGAGGCGCAGAAAGAAGAAGAAGAACGAGCCTCACGTAAGGCCATTGAGGAATTACTAAAGGAAGATCTGAAACAAGAGGAATTGAGAAAAAATACAACACATAGATCTCGGTTCATAAAAAATTCAAGCAGTACTAACCATTCGCAATCAGAAAAACAAGTTTTGAATGGGCGACAAGGTAATGATTCTCCTCACTTTGTGTGGCATCGAAACCCAATAAAGAGGCAACAGAACAAGTTTCTGAATAATTTAGATGATTTCCCTTATCTTAAGTGAATTTGAATCAGATGGATCTTGCGTACTTTTTTTTATGTTCATACCACAATTTTGAAACTTGTTCAGGTACACTTTGGCTCATCAGTGATTTTTCGCTATACTTACAGTAAATTTAACTTAGGGCCAAATTATGGAACTTTAGCAGGAGATAAGCTTCTGTGGAAACAGCAGAATAAATCATTGACAATTCTTTATTTCCAAGTTAAGTTTGCTCTCTTGATAAGTTTAATAATATGATAAATACTTCCTTTATTTTAACCCATTTTGACCAAACATTACTGATAGGTACATTCCATACAAATCTAGAAACTAACAATGGTCAATCTTAATCTTCTTGATGAAGCTATCTGGACTTTTTTTACCTCAGTGGCCTAAATTCCGAAGACTAGGCCGTTTTCCGACCCCCTAAATCACAAGCATGCTTCCAACTAGAGTCTGTACATTTGTTGGCCATCATTGTAGTACCACCATGTAGACCTGCTCAAACCTACCTTATGATTTTAAATACTATTTTATACTATCTAGAAATAGGGGTTTGTTCAGCCTGAGAGTGTCTCAGACCCGTCGGACTTGAAGGAAAAAGTTGGATATTCATAATGTAGAATTTTTAGTTAATTGAATGATCCTTTCAAATTACTCACAAGTGGTCCCATGACACCCCCCCCCCCCCCCCCCCCCACTTCAACTTTACTCTATCAACAAATAAATCAATTAAATACTTATATAAATAATTAAAAATGTTATAGTAAAGAAAATGGAGGCTTTTAAAATTCGTAAAACTCCATCTGCCCTAAATCATTAAACCAACTCAAAATAAAGATAGAATTGTCTTACGCTTGTGATGCCCCAGGGTCTTGGTGCCACTACTTACATTATAAGTCCTTTAGAACGTTCTAGGGAAACCCACAAGTTACCCATACACTTTTGTACACACCATATTACTTTCTAGTATCACCATTTTTCAATATTAAGGTTGATGTTCTTTAAACGTCGTCCTTTTCTCTACGCATTCCAGAATATAGTTTCCAGAATTTTATTTTTTGGATAAAGGTTAAAAATCAGTTACCCCATAGATATTTCAAACTAAAAGGGCTATTCCATGATGTATTTTGTTTGGATAAGATTTGTACTTACTTTTGTTAAGTTAGTTAATTTTCTTGTTGTTTTTAAACACTTTTTCCAGAATTTCCTATCTGCTCTCTAAATAATGTGCTCAATTTTAGAGATAGTTTTATCCGTTTAGTGATATTACATACAGTAGAGGAGAATCCTGAAACTGCCAATGCTGCCGTAACAATGTCCCATAATTCAAAATTGTGGGTAATAACAACATCTCATGTATAAGTATTCAAAGAAAAATCAGGTTTCCGCAAATTTATAACAATTACTGACTAATATATCACTAAAGATTCGTAACTGCTTTTAGAAAAAGTAAGTTATGTGTTAACGTATTTTTAAGTAATTGATCAAAATTTCTGGCAAAGTGGTAGTTAGGAATTAAGATGGTTGAACCCTGCTTTGATTCACGTTTGTCAATGTTTTAGTATTGGGTTTTGGATTGTTTTAGTACTGTTATTACACTGAATTATTGTATGAACTACCTCTTTTCTGGTAATTCGATCAATTGGTAACAAGTTAAGGTAAACTTAAAAGGATTTTTTCTATGTCTCCAAGTACCAAAAAATGTTTTAAACAATATAATGTTAATTTTTGCATATAAAATTTTGTTCCTATGCTAAGGTCTTTGGTATTAAAATAAAATGTTGTTTTATAACAGATGAATTTAATTCAGACGTATAAAGGTACGTTATCATGATATCGTGAAGTATTGGGGCTAAATTAGGGAGAGTATCCAACTTACATTGTCCCTAATTTGGTCACTAGTTGTTGTAACATGTTGAAAAGTAAGTGATCATGTGCGACTAATTATGTAAAAGTCTTTAAAGTAATATGTATATTTTTTTTTATTTCGAAAACTATACCTCGTTTATTATTATTTTAGAGCAAAGGCTCTCCAATTTTTCCACATACATCTTTAATAAGTACCCCATAGATAATTCATTTAAAATGTTCCATAAAAACATTATCTAACGAAAACAAAGAAATGTCCGGAATGTCATCTTCAAATCAAAAATGTCAGCTTAAGTTCTTGTGATATTGTTCCCCCTAACTTTTTTTCCAGTATTTGTAATTTATCCAAAAAAAAACACTAGTTTAAACCATAAAGATTTATTGAGAACCCACTTGGCTCTTGAAATCCTATTTTGAGTACAAACATGCATTAAAAATCCTAGACAACTTTCGACCGATATTATTTAACGCGGTTTGTATCAGAATCCCAGTTTCCGTTATTTTTTATGTATGTTAGAAATGTTAGGGTTATTTTTTTATTTTAGTAAATTGTGTTTTTGAACACTTATTTACATAAATGTTTCATTAATGAAAAAGTATAAAACATAATTTTGCATTATTAACATTAATAAACTTATTTCATGATTTGTTTCGCATTTCAGGACAAATTGGCAAGTTTTATCAGGTTAGGATTCCGGCCATTTTGTCCGCAAAATTAATATTTTAAAATTTAACATTTAGAAAAACCTAGTAGATGTAGGGTGTAAAAGAAGTTTGATGTTGATTATATGATGAAATAGAATCACTTACCTTTTTTAACTTAACCAAACGTCTAAATGAAATTTTCCAGAACATCCCAAAAATATCAGACCATGTTTAAAAATATTTGCAGTTGTTGGTTACATCTTAAGAAGTTCTAAGGATTAGGTCTGCTTGTTCGGTTTTAGAGCCTTTTTAAAATATACTCATTCTGTTATTGCAAATATTGAATATTTGATGGTTGGTCAAATTATGCTTTACGTCGTTCAATTTTTGCTCTTTGAATGAAAGGAAATTAGAAAAGGAACGGATTTTAGACGCATGTTGTATATTAAAATCAGAAAAATGATTTTTTTAATGCATGTGCCCCAACCTCTAGTGTAAGCTCACCAATGCACGTTCCTACAAAAATAGCTATTATTGGCGGAACGTATGGTTAAGCTTAATCTGGTTTAGAAGAATTTTATGCGTTAATCAACATTATCTAAGGGTCTGCAATAAGACAATACTGCGAAGCTGGAGATAAAAACAAAACGACTCACAGCAATATTACTTTTATTTTTATCCCTACAATAATTATTATAATTTTTGTAAATACATAATTTATAACTAAGACCATTTTATAGTCGAAAAAAGTGAGTACGAACTGTTTTTACATGTAAGTCCGCAAAGCTTGATTTTATTTACAAGTACATATGTAAGTAGTTCGTCGGAGTTTTTGGCCGAAGAACCATAATATTTGCAACCAGCATCGCGCAACATTCCAGTCCTACATCCCCAACTCTTTTTACATAGCTATTATCATCTACCTACATACACACTTTTAATGCACCTTTCAGGATACGCAAATTATAGATAAAGTACCCATACACCGGTAAAAAAACAAATCCTCAAGTCCAGTAATTATTGTTACCAGGATCCTGAATATGAATTGCCCCCCTAACACACTACTTTAAACAATGACTTAGAATTTGGAAACTTTACAAGGCCCCCTTAAGAATTCTTTTAAAGATTTATCCCACTTTGTTGCTTGCCTTATTGCTGACACTTTTTACGCAACGGTCAAAAACACCAGATTGTTCTGGTTTAAAGAAATTAAAATGGGCGTTCAAGACGTTTGCTTTACAAACGTCGAGAGCAGCTGATAGAGCCATTCGGGTCACAAACTATATACATCATTTTAGACCTTTAAGCATTATCAAAGGAACTTTAAAATGCTGACATTTGAAAGATATTATTTAAAGCTATGCTTCAAGGACGAAACACTCAAGGCACCACTACAAGTATTACTTTTGTAGGTACACACAAAAACATAACATACAAAAACGAACTCGTGTTTAAACGAGAAAATTATCTTCAATTTGAAAAATAAAAAGAACGCGCTTCATACTGTAAAAAGGCATAAACTAAAACGAAGTAACAATTCAAAAGTATAAAAACCAAAAACGAAAATATTCTAACAGAGGAAAATGCAACAACGCATTATTAAATAACATAACGTGTGCGATTAATGTTGAAGAAAACGTGTTTTTGGGGTGATAATTTAAAAATAAAATCGAATGCGGTCTGAAAGTGCGATAAAACCCTCATTTTCATATTTTGAATAACAATATTATCAATCAGAGTTATTTTCAGCTGTATTCAGTATTTGTGAACAAGAAAGATCCTCAAAGTGTTTGTTTTAGAATCATTGACGAACACTCATCTTAAAATGTTTTTTCTCAATGCTGCAGGGTAAAGAACAATACTATGATAAATTGTTAACTTTCAACCTATTGCATTTGGTAGATAGGGTTATTTCAGAACTGTCGATGTAATTTCATCTAGTGGCTTTGGCCTATATTTGGAAGATTTTGAAAAAAATGTATTTTCTTATTTAATTACTCTGTATCTAGGGGTCTGATTTTTGACCCAGAAATGTATTGGAAAGAAATCGAACAGTGGGAATCACGTGGAGGAGAGAATGACTAAGTTAATGAGGTGAATCACAGTAATAAAATAAGTAATTATTGAAAGAAGTCATGAGATTTCTGTTGTTAAATCTGACTGAAATATCCTTCTTTTTAATACTTACGAAATTTGGAAAAATTAATGCCACATCTGGTTTATTTGGGAACGTACCTCTTGTGTTTCCCTAATTTTTACAATTTTTACAACTTGTTCTTAAATTTTTAACAAGATATCACGAATCTTTAAGATTACTCTTTATAAGACTATTGGAAATTTTGAAATTTGGATTAATAATAACGAATTGCAACAATTTTAAAGTCTCACATCTATTTATCCAAACCTGTCACAAATTTGAAAAAAATGCCTTTTATAATTTTTCTATGATCATAAGTAACATCCCCTGCTGTTTTATTAAATCTAATGCTTAATAACAAGGTTTCATATTTAGAAGGATAATAATTACACTGATTTTTGAAGAAATGGTCGTAAAAATAAATTTTATTTTGTTTAAATAGGGTGAGGTATTTCCTAGATGCACGCATTAATATTTAAAACATTATTGTGGGCTAAATTTTTCAAGATGGGTGTGAGTTAATAATTCTAAATCTTTTTGGACATTTCCAAAATACTAGTTCTCAAAACTGAAAAATGAGCCATTTAGACTATTTTTATGAGCAGTTTATTAGAGGAAAATTCGTATATACACTATGGTTATGAAAAACACAACCTTGAAGTGTATAAGATATTATTACTTCATTCTGTCGCTTAATTTAGTAAGGATTTGTGTCCCAATAATCATCTGCATATTCCAGTTCATACAATAAAACATCAAAATGATATTTCTTGAAAATATGGCGATTGCAATTTGATATTAACCAACATTTGACTATTTACCTTCAAATTTGTGAATATCATTATGTCTCAAATTATCTTTAGGTTAAAATTAGCGTCCACTTTAGTCAAAGTAAAAAAACCGTTTAATTTAAGTAAGAGAATACAACCGTGGGAACAACTGCAATTTTTCAAACGATAGATCCCTCTCAGAGTGCTGTAAGGTTGTTTAACAACGACATGACAGTATTACATACTGTAATAATTATCGACTTATCGGCCGTAAGTCAGAAAGTATAGAATAGTATAAACGTGTTTATCCAAGCAGTATGAAAGAAATTTGATTTTAATGGGCCATACTTTATAATAATTCTAAAATACAAATAACTATTTTTGTTTTGTGGTTGGATACGTAACTGTTTAGACATTAACAGTTTGGTGATTTTGAGACTCGGTACGGTTATAAGAGTAAGTCAACTTTGAAAGCTTCAATTTAGTTCTAAGTGTATTTATATATGTTTGAAGCGGAATTTATCTTTCTGGTAGTTATCGAGATCTCAATATAGAGGGTCTCTCAAGGATCAGATACGCAGTTTTTCATTCGTCAAAGAAATATAGAAAAAAGTTTCAAACGAACAAAAGAATAATAAAGAAGGGTAATCAATCAGTTTTTTGTACTTTAAAAAGGGATCATTTTGAAATTAAATTGAATAGAACAAATAAATAAATTCATTGATAATTCAATGAATTTAACATCATTTCAATGAACTCTATATAAATTTACATTGTTAGCTTCTTAAACAGCTTCTATTAAACTTTTTCAAGGGTAAAGTTTTCGTTGGAAGACCCTGTATCAACCCCATGTGGACAACAAATGGATAGTCTTTTTTTTTAAACATAAAGTAAATGCAAAGAAAACCTAATGAAGATTTTGTGTCCAGTTTTACATTTCGCGAATAGCGCTTTCGTACAACCCAGTGACGTTATCTTTGCTTTATTCCGCCTGCTTGCATTACCTGCTATGTATACGAGTTTGCTACTTGTTAGTTACTCTACAGAATGTCCTATTAACAAAAGTCATCGGTCATCAGAAAATATAGACGTTTGAAACAAAAATCTTATTAATAAATATGACCAACAGCTTTGAGGAACAACTCCCTAGGCCCTATCTAAGGCAAATTTTAGATATTTAGATGCAGTGGTTGTGCTTCAAAATTCTTATAATGTCTCTAGTTGCGAGTAGAATGTTGCTATAACGAAAATATTGTGTTTTCTTGATTATAATTCTTAATAAGATTTTGGTTTCGAACTTCTATCATTCTTAGTTTCTGAGATATAGTTATGACCTCTGTTAATGGAACACACCGCACATGTTATCTGTTTTTAAGGATTATTTACGTCATTAGTTTTCAAGAATCCGCATTATTCTTTTAGTCATTGCTATTTTTTTAATTATGGCTACAATTAGTTCACATGCTAAGATTGAAAGCGCTATGATTTTAATGTGAATTGCGAAATCATTTTAACTCTTAATGGAGTTTCTGAACGGCACTTGTCAAAAAAAGCGATTTTTTTTTATTGTTGGTACTATTTTAAACGGCTGATGAATCACTACAATTATAACTAAATTAAAGAACTCGCTGTAATGAAAATATCGTTAGACAGCAGCTAAACATTGTCCTCCAGCAACTTTATTGGAATTTGACCACACATGGTTTAAAAAGCAAACGCTTAATATTTTAGAGACAATTCGTTTGTCAACCGTCCTTATACTTTACTCATCAATTTGCGGAATTACATGCAAAGGAGCCATTTTCCAGTTTTGCATCCTTCAAAATTTCGGCCTTGTTTCCCCGATCACTCCACCTGACCGCATCAATAATTATTACGATTAATTTCTCCCTGAGAGAGGAAAAGTGCGGAGAGTGAGCGTCGAAACGCGACCTCCTAAACTAAAACAACCATCCTCGATTCTAACGGACAACAAAACGGAATCGAGCACCACAATGACCACATCGCCGTCTTGACGCCTCGCGAAAAATACTTATTTAAAAGTGTGGTCTTTGCACTCTGCTTCTACGAAATGAACGATCTCCTATTCGGTCTCGTACTTGGGCTGGATAAGGCGTTGCCGTTTCACTTCCGGATCACCGTCCAGCTCGCCAGACGAGCCTGGACTACCGACGCCCTGCTCCTCCAGATGTCTCTTCAGGTCCAGACTCATGCTGGTACCGGTATAACTGTTATTGCCACTGAAATGTTAATGGTGATTGTCTTGGCAACAAGATTTTATTTTGTTACCTGTAGGGTGAGTAATTCGCAGGCTGTACGATTACAGGCTGTGGTGAAAACGGTGTCGGTGACATTGAACGTTCTTCTAAGGTGTTCACCAAGAACTTTTCTGCAATAAAATGTGATCATATATAGATATGTTCCTATTCGAATGATAATCGGGCAAGTTGTTAAGTGCGGGAAATACACTTTCTGCAAGTATTTAAAGTATATCAGTCATTGCAGTTCGAACAAAAACTGCTTTACATATAGGCGAACTAGAACCAGAACCAGGAGAATTACCCAGGAAAGGAAGAGAGCCAATTTTAGAATATGTCACACATTTGGTGTGAATTAAAAGCAATTTACATTCAAAAAAACAGCAACAATGGTGAATATAAATACACTGATTCCTGGAAAGAACTGTTTAGTGGCCTAGAAAATTAAAAATAAGGTCCCACTCAATAGTCAATATCCTCACTGTAATTTTATTGTTTAAAGCTTCGAAACTAAAAATAAGAAGATATTTTTGAAGAGTGTATCATTCATTATACACTATATATTATATTGTATAGATCGGTCATAAATACTCACTCACCTTCCCTATAATCCTGCTGTCCGTTGGACGCTGGCCTCTCGATTATCTGCTGCTCGACGTACTGTTCTTGGATGACGTGGTGTTGCGGCAGCAGCAGTCGAGCTTTTGTGGCACCAACCAACGCGGACATCTGTTGATGTCCGATCATGCCACCGGAACCAGCACGGGCAACCGACGAGGACCCGGGGCTGCCGGGCGCCGATTGGCTGCTCACGTCGATTGTCTGTTCAATGGTCGGGGAACCCTCGCGTGACAATGAATCAGGAGTCATCACGTCCGAAATGCCGAGGTGCGACGGAGAAGCTGGGGCGCTTCTAATTTAAAGAAGAAAAGAAGGACATGTTTATTTCATGGTGTCTCAAACTTTTGATTTAGCTTTCCCTACGATAGATGATTTGACACTTTTTATGGGAATGAATCTCTTGGGGTCTTAAGTACTTAGTTTACTCGGGAGGAAGTTCTGTATATTGTGCCATTGCAAAGTATTATCGAAGGAGGTCAGCACTGGCGCTAGGAAGAGTTGATTGGAGCTTCATAATCACTGCTGCTGCAACCCTGGATCCTTCGCTCCAGAGCCGACCAACCTTTCAAAATTCTGCATGTAATGATACCCTACAGCGATAATACGTGGACTAGACCGTGTGGACTACGGCACTGCGCGGATGGTCGTGACTTTGGAGAAGGTGAAGTAATCTACAGGACATTAATGTAATAGGTTGGCTGGACAACATTGACCCAAAGATGTTTAGAGAAGATAATTGATAAGAATCTGAAATAAAGGCAACTGATCGTTAGGCCTCTTCAACGAAACTAGACGCTGTTCACAGGGTAGAGGGACCAATTAATTAAATACATCAGATCGACAGCATTTCTATAACTCTACATAAGCAAGACGTGACGGGTCTATCCCTGTGGCCTATATGTTGTACAAGCAGTTATTGCATCAACTCAACTAATGTCATTTTTTATTTTCATGATGATAAAAGATTTACAAAATTTTCGCTTTGAGCTATCTATGAGGGAAACTTAAAACAAACATTACTAAAATTGTCTGTACATATATACCTCTATTGGTTGAATGTTAATGATTATCTGGTACTACTAAATTATATTTACTACTGATACATTTCCATTGTTTACACAACAAAATAATTAACATCATATGCGTATTCTATTTAAATCCTGATATATCTTAAATAGACAGTAAATATAATATATTATAAGTTAAATAGCTAGCAATTATTTCATTGGAGATGTTTATTTTTAAACGTCACCGAGATATTTCGCAACTTACCTGGAACTTAAGCCAAATGGGGCACGGAAGCATGACACTCCCCTTTGTCGCCGGCGTCTAAACGCCTGTTCAATCAACTTCGATTCCGACTGAGGGTCGATCCTCCAAAACGACCCTTTCCCCGGTTCTTCTTGACTCCTGGGAACCTGAAAAGACAATCAATGCTATAATTATGCAGTTTTTTGCAGAAAACGACTGTATCTCAACATTTATTTGATTTGAGAAAATGGTGATTGAAGATTTTAATAATGAATAACCATTGGAACCACAATTTTCATAACTGCAACACAATTTCAGCGTCTAAGGTGAGTCTACCTTGGCAATTGGTAGTTGTTTATTGTGTGTTATGGCATGCCATTTTGAACGTTGCTAAAAAGCTATAGCAAGCTGACGTTTGTGCTATGTTGTGTTGCAGTTTAGTCTTTTCCTGAAGTACGACAGAATTGGCCATAAAAGTTCATAACCCAATTAACTAACACCTCTATAGTGCAAATATACGCGAGTCGATAGTTACCTTAATGAAATACCTATTAAGACTAAGATTATGTCTAATAGAATTCTGCCAGCCTTTGTCAGCCGTCCGATAGTACGGATAATGTTTGGTTATGTAGCTATAAATGCCCGACAGAGTCAGCTGTTTGTCCACTGCGCTGGCCACAGCCTGAACGATCAGCTGCGCGTAGGAAAAGGGAGGCTTGGAGTCGTCTTTACCGCCGCTGCCACCAGCAGAAACGTAGCTGCCGTCGTTGATCACAACCGACGGAGTCTGAAACATTAGTGAAGATATTTATAAATACTGCGAAAATATATCTGGGATCACAAATAGTACATGTGCAGTATTGTCGCATAATGATTTATTATTAATCAATATATAGGATGGGTCGAAACAAAATCTTCTTAAAATTGGTGCCCAACCAATAGGTCACGTTGGAGATTTTCCTGCTAGTCTTAGACTTACCCACTTACCGACGGTTACATGGGTAGAGATCCTGTATCTAGATTTTACAATTACCTTACAAATATATAAATATTAACATAAACAAATATGCCAGAATATTCGACATCATTAAAAAAGCAATAAATCACTTCGCCGAGAGCTCCACGATAAACCCTTTGTTTTGTTTCCGTCTTTCACCTGCGGCAGCCGCCCGTCAGCCGTAACAATATATCTCATTCAGTTCCCGAGATAGAAAGTTATCCTAATGGTACGGTCTGTTCATTTCATTTTATTACACTTTTAAACGGATGTAGCATTTTTTTAAAATAGAGGGTCGTTTAAAAATCAATTTAAATGTTTTTCCCCAATTTTTATATAGCAATTTTAATTTCTTTTTTTTAGTTTAGATTAGATTATCAAACACCTGACATAATCTCACTTGTTTTTACTGAGACGGCTTGTATATCAATATTATATCAAATGTGTCTTTTTAGCCTGATTGAAAATGTACAAGGTTTTGTGGCATAATGTCTAATGGATTTCTTAACATTAAATTTTCGAAGTAAATTCTGAAATCCTGAAATAAACGGAGCCAATGCAGGACCGTAATAATATAAAATTATAGGAGCTACATATGTAACTCAAATGCTAACATAGAAATTAAGAAATGCATATCAAATGTTCTAGGTACGTGAATTTAGAATAAAAACAAGTTGCAGAGACCAACTTAAAAAATACAGGACTGTACTTTTGCCGGAAAACAAAAAGTCGGATTTTAAATAGCGGCAATTATGAAATATCTCGTTGACAAACTTAAATAATGTCAAGGAAAAATAAAATGTATTTTATAAAATTTCACGTTTTTCCGAGTGTCCTCCATTTGATTGTTTTTCTTTGTGGGAAACTCCGTGGGAAAGGATCAATATCTTGGAGTACCATCCGACAACGATTGTTATCATTCCATTTTTAAGATAATTTAAGACTGAACTATTTCAATCAGCTTAATGCTGTTGTATTACACATAGCTCATGGGTATAAGCTACTCACATCTTCAAAAAGATACTAATGCTGAATCCAAGGTATCAGAGGCGATTCTCGATATGTACTAGTTCGAAGTTTCTAATCGTCGCTTGCAAAAGATTTACTGTTATTTGTAGAGGTGGAGATATTTATGCGATCAGCCTGGTAAATAACTTCGGTGATGGACTCTAAGCTTGATTTTAACATTATTAAGACCGTTTTATTTTATATTTTATGATTTTTATTCATCGTTAATAACTTATTGTCGCAACTCGAGAAAAATAACCTTTTAAGGGCCTAGAAATCAAAGGCCAGTTAACTTTATCGAGAGAACAATTTCCATGAAACGTAGAACTTGTCTCTGCTTGCACTTCCTCATTTCTGCAGAAAATGGGAAAGTTACCGCACCTTTGATACATTGCCGCTTAAGGTGTGAATCCCTAGCCACACACACCGACAAGCATCTTGTCGATGCAAAGTACTTAATGCACATTTTAATAAACAAATTACCTACAATCCGCCAGACCAGAAACAAATAATAACAGCTTATCATTTAACCCTACTAAACTAATGGAAATACTCGTGTGTTTACGTCCAGAATAAATGACCTAGATCGCAGCGTGTTAGTCTGCAATTTACAAACTTTGTTATGTTCGGAAATCGTTGCGCTAATAAGTTGTGAGCATTAACAAACATTTCTTTAAATGTCATTATAATAATAAATATCGTTCGCTGATTAGTTTTCATTGCACGAATTTGCGTCGCAGATTGGACTGTCTATGGGTTCTCGATCATTTTACATTAATTGTGAAAGGGTTACACTTACAGAATTTCCATTCGACGTGGGCTGCCTGTAATCCGGACTATGACTTTGGGGCACGTGTTGTCCATCGTCTCGATGAGCCACCGCGTATGCGGCCATTTGCAAATCTGCTTGCACATTTCGCTTGCTATGGTTGATGCCGTGGTGGGCTAAAAAGATCTATCTTCAAAATCAATAATTACTGTAAGTTAATCGTCCGCAGACCGCTGCGGCACACAAATTTAGAAATCGCAGGCCTATGTCCCCTATTAATTTTCAATAGCTCGTGTTATTCACGAATCAAACTCCTGCACGAAGATCTTTTTAGAAAATTACCTCTGGGACTAGCCGGACAACTATTCGCAGCACTAATAGTTCCCGTGGGTGACGGGAAGGGGCTGGTTCCAAATTCGCTTTCTGGTATGTTGATCCGTAAGGGGTGCATACCGGATGACGAACCTCCACCTGCGCGTTCCCGTATGCGCACGGGCGACACTTCTCTTATATTCGGCACAGCAGAATCCATACCGTCGTCCACTAAAGACAGGAAGGCAAGGCGGATATTGGTGCTTGGAAAGCGAATTGTACATCTGGAACAACACAAACTAATTAGACACTGATCAATTATCATATCATCAAACTAAATCTGAGATCAAACAAAACTTCAACTATTATAAAATGCTTTGCATAAATATTTGGAAAATATATACAACGGTAACCACAAGAATTGCCATGGATCGGGATTTTTACGTGAAATTTTCTTACGGGCTACTTGCTCGATCAACGATAAATGCCTAGTTTTTTTGCCCAAATAATCCAGACAGTTTAAGTTCTTAGAATTTAATTTAAGTATAGTAACGTAAATCTCGAGAATGCGCAGGATAAAACCCACACTACCAGGTCGCCAGAAGGCAAGACCGGGTGTCTTTTGCGGAATTCAAATCAACTCATGATGATTGTGTTTTGGCTTTGAATCGAATGTTTATGAACTTAAGAACCAACTGGTGATGAAGGCGTTCTTGATTTCTAAGGACCCGATTAAAAATCTAGCCTCTGCGAATTGTTTGCAAATTTATCCTGAAGGACCGCAACCGGCGCAAGATTATTCGAGAAGTTCGTAATGAACCTAAGAAATTATGGATATTTTGATGAACCATGACCCAAACATTAGGTCCGAAGTAATAAAATTAGAGAACATTTTAATGCAAATTTATCGACGTCGACACAAGTCGTTAAAAGATAATTAGTGAGACGCGGAACAATTCAAAGAGCTCTAAAAAAAAATTGTTTTGAAAATAACTTAAAATCGTTTTCAAAAAGTCATCGAACTGGCCATTGAATTGCTTCAATATTTCCCATTTAAGTATTTTTTGGCAATACATGTAGATGCATTTTGGACCCCGCTTTATGGGTACGTTTGTAGGAATTGTATAATTACTACATATATATTTTTTTAATATTCAGATAAGTACGTAATTCAAGGGTGGCAATTAGTTCACTTGACAACAGATTGCAGGAAAAATGTTAACAAATGACGTCTAATTACCAACGTACACGTTTGGCCATTGTAGAGAAAGTTATTTGTCTGATGATCTGCGAGCTTTTACCTTGCGTTCCATATGTAGACTTTAAGCTTGATATATTTAATAGGATTTGGAACGTCGACCTGTTATTATTGTTTGTGCTACCTACAACAATACTAAATATGCAGAACTTATTTTATAGTGAACAAACCCACGCCCTGCTTGTGGTTTATATTTTTGTTTGTGTATGTGGTTGTGGTCATATAAAGTGATTATGTATCTAACTGGGATTACATTCACAATAACTCATATGGCAAGTAAAAGAAAAAACAAGCCAAGTACTGAGATAATTTAATGGGAAATTTGGATTCAGAACTTCACAGATACAGTATGTCCACAGATAGAGGGCCCGAGAGGACAAATAATGTCGTTTTTTAACAAAAAGTCATTCTTGATAAAAGTCTCCGCTTCTTAAAAAAATACGATTTATGAAGATAACTTTGAACTTTTTTATACAGGGTGCCCAAAAACTACGAACACATGAAATACTATCAAGAGTAAACTAGCTTTATTTCTCATTTTGGAGCAAAATGGTAAATAAAAAACAGATTTCAAATCCTATCCAAAGTTTACATACAAAATTTTAACTGCGTATTTCGAGTTTTATTTTTTTAAATTCAAACAATTTCTAATTTTACCTTTTTCGCCTCATTTCACGTATTCACAACAAGCATGACAACAAATGTCTCAATATCAAATTTGAGAAATGCGTCCAATATGGGAGTGGTATGTTTGAATAAATAATATCTACTAACTTTTATTTTGAATTATTTATAAACTATTTTGAAATAGTGGAATTTTATATGCAAACTTTGCATAGGATTTAAAATCTGTTTTTTATTTATCATTTTGCTCTAAAATGAGAAATAAAACTAGCTTATTCTTGATAGTATTTCATCTATTCGTAGTTTTAGGGTACCCTGTATAAAAAAGTTCAAAGGTATCTTCGTAAATCACATTTTTTCGAGAAGCAGAGACATTTATCAAGAATGACTTTTTATCGAAAAACGACATTTTTTATCCATTTGTCCTCTTGGGCCCTCTATCTGTCGACATACCGTACATCTCTCAATTCTTTATTATATAGCCAGCATTACCGGAAATACACGGCATTTATTCGATCTGTATCATATATTTTTATTGCTGCGGAACGGAGAAACTCACGAGGACTAGCCTGAGAGTTATGTAGAAACTCTTGGGCTCTTCGGAGCAATAACACCCAGCACCGCAAAACAATCAGCACCGTCTAAAATAGGTTTATACAAATAAGTTGGAATCTCAATACAAAAAATGTGGGCCGGCTATGGTAACAGGCCATTTCCTCATTTAAGGTTAACCTAGATAATTCTCAAGCCAAAATTTATTTAGAAATATAAGCACGGACGTTCCTGAAGTAAACATTGGCTAGTGATACCCATTGAGGATTATTAAAAAAATATATTTATTTCTGTCTGCTATTTTTAGTTATTTATTTCAATCCCTTTTTGGGAGCGCACGATAAAAAATTACGTAACACATTATCTAGAACTCAACGTGCAGTATAGGTAACATGGAAAAGGGGTAGCAGCGACGAAGATAGAATTAATGTCATAAAATAGTAAGCATTGGCGTGTCAAAATCGTAAGTATTAATGGGATAAAATGGCAAGCATTATCTTTTATCATATTATGCAGAAAATAGCGTGGTAGGAAATATAAAGTAGATAGAGGCTTTGCATTTTCTCCAGTACCTAAATTAAGTATAACAACCAAGGATTACTGCTGGTAGGAAATATTAAAATCCATACGAAAGACACCACTTAAAAGATTGGGAAAAAATGTCAAGTACGTAGAATTGCAAGCACGAAACCGCCTTCCTTGTGCAACGAACTAAAAAAAAATAGTACGATATGAAATGGTGGAGGGTTGACTTAAGTCAGTGCGGTCCAGTGAAAACATTTCGGCATTGTTTCATCCAAGGTTTCGTTGCATTGACAAAAAAACGACTCCTCAGACTTTAGCTGTCTATTTTCGTCGACCTTCAAGTATATTTTGAACTGCAGTATTACGCTATACTGCAAAGGAAATTGTATTTTTGTTTTCGGAATGAAGCAGCTCTTGCTTTGAGTCAATGATACTTAACGGATTTATGGCGTCTATCAGGACACTTTCTGGAAAGAACATCTGAAATATTTGTTTCTAGACGCAATGTGGAGAATCATTACGAGTATACAGTGCGTCCAAGATGAAAATGTCCCTCATTGGTATCTCGTAAACGGTGACAGACTTGGTTCAATGAGAGAAAAATCCGAGGTAAAGCCCCCCATGCTGGATATCTCTATCTCGGACGCACTGTACAGCTAATGAATTAGGTACGTAACGGGCGCTTATATCGCTCCAAGAGGGTTGAAAGCGGGAACTTTGCCTCGCACTTGATCGTACTTTTCGCACGTCCCCGTATGATTTTGCTGCCAGGCAAAGTTGAAACTGGTTGGAAGAAAAGACGAGTGATATTTTTGGTCAAAATTGATTATTCTGGCATAGACCTTGAACCGCGGGCGAAAGTTTAGTGTCGGTGCTGAATTTCCAGGGCTTGGCGCCTGCCCTTCGCTCGCCACCACCACGTGGTTTTGTTTGTATTGATCAGCCTGATTGTGCCATCACCGTAATAGAAAATACACATTTCCAATGACGCTGTTAGGTTTCTCAATTAGAATAAGGTAAAATATCGGGCAAAACTGAGCACTTGGTGTGACATTATATTTCCTCGGATTAGCCACGCTACAAATTTCCCATAATACCGGGTGTCCATTTGACAAACTCTCGGACTCCTTTTCGTTGAAGTTTATTTGAGATTTTGTAAAAAAGTCAATTATGAGAATGCATATGAGGCTAATGAAGGTAAATTTAAAAATTAGTGACAACCCCACAAGATATACTATAATAAAAAAGCGGGGCGTTATAAGTGTAATTTTTTTAAAAATGAAACCACCTGTATTTTTTATGTCATTGAATTTTCTCTTTAGCCTGTGTTAGTTCCTAGTTTTTTTTTTACCCCGGAATGCAGTGACTCGAAGTTGCGACGTTTTAAATGAAATTTTAGATATTTGCAGTGCCTCATAAAAAAATTAATATCAGAGTTAGCTTAAGTTTCAATGCTGATTGTTTTAAATTTTTTGTGCCTTCGAAATCTGCTTATTTTAAAACTGACCATCAAAATAAAGTATATCCAACAAGAACTTATTAGTATAATTTCTGTAATTGGTTCAAACAATGAATTGTTTACAACTTATGATGCTAATAAACAATGAAAATTGCTTATTAGCATCATAAGTTTACGTACAACGATTTCCTAATAGAGAACATTCCAATGCAACGAGCCTAGAAAGTCTAAAGGAGAGTTTTGAACGGATAAGGATTAATTATGAAAAGAAAAGTCGAAAGAAGAGAGCCTTAGGAGAAGAAAATAAACTGGACCTCACTTTATCAGCAGTAGAAGACTCAAACATTAGTGTAAAAGGAATTAGTTAGGAAATCAAGGAGCTGTCAAAATTTAAAACAAACAGCATGGAAACCATGGCAACGCGCAGTAAACACTCAGGCACATGGCCACGAATGTAGGTTTTCTTGAAATAATTCATAATTCCATTAACATAGAAATAAATAGGACATTATTTTATGCTAACATGAAGAAAATTAATTGCTATTTCGTTCCACGTCATAAAAAATACACCAATCTATTTGAAAAAATCAAGAAAATTGAAGTTGAAAAGCTGAAAATGAAAGTTGTTATTATGAACACCCTGTAGTTATTTGTAGCTAAATGAGTATTCGTGCCTGCTAAGGGGATCTTCCATAAGAATCCATCCTAAAATTATGAAAATCTAACTTAAGCTAACTGCAATATTAATATTTTATAAGGCATTGCATATGCCTAGAATTTTTTTAAAACGTCGCAACTTCGAGTCACTGCATTCCGGGGTAAAAAAAAATCTAGGAAGTAACACAGACTCAAGAGAAGATTCTACTACATAAAAAAATTCTAGTGGTTTTATTTTTAAAAAAATGCACTTTCTGATATCTCGCTTTTTTGGGACACCTTATAAGATTGTCACTAACTTTAAAAATCACCTTCATTAGCTTCATATACATCCCCTTAATTAATTTTTTTTATGAAATAACTTGTGGGAGTCCAAGGGGTTTAAATAGACACCCTGTATATTCTGAAGGTAAAGGAATGCAATGAGATTCGCTAGCTTTTGAGTTTTCGTTTTACTTCTATCCATCTACATCTACACTACGTTGTTCGACACACTGACACGTCAATCTCTGATACAAAAAAGGAAGCTAAACACATACAAATATCACATAGGATAATTACCAACACGAAAAATGAAAATATATGACGGGTTTAACTAGGCACTATCAAACACAAATAATTTACCCGAAATCAATCTGTTGGAATGATCGCCTCTCGGCAATTAAAAATAGGAATTTCGAGTGTTTGATACAATTTAAATATGCATTTGCCATATATTTCAATTTATCACCTATTTTCGTTTTTTCTACTATTTTTTCCCAACTTCTGAAGACGGTGACAAATTTGTTTCCAAAACGCTAATAAGGGTGTTCACCCGAGCATTTAGTAAAGGATGAATGCTATTTTCAGTCAATTTTAACTGAAAATAGTGTGCAATTAATTGCACCACCACGACAACCCCTATTGAAATGTGAAGTGCTATTCCCAAAAATAAAAAAATGATTCTGATTAGTTATGCTAAAACTGGCAAATCTCCAAGGGAAGGAAATGCGTTCTCAGTTTTGTTCAACACAACATTATGTGCACACAGTCGAAATCAATAAATAATAATAAACGAGAGATAACAAAGAATATCCCCGAGAATCTATTTATATCCAATTTAGTTCTAAAACGGTAGGCCAGGGAATTTTAATTTTTGCTCTACCCATTCGCTTTTTGCACATGACAGGGAGATTTATTAAAGGCAGGATTCCGCACAAGTTAAAATAGTACATTGAATAGTTATGGAAAAAAGCACGTGTTTTCATTAATATGACACAATTGCTGCCGTTGCGTGTGTGTTTAATTTGAAATAGAGTTCTGCCATGTTCACTGTGGCCTTGTTTGAATAATCTACTTCCAGTTTGACGCGGGGTTTTTACACAGAAATTTTACTGGCATATCGACTTTGATGCTTTCAAAAAAAAAACCTACCAAAACTTAGTAGTATGACAAAAAATAAACCAGTTTTATTTTGCGCCTTAAAACGAATTCAAAATTACACGCACAAACACATGACGAAAGAATTAAAAAGCAAAAAAGTGCTCTAATAAGGTCAAGCTGGTTTTCATTGGTTTAGAAACTACAGGAAAAAATTAAAAACGCAACCTATCACCTTTTTCTTCTTATGAAATTAAACCAATTCTTAAATCAGGTATAAATTTCTTATAAAATTTTTTAAAACTAAAAAATGATGTAAAATTTATTTTTTTAGATTAGAACAAAATCTGTCCGATCGTGGAACATGTAAAACAAGCCAAGACTGAAAACTCACAACATTGAAGATCCTGGAAACGAAATGCTGCCGTGCAAAATCATTTTATGCACAGATGGATAGAAACATCCATCGGTTGTTTACATCTTAGTTTCCATGGCCGAAACAATGAATTGAAGACCAGCGGTCGTGTTATATTTTTACGGCCCGTAAAATTACAATAACGCTCGTCGCTCTTGATAACAGCCCATAAAATAGAAATAACGTCCGTTAACTCTTTATATCTATAATCGTCATTAATCCAATAATTTATTCTACTTGCACGTAGACTGATAAAAATACATCATTTTTGCATAAAAAGTTCTATTAACTACGGGTCGAAAGAAGGATTACGCCCATAAATGAATGAAGGCATCTTTTGGTGCCTGGCTTTGGCTTTTACCAACAGCCGCTACTTATACTAGATAATACCATAATGGATGGTCTGGGTTCACTCTCATTACAACTTGTTATTTTGGTGACTAGAAACTGTTAGAATGAGGTTGTAACGCAATTTTTGCAGTATTTAGTCATTGTTTTGGTTTCCATAGGCGTCTGTTTGAGAATAGTACTTTTGGTCAGTAAAGTGTAGATTAATTTTGTCCTACGTAAGACTACTTCAAATTAAATGTAAGAAAAATATATTACAATAAAAAGCATTTGAGTGAAACCAATTTTTCCTTTGAAACTCCTCAGTAAAGCCAATGAACAGATATACATAGATTATTTGAGAATATTAAGAGCAGACAACATTTAAGAAAACCAGTGAAATCACCATGTAAATCTAAAATTTCATAGTGATTACCTAGACCAACTAGCCAATATGAGACACCTTAAAAATCAGGTTAAAAATTGATACATATTTATGACGAATAAATTGTTTACTAATTTCATTAATAAGCAATGATAAAATACAAATAATAATGACAAACAAGCACTACCTATAATACATTTTTTTTTAATCATAACAAAACTCTTACATTGGCAGTGCTCATTTTCTAGTCATTTTTTCAAACCTCTTTTACTGGTTTTTCAAATTATGAAATATATAATCACTCTAGAAGAAGGTAAATGTTTGAACAATATTATTGTTGTAACATGGTAAGTAGAAAAAGGGGGAGTCAAAAGATTCCTGGCAAAGAATGCTTCAAAACAAACTTTGTTTATTAACCTGTTAATAATTAATTAAATTAAAATCTGGGCTATATCATACAAGTTATGTTTACTTATTTTTTAATAGAAGGGTTACCTAACTGTTACAAGCCGTTAAAGGATGAAGTTCTCGACATACTAATTTTAACTTTACTCGACTTTAACTTCAAACTAATTTTCATACAAAAAATCTGACTAATAAGTAGGTTCTAATTCATGGACTCTAACAGCCTACAGTTAAAGTGGAAAGTGTATTGTTAAGGGTCAAATTATTGTCATTCTATTAACTCAAATTGTCAGCTAATTTTCTTGAAAACATTGAAATAGAACCTTCATATTGGCCAGATTATTTATTTTTATAGAAACTAGCTTAATGTTCAAGTTAACAATTTACTCAAATTTGCCTCGAACTCATAATTTGGCCCAATACAAGCCTCGAACCTCTTTTCAACTTAATTTTCCTTGTAATTTCAATAAAAATCCTGGAACAATGAAGGAGTGTTAGCCACATTGTTACTTTCTATGGAAACTAATGGGATATTAAAGTCAACAGTACATCAAGCAATACAGCTAATCCATATGCTAAGTGCAGATTTTTCAAGAGTCAAACTTGTTTTTACATTCAGAGATGCTCTTTTCTCATGACTTGTTTGTTTTTCTACATTGGTATAAGACTCAATCTCGAAAATTTCCAGAGACAGGACTAAGGAAATTAAACAAAAATATGAAATACTTGTTGAGTTAAGGATTTGGTGCATTTTGAAACTAATTTGTAAGAGAAGAACTTGTACAAAACTGAGTAAATAGGCAATAAATTGTAACTTTTCACCAAGGAGGAATTGAATCAATTTGCAACCCTCAGGAGTAGTTACAAAGATGCACTGTTTTAATCACAGAGAGAATAGGGCATTTTTCTCATACTTCTGGTGGTTTGGAATTTATTTACTAATATAATAATAACAAAGTTATAAAATAATAACTAAAAGCAAAGTTATTTTTCACGAGTCTGTGATGTCAGTCAGTGGTAAATAAGAGACAAAATAAGCATGTAAACATTCTATTTAGGCATGATTTCAAGGGTTATTACCAAGCCTTTAAAAGGAGCCCTAAAGGAGATGGTAGTAAGGTTCTGAGAAGTAAGATCTTTCTGTAAAGTTTAAACTGGAAGAAACTGAAAAAAGCAGGAAATTTGGTTATATCAACACGTGATCGATTAAAGTTAACCTCACAAGACTCAAGGCCTGGCCTGAGGACAATTTCAGATCAAAATAGCTTCGTTCCCTCAAGTACCGCACTTTGACATTTGCAGACACACACTTCACACTCCCTCCTTTTCTAGCATTCTGTGTGTCGCTTAGAAAACTGAGACGGCAGGAATGACGTAAATGCTAGATCTGAATTGTGGGTGTCAGCAAACAGACCAAAATCGTATTTGTTTACATAACAATAAATAAACTTACGTCTTGGAAAGTCTGATCGATGGGGCCCCTTTACGTTGAAACACGCCGTCTACGAAAACACCATTTTTTCCGTTACAGCTCAGATAGAAATAAGGATGATCGAAAACTACTTCTAAATGTCTCCGGGAAATGAAACTGGAATGTCCCATATTTACGTCGACATCACCACGTGAACTGTTCCTGCCGATCACTATCCGGTTTTGGCGTACCAAGTATTCGAACTCCTTGGCTTCGATACGGGCTATTACGTCTCCGCGGTCCTCGGGGCTCCACTGCAGCTTTGAGGGGCTCGCGGGGGCCGATTTCAAAGACAGCAGGGCCCAGGCATCGCTCTCTGACGTCTGCACCGACATGGTCGATCGTCCGTCTGCGGTACGGAGTTCGCGAAACACGCACAAAAATGACCAAAGACGTTGTTTACCTACAAATCGGTGCTGCGACAAATGTGGGAGTCACCTGCTACAGGCCAATGTTGCTGCTTTGTATATATTTTGTTGCCCGATTCGATTTCATAACAGCGGAGCTCGGTCGGTACTCAGAAACGGAGCATGAAAAGTTGTAAACACGTGAAATCCAAACGTCTATCAAATAAATATTGCTAGTGGAGGACGCACCATCTATGTTGGACTAGCGATATCCGAGCCGTATGTCAAATATTACGTTCCCGACAGAAAACTGCTGCGAGAGGGCAATTGAAACGATTCATTTTTTCGTTTGCTCTTTGTCGATTTCTATAAACTAAAGAAGGACAGCAACATTTCGTGATTGGCTTTTTAACCACGACAATTAGGGAGTAACTGACAACGGTGAATGTGTCGCCATGGCAACACATAAACAAATTCGAACTGAAGTTTAGTAGGCTTAGAGAAACGAAGATTTTACCAATTTTTAACCAGTTTTCCACCGCGTAAAGAAGAAAATTAAATTGAAATTTATCTTCCTTAGAAACTTCTTCGGGTAAACTTCTATATACGGAAATATTTCTTTTCATTGTTGCTGTTTTCCTGAGTTAAGCATATGTATTCTACATTTTACTAAGCGGCATATATTTAATGACCTATAGATTCGATAAAATTTTTAATATATGGACAAAACAAGTAACATCAAAGATGGCCAAAGAATCATGCCTCGAGAACTGTGGATTCCTCAGGAAGATCAGGATACCTCTCCTGACTTACAAATTATTAAGGATAGTATGGAATATCCACCACTGTTTACCAAGAAATCATGGACACAAGGCGTCCCTGAGAAGGATACACAAATATATTTCAAGCCCTCAGAGACCATCGGTAGGAACTGATTTAGTAGTGCTGCATTTTTCCACCACCTGCATTCACACACCACACTTGCATCTGCAATTTTAGTCGCTTAAGAATGTAAATTTTGTAGCGTACTAGTTTCCCGTTATAGCGGGCACTTCTGTTCACCTTCGATAATACTGCAATTATATAATCTTTGCATTCTTACCTTGATTCCTGCTCTTTTACATTCTCCCATCTTGCAAAAAATATTAAATATCTACACTGCGTTCGGGATAAAAATGTGCTACTATAGCAGAAATCTCATGAGCCATGAGAAATAGAGATATGAATAAATTAGAAGGAAAGCGCGGTTTATTGAACAGTAGAACACGACATTTTAAAATTTTTTAAAATTCGATTATATCCAAAAGTATTTGGAATATAATAAATTTCAAAAATGGATCTCTGTTGTCCGTCCAGTTCCGAGAGGGGTACTTCGGCATTTCAAATCCGAAAGGGAGACCTTGGTTGTCCAGTTGCGATTGGAAGCCTTAGACTTCCAAGTCGGAAGGTTTTCGACGTCTGAATATGGGACCTTAGCCGCTTTATTGATAGCAGCCCTAATATAACATTGTGTTTACTTTATCTCGTTAAATGAAGTCAAGGAACTAAAAAAACGAAATTATTCAAATTCGCTTCTTCTCAAATGGTTATACATATAAGTATAATCTCGATATAATAATAAACTTCTTTAAATTGAAAATACTATTTCCTGACGATCATTGGGGAACACCTTTCTTATAATTTAATAATTCCTTTATCTCTTATGGTTTATGAGATCCTTGATGTAGAATTTCTTTTTATTCAGAACACCTTATAGGTACTTAGTATTTTTTTGTAGTAATGTTAGTAGCCATATTTTTTTGTTTCTAATTTTAGTGTAAAAGTTAAACACAAAATAGAAGGTATTAACGTACATTTTTACCAGAATATAATAGGACCAACAACTGAACCGCTATTTTGGATATGTGACACAAACTAGACTCTTAAATGGGGCAACTTATGTGTTATTATTTGAAAAAATGGGGCTTTTCATGCTGATGTAAAAAATATGATATATGTATAATTATGTAATCTCTAATAGTTTTTAGTTTAAGTTTTGTATAAATCAAATTTTGCAAAATAAAAAAGGGAGTTACCATTTTGATTATATCTCGTACCTCCTTTCCATAACTAATTTTGAGATTAATTACGTTTAGTTATAAAAAAAAAATTAGTTATCTAAGGAATCTGATTCAATTTAGCCATTTAACGGTATATTTACTTGGAAATTGTTATTTATAGGTTCAGCTTTTTCACCACAAACTCAGAATCTTTGGCTTAAAGATTTGCCAACAAAGAAGAGGAAAGACATGCCAAGCCTATTGGGTGCAGATGGTAGTTATGACTTATTTTTCAATATTATTAATAGATATTTTTTAACCAAGATATAGTTTTTCTTTAGTCAAAGAACTACAATATCGTTGGCTTACATTAGAAAAATACTTTTTCGAATCCATTAAAATATTAATTGGATTAAACATATTTTCAAAACAGAATAACAATACGTTCCCTTTTGGTAGTTGCGAAGTTTTTAATGGAAATTTGACATTTCACCCCTCTTTATTATCAATCAAAGCAATCATTTTTAAGTTAGATTTATCCCTCTGATGGTTATAGTTGACGGTTTCAAAAATCGGCTCACTCTCTGGTGAAAAAATGTGAATTATCTTGAGTAATTGACTATATTTAAGGAATTTTGAAATTTTGTCCCCTGTATATTTAAAAGAAAATGAATTATCTTTTGGGTTATGTGTCCTGTTCTTATCAATTGCTCATCCACGTTGTCAATTAACATTATATGCAGATAAATTTTTGATGTTAATTTTATTTAGCTGCATGAATGGAGGAGCAAACATTAAAATTGGTCTCATTTTGGAACGGAAGACCACCATGTTTTAGTGCTTACGTTAATTTGTTCTCGGAGGCGTGTCATGCGCAGGCGCAATCAGTGAATAAAAGTCATAAAAGGTTCTTCTTCTGCCTATCATACGCCATTTCTTCGGATTTTACTATTATAAATTAGTGCCTCGTGCGTCGAAAATGGGGGACCAAACTGAAGAAAAACAATGCTACTTCCAGACCTTCTGTGTTGTGATTTGTATCTTATATCTATATATATCTATTAATTGTAGTAGAGTTTATTATACTTAAAATCTTTAATTAAAGTCAGTGGTATACTGATTGTGATGCATAACATTGTTTTATTTATCTATATCTACATTATGTATATCTATAGGTATCTATATTTATACATGTATATACCTATATGTGTCCTTTTTTTAATAGCAGTTGAATTTTAACCATTAAATATTCAGTCTTACATTCGTCATGTGGTAAAGTGGTATTTTGATTTTTTAATTTTTTGAAAATTTCTGTCACATATTCTATTTTTCTAAATTGAATCTATGGTGGAAATTACTCTTTAACCAAGCAGAGTAAAATCCCAAATTATTTTTATAAATTTTTACAATAGCCGTTTCACGCATCCGGCGACACTGTATAATAGATAACTCTGTATATTTCTTTTAATGGAAAAAATCCAAATTCAATACTGCCATGTTGTTAGGCAAATTGAGATACCCGCCGAAGAAATTACGTAGAGAACAAGAGGAGGGTCAACAAAAACAACAAAAAATACTGCAGAGAAAAAAATATGTTAAGGTTCCGGGGATTATAGATGCTGAATACTTACTCTCAGGCCAGTGGCTGAAAGATAAAAAGGCTAAAACTGCAAAGAAGGAAAATGAAAATGCTGTGCGTAAAAAATCATACTTAACACAACGGGAAGAGTTTCCTGATGAATCGGGGTGAGTAGTATCCTAAAGGAGTTTTGGATCCATTTACAAGTTCTAACAACTAAATGTTCAGACTATCTATTATATAATATTTTTTTATTGTTTCTTAATGATGCCACTCCAAGAATTTTGGAATTTCAGTTGTAAAGAAATGTCTTATGTCGGTTATTTTTACAGAAAATTAGCAGCCCTCCAAGCGATTTTACCTAAAGACCCCGATGAACAGAAAGAATATCTTTATGGAACCATTAAGGAAGACATGGTTCCTGTCAATAAAAACGACCTAGAGCGGATTGTGTATTACTTGACTGAGGTCTGCTCTCAATATTAATCTACTAAGAGCTCAACCATGAATGTGCTGTCTACTTTAACATCAAGCTAGTTTCCACAAAAGCGAAAAATCGAACCAAAACCAATAGTCATTCTCCATTTTCACTGTTTGATGGAAATTAGCCTGTAACAAAAGTTGACAGCAGATATATAATAACTTAGCTAAACTAAAAGCAAGCTAAACTAAAAACAAGTTTAACTCTTTACTGTCATCTTTTCAGGGTATTAACCGCAAAGATATACCACCATACAATAAAGACCTCTTTGACAAAGCCAAACTAAAGATACCTAAAAAATATAGAAACCTTCATTGTTTCAAATCGATGGTATCAGCCCATGAAGCAGAAGTGCTTAAATGGTACTGCACTTACATGAGGTACAATATGTTATTTTACGTGTTACACGACCCCGCTGAATGGAAACGCTTGAAACTGGAAAGTTGTCCCAAATTTTATCCCAGTTTAATAGTGCGCGCGCCAGTCACTTGGCATGCGCAATATTGCGTTAGCAAGCAATTTATGGAGAGGCACTATTTTAATGGGAATATTGTAGTGAGGAAAGTCCGTGATTTGTGGTTTGAAAAGTAAGTATACGAGGGCATTATAAAATCATGATTTATTTATTTATTTTTTAATTTGATAATTCGCATTTAATGAATCTGTTTGAACTGTTAGTTGAAATAAACCGATTTTTTAACTAACGATTTAGTAGATAGCAGTGGAAAAGCGTGGCAATGAGGCCATCTTGTATAACTAAATAAAATTCTAATAAAAAGTCCTGTTTCTAAAACTCCAGAAAGTTCAGAAAAGTCCAGAATTCCAGTCATTTTTAGATACAGCAACCTGTACATCCTCCCGTTGGACACTCTTTTAGACCTGGAAAATATCGTGGCTCTGGATCCTGCCGCATTCGAATCGAAAGTGCAGGAATCGTGTCAGGTATCCAGGAGTATATTAGTAAATAACTGGCTTCCGGAATGTGCGGACATTTTCCTGGAACATAAACAGGATTGGAGGAAGTATTGCCCTCGAAGATGGGATCAGTCATACGAGTTGGTCGATCAGTTTTTTGACTGTATCAATATGCTATTGAGTCTGCAATTGAGGTCATTGGTAATGAGGAGTATGGCGCATTTTAAAGAACTGGTGGTGGCTTATAAGGTAAGTTTGAGGAGTTATCCAGGATGTCCTGAGCTCTTACAGTTATGTATTTCTTCTGATTTCGAAGATCTCCATTTGTTCCTTTGAATTTGTAACACCCTGTATATCGGTTTCCATTTAATAAAAAATTGAATTTTATGGTATGTTTTGAATCATTCTGTATGTTTAAAATTATGTTCACTATACCTTTGAGGTCTTAGAGCGATGTTCTGTACGATATTTTTTAAAAAGGATGGGAACGACTATGGAGAACACTATTGCGATTTGGCCTTGATAAATCTGCCAATTTTGACGGTGAAAGTGGTTCCGGTATTAGGCACCAACCATTTAAGTTTAGAACCTTCGCTGAGCAGCATTAGAGATTTACTAATTCGTTGTTTGAAGAAAGTGCTTGAGGTGAACAAAAACATTTTGAAAGTTCAGAATATTATGTTTTCAGGTATTTCATTTACCTATGTTGTTTCGGTAATATTTTCACTGAAATTTGCAGAGTTTTTGAACAAAGACTCCTATTTGTACCCCGTGCACGAAAACGAAGAGCCAGTTTTTCGGATTTTTGAGGAAATTAAGACGTCTTTTGATGCGAACACAGTGGGCCCAACTAAATATTTGGTGATATATCAGAAATACTTTTACATCTTAAACGGGCAAGCAGAAAAGGAGTTGCACGAGTTTTTTGGCATCCAACCTTTTCCTTATTTGAAAGTATTAAGAATTTGCTACTTTTTTACTAAAATAAATAAATCGTTTTGTGTCTCCAGGATTTTTCCCAAAAAATTTGCGGATATAAGAAAATAAAGGACGAAATTATCGAGCTGAGGCGATTCATTCCTTTGAATATGATCATGCTAGATTGTAGCGACCTAAACGAGACTTTATATAAGATTATTGACGAATTACAGATGAAGATTATTAATTTTTTTATCGAAGAGAACCACAATTTAAACAGGAGGTTATTAAAGACAAAGTTTTAGATTTAGAATTATTGTAAATTTTAACTTTCCAGCATATGTGATCTATTTGACGAAATGTCACAGAAAGTAAGTGGAATTCCTGAAACTGTGGCAGAATTAGTGGCTTTGCAAAATTACTTAATCGAGTGTCGGGACGCGACCATGTACAATTTGAAGGAGCAAATAAAGAAAACGGCAGAAAATGTTAGTTTTCTGATGGAGCACGCTCATTTAAGTGGTGAGTCCCATTTTAAGTATCATTTAATACAGTGTGTTTTATGTAATTGAGAGTACACATTTTTTTCTCATTCAAAATGGCTGTGGCTACTTTAGTGGATCGCATAAGGGATGTAGATCGTTTCGTTTTTGTAAAAAGATACAGATCTATGTACAATAATCGAAGTGGAGTCTTTTTGCCATATTTGCGAAGCTTATTAGTTCAATTTAACAGCAGTGTTTTGTATGAATTTGTATTAGCCGAAGACATAAACCTCAACTGCCGAGTGTTCCTTTGGCCCAAAGATATGGAATCAGTAATCGAGTTGGCGATTCAAAGGCTGAACATGAAGAGAGACCAAGCGGAGCAAGCGTTAAAAAATCGAAGGATAGCATTCGACGCGAAACTGAAGAGCAACGAAAAAATTCTGAACGCCTTCAAGAAAAAAGATCCACCATTGTTGACCACTGAAGAGATGGAAGAAAACGTGCAGCAAATCGAAAATATCGTTGCTAGATTGCAGGAGGACAAACTGGAAGCCGAGCAAATCAACGAAGAGGAACAATTGTTGGACATCGATCCCTCACCATTTTTGAATTTGGTGAAAATGCTGACCGTCGTAGATCCATATGACAAATTGTGGCATTCGGTATTGGAGTTCCATGAAAACTATGATATTTGGTAAATACATTGATGTTGATCATTTTCAAAAAAAGGTATCAAATTTCTATGCAATCTGTCCTTAATAGATAGATGATTTTCGTTCTTTATCTAAAAATAATGCCTGCATTGCCACTCTCATTATTTTTGTATTACAGACAGTTTTTTAAAATGAGTTTGACTATACTCAATCGCCTTCACAATTTGTAGTATTCCCATTTTTTTTTCTTGCATTATCATAATTACATATAATAAAGATTCTTTTTCTCATTTTTAAGTGCAATTTATAAATTCCACATCATTCTTGATTTTTGAAATTCTTTCAATTTTCCACAAGATACTGGTTTTTGGTATTTCTCAGCTTACTAATCAATGGCGTTCTTTATTTTTTTGACTGTATAGAAAATATTAAGTAAAATGATGATTTGAGATGTGTTACTCAATTTCGTTTTCGAATCGGTACATATCAAAAGTTGTTGTTTTATCACAGTTCCATTATGTAGGAAGACTTTACTTCGCATAAAAAAAAATTAATATCCTTTCCTTTAGGTATTATGGTCCTTTTGCTGGTTTGGATGCAAACGAAATCACTGAATATGTGGATAATATGTGGAGAACTTTATGTAAATTAGTAAAAATATTCAGCGACAACCCGGGTGCTAGAAGAATTGCCGAAATGGTGCGGGCCAAAGTGGAGAAGTTCAGACAGTTCCTCCCCGTTCTGCAAACCGTTTGTAACAAGGGCTTACAGAAACGCCACTGGAATAAGGTATTTGGCATTTTATCCCTCGCATTCCATCATTTTGTATCAGTGGAATTGAGTAGATTAGTGAAATCGTCGGAATAGAGTTGGTAATCACACCGGAATCCACTTTGAACGATATGATAGAGGCTGGATTATCAAAGTACTCGCAACAGTTGGAAGAAGTGAGTGCAGCAGCAACGAAAGAGTATACCCTGGAACAGAATTTGATGAAGATGAAGGAGGAGTGGGTTGATGTCGAATTCGAATGCATCCCATATAGGTAAGGTTAGAAGATGTTGAGATGATTAATGAAGAAGAACGTGAAGTGCGAATCTGCATGAATTCATATGCGCGATAGTTATTTTAATGTTACTTTGATCTTCGAAACCAAAACGCATTTGATAATTTAAAACATATTTAGAGAAACGGGAGTGTATATCTTATCCGCTGTAGACGACATTCAAGTGATGATGGACGATCATATTCTTAAAGCTCAAACGATGCGTGGATCTCCTTACGTGAAGGCCTTTGAGGGCGCAATGCAGGAGTGGGAAGAGAAGCTTATTTCAATGCAAGATATTTTGGAGCAATGGCTTAATGTGAGCTAAAGGCATATCCGTTTTTGGAACCCAATTTTTGAAACTTGGAAACAGAACGTTCTTGGACTCCAAATCGCGCAACTTTGTCTCAATTTAACCGACCTCCTATCTTTTGTGATTACCGAGATTCCCATGATTGAGCTCCAGAAACGGACACTCTGTATAGGAACCTTGAGGTTTGCTCATTATAATAAACTACTTTAAAGTGTCAAGCTACGTGGATGTACCTGGAACCGATATTCAGCTCGGAAGATATAATGAGACAGATGCCGACGGAAGCTAGACATTTCAAGACTGTAGATCGAGTGTGGAGAGCAGTACAAACGCACACTATGAAAGACAAACACGTATTGGTTGCCACTGAATACAAGAACATGTTAACACTTTTTAGAGAGAACAATCGACTTCTGGATGAGATTCAAAAGGGCCTGAATGACTACTTGGAAAAGAAGCGTCTCTTCTTTCCACGGTAATCATCATGTACTCGACATCTCTTTACCCAAACTAAGTTCGTGATTGTAGGTTCTTTTTCTTGTCTAACGATGAATTGTTGGAAATTCTCTCCGAAACTAAGGATCCACTACGTGTGCAGCCACACCTTAAAAAGTGTTTCGAAGGTATTTACGCTTTGGACTTCACCACAGATGAGGAGGTAATCGGAATGATCAGTGCGGAAGAAGAAAGAGTCGGTTTAAGTAATAAAATAATTCCCGCTGAAGCGAAGGTACGTTGATACCTTTTTAAGTTACTAAACATTTAACGTAAGAAATTTTGACTTTCGGCGATTTTGTTATCTAGGGAATGGTGGAAAAATGGCTAATTCAAGTGGAATCGGTAATGATCCAATCACTGAAGGACATAACAAAGAAGGCGATGGATAATTATCCTGCGGTAGACCGGCCCACATGGATCCTGGCGTGGCCTGGACAAATCGTGCAGTGTGTGGACTACATAAGGTGGACCACAGACGTTACCTCCGCGATATCTAGTGGAATTTTATTGGAAAAAGAGAAAATCTATTCCAAGCAGATCGAATCCTGCGTCAAAATGGTGCAGGGCACCTTGAAGCCCAATAATCAGGTGACGGTAGAGGCGCTCATCGTTATCAACGTCCAATGTTAGTCGGTAGGCAGTTTGCAATTCCACTGGTTTTGAATAGGAGACATTTTTAGGTAGAGACATTGTAACGAAATTAAAAGAGTTGAATGTCACATCTGTGACGGATTTTAATTGGATTTCTCAGTTGCGGTATTACTGGAGATCTGACGGTGTTAGCGTCTGCATGATTACCACCGAAGTGATGTACGGGTTTGAGTATCTGGGCAATACTGGACGTTTGGTGGCCACACCGCTTACAAACAGATGTTACAGGTATAATAATTTTTTTTTCATTTTTCATTTCATACAAAAAAACATGACCAGACTGATGAATACTATAGACAATTATCGATAACCAGGAAGTCAAAGGTCACTATTGATATTCTTTACTATTTGATACATTTTCATTTAAAAAACACATATCGTTACGGGTTGGGAATAATCGTCATCGATTCCATAGAAAGTGTCGGATTTGGTTTATGGAAGGTCATGGAATACTGATTGCTGTTGTTTTAAACTAATGTAGAACTAGGAAACTATTCTTTGACGATAAAATGAGTCCCTGAAACCTCTCAGAAACAGTTAAAAATACGAAAAAATGCAACATACAAAAAAGTTTCTGAATTGAACATGGAATTAGATTTTCAGATACTGAACGATCAGTGATGCACCACAAAAAAGTTTGAGGCGGAAAAATAGGACTGACCGCAGAAAAAGAAACGCACTGTGAATTTTAATATTTAAAATTGATGAAATGAAAAGTCAAGGTTCGATTTTTTCTTTTTCTATCATCCACAATAATCATTTACGACCAGCACGGAAGTTTTGCTTTGCTTTGCTTTTAGCACAAAATCTTTTCAGAACTCTCATGATGGCACTGAAACTGAATTTGGGAGGTGCTCCCGAAGGCCCAGCTGGGACCGGGAAAACCGAAACCTGCAAAGATTTGGCGAAAGTCGTTGCAAAGAAGTGTGTAGTCTTCAACTGTTCCGATGGTTTAGATCATAAAGCTCTGGGTAAATTTTTTAAGGTACTTCTAAACTTGAGAAAAAATCGTTTAAATAAAATATTCACAACAATTCTACAGGGTTTGGCACAAGCGGGTGCATGGGCATGTTTCGACGAGTTCAACAGAATTGAGTTGGAAGTGTTATCAGTTGTGGCACAGCAGATTTTAAGCATTCAAATGGCTGTAGCTGCGAAACTATCGAAATTTGTATTCGATGGAACTGAAATTACCTTGGATCCCACGTGTACGGTTTTCATTACCATGAATCCTGGGTAAAAATCTTTGGAAGGTTTATTTTTGCGCAAAGAAACGTGAATTTCTTCGTTTAGTTACGCTGGACGGCAGGAATTGCCGGACAACTTGAAGGTGTTATTTAGGACAGTGGCGATGATGGTGCCCGATTATACGATGATTGGTACGATTTCATTGTATTCCTATGGCTTCATACAAGCGCAAAGGTCAGTGCCTTTGTTGTTGCTTTTTATTCATCGCATTTAATTTTCTTCGTTGGACAGCCTCGCTGAAAAGGTCGTCCACACCTACAAATTATGTTCGGAACAGCTCTCTTCTCAGAACCACTACGATTATGGGATGAGGGCTGTAAAGTCAGTTTTGCTCACCGCTGGGGCCTTGAAAAAAACTTTTCCTAAAACTGAGGAAGCTCAATTAGTCCTAAGAGCAATAATAGATGTCAATTTGCCCAAGTTTTTAGCTCAGGTTACTGCATAACTCGCAGAGGAGTATACAGAGTATTCATTTTTGGAGCACAACCATCGTGATCTATGTAACCATAAAAAATACAAGGTCGATTAAATTAGAGTAAAGTTAGGCAAATTGGAGTTCAACAATATACTATTTTGAAATTTAGATAATGCCGATGATTTTCGGGGGTATTCGAAAAAAACTAAAATTTTGGAAACTGTTTTTATATTTTTTCTAGCTTTTCACCAAACTTCAAGATTGAGCCTTAACATATGATCAATGCGATCAAAAAAAAAGCTGAATTCAAAAAAGTGAAAACCCAAGATGGTGTACATGAAAAAAACAAAGTTGATAATGGTTACAGAAGATCGAAACGTCGGATTTCTAATGTGACATCTTTAAGTTGTTGAACAAGAAAAATTGTAATGATAAAGTGTCAATTATTTTGAATTTCCTCCCCGATTAAACTGAAGAAAAAGCAAAAACAATTCTCTAAAATTTCAGTTTTTTTTTCGAATTCTTCTGTAAATCATTGGAATTTCCAACGGAGATCCTCATGGTTCAACTCTAGAAACGGACATCCTCTATATTTTATGTGCAATACAATTTTTCTAGGATGTTCCCTTGTTCATTGGTATTTATCAAGATTTGTTCCCGAATGTTGAAGAACCGGCTTTCGAACGATCCGATTTGATTGAATGTCTGATTACTGAAATAAAGTTCAGAAATCTTCAACCCACTCCATGGTTTATGGATAAGTGTATGCAGATTTACGAAATGATTCTGGTGCGGCATGGCCTAATGATTGTTGGCAAGCCTATGAGTGGCAAAACTTGCGCCTATCAGGTCTCTTTTAGTGCAGATATTGATTAGAAGGTTACCTGAATTATTTTTACAATTTTTAGTCTCTGGTTGATAGTTTGGGGCGACTATCCAGTCGTCAAGATACGAAATTAATCGAACACAACGTGACTTATAGAATAATCAATCCGAAAGCCATCACGATGGGTCAATTATACGGGCAGTTCGATCCTGTCTCGTATGAGTGGTCTGGCGGAATCTTGGCTAATACGTTTAGGTAAGTTTTGGATTTTTTGAGTTATCAAAAAAATCTTTTAAAGACTCTCGGCCTGTTGTTCTGGCGACCGGGTATTGTGGTATCTGCCTAGGCACCTACCCACTAAAAAGTCTCTGAATTTCCTACCAATCTGCAACGATCTGGAACTATCCCTAGGGGAGAAAACTTCGGCATGCAATATTTTAACCTGGTCTTAATAAAAGTTTCACTTAGGTATATGAAGCAAAAGCTGTCATATTATACGGTTGTTTAAAAACCTTTGATTAAACTGCAATAATGGCTCGTGGTAGAATAAAATCTACTAATTGTTTTAGAGAGTTTGCAAATAGCGTAACTCCCGATAGAAAATGGATAGTATTCGATGGCCCTGTGGATGCCGTATGGATTGAGAACATGAACACAGTTCTCGATGATAACAAGAAACTGTGCCTAACGTCAGGAGAAATTATACAAGTATGTTTTCAAAAAAAAAGTCAACATGTTTTTTAACACTGAGACATTAATGTAAAATAATAAAAAAAGAAACCTGAATGAAAAGAATGTTGGTACGGGCTTTTTCCGATCTGTTCACCGAGCAACCAATTACAGAATGTGTCTGAAGTGTTGTGATTTTGTTTTTAAGGGATGATTAACCACCTCAAAAGAAGTCGACTGTACAATATGATTTTTTTTATAAAATGATTTGCTGGAACTCTTAGAAGAGACTCCTTTAGATATATGTACGTCGACAAATATGATTTTTACAAGATAGCGCACCCCTTCATTTTAATCGTTTAGTTTGTTAGTATTTGAATGGTGCTTTTGGAAATCAATAAATTGGTCATGGTGGTAGTATTCCGTGGCCTCCTCTGCCATCCGATCTGACACCCCTTAATTTTTATTTATCTGTCCTTATGAAGAACAGGGTATATATCAATAAAACAAGTGATGTCAAAAATATTTTATTGTGGTGTTTTTTAATTTAATCGTTTTTTTTTGAGTTGGTTAACCAACCCTCAAAAATAATATCACAAGAAATCAAGTTCCGTCAAATTATTTTCTAGATGTCACCTAAAATGAATCTCATTTTCGAACCAGCTGATTTGGAACAAGCTTCGCCCGCTACAGTGTCGCGATGCGGAATGATTTATATGGAGCCCCATTTGTTGGGATGGAAGCCACTTATGGACTCATATGTTACTGCTCTTGAAAACATCTTGCTTCCAGAGCAAATTGAAATTTTAGTCGAGTGTACTGACTGGCTGGTACCTCCGTGTCTTGAATTTATTAACACCAAGTGCAAGAAATTCGTGGAAACCTCCGACACCCACTTATTTTATGTTAGTAATAAATTCAGGTCTGGTTGTATACCTTAATTTTAAACATGATTCGAGATCCTAATTTTACGCATATTTCCATCCTTATCTCTTCGCTTTAACTTAAAATTAAGGTAGTTGTGTATTCAACTGAGCTTTATTGCATATTACATGAGGAACAACATTAACTTTGGTGTGTATCATTGTAGTCGTTTATCAGACTGTTCAGATGTTTGCTGAAGGGGGAAAACCAAATCAGCACTCTCTGGATGCAGTGCGTATTCCTCTTTTGCCTGGCATGGGGTCTTGGATCGACCCTCACCCACGAGGGTCGCAAATTGTTCGACACGTTCTATCGCAAAATACTACAGGGACAGAACAAGAAGAAACCCAAACCTAAGTCCTTTAAACTCTCCAAGAACCAAATATTTCCGGATAGATCTGATATTTTTGATTGGTTGTACGACAAGAAGAATAATGGAACGTGGATCACATGGAGTGATACTATGGATAAAGTGCAGCAAATACCGCCAAATGCAAAGGTAACCACAGTTAAATATGTGTTAAATTGCACTGATGAAATGTGGGATTGTCAGTTTTTGGAGAATTTAGTTTTTTTAGAAATTCCTTGAGTTTTCTAAATGACTTTCAAGTATTATGGGGTATTTTCTGAGTTATTTAAATATTTAATTTTAGCCTATTGATCTGATTATTCAGACAAATGCATCATGCTGTCAGAGGTATTTCTTGAAAATGTGTTTAACAAACAATATACCTATTCTCTTTGTTGGACCTACCGGAACCGGGAAAACAGCCATAATTCTAAATCATTTGTTAAGCCTTCCCAGAGAAAAGTTCCTTCCAAACGTGGTCAATTTTAGTGCGAGAACCACCTCATCTATGGTAAGAAAATATGTATCATACTTCGCATTTAGAGGTTGGTTTAATGTGTCATTGAGTGAAATACAAAGCACGAAATCTGAATTTGAATCAACAGAAAGAATTCAGATAATCAGTACATTCAAAGGAAAAGATCAAGTATGATATTTTAATGTAAATTGCAGTTTTTAATGGGAAGGTTATATAGACTTTGAAGAAGGTTAGATCAGGTCAGAGTATTGGGAAAATTTGAAGTCACTAGAAAATTGAAAGTGTGATTTTAAGTTAGTTTAGGTATCTCAAAAACTTCTATTTTGAATCAAGATAGTACTTGTCTCAGAATTTTAACACCATGTAACATAGTTTAAGAACAAATCTGTGGCCACAGGGGGGTCGTTCAACAAAGTAAAACTTTTGAGAACAAAACTGTAGTACATCTCCTTCACAATTTTGAAAGGTTTTTGTCTTGGGGTAGACTCAAGAAATGGTAATGTCCAAGCTGGATAAGCGACGTAGAGGGGTTTATGGACCCTCAATGGGAAAGAAGTGTATTCTTTTCGTGGATGATTTGGGCATGCCTCAAAAAGAGACATATGGTGCACAACCTCCCATTGAATTACTGAGACAATGGCTCGATCACGGGCATTGGTTCGATAAAGACACCTCTATACTGCAATTAGTTGATGTGGTAAGTTCATCTAAATACGGAATTTAACATGCAATATTTGATATACACTCACTTTCACATGAAATGCACCATCCAGTAATAATAATAATTAAGTCTTGTAATTTTGGCAAAATAATGCTTCATAATAGAATATCAAATGATCAGACTTTCAGTGAAAAAGAAAGAATGCTGGTGGTTTTTTTGTCATCGACCTATTAGATTTTTTATTCAATTGTAAATAAATAAAATAATATTTACATGGAAATATCAGTTTATTTTGTTGTTGAACTGTGAACAAGACATCTCAAAATGCCCCCAGTGAGACAGCGTCGAAATTTTTCCCACGTTTCGGATTTTGATAGAGGGCGAATTATCGGCATGAAGGAGGGTGGACTTTCCTTTCGTGAGATTGCCCAAAGAATGAATCGGAACCACACCACGATTGCGAGAATATGGTCTTTGTGGTCTGAAGAAAGGGTTCAGCGACATCGTCCAGCTGGACGTCCTCTCCGTAGCAGCAACGCACGTGAAGATCGACTTCTTAGACGGATGGCCATTGGTGATCGATTTCAAACAACAATGTCTGTTGCAGTAGATTGGATGGGAGCTCTAAATCGTCAGGTGTCGATGGCAACAGTTTACAGAAGAATTTCGTCTTTTGGCCTGCATTCATACCGCCCAAATCTACGACTGCCACTAACCGCCCAACACCAAGCTTCCAGATTGGCTTGGTGTCAAGAACGAATTGATTTGAATCATGAGTGGAACAATATCGCCTTCAGTGACGAGTCGCGATTTTGTTTATGGAGCAATGATGGTCGTAGAAGAGTTAGACGATACCGAGGTGAAAAAAGAAATTTGCAATTTTCTGAAAGGCGCCACACTTTAACACACTTTAACACCTAGTGTTATGGTCTGGGGTACGATATGTGTTGGCCGAAGATCTTCTCTTGTGTTCGTTCCAGGCACCCTAAACTCACGTCGCTACATTGACAATGTTCTGAGGCCAGTATTAGTACCTTTCATACAAACTTTACCAAATGGCATTTTCCAACAGGATAATGCAAGACCACATAGTGCGAATATTACTCGACGATACCTGGAAGAAGCACAATTGGAAATACTGCCTTGGCCTGCACGGTCACCGGATCTATCGTCCATCGAACATCTTTGGGATATGATGAGTCGCCGTCTTCGAAATTTACCACGACCTCCAAACAATGCGGATGACCTACATCATCTTGAGGTAGCATGGAATGAAATACCTCAGGAAGATATTAATCATTTGTTGCAAAGCATACCGCGAAGAGTACGTGCTTGCATTGCCGTACGAGGCGATGTCACTTATTATTAATTTTTTCATTATCAAATGTTGTATCTTTTAACTGAAAGTCTGATCATTTGATACTCTATTATGAAGCTTTGTTTTGCCAAAATTACAAGACTTAATTATTATTATTACTGGGCGGTGCATTTCATGTGAAAGTAAGTGTATGTAAATACACATAAATAAAAAAGGCTTATAATGAATAAAAATATGATGTTTACTACGGAAAATTGTTACTGGCTCAATGAAATTGTTAAGTTTGGAAATGGAACCTATTTACTCTCAAGAATCTTAGCTATCTCAAGATGTTTGGCATTTAATTCCAATTCGACTGACCTCATATCTTTTATGGTTACTGAGATCCTGACGCTTGAGTTCCAGAAACGCACACCCAGTATAGTTCTTCAAAATTATTCGATTGTTCCATATGGCAATTGATTTTATCACGAAAAAATGCGAATAAAAAATCTCTGTAGTTTATTTTGCACAGCAATAACTGCTGTATAGTTCTCATTAAGGGAAATCGTTCGTAGCTATTCGTTGGTGCCATGGGCGTACCTGGTGGAGGAAGAAACGAAATTACCGATAGATTTTTAAGACATATGCAGCTTATCGGCATGGATGCCTTCGACGATAACACCTTAAATAAGATCTTTTCCACTATCGTTGAATGGCAGTTCAGTAAAGGATACGTAGAAACTGTACAGCGAATGGCAAAGGTTTCAGTAGATCATATTCATTCAGAAATCGCTTTAAAGAAAGCTCTTTTTCTGAAAAGAACTTTTTAGTTCTCGGTGTGCGCCACAAACGAAGTATTCAAGGAGGTCACATTGAAATTCCTCCCGACTCCTTCGAAATCCCACTACACGTTTTCATTGAGGGACTTTTCACGTGTTGTTAATGGACTGCTAGCTATACCACCCTCCAAAATGGGTGATCAAAATAAATTTATTCGACTGTGGATCCACGAAACCTACCGAGTGTTTCACGATAGACTTGTAGACGATGACGACAGGCAAAATTTCCTTATTGATTATATCTTTTGTGCCTAAAATTAATGACTTTTAGGGAGCAGCTCTATAAGATAGTAGTTCAAGCGTGCTATCAGAACTTCCGCCAACCGATGGATAAAGTTTGCGAGTCTCTAGTGCCGGAAGATGAAAAACTGGGGCCTCAGCATATTCGAAATTTATTTTTCGGAAACTATATCGTACCGGACGCGAAGCCGAAGATTTACGACGAAGTAGGTATTTGCCTGGCAGAGTTTAGAGTTTGCCATAAGCGTGTATAAAGTTACAAAATATTTAAATATTTTCGACATTGACGCTCGATTTCTGAACGCGTCCTCGGAATTATGGAAATATTTACTTTTCCCACAAAAAGCGTAGGTGAAACGTGCTTATGGTTCCCTCTTTTTTCCTTTCTTCCATCCTTTCTTTTATGCTTGATGAAGCCACAAGGTAGAAACAGTTGTAGCCCAACATCTTCTTTGCATTTTTCTATATTAAAGAACGTTTCATGCAAACAAAAAATCGAAAGAACCGTTTTTTTAGAGCCTGACAGATTTCTATTGCTTAATTAAAAATGCCCTTTTGATCAAAGAGCAACTGCTTTATTTGCAATGATATTAAAATTAATTTTGCTCGTTACTCAGGTTCATTTAGGAAACAAAAAACTTACAACTAATGCTCTCTCAACACGTTATATTTTTTCTCCAATTTTTTCTTAATATTACAAAATACTTCGGAAAAAGCCAAATCAATTTGTTTTCAAGATTACCGATATGGAGCTCCTAGTAGAGAAAATGGAATATTACCTCAGCGAGTACAATATGACTTCTAAATCTCCCATGAATTTGGTTATGTTCAAGTTTGCCATTGAACACATATCCAGAATGTCCAGAGTACTGCTACAGCCGAATGGAAACGTATTGTTGGTTGGAATCGGAGGTTCGGGGCGTCACAGTTCGGTGAAATTAGCCAGTGCAATGTCTGAATATTGTGTATTCCAGGTATTCTTTTCCTCTCTACCTAAAAAAGCTTTTAACATCCCTGTTTTTCTTAGTTTCCATCAAATTTTATTAGATTCTGAATATTTTCAAAAAATTGCATCAAAGATGTGATTTATTTTTAGTGGTTGCATTAATTTTGTCCAGAAGTTTATATTTAATTAAGTTGTCAGGTTTTTCGTCAAGGCCTTCAATTAGCTATAATATACAGAATCTCAAAAATATAACCAGAGATTCTTTGAGCGTAAAGAAATTTAAGTTGTGTGTCAGAGTTAAAGTGTAATTTTTAATATCTTGTTTTCTTCAAAGTTTATACATATTTTGAAATATTTAGAGCTTTGAGAAAGAGGAATCTAATATTATGTCCTTAGATAGAGACCTCTTACGCTCAAAAAATCTATGATTAGCAAATTTACCTTATTTTTTGAGACACACTGTATGGAACTTTTTTCGTTTCCCAACAAAACAATAATTTCAAACAGACAAATTCAACAAGACGACTATTGTTAAATGCCTCACGTTTGCTGTTCCTTAAGTTCTAAAACGGGTTAATCATCTTAGATTGAAATGTCAAAAAATTACGGCATTGTCGATTGGAGGAACGATCTAAAGAAGCTACTTCTCCGAGCAGGAATCGAAGGAAAACCTGTCGTATTTTTGTTCGCCGACACGCAGGTAGTCGACGAAATTTTTGTGGAAGACATTAGCACGGTATTGAACACGGCTGATGTTCCCAACTTGTATGGTCCTGAAGAAAAAGCAGACATATTGGAGAAGATGCAAAACGCTGCAAGAGACGTGGTATGATAAGTCTCATTGTTTCCAAATGGATAGGAATGTCAGAATGTTAAGATTTTGTAAACTATAAGAAGTTCAAATTCGGCCAAATTGCCATTATTTTTTTTTTGTGTTTTTACTGCTTTTGATATAGTGAGCAATTCATTTTCAATTCTTGAACGAAAGAGATTACTTTCAGTTTTACGTTTCCGTTCTGTAAAGAATACAGGATGTCTGATCGAAAAAATATACGTGCCTCATAAATACATGACGTATATCGGCATTGTTTTTTTCTTTTGAAATTTTAAATCTTTTTATGTCTTCTCTGAAGGCGATCTTAAAGGTGCAAAAATCGGTATATTTTAAATGCTAGTATCTGGAAAGCAATTTATATAAAAGCTTTATTTTAAATTTAATTTAATGACAAAAATAATAATTAGAAAAAAAAGATAAATTGTTTATTTTAGTAATAATTCAGCACATCACATCAACAAATTAGTATAAACCATTGTCTCTAAATGGGGAAATAATGAATACGGGTTTTCAGTTTTCGCTGGATATTTTAAAAAATACTGGAATTTTTTTTAATATCAACGCGGTATTTTGTTATTTAACTAATAGCTCAACTTTTCTACAATTTAACCGACACTATATTCATTGTGATTTCTTACATGTTCAAATGATGAGCCTTGAATTTGGCCTACCCCGTACAGTTAAAAGCATTTTGGATCCTTTTTATTTGTATTAAAGTGAGGTTCAATGTTATACAGTTGAGTTTTAAGGCTGATTCAAGTACGAACCAGTGCGTATTTGATGTATAGCAAGTTTTCAGGAAATAAATTTTTGGAAATGTTCTTAGGGAAGAAAAGTGGACCCTACTCCTCTAGCATTGTACAATTTCTTTATCGAACGGGTACGTCAAAATCTCCATGTGGCATTGTGTTTCAGTCCTATAGGCGCTGCATTTAGGTAAATAAGCATATTTTTGAGCATATAAATGTCGAATATATAATATATATAAATACGAAAAGGACTTATAAACACAGGTCTGACAATGCTTCGTTTCCGAGATATGTGGTACCAAAGTTTGAGTTGCAATATCCAGAATCAATATAATATACATATATAGTGTCCATATCACGCCATTAATCGGAAAAACTGTACTTCAAAAATTTCAAAATTTTCCTGAAATTTTTTGAAGGGGAAGACACTTAATTGATTGGAAGAAAGGATCAGCGGTGCATTGTAAAAATATTTGGAAGATAAAGACAATCATTTAGCATATCTAAAAATGCAGGCTGTGAAAGGTTAGCTATAGTCCAAATTTGAGTTAAATATAGTACTATAACCTTTAGGCGTTATAAAGAAAGCATGGATAAAATTTTGAAACTTTAATTCTGTATACCAGAATCGAATCTTTTGCGGACCTATGCTTATATGAACTTTTTGTATTAATTTTAAAAGATTTTAAAAGAAACTGTTAAAATTATGCTAAAAAATTAAAACACTCTTTATATTTTCCCTTCTTCAGAATTCGATGTCGCATGTTTCCCTCATTAATCAACTGTTGCACCATCGATTGGTTCCAAAACTGGCCGGTCGACGCTTTAGAGCGCGTAGCTCACATGTCCCTTTGTCGCACAGACATCGACATCGAAATGATCAACAAATGCGTGATCATGTGCAGGAAGTTCCATCTTACAGTTCGGGATTCCGCAGAACGATTTTACAGGGAGCAAAAACGCAAGATCTACGTCACTCCCACCTCATATTTAGAGCTTATCCAGACATTCATAAGTTTACACGCGAAGAAAGTGAATGAAATTAAGCTTCAAATAAACAGATACCTGACCGGGTTGGATAAGCTGAGTTTTGCTGCGAGCCAAGTGGAACTCATGCAGGAAGAGTTGCACAGTTTACAGCCCAAGTTGATTGTGGCTTCCGGGAAGACTGAAAAGTTAATGATTAAAATTGAACAAGATACGGTTGTGGTGGAAAAGCAGAAAGAGGTAAAGTGGTTAGTGGTAATTTGGATTTGGCATGATTTGTCGGTTCGTAGGTAGTAGCAGCTGACGAAGCTTTGGCGAATGAAGCGGCTGCGGCTGCGCAAGCTATTAAAGACGACTGCGAATCTGACTTATCTGAAGCGATACCTGCCTTAGAAGCTGCGGTTGAAGCGCTGGACACATTGAAGCCCAGTGATATTACGTTGGTGAAGTCAATGAAGAATCCTCCGTCCGGGGTGAAACTGGTCATGGAAGCGGTAAATCATTTCCACAAAATTCAAATGATTTGGAAGTCACTACTGTTGAAAATGTGTTAAATTTAAAGAGCCATTCACTTGAAAAGTGTTGAGAATCAAAGCATGGAACGTCACTGGAGATTTTCTTAGAGTTTAACAGGCAATTGAAATTAAAATTTTACCATTCGTTTTGATTAGAATTGGCAGCTATATCTCAATTCAACGGTTGTAAAAAAGATACTTGCAGATTTGAGAAATTTGTATTTTTAATTCTCCAGAACATTTAATAGGATTCCCAAATAAAGAACATAGTAATTTTTTTCATATACATTGTATGACATTTAACCTAGAATATCTAAATATCTCAAATATTAAACATCCTATAAAGAAACGATTAGCATCAAGCTTTAATCACTCTGAAGGAGAAACGTACTGGTGCTAAAGTTGATTCCCCTCCATTCCCCGTGTGGGTGGAGTAGGGGTTAACTGTTGAATTTCAAATTACAGCCCCCATTTTTTACAGATTCCAATAATACAACTAAAAATTTAAAAAAATGAAGTAAGGGTCAATTTCCGGTGTAAACGGAAGTCGCATTAGGTTCAAAATATTTTTAAGATGTCGAGTTTTTTTTATAAAACAAAATTACAAACTTCAAAAATACATTAAACTTGTAATTTTCCATATACGGATGGTGTCAGCTCCCAAAGACGGACCCTATATAGTACATATATGGGAAAATTTTTATATCCAGAGAACAACACTATCTACCATTGTCCTTTTTGTCCTTGTGACTATCAATTTCGAAAGGTCCAGTTGTGATGATTGTCTTTCCATCTTGCCCAGATTTGTAGTAATATTTCAGTTATTTTGGTGAGCCAGTCTTAATCCAATCTGTTTCTTTTTATGAAGTAAGATGTCCGATGTTAAATCTGAATACTCAGGCATCAGAAAGAAAACTTTGGTTTATGTAATACCGTTGCACCTACAATTCTCTTATTAACTTGTCATTTTTCTATGAATTAGGTATGTGTAATGAAACAAATTAAGCCCGAGAGAAAACCAGATTTAACTGCCGGCCGTATGGTCGAAGATTATTGGGGTCCATCGGTAAAACTGTTGGGGGACATGAAGTTCTTAGAGCATCTGAAGAGCTACGACAAAGATAATATACCGGTGCCTGTAATGAAAAAAATTCGTGAAAGGTAGAACGCAGTTTCTTTATCAAGTTCTCCAATTGAAAACTTTTTCCAGGTACATGACGGATCGAGAATTCAACCCAGAACGTATCAAATTGGTATCGACGGCTTGTGAAGGTTTGTGTAAATGGGTGCGTGCTATGGAAGTTTATGATCGTGTGATTAAAATCGTGGCCCCAAAGAAAGCACGACTTGCTGAAGCCGAAGCCGAGTTGGCTTTGCAGATGGACACTTTAAATGAGAAACGGGCACAGTTGCAAGAAGTGAGTTAATTTCCTTAATTACTCTCACAGGGTTCAATTAATAATTGTCGTAATAAGGTATCAGATAAACTTCAAGCACTTAACGATGAATTCGCGGCCGAGACAAAGAAAAAAAAAGAACTGGAAGACGATATTTATATTTGTTCCCAAAAACTGGATAGAGCCGAGAAGTTGATCGAAAGTCTGGGAGGGGAAAAAGCGAGATGGTCGGAAACTGCTGAAATGTTGGGCAATTTGCTTAACAATGTGATAGGAGATGTGTTGTTATCTGCCGGTAATATTGCTTATTTGGGGGCTTTTACTCTCGAGTACAGGTACGGACTACTTTGTGCACAAATTTGGATTTTTTAATTGCTATTCAGTTTTACGTCGGTCATGACTAAAATTGAATTTTGATTAATTTAAAAAGTACTGAACCACATTAAGATTTCACTTAATTAATTCATAAATATTTAAATCGAGAAAATAAAATTTTCAACTTTATTTTTCAATTAATTTATACAGGGTGACTCACAGTTAATTAAAAAAATTACAAACTATTCTTAATTGTTGAGTACGTAATGCATCTCACTTTTCAGGAAAAACCTTATCCAAGAGTGGAACATTTTGACCCTTAATCTAGGTATTCCTTGTTCCGAAAACTTTTCTCTTATCAACACTATGGGTGAACCCATCCTCATCAGGTCATGGAATATAGCTGGCCTTCCAGTGGACAATTACAGTGTCGAGAATGGTATAATCGCAACCACAGCCCGACGGTATCCTTTGATGGTGGATCCTCAAGGTACATTGACGTGGGTCATGCTTTGGTTTTTATGATGACTTCTCTACAGGACAGGCGAACAAATGGGTGAAAAACATGGAGAAAAATAATCGTCTGCAAGTGATCAGACTTACCGACTCAAATTACGTCAAGATTTTAGAAAACGCTATAACATTTGGCACTCCCGTTATTTTGGAAAATATCGCTGAGGATCTAGATGCAGTCCTTGACCCAATTTTATCCAAAAACATTTTCGAACAGCAAGGCGTCTGGTATCTTAAGTTAGGCGACAATGTCTTGGAATACTCCTTCGATTTCCGCTTCTTCATTACGACCAGATTACGTAACCCACACTATTTGCCGGAGATAGCGGTGAAAGTTAGTTTGTTGAATTTTATGATCACGCCGCAAGGACTTCAAGATCAATTGTTGGGGATCGTAGTGGCACGAGAGAGGTCTGAACTTGAAGAAAAGAAAAACGCAATGATCGTCGAAAGCGCTAACAATCAAAAAATGTTAAAAGAAATCGAGGATAAGATCTTGGAGGTGTTGTCTACATCTGAAGGAAATATATTGGAAGACGAAACTGCCATTAAAATATTGTCCTCGAGTAAAGTTTTGTCAGCCGAAATCGAAGAGAAGCAAAAGCTGGCTATTAAAACCGAGCTGGAAATCGACTATGCCAGAAATGAATATGTTCCTGTATCCAAACATTCGTCGGTGCTTTTCTTCTGCATCTCCGAGTTAGCGAACATCGAACCCATGTATCAGTACTCCCTGGGTTGGTTCATTAATTTGTACAATCAGGCCATCACTAATAGCCCCCCCTCTACTATTTTGGAGAAACGACTGAGATACTTGATCAATTATTTTACGAAGAGCATCTACAAGAACGTCTGCCGCTCGTTGTTCGAGAAGGATAAGCTGATTTTTTCTTTTGTGTTAACAGTGGGCATCTTAAAGTCACATGTAAGATTTACGAATATTTCAATTTGTAATTTACACATCATACATTATCACTCAATAGGGTCAAATCGATGAAGATGTATGGGCGTTTTTGGTAACAAGAGGCGTTGTGTTGGATAATCCGTATCCGAATCCCGCTCCTGAATGGTTGTCTGACAAGAGTTGGTCAGAAATAGTGCGAGTGAGCCTTTTAACCGGGTAAGTGGAAAATAATAACAGAGAGAATTTTTGATAAAGACAAAAATATACATATACAGTGGCGGCCACCTATTTAAAAACGATCCAAAATTTAATTTACCTGGAAAACTACATTTTGTAATTTTACATATGATATTTATTTATAAAGGTTAGATATGTACAACACATTTTACCCCAAAACAAACGTCATTTATAAAAGAATTTAACAAAATTTATTTTGTTTTCAAAAAACCAATGGACAACAAATTAAAAACGATTTCTATATTTTAATTTTTACAATAAAAAAGTTAATATTTGGTAGGATAGCCTTTAGCTTCTATCACTGCTAGACATCTTCTTTGCATAGACTCAATTAAATTTTGACAACGACTGACTGGGATGGAATACCAAGCTTCTTGAATACCTTTCACTAACTCGTCCATGTTTTTAAATTGTTTTGGCTGAATCATTTTTTTAAGATCATTCCACAGATTTTCTATAGGGTTAAGGTCTGGACTACATGAGGGCCATTCAATTACATCAACCACGTTTTGCTCAAACCACCTTTTTACTGACCGTGCCGTATGTTTAGGGTCATTGTCTTGCTGATATTTCCAGGTAACGGGCAATTTTTCTTCTGCATATGGCAGCATCACATTTTCTAATATATATTTGTATTTCTCTTGATTCATAATTCCATCTATTTTATAGATTGGTCCAACTCCATACCATGACATGCAGCCCCACATCATGATCGAACCATCCCCATGTTTAACAGTCAATTTTGTGTATCGTGGATTATATTCTTCATTAGGTGGCCTTCGTACGTACGTACGACCATCTGATCCAATGCGATTAAGCTTTGTTTCGTCCGACCAAAGTATATTTTTCCATTGAGCAAGTGTCCAACTCGAATGGTCGCGTGCGAACTGCAATCGGATTTGACGATTCTTTTTTGAGACAAGGGGCTTCTTTCTGGAAACTCTTCCAAATAGTTGAAACTCATTAAGGCGGCGACGAATCGTTCTTACTGATGGCTTTGGATCGTTTTCTGCATACATTTCACGTCTAATATCTACTGCTGTTAAATGGGGCGACTTTTTCGCCATACGTACCACAATTTGGTCTTCTCTTTTCGTTGTTATTCTAGGCCTTTTTTTCCTAGGAACATTTTTAACAGTACCATGGGTTTTATAATGTTTAATAGCATTATACACCATAAACTTGGAACACTTTAGAAGTGATGCAACTTTACTATAAGAATGGCCTTCTCGAATCAAATTTAAAATTATTTGCCTTTTTTCAGAATCACAATTTTTCTTTTTTCCCATAACGTATGTTTTCTTTGAATCATGTACTACTAAGCCAAGACACCAACTAAATAATAAATACCTTCTACACATTGCATTCGACAAATATGGCTAAAATACAGGTAAAAAATAAATCGTTTTTATTTAGTTGTCCAAGATATTTATAAATTGTTTATACTATAGGATACAAAACATTTTTCAATTTTATGTCTTTTTACATATTCAGACTTAAAATGAAGTGATAACAATATTTATGTATAAATAGAAAATATACCATACGTATTATAACATAAAATATTGAAAATTGTATCGTTTTTAATTTGTTGGCCACCACTGTACGTATATTACTTCAAATATCTCCCAGTGAAAATCTAATCTGTAAAATTTTTAAAAGAATATATGAACAAAGCTAAATAATAGCATATCTCGGAGCCTTTCTATATTCTTGAAACACCACAATGATTTGTTATCTATCAACATACACGTGTTCTTTGATAGAATCCCACAAAAGTCATGTAGGGTCATATCTGGAAAGTCTGCTGTCCGATTCACCACGGCAATATGAAAATACACCTCTACAGCTGTGGTTTTCTAGGAAACTGGTACTGTAATAGAATTGCCAAAATATGGCGTTAATAATATTTTTCACTGTTAAATCGCAATATTCTTACCACTTCCTAAAACTGCATGATTCTAAATTGTAAGGGCAACTCTTTATTGTAGCCAAAAAAATTATCGAATCATACTTAAACTGCTAACATAGCAGAAGACGTTAAGAAGCCATGTATTTGTGTCTAATTAATCTAATTATTGATGAACCGATTTATGTCATTATGCACTTCTACATAAGAGTTGCATTTTCATCTTAATACATCTCTACTCCAGTTCAATATAAATTTTCTTACATTACAGCATGAATGGTTTTAAAGAATCTGTTACAAAAAACATAAATAAATGGAAAGAATTCTATGACTGTTCTCATCCAGATACCATGCCATGTCCAGTGCCTTTCCACACCTTGAAAGGTTTGCAACGACTGGTTGCATTGAAGTGCCTGAGACCAGAGAAAATCGTTCCTGCAGTACAGGTATTAAATTCGCTGCAAACTATAATACATTGATAGAGTTACAAAACCATTTAGATGTCATAACTAAGAGCCAAACTATTAGTGTGTTAGTAATTTTAGCAAGAGTATGGCGATTTAATAGCAAGCCATAATTCGAAATGTTATGCTCCCACTATGCTTAACAAATAATTATTAATTTTCGCCTGAATAAGTCAATAAAGTGCTGTAAATTTAATTAACATTTTCATCTTTAGAATTACATCGTAGAAGAAATGGGCCAAGCATATCTAGAACCCCCACAATTCAACCTGGAGGAATTCTACAACGATAGCAATTGCTCCTCCCCTTTGATATTGATCTTGTCTCCTGGTTCCGATCCCATGGCCGACCTTATTAAATTCGCCTCCAACATGGGGATCACAAAAAACAGTGTGATGACGATATCACTAGGGCAGGGCCAAGGTCCCATTGCTGCAAACATGATTGCTACGGGTTTGCAAACTGGCCAGTGGACGGTTTTGCAAAACTGCCACTTGGCGGCCAGTTGGATGCGAGAACTAGACAGAATTTGTGACGAAGTTATATTGCCGGATTTCATCAATCCAACTTTTAGGCTCTGGCTAACTAGTTATCCCAATGAGGATTTTCCGGTGGCGATTTTACAAAAGGGTTTGTTGATTTTTATTTTTATTTATTTGCAAAGTGTTCTATTAAAACTGCAAAATATCTGTTTTCCTCTAAGTGTAACTGTCAACTTTTCAAGTTTCCCAATATTTCATGTTCCGTGTAAAAGTTTCAGTCAGTTCCTGAGATAAAAAAAAAAAATTATTTTAATTTAAGGTGTGAAGATGACCATTGAGGCTCCTAAGGGCCTTAGGCAGAACCTCCTTAGGTCATATCAATCGGATCCGATATCGAACTCAGAGTTTTATGCCGGATGTTCCAACTTGAAACCTTTTCATTGTTTATTATTTTCACTATGTTTCTTTCATGCCCTTGTCCAGGAAAGAAGGAAATTCGGTCCACTGGGTTGGAATATTCCCTACGAATTTAATGATTCGGATCTGCGAATAAGTATAATGCAACTTCAGGTAAGACACTACCATCAATTAAGGAAATATTGTAAATTACTGTCCATTGTCACAAAGGTACTTAATTTAATGATAAAGGATTAAGATTTAGTCGCAGACTCATCAGAGTCATGACACTAACAATAATTGACAATGAACGAACATTTTAATTAAAGTTCATAATTGTTTGTGTTCTTTTTTAAAGTATTCTTATTATAGTATAGATCCAAATATTATGGAATCGCTCACATTGTTTTGAATTTTTTTAAAAACATTTTGAACAAAATTTAGTAGTAACGTGTAACGGGTAAAATAACTGTCATACATCAAGACTGCAAGACTGAACCTTAACATGTGATACATTATCGGATTTAGAAAAGTTTCTCATAGTAGAGTTCATGAAATGAACACCCTGTATATATTTATGCGTCGCTCAATAACCGGTAACATCGTTAATATCACCAATCAATATAGAATTGCTTTTTGCATCTCATTACAAAACTTTGTTCAGGGTGCTCCATTATTTGCCGAGTTAATAAATGAGCGTTTCCATTTTTTTGGGCATATTGTAGAATCAATTTATTTCTATAGATATTCCTCAGTGATTATGCAGACGTGCCATATGAAGCTCTTACATATTTAACAGGAGAATGTAATTATGGAGGTCGAGTAACTGACGATACAGATAGACGACTCCTTAATTCTCTTTTGTCCATATTCTACGATCCAGAAACTGTAAAAACAGAGGGGTAAGTCTGGATATTTATCAAATGGAAAGGGAAAATTAATATGAAAGCGAGAAATATATACAGTGTGTCCGGGTTAAGGATTTAACACTTTCGTAAAACCTTTATTTCTTAATCGATTTTGACGTTTTTTTTTTGTTAATTAGATATTCAAAATGCGCATTCGTCTAGTGGATACGATCTCTCTTTATCCATAATCATAACCAATTACGTGCATTTTTATGGGATCAAATTTCGGAAAATACTATTAGGGCTTTTTTTGGGATAAAAACGAAAACAGATTCTTAATTAGAATGACCTAAAACTTATCTGTTCCGATTTTCATTTTTCTACTGTACAGGATTTTCGAGAAAATCAATAAAACATGTTTTTTTACGTAAACAAATTTTAAAATTGGCAAAAAGATTTATTTTAACAATAATTAACTAAATTTTGATATTTTCAATCAACCCCCCAAATTCTCGTATACATTTTTCAATACGTCGACGATTATTTCTCAGTACTTTACTTAGTTGTTGTGGAGTTATGCTCTGACAAGCTTCTCTACTAGTAATACGAGCACAAAACGTAAGATTTTTTTTATTCCAGAATACAAGTTGTTGAAGAACATTGCAATTTTGTTCTTTCAATTATGCCAAAGTGTTTTAAACATTAGACAGATATTTTTAATTCATTACTTTGCTTCCTTTTTCCTTTGCTACCTGCAATGTATGCGGTATCCACAAGTTAAGTGTGCTGTGAAAACGAACAATATATTGCTATGGTTACGTTAGTACTGTTACTGTTAGGTACTAACTGTTGGTTTGCTGTTCGTAACATAATAAATTTCACAGAAGTAAAAAGTTCGAAAAATGTCTTATTCGCTGCAAGAAAAAGTAGAAATAATAAGATTAGTTGGTGATGGGACGCGTACTTTTCGTGAAGCAGCAAATGAATTTAATCGACGACATCCAGAACGCAATATTAGTCATGTAACAGTCGCAAATATCAACAGACGTTTTGATCGTTATGGGACAATTGTAAAACTACCGGACCAGCAACGTAATCGCGAACCTCAAGCAAACCAAATAATTTTAGATTACTTTAATACCAATCCGCATTCAAGTCTGAGGGATGCTAGCAGAAATTTAAACATTTCTAAAACTCATATCTGGGAATGTTTAAAAAGAAGTGGTAAGAAACCTTTTAAACCAAAATTTCTTCATTCACTTGAAGCTGGAGACCAAAATCTAAGAATGGAGTTCTGTTTATGGCTCCAGAGTATGTATCAAGATGATCCTAACTTTTTAAAAAACATCCTATACACCGATGAAGCTACGTTTACGACAAATGGTGTAGTATCGACACAAAATTGTAGAATATGGAGTGATCAGAACCCGAATTGGATAATCGAATGTAAACGACAATACTCCTCAAAAGTAAACGTTTTCTGTGGTATCTTAAATCAAAAGATTATTGGGCCATATTTTTTCAACGAAAATTTGAATGCTGCTCGTTTCCTGAGGTTCTTACAAAATGAGTTTAGTGACGCACTTGATGAGCTTCCCCTGAGTTATCACTACAATTTACATTTACAACTTGATGGAGCGCCCATTCATAATGCGGTTAATGTGAGAAATTGGTTAAATGATAATTTTCCCAATCGCTGGATCGGACGAAATAGTCCTCTTATTCGTTGGCCACCACGATCTACGGATATCACACCCATGGATTTTTTCGTTTGGGGAACAATAAAAAATAAAGTTTATGCCACAAGACCCCGGACACGAGAAGAGCTTTGTGCGCGTATTAGAGAGACTTGTCAGAGCATAACTCCACAACAACTAAGTAAAGTACTGAGAAATAATCGTCGACGTATTGAAAAATGTATACGAGAATTTGGGGGGTTGATTGAAAATATCAAAATTTAGTTAATTATTGTTAAAATAAATTTTTTTGCCAATTTTAAAATTTGTTTACGTAAAAAACATGTTTTATTGATTTTCTCGAAAATCCTGTACAGTAGAAAAATGAAAATCGGAACAGGTAAGTTTTAGGTCATTCTAATTAAGAATCTGTTTTCGTTTTTATCCCAAAAAAAGCCCTAATAGTATTTTCCGAAATTTGATCCCATAAAAATGCACGTAATTGGTTATGATTATGGATAAAGAGGGATCGTATCCACTAGACGAATGCGCATTTTGAATATCTAATTAACAAAAAAAAAAACGTCAAAATTGATTAAGAAATAAAGGTTTTACGAAAGTGTTAAATCCTTAACCCGGACACACTGTAGATAGATTCAATGACTTTCGTGTTTCCTGCAATGCACATTTTACTCCCAATTTGTTTTCATTACAGCATTCGAAAGTAGCAATTTGTGATTATATTTTATGAATCGAGTTTTTGAATTTTGATAATTTAAATTTTAGTTCCGATGCTAGTGCGCTATAGCTTTACCAGATTCAGAGTAAAATGTACATGAAGCAATTTACTTCTGACTAAAATTAAAATTGCTTTAGGTACTCATTCTCCCCAAGCGGTTTGTACCACATTCCCAAGGATGTAAGTTATGATGGTATAATATCATACATTAAATCGCTGCCTATAACGCCGCAACCTGAAGTGTTTGGTTTGCATGAGAATGCCGATATCATGAAAGATAATCAGGAAACTCAAATTGTATTGTTATTTTTTTTTATTCCTCATCATAAACAAGGGGCCCAAAAAAAGGGAGTGCTGAGTAATAATTCCTCATTTAAAAATATTATGATGAAGCCCATCTTTAATGATGTGAAAGTTAATTTTTAAACAGATATAGGATGTTAAACTTAGCAATTTTGGCTAAGTTTAAAAGACCGTGCTTTTTCCCTTATTACACTGAAAGAAATCACCCATTTTCAACAGCAAGACTACATGTATATTGGGTACACGAAGAAGCATTATCAAATTTAATATTTTACATAGTATTTTTACTTATCTGTAATTGGATACCAGTTTGTATGTCACCATATACTGAATGTTTCGAATAGTGTTAATCGGTTAAGGCTAAAGTAAAGACTAATAGCAACATTAATATGCAATTAATGTCTTTATTTACAGGTATTGATTAAAATGGTACGTTAGATTTACTTAGTACCAGAATGTAAAATCGGGTTTGCTATGCAATCAAAACACGACAAATTTAATTTAACTCAACGATTTAACCATTTATTCAAATATTTACTATAGTGATAAATAAAAAAAATTAAATATTATAATAAGTAAATTATTTTTGGTAATATATCTTCGTATTAAAAAATAAAAAAGAAACACTGTGATCTAAAGACAATCAAAGTAGTCAATAGCTTGCAATGAAAAGACTTATTGTAATTGCATTTCCGTAAATATCAAAATTTCTTTAAAGGTGTTTAAACAACAACTGTTTATTTTGACATCCTGTGTATTTCTTGTAATATTAACTTTCAGATTTTCAAAGTATTTCATATAAAGATTTTCTATCGCAACATTTTTATGTAAAAATACTCTTACTCTGCATCTCACTTTTTTTTCGGAGATCCCGTATCAATTTATGCATAATTACCTATAATTCCAACTTATTGAAAATATTAGTTTGCCACGAAGAGCGATTTTTCTCCTTTGTTATGAATAATGAAGAGTAACAGTGGTCGAATTTGACAAAGGTGAAATTAGATACTCAACATTTGTCAAATTTTAATGAACATGTGCCAAATGTCTATGTGTAAGTTTGACAGAAAAAGTAAAGTCATAAATTCGGCATATACCTAGTAAAATTTAATATTTGTTGAATCTATAACCTCGCTCGTGTGTCAAATTTGGACAGTGTTACATTTTTTACTCAGGACGAAACACCTGTTTTTCATGGCAAATCATCATTTTGTATTAAGTTGGAATAGTGTGTAACAAAAGTCTAAAATGCGCGTATATCTCATAAACTGTTTCTTCGAATTTTATTTGATTTTGTTCATTTGGATGTTGAAGCTCCACACTGTTATCACGCCTACTGTCATTTTGATAGTTGATTTGCGTATTCTAAACGAAATTTCGAAAGAAGTCTGAAAATGAATTTCTCGGTCACCGGAGGTAAAACTCTACGCTCACAAATAAGTCGAAAATCATTGATGCAAACATTTATAAAAGCGCCTTCTTAAGAAGTCATCTAAAACTTCGAAATCAAGTCATTTTCATGTTCACTCATTTCTGACAAGCAAAGTGAAAAACTCATTAGTTAAAGAGATATTGCCAGCACTCAAGACTTTTATTACACACTGCTGTACACACACATACTGTACACTCCATCGTATTTCTTCTATGTTTAAGTTACTTCAAGGCGTTTTGACGACTCAAACGCAATTTACTGAAACTGACCGCGGGGAGGAGGGTCAAGACAAGATGGTAACGGATTTAGCAAATGATATTCTGAGCAAAATTCCTAATATATATGATGTAGAAGAGATAAGCAAAAAATATCCGATCATCTACGAGAATTCGATGAACACAGTTCTGAGACAGGTTTAATTTGAATTGAATTCTGAAAAATGATTACCTGGAAAGGTAATTATTTTTCAGGAATTGATCCGATTTAACAGGCTTATTGTGGTGATAAAAAGGACCCTTGACGAAGTGGTGAAAGCAGTGTCCGGTTTGATGGTGATGTCGTCCGAGCTGGAAGACATCTGCTCCTCCTTAGTGATCGGCAAAGTGCCTTCGGCGTGGATGAAAAAAAGTTACCCCAGTCTAAAGCCTCTGGGTTCATATGTAACGGATCTGATTGCTCGGTAAATATTTGATTTTATTCATGCTTTATTTTTCTCATTCCTAACAGATTTTTAACAATTACAGCTTCAAGGGAAGCGTCTTCTGACGTAAAAATGAAATGTTCCCTTATTAACTTCTTCCTGTACCATCACCTATGTTGAAAATTTCAGATTGGAAAGGGGTCAAGTAGCGCCTTGTTTAAAAGATTCTTTTACTGTCTACTTGGGCATATATTTTGATGCATATAAAATTTTTGTCGGTCCTATTCAATTTGGTAAATTACTTACTCGACAAGTTTTGAGAAAAAAAACATACTTAAATACCTTGATGTCCCTCTTGAAACAATAATTAAGGTTAATTCAGACGTATATCTGTATTTCCTTGAAAACTTAATAATACAAGGTGGCTCGTTTTAAATGGAACGCTTTGTATATCCCCAATAACCCCAGTCAACAGAATTTAATCCGAAATATTTCGAATTCAGTTTAACTTAAATCTATTGGACCAAACTCCACTGGCTTATTCTTATGTTCCAGTCTGAAGTTTTTCGAAAGCTGGATCGCCAGAAATGTCCCAAATGTGTTTTGGCTGTCCGGTTTCTACTTTACACAGTCCTTTTTGACTGGAGTGCTCCAGAACTACTCTCGGAAGATGCGTTTTTCTATCGATTCGATTCATTTCGAATACTACGTTACAAAATTTGAACAAGGCGTTGATGATTCTGCAGAAATAGGAGAATACTGTAAGGTAAGTGGATTTGATCTATACATAAATCGCGTCCTAAGCAAACAAACATTGGTATCATCGCTTTTAAAAAAATCAAAGCGTATTTTAACAAAGTGTCAATTTTTTCCTGCAGCAAATAAAGGAAATTCAGGAATTTAACGTGCTGGTTGATGTAAGTGATGTTGTGTGATGTAAGAAGAATGCATTTGAAAGCATGTTGTAGAAATTTTTTGTTATGGTATTAGGTATTATTTAAATTATTCAAATTTAAACAAAGGTAAGTGGATATAAGTGGTTCAAAAAGATGATGTTTGGTACAATCTCCCCATTAAATAATTTTGTCGCAGGTAAGTAATCATTAGCTTTCCTAATTTGACCAAAATTTTTATGAAATTATTACAATTGCAATGTGATGGTGTTTATTGTATTTTTGTTAACAGGGACTGTTTCTCCAAGGCGCGCGATGGGACCGAAATACTCAACTATTAGCAGAGTCGTTTCCCAAAATTCTCTTCAATGTGGTGCCTATAATATGGTTGAAACCAACTCAGAAAGAGTTCCGCAAGTCTCTGCCTTGCTACAATTGTCCTTTGTACAAAACGAGCGATAGAAGAGGTATTTGGTCTACCACGGGACATTCGACGAATTTTGTCATGTATATCACGTTCAACACCAACTTACCAGAGAGACATTGGATTAACAGGGGGGTAGCCAGCCTGTGCCAGTTAGATGACTGACGTTAATATAAATTTGGTAATTTATACATATGTTGTTTATACAACTTTTTTTTAGCAATATATTATTATATTAATTAAATTTTTATTCCACATTTAGCCTCAATGCATTTCTTCACAATTTTTCATGCTAAAATGTACGCAATAAAATTTTATAATAAAATTCAGGATGACAGCTTAATTAAAATTTGCGCAGATAGCCAAGCGGCGATTAATGCTTTTGTAGGTCTCGTCTAGAACTTTAAATAATATATATCTGTTTCGCAAATTTAACAGTGCCTTTAAAGTAAAGGTGCCTCAAAATGCATTCTCAATGCTTCAGAATCTTTATTGAAAGTAATTTTTAAAAATTCGAAATCGAAAAAAGGTATTACGATTAGTTACTTTTCAAACCTTGAAAGCAGACATCTCGGGAAGTACACTCTTCGACTTATCGACATAACTATACGGGAACATGCAACAAGAAATTAGCTATGGTTAAAATGCAAATCACATAATTTTACTTTAACCATCTGTAGATATCACTCTACTATCTATGATTTTTGAATTTTTCCTATTAAAATTAACAAGAAGATTTTTACTCAAAATGAGCTGTAACATTATGGTATCTTGGTAACAATCCACGGCAGTCTTCCAGTTTTCTTAAAATAATAGTAGTCATAGGCCAGTTTGCCCAGCACAATGAATATCAAGCACCCTAACACCCCATTCAGCAAATCCAAAGCCTCCTGTATATTATACTCAGATGGGGAATGGCAAACTGCTCCTCGAGAGATGTCAATTACCTGAAATAATGGTATTGCAATGTGAAAAATGAGAAATATGTATCAAATTTCTAAAAAAATATTCATAATATCTAAATGTCAATTATACGTATATTTGCTACGTATAAACGTGCGGTTCTCTTGGATTTTTATAGTGTTGTGGAGATTAGCTCTTGGGGTGTGGTCCCTTGTGTAATAAGAAATAAATTCCTCAACACTTTCCGACATCGAACTGCGATTCAAAGTCGTTGTTACATTTAGTCAAAAGGATATTTAGTTGTTTTCGATTTTCGAGATTTTGACCATACTGTGTGTCTCTGCACACCACTTACAGGAACTAAAGGATGTTCCGAATCCTTGGCACATTTTATATTTGGCAGATCGCTGATTTGTGGAGAGTACTTCTGAAGCATTTCCTGAAAGTCGTAATAAAAATACACCACAATTTTGTGCATTATTTTTAATAATAATCGATTCTTTAGTTACTTGTGTTGAACTTATCTACCTTAAATCTAGGAGCGAAAAGACAATCGCACCTCCAGGGGTTATCTCCAAGGGTAAGTCTAACCGCATTCGGCATATTGCTATTGTGCTGTAAAGCATTATCTATGGCATATGCAGGCAACTGAAATAGAAGAAAGGAAAGAGAAGTTCTAGTTAGAGAAGTCTCTTGAAAATAAAAAAAATTAAGTATTCATTATTTTGCGTTTTTTTTTCACTAAAAATTAGGCCACTTAAGAATATTTGTGTATTTCTATGTATGTATATTTTTTCGCAAAAGTCATTCATAAGTTACTCGGAAAATAAACATTTAAAGTACCATTTACCTGACTTAATTGGTTGTGAGTTAATGAAAAAACTCTGAAATGAGTGAGCCAGTATGATCCCTCCAAAGTATTGATGTCCGAAATTAGGTTATTATCAAGATATATGTCCAGTAGGTCTCTATAATACAAGAAGTTTTTCAAGTTTTTTTTTAAAACTCAGATAATCTAACATTTACTTACAAAATTTTGGCCTAAATTTTACCTGTAAATTAAATTTTGTTTTAAAGGACTTAAATCTTTAAGAAAATTTCCTTCCATATGTAATATCTTTGTTTTCGCTGGAAAAGTGTTGGGAAGTATAGTCAATCCTCTGTAAGAACAGTTTACTTCTATAATCGGCTCTAGTTCATCCGTAGACATGTCGGTAATGCACTTGATGAGGTTGCAGGAGCAATTTGGAGTGCAAGTTTTTTGTATTTCCTAGAAAGAAAAAATTCATTAGCAAAATTTTAATTATTTTATATCCGAAATCAACACTACAGAATAATACTAATTATTGTAATTTCCTCATTTACAAAAATAAAGAAAAAAGGAAATTTACTCGTGAAAACATCAGCCTATAGCAGTTACAAAATAAAAACGTTTAGTAATTTTTTCTTCAAAATTAAACAATAAAGAGCTCAATATTCTATTAATTGTCCATAAAAACGCCAATAAGACTCCTATTGTAATTCGAGAATTAAAAAAATATATATGACTGACCCATTAAATATTCTGTACTAATGACGTTCGGCACGAGGAACATCCTAAACATAGTGACTAAATAGTAAAATTTGCTTGATTGGTTGAAAAAATAGTGATTTAAAGAACTCAACTGATAAAACTAAAATTATAAATTCGAAAAATTGCCACTGACTGAATAGACCTTTAGCATCAATGAATTTTTATATAAGCAGTGCCTAGAAATAATTCACATAAACAGAAAAATTTGTGGTTTGAGCGGTTAATAAATAATGATTTAATGAGACTAACGTCGTGGATTAATACGAAAATTGTGAGTAGAGAGTAGTTGAAACTTGTAAAAAATGGATATTACGCATAAATATTAATGAGATTGAAACTTACCAACTTAAACCGTGCTATTGCCATTACTGGTTTATTTTTATGGGGCATTTTAAAACATCGTAAAGAATCCAAATCTTTAAATATTGTATTATTGAGCTCCAATATCCATTCAATATTTTTCGAACAATTCCACTGGTTATCTGAAACCATTCATGATTCACTACACGATAAAAATTAAAATTCGAATTTCCAAGAAAATGTAATTTTAATAAGCAAATGATCGTGAAAAACTCCTCCTAGATAATGATTTTGTTGTGCTTTTATGAATGTAAAAATGGATCATCTCTGAATAGCTTATAGAGATATCGAAATGCGGTACTCAACCTCGTTGGTACGTACACCTTATAATAATAGCTTACCAGATAAATATACTTCATGTAGCCCATTGAATGTAAAATTGGGAAATTCACTCATACTATTTCTCGTTAGATTCAATATTTGTAAGGAAGGAAAGTAGGTGGTGAAATTGTTCCATAGACTTTCTATATTTAAATTTGATAGGTGTAATTCCTGAAAAAAAATGAAAAACTATAATATTTTTTAAGTCTTAGTTTTTGGAAATTTTTTAGTAAATAAAATTCTGCATTTTGTGGTTTAGTTTATTTTGACATTTTCGTATTTAGATCATTTCGTATATGACACTACATTTTTCACCGTTTTTATTCATATTTTATTTTTGAATTATTTTCTAAATTTTTTTAATTGAGTTTCGTTTGTTTTCCTTTTATACCAAAAAACATTTTTGACATAAAGAAATTTCTTTCAAATATCTTCATGGTTCAGATCCCACGAAGTGATAAGTAGATAATACAACACGTAAAACAAATGCATTAATACAGGGTATCCTGGATTTTATAGTCAGGATTTTAGGAATGGTTAGAAAAAGGCATTTTAAGTTAGGTTGCTCTTACAAACATTAATTTCTGAGTCTCAGGGTAAGAACATTTTCAAATCATCGTAACAATTTTTTTTCACCGGTCAACTTGGTCACTCTATGTGTATTATTTATTCTAGCGACAGTTAATGAAAGTATTTCGTGTATTAAATATGGTTTGAAATGTTTTTGTAATTATGAAACAAAAAAAAAACATTTTAAATTTCGCTGACTTACAGAGTGCAATTCAGAAATGTAGAAAATTGAAACCTGTATGAGCAACGCATCTTAAAATGCATTTTCGAACCTGAACTGAAGCCCTGATCAAGAAATCAGGTTCACTATGCACATCTACCTTAATATCAAATGAAGTCTGTGGTAACTCGATATTTTTCAACTTCGTTGTATTTATTCCACTAATACTGAGTACACTTAGCGTCGGAAAAAGATCTGCTAAGACATTGAAGTTTAACGTTTCTGTTTGAAAATTGGATATGTACAAATTTCTAATTTCGGTAAAAGCCTGGTTTCTTGGCACGGAGTTGGAGCAATATAGTACATTTCCATGTTTTTTACAGGCGGTTTCCGTATCTGGCAGCAGAGCAGCTGGTATGAATGGAAGAAAACAGAACCTAAAAAATAGAAATTATTGTCCGAATAGTGTCCTCATTGATTTAATGGTAGTGTTTCGTTACAGATGAAAATCCAAAAGCCAATCCGACGAATTGATTTCCTGTAAACTGGCTCAAAAATAGAATTATTTATGTCATTGGCATAGCTTGCACCTAAGATTTTAAATACATTTTTCCCTATTTTTTAATCTTGACCTTAACCATGTTTCGTACCTCCTTGACTCCCGCAAAATGGACTCATAAAATTTATATTTTGTAATTGAATCTTTCGAGTAGTACTTAAAACAGAGTTATAACCTACATCTGAAATTTTAAACTATTTTTTTATTATAGATGTTAAACACGCGATTTTCCTTGCGTATTACATCGATTCCGATTCTGCTTTATACAGGGTCCTGCAATAGTGCGTCAGGCTTCCTTAGCCTCTACAAGAATAAAGTTAACAATTTTTTTCTTTTGCAGAATTACACAACACATAACGGCGTATTTCCAGAAATTATTTTCTAATGTACAGAGTGACCCCAAAAAGTGTGACGACATACAACTTCGTTATTTTAAATGGAACCCTCCAATTTTTTTGCCATTTTCGGATTTCTCGTTAAATTCTAAAGTCAGTTTATGTGAGGTATACCATCTTTAAAATTTACCGTTTCCGAGTTATTTGTAAAAATTTGAAAAATTTGACAACTGCAAGGTTCCACAGAAATCGGTATTGTGCGCTAACCGCTGTGAATGTCGGAATTAATTTTCTGGAGCTTAAAGAGGACCTATTAAGGTAAGTTTTGACGTATTTTGATTTTTAAAAAATCCTCTACAACCACTGAAATAGGTCTCCGAAGTTGCATGACTTCTAACCTCAATAACTTGCTTATTTCAAATGGAATGCTTCAGTTTTCTCGATGGCATTGTGTTCAGAATTCAAAAATCTACAACTTTTGTTAACATTGCCCTATCCCTAAAACCAGCCATTTCGGAGTTCTCGAAAATTGCCCCTTTTTGACCTCTAAGTGTTTTGATAGTCATAACTCCTAAGATCTTCTCTAGCTGATGAAGTATGCTTATCACAATTTGCAGTTTATGGTTGTTTTTTTTAATTGTTTATTCACACCTGCAGTGCTCCAAAACGTGGATAGATCCTTTCATGTTAGAATCAACAAATGTCTTGAACAAGGTGGAAAACATTTTGAATATCTTTTAAGATGAAATTGTTAAGCTAATAATTGTGAAGTTATGTACTTTAATTTAATGTGAATGTAAAATTAGTTAGCAGTAGTAGTCATTAGTAATAGTAATTATTTTTTTATTTTTGAATTTAAAAAGTTGATAGGAGAGAGAGAAAAATTAGAGATCTTAGGAGTTATGACTATCAAAACACTTAGAGGTCAAAAAGGGGCAATTTTCGAGAACTCCGAAATGGCTGGTTTTAGGGATAGGGCAATGTTAACAAAAGTTGTAGATTTTTGAATTCTGAACACAATGCCATCGAGAAAACTGAAGCATTCCATTTGAAATAAGCAAGTTATTGAGGTTAGAAGTCGTGCAACTTCGGAGACCTATTTCAGCGGTTGTAGAGGATTTTTAAAAAATCAAAATACGTCAAAACTTACCTTAATAGGTCCTCTTTAAGTTCCAGAAAATTGATTCCGACATTCACAGCGGTTAGCGCACAATACCGATTTCTGTGGAACCTTGCAGTTGTCAAATTTTTCAAATTTTTACAAATAACTCGGAAACGGTAAATTTTAAAGATGGTATACCTCACATAAACTGACTTTAGAATTTAACGAGAAATCCGAAAATGGCAAAAAAATTGGAGGGTTCCATTTAAAATAACGAAGTTGTATGTCGTCACACTTTTTGGGGTCACTCTGTACATTAGAAAATAATTTCTGGAAATACGCCTTTATGTGTTGTGTAATTCTGCAAAAGAAAAAAATTGTTAATTTTATTCTTATAGAGGCTAAGGAACCCTGACGCACTATTGCAGGACCCTGTATAAAAGTAAATTCATTATGAGTCGGAAGAATTCTCGTATTGCTGCAGTTGAATCATTGAAATGCTAAATACCATATTATGATGAAACATGTGGAAGAACAGCCCATCAACAAATTGGTTCTAAGAGAAGTTTGGCTAAACCATCAAAAATCAATAATATGATTGTGAAATTGTTTGCTTGAATTTTTCTCATACATACTGTTCAATTTTTAAGGCTTACTAGGAAGTCATTTATAACAAAACGTACATTATTTGAACCAGTGAATAATGTTTTTTTTTAAAAAACATTATCGTAGGTGATATTAAATAAATATCCTCAACCTTTGTATTGATGTAATAATTAAATTGATAGACATGTCAAAATGTTGGATAGAAAGAAATGAATTCACCAAGGAGCTGTAATTCATGTAATGCTTATTTCGGGATGAATTTCAAAGCCAGTTATTGTATTTATTGGCATTTGTTTTAGCCAGGCTGGGTCAACTTTCGTCGTTTTCTGGTCAGGTTCGGGCCACTAAAGTTTATTAATTGTTTGAAACTTCATTCATTTCAGATATTTGATATTTTCAGGTTACCTTTCATATTTAATGGATTTCTTTAAAAATATATACAGGGTGTTTCACAACTTCATCAGGACACGCTAATGAGTGATTCTACACATGAAAATAATAATAACATGTCCTGTAACAAAGGTATGAATCTCAATATTTATCAAATTATGACGTATCAAAGGTGAAAATTTTTATTCATTTTTTTAAGTTTGTGTCTCCATTTCATAATCGATAAAAGAGATATTTGGAATGAGGCACAAGCTTAATGAATCTTAAATTCCTATAACAAAAATGTTTTTAAAATGTGTCACCAGAGGGAACTTTTCCTACATCCAAATTTTAACTTTCCTCTATTTTTTTTGTTTCTTCAATTATAGCAAAATAAAGTGTGTCATTTTAAAAATATGAGCATATTCCTATAAAAAGGTACTCTTCATTCAAACCGATAAATTGAACGGTTTAGGCGTAATTCAACATTGAAACTCTTACTGATTTTAAATTTAGTAAAGTAATTTTGACTTTACTTGTATTTTTAAAACAATTAAAATAGTGGGTACCAGTTTTTAATTTATTAATAAGTACAATAAACAAAATTGCTTTAATTAAAAAAAAATTCAAAATGTTCTCCATTTTTCTCTATACATTTTCTAACACTCTTTAAAAAATGTCTTCGTACACGAAAAAAAATACCTTGAGTCTCCCGTATAGTATTAAATCCATTTTTAATTTTAAAGCGTAGTTGTTCAACATTATTGATCGGCTCATTGTACACTAGTGATTTTATATGGCCCCAAAAATAAAAGTCCAACGGATTTAAGTCAGGTGACCGTGGTGCTCAAGACAACGGCCCATTTCTACCAATCCATCTGTTCTGTCTATGAATGGCATCGAAGATTTTGTTGTAATTGTTTTAAATGTACAAGTAAGGTAAAAATTACTTTACTAAATTTAAAATCAGTAAGAGATTCAATGTTGAATTACGCCTAAACCGTTCAATTTATCGGTTTGAATGAAGAGTACCTTTTTATAGGAATATGTTCATATCTTTAAAATGATACACTTTATTTTGCTATAATTAAAGAAACAAAAAAAATAGAAGAAAGTTAAAATTTGAATGTAGGAAAAGTTCCCTCTGGTGACACATTTTAAAAACATTTTTGTTATAGGAATTTAAGATTCATTAAGCTTGTGTCTCATTCCAAATATCTCTTTAATCGATTATGAAATGGCGACACAAACTTAAAAAAAAGAATAAAAATTTTCACCTTTGATACGTCATAACTTGATAAATATTGAGATTCGAACTTTTGTTACAGGACATATTACCATTATTTTCATGTGTAGAATCACTCATTAGCGTTTCCTGATGAAGTTGTGAAACACCCTGTATATTAGTTAAATTTATTAAATAAATTTATTAAATAATTAAAGCAGCAAATTGAATTTACTGATTTAGTAAGCCTAGGGTATGACATGTTTTGAAAAATTAATATAAAAACACATCCTGCTAACGAAAAGCGATAATTTAAGACATATTTATCATCAATAACAGCAGCATAGAATAGTTAATTATACTTTGTTTATCTGATGGCTTGCTCTGGTATGTTTCGACTCTGATTAATACGTTTACAGAACTTTATTATAAAAATATTTAGCAAAAATATAATTGTCGTAAATATTTCAAATTTGAGAAGAACATACGCTAGTAATGATCGCTATGAGAACTGCGAAAGTGTTATGTTTGGAAAAATAGAGCTTCTGGTCAAATTTAAATTTATCAACATTCAACGAAAGATTTGTTTTATGTATCACCGATTCTTAGGTATTGCCTAAATGTTACCAAAATAGATCACGGGGTAGAAAATTTTTATTAGCATAAACTTGATACTTAGTAATGGAATTTCGTAGACCAATTTTATAAAAATTTCACAATTTTGATTGTTTGTGGTAATATTCGTGAAAAAGCGCAGATGTATTCCAAAAGTGAACGAACAGTCTTCGATCCTAAATTTCTCCTCATTCAAAAAACGCGATGATAGTTTAGGTTAATAATATTAGTAATGCTCGAAAATCGCTTATCTATGAAAATACAGGGTGGTTAAACGCTAGTGTGTAGATCTAAAAAACGAATAAAACTTAAAAAAACGCGTTTTTTTTTTAGTTTTGCCATCAACCTTGGATTTATTTTTCAAACACTGTTTTCACAGATTTTGCGCTTTCCTTGATATTTCGTGAGCCAAGTGCAATTTTACGTTTTATTTTCTTATCTTAATTTGCCATAAAATTGAGCAATATAAGACAACAATAAATAATAACAATCAATTAATACTCATTGCAACTTTAAAAAGGGGCACCTTTTACTCACCTCCACACAGACAACTTCGGCATAATCAAAGCACTTCTCGAAAAACGCAAGTTATAATGTTTTTATGTAAATATACGAGTACTCATATATCTAATAAAAGATTTTCAAAATATATATTTTTATGTTGGTTCCATTTTCAAGTATGGCTCGTAACAGATCTCACGTTAATAAATCTCAATCGTGCACATACACGCTTTATGGGTCAATCGGTCACCTTTTTATAATTTTTTCCTGGAAATAGTCCTTACTGATCCAGACATATCACAGCATCTTTAGTCCCGTGCAGACTCCGATAAATTTAATCTTTCGCCTCAGTAGGGATATTATTAATGCGGACTGCAGGGGAATTTACGTTTGTTGATTTAATGTACAAATTAAGATATTTTGTTTAATTGGATATGTGGATTTAAACAATAGAAGTGCCACTTTCAAGAGTCCACAACGTATCAGAATATATCACGTGCTTAGTTTTGACTTTGACCTGGTTTCTCCTTCCCTAAAGCTATTTTTAGCGAATTTAAACGCATTATGACTATTTGTAATTAATATGCAAACTAACTATATTAGCATATTAATTTATCTAATCGCCTAAATTCGTTCATAGTAATTGTTAACGACTTTAGGTTATTGTTTTTTTGGTGCAGTTTGCTTAGTTAAGTTGTTCGTACGTTCATCCCTTAAGTTACGCCCATGTATATCGGCACTCATTTAAAGAATTCCATTTGGGTGCCAGACAACCGCACCCATCAGGCCATATCGAAGAGTTCTTTATGGCTGGGAAATACGCTACTTGTCAAAAAAAGTTTTCTAAATTGGACTTTTGGTGCGATCTGCAATTTGGTGGGCCTGCAATACGCCTCTGGTTGCGCCTCTGGTTGCACCCCTGGTTGCGTCCCTGGTGGATCTCCTCAGGTTTAGTACTTAAGGGATGAGCGAAGTAGTTTTGCTCCTTTTTGACCAGTAATCGTTCTAATCATGTTACCGTAAACTTAGTTCGTAATCCGCCCAGTTAAGCAAACTCCCGCTTCATACTTAGACTAACATTTTTGTCATTATTAAAATACTAAAGTGAAAATTAATATAGTCCACTTTCGTAAACCAGATTGTTGTTTTTGTGGTTTCGTTTGTTGAAGGAACCTCAACAGTAATATTACGCAATAATAATTATGCAAATGAATTCATGTCAAATATCAAGGAGTCGTCTTTCAGGTCAGTTAGGTAGAACATTTTTTTTTCTTGAAAACAAAATTTTGACGATTTCACCAAATTAAACCATTTCGGACACAACATTTAAATATTCATTTGGAATGGCTTTTACTGATTTTAAGTCATTATTTTTCAGTATCGGATTTTACGTTATGTCATTTAGGTCCTACCTATACTAACAAATAAATCATTTAAATGCCTCACGAGACTATTAGTCTCAGACACATTAATATTTCCTTAATTAATTAAATGTCAATACAACCTCACGTACGAAACTGTGAAACATTTTTCAACAGAGGGAATAAGCAAATATGGGTAATTGAAATGATTCATAATTGGCTTTTCATCTTATAAGGAGTACGGTTTCTGTTTGTGAAATGTATAAAATTCTGACTACAAAGTATTTAAATGAATTAAGTTTTATGACTGTATATACATATACAGGTGTTCCACACAAGCGATATTGTCCCATGTATTTTTTAATGTTTGAAATAGATTAAAAAGCTAAATCAGGAGTTGAAGAGAATCGCGCGAGGCATATTCTAAAATTCTAATAAAATACCGAAGATTACATTTCTTTAAAGTGTGATTCTCTCAACATTAGATCTTTATGTATTGTGCCAATTATTTTTAATTTTCTCTTTAAACAAAGTCGAGCAAAATAAGAATATTTCAACAAAATTTCATGTTTTTTAAATATCTCCGGTGGGGGTTTCCATATTTTAAAACAGTATTTCGATAGTCTCGGAAATACGCAGTTTTTTCCTCATTTAACCTACTTTACATCCCTTACCGTTTTCAAGATCCTCGTGCCGTTCCTTCTTCAGTGGAACATCCTGTATATTGAAAACTGTCATTATCTTGGCTCTTATTGTTAAATAAGTGTCCAAAATTCCTTTCAACCATTTAACAAACTTCGTGCAAGAAAACTTATGAGCCCACAAATCCGAACTCATGATCTTCCTAGCTTCACTTTCAGTGGAAATTTTAAACAACCTGAACTAATCTAATTTTTTTATGAATATGTGAGAAGCTGAGTTTATTTTAAGATTTTTCACTAATTGGAATTAACCTGGACCACGAATATTTTTCAAAATTTGAAAGCAACTTCTTGAGTTTCTTTTACGATTATCAAGTATTGTGAACTGACCTGAATTGTGTCGTGAGTTCCTAATATGCTGGGGATTTGCAACATGGTCAAGTTATCGAGATTGGATATGTATATGACTCATATTAATATGAAAAAGGTTGAATATTAAATAAATCTGCAAACACATTAATCCCCTCTTTTTCAAAATATGATAGGTTACGAGGGTTCTAATTTCATTTCCTTTCTCGCTTTACTCTGTAACGGTATTTCTGATTAGAAGTAGTGAATACATTACTTACCAATCAGAATTTATAACATAGAGTTCATTATTTACAACAATTAAAAAAGTGTTTTAACGAATAAGGTATTTAATTCCATTTTTTATTAGTCTTCATGCTTACAAATCATATCATCTTACACGAAACTTTGTGTATTACAATTAATTAGAAAATAGTGGATTATGAGCAAGTACATTAATAGTTGTGGATCAATGAGAGCATCATATTATAATGTACACACCCCAAAAATTGTTATCTTTAATTTGTATGATTTCTGTTTTATTTCCCCTCTATGGTAATTTATTTCTGGTCTTTTGGAGGTCCGTAAGCAGAAAAACCTACTATTTGCGCATCATGATTATTACTTTCCGCTATTCTCTGTTCAATATAGTTCTGGTAAACTTGACTTATGGTAGTTGTCTCGTCAGAGTCTGAAGGGACAGTGGTACTAGTTTCTACTTGTCCTTCAAATTTCGCCGATTCATTACTTTGAAAGGCAGCGTCTGCTTGGTTCGTTAGACTTCTTTGTTCACTTGCAGGAGCAATTCCAGCCCCAAAAACAGTCAAAGAATCAACGGAGTTTTGTCCAAAAGTTACAGGTGTAATAGAATAGGGGGCAGAAGGGCCTCTGGCGAATGAGACTGCTACATTGTTTTGCTGGTTTGTTTCAGGTGCTTCTTGATCAATGCTCTCAGATATTCTACTGTCTAAATTTGTCAAAGTTGGGGTAGACGACTCTACCGCACTATTGAGTCTCGCATTAAGAAAACCTTTGCCAATATTTATAGGTGAAGCAGTTGATGAAAACCCATTTTGTGCTCCATCTGAAGAACCTTTGGTAACCGCTTGAAGATTAGAAATAATTTGACCACTTGCACCATGTTTGCTTTGAATTTCAGCCACTGCAGCTTCAGCTTCTTGCTGCGTTCTGTATTTGATGAAGAACACTTCAGGTTTAGGCGCTTCAGTGCTGGAAGCAGACTGTTGGAAGCGAAGAGTTGGACGAATTTCAGGCTTCTTAACCAGAACGTAAACCAGAGTCTTTTCTTGGGGTTGAGGTGCCACTGGTACTGAAATTGTAGCTTTGTTGCGGTAGCTGGGTGCTTTGATGAAAATGATTTTGTAGGCCTTCTTTTGTGGAGTAGCAGGAAGATCGATTTTAGCTTGAATTTCTTGCTCTTCTTCTTCGTCTTCGGGTGCAGCAAAGAAATACAACTGTTTGGTAACTTCCGGCTCTTTATCTTCTGAACTTTCATCAGATACATCTGTTACAACTCCAAATGCATCATTAATGCTTCCTCCACTAGTTTGGCTTATTCCTTGCTGTAGGCCTACCTCAGCATTTGACGAAATACTTACTTGAGAGTTAACATTCGCGTCGTTGTTGAGGGTTGAAGGCAATACTCCGAAAGAATTCAAATTGAAACTTGGCTGATTTAAAGAAGAGAGGAATTGGTAACTATTAGGTGATTGCGGATATTGCAGAAGGTTGCTTGACGATGATGTATCTTGGAATCCAGAACTATAGACACTAGGTGCAGGTGTAGACACTTCAAAACTAGACGCTCCTGCAGTTGGAGTGGGTGTAGACACTTGGTAGGCTGAATATCCAAGACCCGGCACGGAATTTGCATAATCACTGTAACTTTGTACCACAACTCCGGAAGGAGACGGAGTGGAGCTTACGAAATTAACTTGAGGTCTGGAAACACTTGGCAGAGAAAACTGGGATAAACTTGCAGATCCAGAAGTGCTATATGCTAGGCTTTGCCCTCCATTTCCTAATATCGAAGATACCGGGACTTCATAGCTTGATATTGGATTAGTTTCTGATGCGGTATTTTTATAATAAGGTTGGTTGATTAGCTGGTTCACATCAGCAGAAACTAAGCCCGCGAAAAGCGCCACCTATAACAAAGTAGTAATTTTGAGCTCAATTTTTTACCTACCATCAATTAGCACATAGCTTAAGTAACATCAGTTCTACTTACCAAAATAATCTGCATTATGAAGCGATCGAGATGATTTTGTGATGGAAATATGATAATGAAATGTATTTATATGCTGTCCCCACTTGGAGCAGGACATCCTATTGCCAAGGTTGAATTAACATTTTAAGGATATTAAAATCCACTAAAATTCATCACCTTGTTTCATCGTAAGCAAATGAATTCGTCCACCTTTAATACGTTTGGATTAGACGAAATTACGTAACTCCCCATATGGATAATAAATTGTTAGATAAATACGAGTGTTTGTATATCCACTACAAACAAAATTCATCAATCTGACCAGAGGCCAAGTCATATTAAAGGAGCCGCCGACCCTAGGCTGTGCTTCCCTAATTAAGTATTCAAAGACGAAAAAGTGCATTTCATTTCAATCACTTCTTCTGATTTCGGCAATTATTTACCTTTTTGATTACCTCTTTTAATGATAATTAAATATTTTTCTTCGTTCCTGATTAATGTGTTTGTTAATATTACTATTTGCTTGAATATAAAGAGTAATTGGAAGCAAAAAATCAGGGGATATTTACGGAAATTAGTAACCGTAATTACACGTCTAGCACAATTTACCTAGATTTAAGAGCTAGGAAGTATTACGTAGGACGCTTACTGAAGGAAATCATCATAAAGTAGGTACTTTATTAGTGAAGCTGGGAAGTTCAGCGTTGGAAGGCATTTACAAAATAGTAATATCGAGGTTAATTATTAAATCAATTATTATCAAATAGAAGAATTTCTTGTGTTTAACTAGTCTTATACAAAATAAATTACTTTTAGGTTGTCCATAAAATAAAGACCAGGGCGTAAACTTATAAGAAATTCTCGTTTGTCAGGTTGCCCTAACGTTAATATACAGAGCGGTGTATTAATTTCTTTCTGACCTGAACAACTTATGAATTTCCTAAATCTCTTTTTTAAATTTATAGAGTCGTTAACTTAACTAATGGTGCCTTGGTAAAAGGGACCGCAGACGCTATGTAGAACCTTATTTAACAGTTATGTACAGGATGATTCGCAACGCAACCGACACAGAACAGGTGCGTGTAGAGGACCTAAAAATATGTCGATTTGTTATATGAAGTTTTTTCTGATTTCATGGTTGCTAAGATGTCGGCTTCAGAAGATGAATTAAAAAAATGGAAAAAATTCGGTATTTCAGGAAAGTCTTAACTCAGAATAACCAAATTTGGGAAATGTTATTGTTTTATTGAAGTCTTTATTTGCTAAAAATTTTAAATGGCTGAAAGATCAATAAGGGGCGGTTTAGGGGTGGGCCGCCCTTAAAATAATATGATTTTTTTTTAACTCTAATCGAATTAAAAACTAAGGTTTAACAATATGATAGTAAATATAATTTGACATGTTTTTGTACCCTTATACATTTTTCGTGAAATTGTTCGTTATTGAGAAAAACATATTTTGTCATTTGGTGTCAAAACCAATCAAATCGAGCAAAAGGAAATTACGTGGCTTAAAGACTAAAAGGCCACACTCCAACTGCTTTTCAATTATTCGGTTGCTAAGGTACGACTGTTGTTAAAACTGATGTTATTCAATTTTATCCAGTTTGCAAATTTTTCGTGTGTCTTATTTTCGTTTGTAGTAATTTTGTAGTCAAAATAGCTAGAAAATTCACATTTAATGAACAAGTTGATACGCTATTAGTATTGGGATTCTACCAGAGTAGTTGCCGAAGAAGTGTAGAAGAATACCGAAGAAGATCCTAATACATAGATGGAATTTGTTACAGCTTGTATAGATCTCGAAAATAGACTCGTCACATCTCACTTAACTGGAGTTACACAGTTACAGTAATCCGGTCAAGTTGATGAAGCTGACGATTCTACTGGGGTGTAACTCCTTAATCTCATTGGGAATAAAATTGGTTGTCCCAAGTACTCACTGCATTCTGCCAGTACTCGTCTAGATGTCTCGCCATATTTGAGGGATCCTATGCACTCGGAGTCCTTAGTAATGCATACATTTTTTGACCGTACTTGACCATACATGCTAATGAAAATAAATACTACAAGGTGGATATTGCAATATTTGACCTAACAGTGACCAAACTTGACCTGGCCAATAACATAAATCGTATTTTAACGGAAAAACAAGGAATTTGGATTTTGTTATTTCTATCTATTTAAAAATCTAATTTGCAATGTTCCAGATCTATGCATTTTTCGATATACATGTCAACTTCATGATATCATAAGTGCTATGCCATCTAAATACTAGAATTCAGTTTGGTATTTTCCTAGAATATTAAATTTTTAATTTAGTTGTTCTTAATTTGTGCATATATTAATTATAAACTTTTTTATATTATTAATGATTTAATTAATATTTATAATAAATATGTTATAAGGTCATGTATATTATTCTTTAATTTATGCTTGATAGACTATATCAGCATCTTCTGGTATGAAAGACTCTGTGACTACATTTCATTTAAATTTCATTTTTTTTAACAATAAATGGATATTAAAAAAATAAACGATAAAAATATGAGGAATTTTTTAATAAAATTTCATTAATTCGAAAGTGTCTCGAAAATGTGAAAAAGTAACTTAAAACTGTGTAAGAAGTGACAAAAATCTACGAAAATTTTCTGAAAACTTGAAAGAATCTTCGATAAATTTTAAAGAAATTTCAGAAAAACTCTAAACATCAAAGCAGTCTCCAAAAACAATTATTTATTAGTACCTAACAGAAAATATATCAAGTCTTCAGTGGACTTTCAGCGACGGTAAATTTTCTATAAAAAACTACAATTTTGTCAAACTTGTCTTATATGTGGGACCTCACAGCATTTTTCTTAAGAAATACCGCTCATTACTCAAAATTGTATCTACTCAAATTTCTCAAATAAAATGTTAAATAAATGATGTAATTTGTCAAGTTTCCTCCACTTGTAAAGCAATTCAAAAGTTACACATTTCTTTATTTTTAATAAAGAATTCCTGGGAAATTGCGTCGCTAAATAACAATATTCGTTAAATAGCTCACAATCGAATTTTTAAGTTATTTACTTCAATTGTTTTAAGTCAACTTATTCCAATTGTTAACCTTACTTAACATATTTTCGACGTTAACGTTAAGTAAATTAACGTTCAATTTCCGTTATATTATACGGTTTGCAACACGAATAACTGTAAAAACTTCATTTTTTTTCAAAGAAAATTAACTGGCAAATTTTAGTATAAAACTTATTTGAATTGATCTGTGTGAAACAAAATTTTAAGTTTAACGATGACGTGCGCAATCATTTGATGTCTAACCATTCCATTCCAAAATAAATCCCTAAAAAATGCGGGAATGCTAATTACGTTAATTATTTTAATAACGTGGCATTTATTTTAGTAGCTCAAAAACTTCTTGATAAAATACTCACTTGTAAACATAAACGTTATACATTTAAGAAATTTTATTAATGGTGTACATTAAAACCCCAACACCTGCTCTCTATTCTGCACATCTTGCATAAGATTCGTATTCATTTGAATGACGATTCAATGTCGCTTTCTGGGCTGACATTTGGTTTGCATAGTCACCCCATAAATTTATAATTTCATAAATATGCAAATTAACAATCAGGAATTAAGAATAAGATTGTTTCATTTATCCTTATTAGGCAATTTTGCGATAATCTGGTTTTTAGTTATACAGAATGGTGAGTAAGGTCGGACACTTGATGTTCAGTGCAACAATGGATTTACATTTCTTATCTTTCTTTTACAGAGTGTAACCATAGAATTCTTTGTTTGCCCTAAATCAACCTTCAGAAACGGAAAATTCTGTATAAAAACTAAAATTTTGTTTAACTCTTAATATTTGTGAGGCCTCACAGCACTCATCTCAAGGGATACCACTCATTATACAGGGTATTTCAGAACTATGGTATCAAATTTCTAAGGGTTGTTCATTGCAACTATAGAAGACATCTGATAATAAGAACCTATGTCTGCAAATGTCTCCCTAAGGTGCCACGGCCTTACGATGCTTTAAGATAGGTGCAAAAATGTTTTTATCGTGTTTTAGTACGTTTTATTTTAATTTATTTATACAAAATAACACTATGGTAATTTTTCAAAATATCGTCCTTGAACTTCATTGTATCTGCATCTGTGCCAATGACGTATATGGTTTCTGTGGACTTGACTAAAAATTTCATCACAGTATTGAACGATTTCAAATGCCGCAGTGATCCGTGCAGTCAAGTCTTGCTCTGTTTCCACTGGTGTTTCATAAACCAGAGATTTTACATGTCCCCATAGAGAGAAATCTAAGGGTGTTAAATCAGGTGACCTAGGAGGCCAAATGGACCACCTCTGCCGTTCTAATGTTGTCCGAACTAACAAAGTTCAAGAATGACATTTTGAACAATTATTGTAATGTTATTTTGTACAAACAAATAAAAATAAAAAGTACTAAACCCGATAAAACACATTTTTATACATAACTGTCTTAAAGCATCATAAAGACGTAGCGCCTTAGGGAGACGGTTTTTATACTCAGATATCTTCTATTGTTGTACTGAATAATCTTTAGAAGTTTGATCCCATAGTTTTGAAACACCCTGTATATTATACTTTTATATGTAAGAATGTTTACTGTTTGCGCAGTGTGAATCCAAAGAGAGAAGCCCCATTCTCATACACTTTGAACACCATTAAATTTATATTTTATAATTTATGTTATATCGCTGGTGAGCAAGTAATAAACAATCGGTTAGTTTACTATTGCCTTGAACAAATCGATTCAGCTTCATTTTAACCATTTGTGTCTACTCGTGTGTATGGGAACAATTTTAACCGCAAACTGGCAAGTTGATTTTAGATGTAATTAGCGATTCTTGAGTATATTTAGGAACATATTCTTTCTTTCAGTTTTTTCCTTCGTTGATAACTCTCTTCTCAAAATACATCTACAAGACTTTGATTTTGTACATCTTTGTCGTTAAATCACAACGGACTATATATGTGTTATTCCAACTTAATAAAAATCTTTAGTATGCATGTAATGTAGACGTTTTCTCTTGCGTAAATAATTGACATTGACAGTAGTTAAACTAGACGGATGACTGAAGTTAAAAATTCAGCAAATGTCAAATTTTGTTGGACATGTGTGAAATTTTTAACTGCACTCAATCACTCAGAAATTTACCGTATTCCTAATAAATTTGGATATTTACGATTAATATATTCCTAATACACATAAGTAGGCATAAATGATTAAAATGGACTTTAATCGATTTGTTCAAGGCGATAGTAAACTAACCGATTGTTTATTTTTTGAGCTAAATCATTTAAATTATTATAAAAATATTATTTGCTCATTGGCGATATTGCATAACTTATAAAATATTAATTCAATAGTCTCCAAACTATGTGAGAATAGGACTTCTGTCTTCAGATTCAAACTACATATCATAAATAATAAATACTCTCACATATAAAAGTATTAATATTTGAAGTCAATAAGTATTTCTTTTTCGTTAGGAGACATTAGATGTGGTACTTCCTTGAGATAAATGCTGTGTGGTCCCCCAGATATAAGGAATTAGACAAAATTTAAATTTTTATACAGGATTTTCCGTCCTCGAAGGTTAGTTAAAGACTTGATATATTTTCCGTTAGGTAGGTATTAATAAATTATTTTTCTGGAGATGCTTTTATTTTTAGAGTTTTTTTAGAAAATTCTGGAAGATTTACGGAGATTTTTTCAAATTACTAAGGAATTTTCATAGACTTTTGTCACTCTTAACACAGTTTTCAGCCATTTTTCATAATCTTAATTCACAATTTTTTAGAATATTTTTGACACTTCTATTTCCTGCTTTATTTTGCTAAAAATATAGTGAATCTGTTTATATCCGCAAAACAGTATCATAACGAATCTTTTATAATCAAATCGGACATAATAATTCTAATCCCAGCGGCACATAAAGGGCTCAGTTACGTGCGGTACAAAATGTTCTTTGGTTGGTCTAAAAGATCTTTCACATCCCTACTCTTTTTCTACCTACCAGCTCTCTGACCAATCCACAATCTTAATAGATTTTTCAAAGTTTGATTGATTGATTTATTGAAATTCGTCATGTGTCTTCTATTCATTTGTGAAGATACAATAGCACATTTCCTTGACAGGGAGGTTAAATAAAGCTTTTAGTAATTAATCGCTGTATCTTACTCACCATATTACGAAAATCATGACTTTCACCGAGGAAATTTTCGGATGTTCCAGCAACATAGCTAAAGCGCACTCAGCCCTGCCCCGCACTAAAAACTGAGTCTCGGAAATCCCGATCGCAAACATTATTCCTGCAATTTGCACTTCTTCGTTAATCGATACCGTAAACATAGATAATACATATTATCTTGTGACCGATCATTTTCTTATATTCTGAACCAGTCCAAAGACGCCCATACGTTTACTTGCTAAATTGCTTTCGTTTCAACAATTTCAAGGTGTATTCGTAATTATTTTTAAAGGCCTGCCCATGATGGGACAACGTACAGCTCTTATTAAATGTGTTGCACAATCTTAAACGTGACACTTTTATAGGATGGAAACAATGAGCAGACACTGTGGATAGCTTTTCAGAAATTTTGGTGAAAAACAGCTTGATATATAGAGGGATCTACCTAGTTTCGTGTGTTGTTAAATACCATACTTTACTTGAAATTGAAATTACCGACTTGAAAAATATTGTAGACACTTTACTTAAATTTCCTATAGCAGTTACATGTAGATACGTTCCTGTCTGTAAAAGCAGGTTCTCTCTAATTTGAAAAACTTGTATTTGAAGCTAATAAGTAAAGACGGAGATCACAATTTTCTTTAAGTAAAAATCAACCATTATACAAAATATATAATGTATGTATAATAGAATTGAAAAATGGCTGGATTTTATTTCGCGGTGATATGCCAATGATTTTTTAAGTATGTGTGCATTATGTTGAATGATATTGAGAATATCATTCAACTGTCCAGTTCAATATTTCAACGGTGCATTACAAGTCTCGCATTATTACGCTGAATCAATTGGCGAACTACAGCAGAAGTTTGCACTAGTGCAAATGTTGCGGTAATTCGCACTGGTGCAATTGTGCCGATAATTGCACTACTACAAATTACCGGACGAATTCGCCAGTGATTGCAATTATCGTTTATAATTGCACTGATGCAATCATTAATCACCGTAATAACATAGTAATACGCTCCTAATATCTTAATTTTGCTACTTCATTCCTCAAATAATTGATTTATCACATTATCACATTAAAAAAAGTCATGCAACAAGAGCGTACGTATTGAAACAAAGTTTATTTTATGAAACTACCTCCAATCTTTTGTGTAGAAGGACTAAGTGGTAAGAAGTATATAGTTTTCTTTCACTGGTAAATTGAACATTATTAAATAGTTATCAATGTGCATTAATAATTATCAGAATTGTAAAAATATTTCATGGATTTAATAAAACTAGCAAGCTTCAATATATGTATGTGGACCAAAATATTCCATTACGACGTATAAAAACGAGCTAATCGATGTTGATGACGTGACTACTAACTTGAAGACGGTAATTTAATGGATTTTGTTATTTCTAGACTGAAAAATTTTAAAAATTAGTAAATTTTAAATAGTTACTTTATTATTGCGTTATGCATGTTACCTTTTTTGTTGTTTGTCCTCCCAAAGGTTTCCAAATTTCTCTAAACACCTAGCTAACATCTCTTCGGCCAGCTGCATTTCTTTGTGAGGTGGAGCTGATATTCTACATTAAATTGATAAAAAAACTTTAATACTTCTTTTAAAAATTTCGTTCAGAGTAGTTCTGCTTAGAAGTCAAGACATATGGAAATATACAATATATTAAAGTAAAACTCCTTATCTTGTGTGTACACCTTAAAATTTTTTAATGTCCTTGATTGGTCATTAAGGTTTGTTTATGTTTCTGTGTATATTTCGGGAAGAATTGTCAAGGAAGAAAACGTTATTGAAAGAAAAAACATTGTGATAAAAATCCATCATTATTGACCATTCTTTCCGAAATATAAATAACCCTTTAATAAACAAACAAAAAGGACATATTAGAAAATATTAAGGTGCACAAGTTTCACTTTTATATACTGTATATCCTGATGAAGTTGGGCAATCTCAACAACGATTATGACAATATGACGAGAAGGATGACGATAGACAGATGGGATCAATCTGAACTGCACAAAAGGGAAAAAGATAAGGATATTGCAAATCAGAGTCACTTGATACGTAGATGTTCTTAAAAATTATTATGAAATCAGTACATCTACCTACTTGTAGAAGGTATTTATTATTGCACAAAGCAGATCTATAGCCTGGTTGATCATGGATTTTTCCTCGAGTTCAAGTGCTACAGAATATTGTTCTTCACACCATTTAAGCATTGATATTCTCTCAGATAGATTGATGGTATTTCCACATTTAATGCATTCTACTTTATCATTTTTGATCGGTAGACTAAATAAATTTAAGCAGCTTGCTGTAGTGCATCTAAAAATATATTAATATTTGTAGGGACCTATGCAATAAAATCGCCTAATAGATGGATAAAAAAAATTAAGGCAAATTAACTTACTGTGATAGAATTTGTAAGAAACTTACTTCAACATACTTTCGGACGAAATAGGTCGATTTTCGAAATTGCGTAAAAATACCTTATTATGAGATTTTTATTTTCAAATTGTTCATATGACATCCATTTTAACACATTAGCTATTTTTGAACGATGTTGCGTGTGGTGTGTTTTGAAAATTTTCAAAATAATTTTTCTTTTATTCTACCTACCTCACTTGTCCACTGACATGGTCTAATCCTCGATGAATTAAGGGCCAATTTTGCTGGCATGCCAAACAATGACAATCGAACCAGTACCTGGATAACAGAGATCTTTTACGTTCTGCTAAACTCTTTTTGGTAAATAGAGGACCGTAGTTTTCCGGGATTAAATCGCCCTTTTTCAGAGGTCTAATGGAGGTTAAAACGATCTTTCTGCCTGAAAAGTACCTAAAAATATTTTTTCAGTTATATTTAGGATTTTGTAAAAAGGAGTTCTACAATTTTTGAGAGCATATACCAAAAAAAATCCTTTCTTATAGAGAATAACTACTTAATTGGCCATTAATGCCTTTATCCCTTCGCTCTGCTTTTTGGTTAGCAAACCAGTATTCAGTTTTTGAAAAGTCAGTAGCGTAGCTTGCACTTTACACTTATGAATAAAAACACAGGTGGAGTTTGCCTCAAAATTGAAATTATGCATTTAGAAAATCACTCCTAGAAATGAGCGATTTCGGGTACCTCCAACTCTCTTCAATGATGCAGTTATGATTTTTTAAAATTACACGCTGATATAAAATGACGTAAAAAGTCTAATTTGTGATAAAATCTTACCTCGATAAAGCTAGGTGACAGTCGTGATTAAACATTGATGCAGTTTCATACACGCCAACTCCAATGCACACATTTTTTGATGAGGATTTCGTAGAACCAAAAACATTTCTGGTTTCAAATATCTCGTGAGCATTAAATTGAAGCATTTGTAAATTAAATAGAAGCATTGAAGTAATATGCACTTCGACTTTGGTAGGTTTAACTGAAATAATGGGAATAACCGCCTAAATATTTTCGTATAAAAAGTACGTACGTAAAGTGTAGCAAGAAGTGACTCACTTCTTAAGTTTTCTTTGGAAAATTAAGAAAATAAAGCTAGGATCTTCAAAACGAACCTCTATGTATATCATCAGTGTCAAAGAAACCAGATCTCTGAAGGCATCTTAATAGAAATGCAGCCATGAGAGTTCTTTGCAAAAAATCTTCTGGGGATCTCGAGTCAGAATTAGTACACAATTTATATAACTAAAATAAATTAAACATTAAATGCTCTGCTCAAGATAATGGTATAGTCAATGACAATATTGAAAGCCATGTAAATTACAGAGAAAATCAGGAAATGAAAAAGTAATTATAGTAAAAAAAGAAAGAATTTCATTGTTTTAGACAGATTTCTATCTAGAATGGTACATCCTTATTTTGAAGACTCTGTTTAACCTTCATTTCTACAAGACTTTACATAGCTTAAATCTCATTGAAAAGAATGATAAAAGTGAGCTGAGAGCGTCCTTACCCTTTCATTAGCTCGGTTTTCATAGATTTGCAAGCATTTCTTAAGCCCATTTTGAGTGATTATTCTTAATGATATATATCCTAATATGCTCATTCCGGAACCGAAAAGCAAGTCTAAATATTTACATTCATATTGATGATACGTAGACACAGCTTCATCTCTACATTGGCCACCACAAAATGCGACATTCGAGCATTCATGGCAACCAATAGGTGATTTTAGTCTACAACAAGGAAATTGATCATCATTACATTTTTTATATCCTTGGAGTAAAGGGGCTAGCAATAAAAATGTACGTAATAAAAATAATGAAAAACTTAGACAATATTGGGTTAATCAGCAACTTTATAATTTTTACTTCAAACTATTTCAACTAAATTATTTTGAAATCCAACCTTTGAAAACAGTGATGGCAGTGTGTTCCAGACATTTCAGGTAGTAGACAAGCTGCATATGGTGACTCAATTATCAATGTTTCCCCTGTAGATATATCCTGGTTTGCCACCACATATCGTCCCATTCCAGGAGATTTTTTTACGGATAATTTAATACTGACATTTGGAAGGTTTGGATTTGATACTTCAATTTTGGGCTTTTCTAAAACATAATGTTCGATTTAAATTAGAAATTGAGCACATAGGTATGAGCAGAATCTGAATAGAATTTTATCTTTACGGGTAAAACAATATTCTAAATCTTCCAATATTTTTGGCAAAACCGTTCCATTCAAAGTTCGACACACCTACCGCATGTTAGATTAGATGGTCTCAGACTTTCCTCTGATTTACTACACTTTCCTGTGTCCTCAACCAATTTTTGTAATTTTTCCGCATCTTTGCTTAACAATTTTTTGGCCAAATCAAAGGACACTGAAGCCCTCAATTCGTCTCCCAACTTTGAATAACAAATTCCCATATTCCAAAATGCTTGCGCTTGATAGGAGTCAGGTAACTTCTCCTTACGTGCCTCCTGAATGTCTGCTAGGGAGTGTTCAAACTGGTGTAAATGTAAAAGAACTTGAGATCTGCCCCAAAGTGAGAGTGCTAGGGAAAATCCTTGATCGATATGTTTTGCGTAACCTGGAATATGCCAGAAAGTTGAAGGTACTGATAATAAAACGCCTATTTAGACTGTTTTCGAGGAAAGGCCATGGAGCAAGAAAAGGTAAAAAGAATTCCTAAGGACTTGCTATTGTGTTTGCATGTTTATCAGAAGTTTTTATTTTAGAGTTAAGTGATTTTCAGAAGGGTTTTGTAGGTGTTTTAATATTTAAGAGGTTTTCTAAAGCTTCTTGACACCGCAAACGAACTTAACGAGACTTTCCGGATTTTTTTTTGGAAATTTTTAAGTAATCTTTGGACATTTTCTATATACTTACCTGTCTTTGGTGCCCTCATTACACTTTGCGAGTAAAATATCAATGCTTTATCATAGTCCTGCTGCTTTGCGCTGAGCTTTTCGGCCTCCAATCTGAGTTTTCGGGATAATTCGACATTTTTTGGCCGAAACACTTCTTGAACATTCTTTAGGTAATTTTCTATATATTTTTCAGTCTACAAGAAAATATTTTGTGTTTGACTGTAAAAACAAATATGAAATATTGTAAGATTTTTTTTCTATGTTTATATTTGTATTAATTAGAAGATATTGCAAAATATAAGTAGGAAAAGCGTGAGAATCTCAGAAGCCGTAGGAGATTTGGAAAAAAATCATACGTATGTAGATAAGTGTACTGTTATCACCTTCTACAGGCTGTAAAATAACATACAAAAGCCATAACCAACAAAGTTTAATTAATTCATGTTAGGGAGCGATGACTGTCAGTTAACGACTAACTGACAGACGAAAGAGTTAAAGAAACTTAAATTAATAATTTTGAATGTAGTGTCAAATTAAACCACATTTAGATTTAAGCTCGACCCACCAAAGATACGATGGATAAAAAATTTGAATTTCGACCCTGTATATCTATAGATTTATAGACGATTTTATAAAACATATGAGGGGGTCAAAAATACAACACGTAAGATCAATTTATTTTGTTTACGCCGTGTGACGTATTTACGATTAGGTGATAAGAGCGAATGTGTTCAATTCATTTTTGTAAAATTGTTATTGAGGCATTAAGTTTGTTACACGGGTTTTGTTGCTAATTTGTTGTACTTACCGATATATTGCATATTGGGTATCGAAAATAGTACCCATAAAACACCTATGTAAGTTAGATCGCACACCAGACATGCATCATCAACGTATGCGTATGATGCTCTGGTGCGCGATACGTGGGACATCCATTTAAATTCAATTGATTTAGGCCATATGGGCACTACTGATAATCTCATGTTTCATATGTTATGTCTCATAAATCGCTGGTGTGCGAACGGGCCAAATTTTGCCATGAGCAACTTATTTTCACAAAAATTAAAATTCACACGTTTTGCTCATGTATTCCCTCATGGATTTCACTTACCTGCTTTGATTTGTACACAAATTCAATTCTTTCCTCGTCAGTCTTGAGTTTTCCAAATTCGCCTTTAATCCATTCAATACCAACTTCTTCTGCAACGAAATTATAAAAATCCAAAAAGAATCCTTTTGAGTTTGACTGCAAAGTCTTTTCACTGCAAATTTTTCGGAATTGCTCGTCTTCAAATGTGTTATATGACATCGTGTTATCGTTGAGATTAAATATAGTGAGACACTTTTAATAAGTTAAAATATCAGTATTAAGAAAAAAATTCAGTTAAATACGTTCTTATTAACAGTAAGCGCTTGTTGGTAAAGATGCAAATCTCTCATGTAAAAACTAAAAATAAACTTGGTTAAAACTGATAGTATGTCAAATACTAATTTTAGAGCAAGTTCGCTGACGCACGCTTGCTTTCCAGTTTTCTTTCACCGTGGCGTTCGCTACTTGATTTACTATTTTCCTTTATAAATTTTATGTAGGATTTCTTCAAGTTAGTGTCATTTAGGAAATTTCTGCATATATTTTAATATTAATATAAAAAAATGGGGAAAATATCAAAAATTTCTAACAGCTAACTACTTACTATCTTGTTAGAGATTTTTACAGTTTGTTAGATGTATTATCGTTGTGCCATCTACAGTCGTTATTTCTAAACGTCAAAAGTTCGATACAGGCAACTGCTACGGCATTCTCATGCAATTTCTTTACAGATTTAGATGTCCGCAGCATTCAAGAAGGTAATTCTGATACGTTTTTCTTAGAAAGAGAATGTTGGTAATTATTGCAAGGAAACAATTTGCAAATTACTTCTACATTGTCGCTGTTTATTCAATAGGATTTGTACATGAACCTTAACCGGGGACATGGAATTATTTCGATGATCACTAAGACGATCACACAATGTCTACCACTAGATTTTATTTGTAATTAAAAAATACCTACCTATTTGCCTCATTTCTTGTTAAGGACAGTATAGGTATGTCAACAACATTCTCTTGGATGGTTTAAGGAAACATTTTAGTAATTATTTTGACCTAGATATACAGGGTATTCGAAAATTTCGTTACGAAACTTCAGAGTGTGATTAGTTGAACTATTTAATGAAGAAAAGGTCATATGAACATAGGTGCCCAAAGGCTTAGTTTTCTATATACAGGATGATATGATTTTTTTTTCTAGGTTTTTCTTTAGAACTACTTCAATTTTTAAGATTTTGCTATATTAAAAAAAAATTGTTTCATGTTTAATGATAGTGATGCTTTTCTGGCGTTTGACCCTTTTTTCCACACCAAACTTTTTTGTGATGCGCCACTGATCACATAGTTCCAGAAATCCTAATTCCTCATTTAATTCGTGAGGTTTTTGAGGTGTGCCGTATCTCTGGGAATAAAATGATGTTTTAGAGGTATTAAAAAATCCGGCAATTCTTTGCGACATCCAGTCCTTCTAGATCATTGACCTGTACATACCAATGGAATGAGTAATGAGCATTAACTGCCAATAATTTAAATCTCGATTGATACTCATACTAAAAAAGATGACTGCTCATTTTCTCCTTTCTCGTTTTTGATATTATAGGAATGGTCATAGTATCTTCAAAACACTCCCATACTGTATAAACTACATTCATTTTAAAAGTAGTTGCACGCCAGGATTACAGGACTTAAATAAGACACCTTTTGAAGTCTGACAATAATTCTGCTGTACAGGGTGTCCTCTTTAAAAGCGTGTACTTCTATTTTCTCCAAAACGCATGTATTTGCAAAGACACTTAAGTTAGGAAAAACCCGTATTTTATGGAACTCATTCAGGAAATCCCTACACTGCTGTAAACTTTTAACGATTTCTGAAATATCTGGAAAAATGTGAAAATTAACAAAATTTTCAATATATAATAATCCATTTGCCATTGCAATCTCCTAAAGCATCAGTAGTTATTGCAATTTGGCCATCCTTTAATACTCGATTAAGTAAACTATTTGGGACAAAAAAAAGTCTTTTATCACAAATTTGCATAATATTTTACTGCCCACAAATTGATATATCAGTCAGATTCATGGGACTCCTATCGAATTCAATTGCTTCACCCGGACCTCATAATTTGATTTTTTATTCCTAATACAATGGTGGTGTATCACAAAATGCGTTTTCGTTAAAGAAAATTAGTTTAACGAAATATCTTCCTATTTTCTCAAATATTTCCGAAAAATTTGGTAACATTGGACAGAGTTCCTAAGCGAGTTCCCTAAAAGACGACTTTTTCCTAATTTAGTATTCCTTGCAACGACGTTTTATGGAAGATAGCAGTAGCACTTAAAAAGGACACTCCGAATGTTGAAACCAATATAGTTCTTATTTTTCTAACTTGACAGTTTAAAATCCCAACAAAATATACATACTTGACCACAACATTAAGCTATTCGATCTAACTAAGAATACATTATGTTCAAGCTTGATTCGAAAATCAATGACTTCTAAAATTAACGCACCGTCCGGTAATTTAAATAGCAACTTGTTGACAATTGGAATGGGAAAGACTAATTTTAATATCAATATTGGGAATGTATAAAACTAAATACTCATAAATTTAAAATTTCTTAATCATTAGCATCGCGATTTCGTCACTTGATCCATGTGTGATATACCAAATTCAAATTTTATTAACTCTGAAGGGAAGGTCCTCCGCCCTTTCTTTCTTCCATTCGTGTAAAGGTGGTAGTGCACTTGAAATAAAGACGGCAGTTATTTTGGAGTCATAAACTAATCATTTACGCACAAATCTATCGAAACTGCTTGTCATCTTACTTTCCATGGTGGAAACAAGGAGTTTACGATCAACGAGCGTTGTTTAATTTTTACGGCTCGTCGCTGACGGATTGAATGACAGCAACGGAATAAGCGCCCACGTGGGAGCACGACTTTATTGTGTCAAAAAATTCCACAGAATAATTAAATCAACAAGTTTAGCTCAGACACATGGTGCCTTCTTTTTGCTTTAGTGTAAATATTAATTTTTCAATATCCAGTTAGAATTTGCTGTTAAGAACCAAGTGGCAGTTGAAGTATTTTTAAAACTGCTGTTAAGCCTAACCATCAGTTAAATCAAGGCAAGCTATATAAAATATTTTCTCTTCTATATCTCAATCGACAGAGACAATTTGACCGATGGTTACCCTTGACTGTTAGTAAACATACGCTATTTTTCCATTTTTTAATCGATACCCAAAACATCAAGATTTGCTGTTATTGCGTAGCTACACATCCCAAGTTTGAATTTAAAATCAGCATTTACCATTCCAACTATTTCCAAATTCTATTAATTAATATGGTCTCCATACGTTGGTAGGATCTTGTACCGCACTCTCCTCCCTCGCACCCTCTTGTAAAGGCGTGGAAACTTCTTGTTCTGAAACTACTTCACTAACTGTCGTTGGAACCAATTCGGCTCTAGAACCTTCGGAGCTAATATTATCCGACATGAAATATTCATTCCTGGCAACTTCGCTTGGTGTAGGATGGAGATGAAAATGGATTTGATTCTGATTGACTGTGGATATTATTGCTGGGTATACAACCGGAGTTCCAGGGTTGAAATGTTGGGCGTTATAAGTGGTATTGTAGTAGTTGTTGTTGCAGGAACCGGGATGGAATGATGAGCCCCAGTTATTGGGGCAGTAGGGTGAATCTTGGTAACCCCGACTAGTAATCGATGACTCCACGATATCAGTTTTTGAAGAAAATGGAGGTGGGGAGCTTCTCGTCAGTGATGTGTTGAGGAACTCTGCAGAAGGCGTGACATCAGGAAGTACTAAAAAGTTAGAAAGATATCGACAAGTGTATTGATTGATACATAAAACTTAAAACAAGATTTACATTGTTTACAACTTCTGCAAAGGATATGTCGCAAAAAATGTGTAAATTTCATGGTCTTTCGAAATTCCACTTGTGCAATAGTTGTACAGTATTGGTGTTGCCAAATAGGAAACGCGATATGTTTTACGTTCTATTTGCTTCTCCTACACCTCTGTGTTTTCCCACTGCTTCAACATTTCTGTGATTACAAAAAGCAACTTTGAATGTTAGCAACTACAAAAAAAACACCAGTGGTGCAGTTTATCTCGAAACGCAGTTTAGTGTTCAAAAGCTAAATTCAATAAGGTCAGATTGTGCTGGACTGTGAGCCAAAATGTCAATATTTTGGAAATTAAACCATGAAGATAAGTTCCACGAAAATGGAAAACTTGACCGATTCACTGCTCCAATTAAATTGTTTCTATGAAGATAATTTTGTGAAGTGAATATTAAATATGCCACCAAAAATGAGCTCCTTAAATTCGGACCACTGTAGAAAAAAATATATTTATTTTCCAACCACTGAGTATTAAAAGGTTCTTTTACTGTATACCAAATTGTTCATTAATATGTGGTTTTGTTTGGCAAACTAAGATATCTTATTTGATAAAAAGCCCTCATCAGTTTTGCCGTTATTGACACACTTGTTTATCAAACAACCATTACCTACCTGTTGAAGGTATGTGCATAGTTGATAGATCTTGATGTGTTGTATCATAAAAATTTGATGGACTATAAGCACTATAATTACTGCAATCTGGCCAGGAATTCGGCGTGTAGTGAGGAGTTGTGGCGCAGGCACCATTCATGTTTTCTGCAACAGAAAATATTATCAGTCATATAGCCAATGATCAAAACAACATCCAAATATGTGCGGAAAGTGGTTTTTATTCTCTTGAATGTAGATAACTCCCTCCGCTTCTTGTCTACCATGAAAGTATCCACGGAAATAAAAGAAACGCTTTATTCCCTGGTTCTAACCTAAACTAATGTTATAGAAAGAATAAGATAGAGCGGTCGCACAAGACATAAACGATAACTTTCTGTTCAATGAAAAAAGATAGGTGAAATAACTTTCCGCACTACGGTTTCGCAATTGAAGACAATGTTACGTGCGTAAAAGTTCACTTTCCTGCCTTCTACCCAGATTAACCTACACATCACTAAAAAAACATGTGGTTTAGACGTTAATGTTTAATTTTCTACGTAATTTATTTGATTTACTGTCACTCTTCTGAATGTTACGTGAAACTAACGTTTTAACAACGTATTCTCTGTTGAAAAAATGCAGTTAATAGATTTTTAAATTTTACATAAAAATGAGAAAATATTGAAAAAAAATTACATTTTAATTATATGATACCTGATAATGAGAGATTCTTTCCCCGCGGGTCAGGGATAGATACTACAGTATGCGATTCTTCAGTCCTGGGCCACCCTGAATATATTTTAATGATGATGACAGTGAAATTGGCTCAGGAAATATAAAATTAAAGTTCTTTCAGATTACATCACACATGTTCGGTAGGTATTTATGCTTATACCTGGTTATGTGAAACTATTATTAGAAAAAATCCCAATAAACATTGTCTTTCCTCGACACCTTCCAAGAATTTCGCTAAAACGCGACATTAAGTATGCAGTTTGTACCTGCTTCTACACTTCTGAAAAGGAATGTCCTTCTAAACAAGAAATGAGTTTAATTATGATTTTAAAATAACGTTTATTATTTTAATACTTTCTGTTTTTGCACATTTGTAACGCGATTACTCCCAATTCCATAATAACTCGCAACTCACGTAGGCAGGTAAAATTAATAATATGTATATCAAACAATAAAGACATTTTCAAGCTGTTTAATTATATTTGCATATAATACAGCATTGTCGATTTCGTTCATTTATCAAGTATAACGAAGTGTGATCCGCATATTGATCTTGGCAGGCCAAAAACCAACGCATATTATATGTATTATTCGAATCCGGAAAGCCATAAGTTTAATATGGTCATCGGTAGCTACTGGACTACTACTTGTCTACGATTTAACTGGCACGTAGAAAAAAATAATTGTTAATCTAAAGAAATTTAAGATGTACGTATCTGAAATAAAAATCATAATCCAGCGGTTAACGTTAACCAACTCTCGGTGGTTATTTTGGTTTTCGTATTTACCAGCGGCACATAGTAGTGTAAGTTGTAATTTTATGAATGAAATTGTGGTTCTATTGTAGAGGACGAGAAAAATAGCGAATTAATTTGAATGCCTAGTACGTTCAACAGGGTTTAATCGGTAGCCTGTGGTCAGCTACTCGAATGCAAGGAAAAATTTTAGGTCACTTACTTAATATGATTATTTGTGTTTGATGCATCTTGAGGCTTTGTTCTCAAACATTTCTCACAATTCAGCATTTTAATTGGGATAATTTGATATGTGATTTTTACTTCTTTGATTCAATGCATTTAATATTAAATACAATGAATGCCTAATTTAAAAAAAACCTCAAAGTTGAAAAAAAAGTTCACACCATCCACGTCATGATTCATTTTGATTGTTTTTGATTTACTAAGATATAAGACATGATGATGATATGAAGATGTATAGACCTCACGGAACGTACAACGCAACGGCGAAAATAGCTCTTCAAAGGACATTGACATTTTTTGCAATTTTACAGTATTATTTCACTAAGAAAGAGATCGCAAAATGATTTTGCCGAACTCTTAGGTCAGCACAAATGTTACTTTCCCCCAGAAAAATTGAACACAAAAATTTTCAAAAACACAGAGTATCAATGTAAAAGTGCTCTTGTTTAGTTAACTTCAAAAATGACGTCTGAAAAGAAATGAAAACGAGAAATTGAATACTTTCATTACCTTAAATATCTTTAAAAAAGACATTAAAGACACCTGGTCTGCTTATTGTTCAATGTTTTCCGGTTCAACCTCCGCTGTATGGTCCATGAGTTCCTACATCCTCATACGAGCCATATCATGGATACACTATTGGATACTTTTACGGATCGAAATAACTAGTGATTATCAACAAAAAAAAATCGCCATAGGCGATTAAATGCAGACATAGGTCGTTGATTAAACCATTTGCTATTAACGATCAAATAACTGACCAATAGATAACAGCTGATGAATTCATCCGGACATGTCTGCGATATTCGAACGCCTACTTGAGATTGCTTTTAATGATCCTCCTTTTACTTTAGGGATTAAAATAACCTTGTGAAATTATATTTATAAGGTAATACTAACAGGAATTCTCCCCACTGTATTTAACTTCCTTCTTAAAATCATACAAAGGATTTTATGAAGGAAAGCAAAAAGCCAAGAACAAGTTCTAAGGCTTCGAGTCATTTGAGCCCTGGGTAAAATGTTCGCATGAAACATAAACCTACCAGGTTCAAGGGTTTACCTTGAATCGGGTCACAAAATATAGGTATTGAGATAGTTGTACAACCCATCTGTTCCTTAAGAAAATATTTGGCGTACCTTAACTCAAGTTTGGTAACGATTGCCTCTCATGCAGCTCAATTAGGAAATCATGCAAATTTGAGACTTCCCTGGTCTCGGTCTCGGTGTGCGAGTCTGAGACCAAGACTATCCATCGAGATTCTTGGAAATTTCGATTTCGAACATATTTTTTTCAAACAAATTGTAGAAACAAATGTAACCCGAAATGTGAATCATATGATTCTCCCGTCGGACTTGAACTTGAACGGAACGGAAATGAAGAATCCCCAAGTCGGACCTGGACTTGATCGGGGTTCCCCTTTGTGACTTGCACATGATCCTAAAATTGTAAAACTTTAAACAAAAATTAATTAAGGACTCAGATCAACTCAGATCAACTTTAATTTGTCATTACAAAGATTTTTAACACTCATTAAAATAAACATGATTTTGCATTTCTGCTATTGTATAATACCGGTTCGATTTTTCCTTAATTTTATCCTTAAAAAAAAATGTAATCAATTAGAACCATGGCAAATCTTGCTCCGCTTAAAAAGTGCAATTTCTCATTTTTTATTACGCCACCATTGTTACTTGTTACAAAAACACTGTATCACGTCTGTTTCCTAATATTTTTATTGTTTCGCTTGAATTTGGTTGCGACCATTCAGATTTTTAGACAATGTATTCAGACCATCTGGGTAACATCAGTATATCAGTTTCAAACACTAAATATTACCCAGAATGTTCTCGTGTAGTTTGAAAAAATATTAATAATAGCGAAGCAGTAGATTATCATGTGTCTATCTGTAGATTTAATCTAACGCGAAGTGACAAACATGAAAAACAAATTTGTTTACAGTTTGGTAAAATATGTTTGAGTTGCTACACAGCCAACGTAACGAAGAAAATAAACACTTTAAATGCTTCCTTTCCACGGTTTCAGAATTTATGAACTCGTGTTAAGAGTGCGCAAAGCGCACTTTTCGCACGCTACTCTCAATTTTTCTTTCTCAAGCTTTCAGTAATTTGAATTTTTAATAAAACCAGCAGTATTATTAAATAATCCATAAATTGCAAGTTTTCGCTGCGCCTTAAAGTCGCTCTAAGAAATGTTATTAAACAAGCCGAGACCCGATGAGGCGATGTATAATTTCATTGACTAGCTATGCGTAAAATCCATCAACTTTTGTATTTTACTTCACCTTTTCAAATCGAGAGCGGTAACATCTTTTGTCGACCGGAAGAATAGTGCCCAATCATTTACCCTTCGTCCACCTTATAATTATAAATCTCAGCCGAAAAGAAACAGATTAAGCGTGGCCGATTAGGTACACCTTAGGGTAATTTGTGTATTTTAAATAAGGTTTTTCCCTTGTATTTAATGTACGAAAAGAGCCACAAATTTCAATATTTGATTTTGATCCGAAAAGGTAGTTCGGGTTCACCCCTCAGGTGCAACGTTTATGGATGTATGTGTACAGGGCGATTCCAACTTCGTGCCTCGCGTCTTGTGTAAAGAAACCGACAAAGAACCATTTCCCAACTCGCCTAATATTGCGGATTGCAGAACGAGCGAAGAAAGAGAATAATTTGAATTCCGATGCGAAATGACCATTCTAGTAAAAGTAGCACTTTTCTTACTTGTGTAAGTAACTGTCATGTAACTCGTGTCAAAATCTGCTGGTTACGAGACGAGCAAGGAAGACGAATAATTTGAAGGCCTACGTGAAGCGAGCATTCGGATTCAAGTTGGTTCGCCTCACATAAATCCATGCGTCGTAAAATATGCATTTCCTAACTAGTTATATAAAAAGGAGCTATCTATCCGATCCTCGTTTATCTCGAATCAGTATGAAAATCTCTTTCGAGAAATATTACGTGTATGAAATATTTCGCTAAATAACTGCTGCCGTTTCTTAATTATAAAGGGGACAACTTAATATACACTAATCTTCGAAGGTCGCAGAACAGGGCCGGATTAAACAAATTGCTAAAAATCTCTAGGGAGCCTTTTTTAGATTTAGGTGTTTACAGCTTAGTGCCTCGATAGTTAATTTTGCTATTAACTTTTTATTAATTAACGATTTTACAATCAATATTAATTTGTGTCTAGATGAATCGGAGTGATAAACGTTCCGAGAAGACCAACAGTTCTTACTTTGTTAGATTAAAAATATTGATAAACGTTTGCTGTTGATCATCAACAAAGACTGCTTACAGAAGCCTATTATTCAGTATAGCTCGTATCGATTTTCCTCATTTTAATATGTAAACTTAATTAAATTTGACAACAGATTTCTAACTTTATGTCCTCCTGCAGGTGCCCGCAGGGCACATAACACAAAATCCATCTCTGTTGATTAAAGGAGAGCAACAGGAGCACAACAGCAAAACACATGGGGGCGAGGGGACTAAATCTCGAGCTGGCTGTCAAAATATCGCAGCAAACGGGCCCCAATTAAAGCGATGTCAGGAGCATTCCCTAGGAGAGATTGTGGTCACACGCCCGGCATCGGTCCTGCAACGTTACTTTATCGAAACTTAGAGTGTTTAAAGTTATTCTGTCAAAGATTCAAAATGCGCTTACGAACAATACGCCTTTGGCTTAATTTATTAGGGAACTTAAATGGGAATGTACGAGTCGATTGTGTCACCAACTTTTGATTTAAGACTTTAAAATTAAGATGTTTCTATGCAGACTATACCGAAAGATGGGGGTGAACATTATTTTAATTAAGGATTGTAAATACAGGTTTATGCAGAATATATGACTGTTATGACCTACATATAGGGCTTGCGTAAAGTACTTACTGCACAGGTGAATAAGATTTTGATTAGAGGGTAAAAGAATAGAGCTTACTATGACTTAAAAGCAACTTTCTTGTTGATATTTAAGTATTTCTCTCTTTTTTGAAAATAGGGAATAAAGTTCGCAGATTTTGATTTAACCGCTTGAAATTGTTCCTAGGAGGGGTTTTGGATTCGTTAACTTCATCTAAAATCTCTTTTCCAAGCCAATTAATAAGCGGCATCACCTGTGCCTTACTGAGGAATGAAAGATCTCTAACACCAAATACTTATTTATACTATTGTTTCTGAAACACCCTGGATACTTTAATTTTTCATTGCGAGTTTTTATGTAATTTGGAAGTATACATACAAAACGGATTAAAAACTGAGTATAAAAACTATTTAAAATTTTTTTAACCAGTTTTTTATTCCATATTTTTATGTTTTGCAAGCAATTCTAAACATATTTCATGCAACATGTTTACCTGTTTTCGGGAAAATAATAAAATCACGACAAATCGATAAATTTTTTTTGAAAAATTGCAAAAACTCACAAATTAACTGGAAACTTATTAAAACATATTTTTTAATTTTTACGTTTTTCTATTATTGGTAAGAACTAAATTTTGCATCGCATTTTCCAGTTAAAAAATAAACTTTGATTACACTAGCGCCGTTCAGCGATTTGAAGTTAAATAAAATATCAGGGTTGGAATTGCGTTAAATGTAGGTTGACGGAAATACGGTTCTGTTTTTGCATTATTCCATTATAGTGTTAAAGACAAACCACAGAGACAACACATAAGTTGAACGCTGGTAATAAAAGATCTATCGGACCGATATACCACAGACTTTATTATCTTTCAACTCTTAAACTTTAACCACATTCATGACACGTCTTGTTTTTCATTTGGTTTGGTCTTGTATTTACAGCAAATCCTAAACATTTATGCGTTTATGAAATATTAACTAAAGTAAAAAAATAATTTAGTAAGTTTATGTGAGTTAAATTACAAAAACAAAGAGTTTGAAAAAAATTAAAAAGTGGAGATATTAAAGATATTATACGAATCAAATTCATTTAAAAAATCATATTAAAGCGAAAAATTACATGAAAATTTCTGTTCAAAAAGCAAAAATTATTAAAAAATACTACCGAACGTATAATCACAAAAAGTTCATTCGGTAAACGTCTGAATACATCCTTGATAACGCGACGGCCCCTTTATGGGCCTCGCACATCCACCGGAAATAGCGAAAGCAGCAACATAATTTACTTTAGGTTGCTATCGAATGATAAGAGTGGAAGTTGGCAGTTTAGTTATTTTTGGAACTGGATGACTCGACCGAAGAACCACGACCGAGTGAAGTTTCTGATTACACATGTGTTCGGTGGTACCTTCTTTTTGAATTAAAAAAAAAATGAGCCAAATCGCGATCTTCAAAAATCGCCCAGAGTCAGAATAATGGATATTTTGGCTGTTCAATCTTGTATATACTTTACATATTATACATAAATATTTATTATTTTAAGGAAACTTTCCATCGGCTGGGACAGTTGAGGATATCTGCTGAGTAACTATACGAACTTTACAGTTTTTGCTTAGTCTTCTAAACCATTTCTTTCACAGTTTTGCATCGTTCATTCTAAATCTTTGGTTTTTTTGTGCCAGTAATCAGCCGTGAAGCTACTTCATTCGTGAATGTAAGTGGACCATTTTTAATTCATTGATGATGAAAGCCAGCAAGCGAAAAATCATTAACTTCCAACAAGAAACAAGAAGGTATAAATAATCAAAAATTACATGCGTCGAATTACGAACCGTTTTTTACGGTTTTGCCATTTATGAAGAAGATCGCAAATTAAATAGCGGTGTTTGTGACAAACGACCCATGCACGTTTTAGACCCATAGATGAGTGTGGCAGTAATGACTAGAAAAATTGCGATCCCTCAGACTTCAGTAAACCATATTTAAAACAGAGCTGAGATTTCAGTGGCATCAGTAACCAAAATTAAATTAAAGGGAACGTGAAAATGATAATGAGAATTCAAACTTCATTCAATCACTTCAAGCACACACGTGGCCAATTCAAGCGCGTTGCCTACTTTCCATTAACAAAGGCAAATAATAATTTTAAAAAAGTTTAATTATTTTTTATGTTCTAAAGTCATCTAAAATATTTTATTTTTGCATATTCAACAATTTTGTGTAAAACTTTCGTAACACACCCTCAGATTAGTTAATTACACAATAACGTGAATGGGCATATCAAAGATAATTTCGCATTTCGAAAATTTGAAAAATCCATTCCACAAATTGTTTTCATGTAAGTAAGATTTAATAGATTCAGCTATTCAAGCACAAAATTAATGGAAACTCATTAACACTCTATATTGTCAGCAACCGATTTCTCAATCTAAAATAATACGCCTACCCGGGCACCCGTGAAAATGAAAGTATAAAATCTGTCAACCATTTAATTTTTAATTTCCGCTAGATATTTCTAATGACAAAGTTTTATAAATCTGTTGGAACCTGAAGTTAATATTTGATTACGGATGTTGATGTTCTTGATTAGAAACGGTATAAAGACAATATATTTTCAATTAATTTGTACAGGGTCAGCTAAACGAATGTTCTCTAAATACATTATACAGGGTGTAAATAAATAAAAACATAAGCGGGTCATAGGGGATATAAGACGAAAAAGGGAAAAATGTTAACTTAAGATACAAAGTTTGTATGAGTATTACATTTTTCCAACTTATAAAGCTCAGTGCGCCCTAGAAAGCAAAACTTTTTTCCCTGTGTAAAAAACGGTGACAATTTTTTATTTCTATTTTTTCTTTCTAATCACACGGGACATTTTCCTAATACGCTTTCATTCAATTGCCATTACCAATTTCCGAGTACTTAATTCTTATTTTCTTAGTTAATAAATTAATCGAGTAATTAACGAATTTTTAATTCTTAAATTCACCAATTAAATCTTTATTAAACAAGCTTTCAAAATGTTGGCAAAATTTGAACAACTTCGGAAGCGAGCAATTTTTAACAGTTTTCAACATGAATCCCTTAACTTCTGCATTTTCCGAGATACTTATTTCCTCTGATAAGTTTTTTCATGGCTTTGAAAGTGTCTCAAACTAAGGTCCCTGAAAACGCATTTTTTAACGCTCCTCCATTGAGGTGCCTTGCTTCGTTTCCCCATACCTATTTTCACTCGTTTTGAAAAGGCTATTAAACGATGCTCCCTCAAGCTGAATTTTCAAAGTTCTGCCGCACCATCCAAGATTTCATTGGAATTCAAATAAGTTGATTTAATATGCATTTTTCTGAAACAAAATTATTCCCGGCACTACGATATACGGCATGTTAAAAATTGCGGTCAATATTGGAGCGAATATAAAGCCTGATTGCAAACCAGTGAAGCAGCAAATGTATCTTACGTTACAGCAAGCCGTAACGGATAGGTAGGCCTGTAGATCGGATTTCGGTTGCAAAGAATTTACACGCCAACGATTCGCTAAATGCAGAACCGAGTTTTGATACATCAAATCCGAGCCAGAAAGAAACGACGATTAGAAAACTTGATGTATTGTTTTCTGCAAATCAGAGGCAGTTCATCGTTCACTTTCACTTACATTGAGCCAAAAAAGAGAACAAAATGGCAGTAAATAAAAGTACATTTGGACTAGTCGTGATGCAAAATTACGTGGCATTTACAGATTTTTGAAAATAACTCGAAAACGAAAAAAGTTGGAATATTTTTCAAAACGGAATAGAACTGGCCAGTACGTTTCCTTACAGTTCTCAAAATTTCCACACACTTAGGCCCAATTTGAGCCGCAATGTATAGATTGTTATATTTTCTTGCTCCAAATTTATGACATAATTTCAAATAGGCCAGAATTTATTTTGTACTTACCTTCTCAGAAAATCCATAATATTCAATAGTTTTTTCTAATCTAATCTAATATCCTTTTTTAATTAACAGTGAGAAAATAAAAGTGTAATGAGAATATCAAAATTGCTATACAAAAGATTGAAAATGAAATCCATAAATCTCTCTTCACTGCATTAAATTACAGTAAACCTTCCACTGACTTTTACAGTGTGATTGGTCCAAAAAGTAAAACGAACTTGGTGACAAAAACTGCGAGAATTACTTACTGTGACCATTGGCGAATATGCTCTTATTAAGGCTAAATGTGCCGAAGAAGTGAGGTATTGAACATTTTCACTCGTTTCTCTGAATTAAAAAAATGTATAAATAATCATTATAGTTATTCATCACTAACTTGAAGTCCTCGGTAAAAGTAGAGTAACGACTGAGTAGTAGGTAAGACTGGAATAAGTAAGTGTAAATCATTTCTCTCGCATTTATTGTCACAATATAGCAAATAAAATCGCTATAACGGAATGACTATAGTAATATTTTTGTTTAAAATCTGCATGCAAAAATGTTCTTTCAGCTCACATCAAAATATCTAGAGGTATTCAAAACACAACTAAAATTAGTTCAACGCTGAAAAAACGCGCAGAAAAGATCAATTTTATCCATAAATATCCAGAACTACCCTGCGTCTTTTACCGTTATTACTGTCACCTGTCACTACCAAACAGACCTTTTACGTGCGGTATTTTTTTACGCGCAAACAGAAAATGCTGCTTTTGATTCTCCAGAGCGTGCGATAAAATTTTACCGCACGCTCTTATTATGCATTTTTTTAGTAGTACTTTTCCTACGAGGTGCTTTTCTGTTAGCTTCCTATGTCTTCGTTGAGTTTATTTGCGGTAAAATGTATTACGTCCAGTAAAAAGTGAATATTACAAATGGAATTACGTTAGTGCAACGATTCAAAACGCAGTTCTCGCGGGTACTCACCTTGGGGTTCTTGCTTATATGACCCTTGAGATCCAGTACTGCTACTTGGGGAGGCTCTCTTTGGTTTGGTGAAGGGTCCTAGATGTGCGAAACTTGTTTCCAGTCCAAAAGGCCGTCGCATGTTTAGCGAGTTGATGGTAGGGTAAGAATGTCCATGACCTAAAATTTAAAGTTCTGCCTAAGCCGCGTCTTAGCTTTCGAAATTATACAAGTTATAAATATGTTCAATAGTTGTTTACCTAACAGGTGCAAAAAGTAATACTTTACCGCATGCTGACCGACGCGAAAGGGAGTTCGGTCAGCAATCGAGCAATCGTTTATCGCATACATGTGAATGTCAATTGCCTGACTGCCCACAGACATTTTTGATACTGACATCTACCGCTTTGTTTGCATGCGGTAAAAAATATAAAAATAAAGTGCCACTTTTAGCTCGCAAATGCGTGGATTATCGATTTACCGCACTCTAGCAGGTAAATAATTTTTTTTTCTGAGGGAACATAACGTGAAAATTGCTCGTTACAAATTCCTATTCAAACAATGGCTACGTGTGCAAAGATGACATGTAAGTGTGCAAAGTGGTGTTTCCTCACACCAATCATAAGCCGTGGATAAATATGGCTTGCGTGCTATACAAATACTTTTCGTAAAAATAGACTCTCACTTTCGAACAACTGACACCATGCCGACCTGACGTAGCATTTGTGTAAAAAGTGCTATTCGGTACTAGGTTCACAATATGCCTAAGTCAAGGAAAAAATCATAGTGTGGGAAATACACACAACTCTAGTAATCTAATTCGTCATAGCCATAAAATTTAAAAAAAAACACTCACAAATTATCTAACAAATGATTAACAACTCTCATCCGCAAAATGCAGTGGTAGCAGTTTGCCAAATGCCTGCAAATAATTTAGTAATAGATGGCAATAGCAGTGGCGGAAATGGCCGAGATGGGAAATGATTTCGCGACTGTAATATGATGGTCGATTCAGGGGCCCTAAGTTCGTCCATAGGTGGAAATCGTGGTTTAAGGGAGGAACATGCATTATTGTCCAATTTATTAGTTGCAAATTCGGAGGCTCCGATCGGTCCTATTTCATCAGTTTTCAAATTAAAGGTGCTTCGTGAAAAGATTTGAAATTTTCATGAATGAAAACAGGATTGTTCTCAAATTTTTGTGCGAAACAGAGATAAAAAATCAGATATATTCGCACTTTTTTTAATTCGTCCATCATACTTCAATAATGGCAGAGCAAGTGATGTGCATGACAGTGACAATTAACTATTGACAACTATAACCTTGAAATTAAACTGGGCTAACATTAACCGACCATTTATTTCTGAGGTGAAAATAGATCGATTTACGTCAATTTACTGATGTGCGAAATTGTTTCGCTTTTGCGGTAGAGGGCTTAAAGCTGATTTAGAAAAAGCACTTTTTTAAATAATTTAAAAAGGTCTTATTCTATACGATCAAAAATCACTTTGTTTTTACAATATTTGCTCAGCAATTTTAGTATGATTGATTAATATTTTTTCCCACGATTATGTAAATCTACTTTTTATGTTATTCGTCCCAACACATTGCTTACATGTGTGATTAAATCTACAACTAGTAAAAATAATAACATGGCAGTGTAGCTCTACATTTCCAGACACAAAAGGAGTAAATATTTTATGTTTCATATCAAGCTTAACGGAAATAAATATGCTTATCAATCGAAGTCAGAAACATTCCCACAATTTCTTATTGTTTTAATGTTTGCGGTCTACGTTTTCAAAATACTGGACGACTGGAACTTGAGATAGTGCCAGAGGGAAATATTTTGAAATATTTAAATACAAAATGATTTATTTAGGTTATATCATTTCTATCATCGTCATATCATCTCTATATTTCTCTATATGTAAGTGAAAGTTGTTTTTATGCTGTAAGATATTTAGTTACATCTAATTGTCATTGCGGGAGACATAGCACCATAGAGTGGCCGGCAAGATTGCCAGATTTAAACCTCTTAGATTTTTTAATTTACTCTTGGGATTGTATTAAGGATAGAGTGTACCAAAATAAATCATCCGTTTGTATCAGTTTCTCTTAACAATAATTTAAAATACTCGACGTTTATGGTTCTGCAGAGTCCTAGACAGTCAAAAAACTATTGGTTCTACCTCAGCCTGAATGTTCATCAAGAGCTTCAACAGAAAGCGATTTACTTTCATACACTAAGAGGTTCAAGTCAGGCGACCTTGCCGGTCACTCTTTGGTACCAAGTCTACCGTAAACAAAACTAGGTGTGATCAAACACCTTACAACACAAAAAGAAACGTGGATTATGGAAATAAGATGAAAAATTGGGTTAATAAAGCTAATAATAACTAATAGTAGCAATTTAAAGAATTTCATATTCCCATGACACACCAACTTTTTATCCCTACTGTAGCCGATCAATCATCCAATATAGAATTGTTATTATGTACCTGAATGAAAGAAGAACCACACATGCCTATATATTTTCATTGAATGCGGTTATCTCTGCTGATGAAAATCAAAAATATTTATTCGCTTGATTAATATTATAAATTCAGCTTGATAATATAATAATCCCGTGGGCATGTGCCATGTTTATGTGTCTATGTCATGTGATTTAGGGCTTAAAGCCGCAACGCGTTAATTAACAAATATTTTTCCGGCCAATAATAATGTTTTATTAGTCCCGCTGGCAAATTGTCACTAACACCGATTTATTCGCAATTCCCTGTGAAATTAAAATGTTCCCATTTCAATAAAAATTTTACGGGTTTTGTGAATATTTAACTCGCTATTTGATAATGCACATTAGTTTATGTTAAAATAAGCGTAATCGAATCGCGTTCGAATAAATTATCCACAAAATGAGATTTTTCATTGCTTTTGTTCAAGAATAACATAGAAATGTATTTTAATAAGAGCAAATGCACAATTTATTTTCACTGACTTTTGAAAAATTGCCAGACTGGAAGGAATCAAAATCTTGTACGTTTTTGGAAAAAAATGGCTGTATGTATCCTCTATGAGCTGCAAAATTGACGTTGTCTTTTGTTTCAAATTCCTTTTTCAAAGCGAATCCAAAAATACTTCCTCACATCTGTCAAATTTTTGCCAGATGTCAAATTAGGGTTTATTTTGAAAAGTTAAGACAGAAAAGTAAAAATTAGTGACGCACCGAATAGCGATTTTGTCGAATAGATGAATACCAAATATCCGGCGAATCTGATGTGGTGAATAACAGAAATTCGGTAAACACTCGGTGAAGTTGCGTAGTAGTGATAGTAAGGTGTATTTGCTCGTCACTTCCAGTTTGTATTGTGTTGTAGGCTTTTGTATATTTTCCACTTGCTGATAACGTTTTAACCGCAAACATGTGGTGTACACTTCCAGAATTTGTTACATTATTATGTGCCCCAGGCAATTCAAAAATGGATACATGTCATCAATTGACGTCATCGGAGTCCTTAATAGTGCCAGCTGTAAGCAATTTGCAAGAAAGCTTTTGTAAATCTTTTTTTATAGATAAAATTCATGTGAATTTTCACCAGAAAGGTGAAGTTCGTCCGCTTTGGTTGGCAACAACGCCCACCTCTGACGTCACAATAAAATGATGACGTATATCAATTCTTTGACAGTAACGTTAATTAATCGGTATTTACCTAACAAGTGCGGAAAGCGATATCTTACCGCCGGCTGATGGCAGCCGCATTCGATTACGGTAAAGACACTTTGGTACGTGGGAGGTACAACATTTTCCTCACGAGCCCATGTATGTTACTATTCTTGTGTTCTATAGATTCAATTAACCATTCTATTTATTATGACAGTAACATGTGCCACTTTGTCTTGCGTGCGGTAAAACCACCGTCTCATGCATATAGGAAAAAATCATGAGTGATCATTAAAAAAAACCTCGCAGTAGGCGTTGAACCGTGAACACAGGGCGTTAATTAAGCAATTCGCCATTTACCATCACATATCTGACAAATGGCGAGAAACTGATGAGTTTATCCAAGACATTTTAACGTCTACTTGAGGTTTTTTAATTCATTTTCATCTCGATTTTTGGATGGTAAAATGATTTTTTTCGGCCCTGTATTGCAACAAAAACCTAAAGTCGAAATGTCTTCTAAGGTGATGTTGGGTTCCGCAAAAAAAGTTTATGCCCTTCTTCGTATAAAAGCTCAAGCAGTTGTTTTTTCATCAGATTTAGTACATTTACTTTACGACAATTCGCTAAATTTTATTAAATTACGTTGAAATTTTTTGAGGCAATAAAAATACTTCAGACCTTTTTGACCCTTCGCATATTTCGTGTTCCGTCATTGCACCTGTTGCTATAACGCGCAACTAACATATTTTCTCTGTCTGCTTAAAAGCTAAGAAAATTGCGTATTTCGAGAGGAAATCTGAAAAACACTGTATAAGAGCAACTCCATAAAGCCCATAAAGAAGAGGCAGGTAGACAGACATTCGGCAGGGAACTGTAAAAAAATTAAGCCAGGTCCCTCTTGCCGAATTCACAATACTATAATGGGTCATTTTTGGTTGCGTGCGTAAAATTATACCAATTTCAAATATGTGTTACTAATTCAGGATACAAAAAAGACACGGTAAGTATTTAGCATGAAAAGAAACGTGAATACAAAAGGACCGATATTATTATTTTGTATTATTAGTTTGTCCACGTCGGAGTATACATTTCGAATTTCCCTGCTCTACATTTCAATGTTTCGGAGAACATATGGCTGAGTCAATATGATGAAATCCACCATATAAAGTTAGAGCGAACAATGATTACATATAACTTACAAAACAGTAAAATCAAAAGGGCAGTCTGGGTTGTCGGTAAATAGCTTTTTATGTAACGAGTTAGGAAATATACCCGCTTTCATTATATAACTAGTTACGAAATAAAGCCCGTTTAGTCACCGGTTTTAATTAAGAAGTGTATCACTTTATTTATCAAAATTGGAAAATAGAGTTATCCTCCGAGGTTGTAAAGTATATTATTATTACCCGAAGGTCAAGTCTAAATCCTGAAGCGCACAGCACTGAGGGATCTAAGACGTGAGTGTCATAACTATTTCACGACCGCGGTGTGTATATGATTTTATTCATTACTAGATTTAACTAGATTTTGTAAAATTATAATAAACTTACCTAAGTTACATCAACATAAACGTTTCATTTCATATTCATTTTCATGACAACCATAAATAAAACAGTAATGGTAAAATGGGATTAGCTCGCTAGGTAAATAATAAGCGTTGTGCGTGTCATTATTATAATTACAGGATATTTTAACGCTAGTTGCAAAAGAAGTCCAGTGCGTGTTACCTCAGGAACCGAGAATTGATCTTATGTAAAATTTAAAAAAAGTATTAAGTTTGGTATTAGCTCAACAAATATACTGAAGTGAGTAAGTAACGATAAAAAAAACAACCTTTATGGGTTCATTAACTTTATTTCCCTACTTGGTTTGCTATTATCGCAAAGAAAAAAATAAACGCTATACTGAGTGGTTTAGATTCGGAGCACTGGAATCTCGGAAACTATAAGAAAGACAAAGCTGGTTAAATGGTGCTTAAAAAAAGTTTTGAGTAGTTTTGAAAAAACGTTGCTCGGAAGAATTTTCATGTTAGCGCTTTTTTACCTATAAAATGGCTTCATAAAATCGAGTGCACATTCGTACTGCAAAAACTTTTGTAGGTTGAAAAAAATTCCCAAAGGCCAAAACGACTTAAAATTTTGAAATTCCAGTTGGAAGATCAACTTATAAAAAGTCAAAATTCACTCAAAAACGGCTAATCAAAGGCTGAACTGTCAACTTAGTTGTTTTGCCTCGTTACTTCGCGGTCTAAAAGGCGAAAAATTTCAAACTTCCAGGCAGAAACGGAGTTCCATGGTTTCAACTCGAAGCACAAGAACTTGCAAAATTTCAAACTTTGCTTCGCGTCGTTCGGTCAACTACAATGGGTGTGCAGTAAAGTTTCCTTTCCTACACTTGTCAGGTATATAACTATTATCGAAGATTTGCAATAGAGCGTTATTTTCAGCTCACGAAAGCCTGCAATAAAGCAACTATACTGCAGACTTTTCGAAAAAAATCTTCATAGGGGTTGTGAGTGATTGGACATGAGTAGTCGTGATCACATTAAACCTGTATTAACGCTGCAAAAACTATGCATATAATTGAGAATTATACATTAACAATGAGGGATGAGGGGGGGGGGGGGGTATTAATGAATAATTTTGTATGCGTTAAAGCACCGCGGTAATAAACAGTCGACGAAAACTCTTACTAAAGACCCGCTTTATGGTCGTTTACGGCTAAATCGTCCATGAACGTGTTATAACAATTAAATCGTTGCTAAAGCAAGGAAAATAAATATTTGATATTTTTATTATCTCATAAACATATCGATCTATTACCCAACACTCTTCCGCGTGTCACTTAAAAGACAATACAATTCCAAATTGGAATAAAAGCGAAATTAAGCCGTTGGGGTACAGTGAAACCAATCAACGACAAATGTGTGAGATTAGCAATTTACAAATCTGCCATTTCGACAATTACTGGCTCATTATTCTGTAAGTAATTACCCCATTTGCCATCGGTGGATGTACTGTACATTTATTATCTGTTCTGCGTAACAAACGGAACTAAGCGGAGATATTATGCAGTTTCAACTAGAGAAACAAAGAAATTGCGTGTACCGTGTGTACACTTGCTAATCTCCAGAGGAAAAACTCTAAATATAAGAAATTCGCACCTTGCCGGCATTTTTACTTCACTGCGATCAATGCGGTAAATCTCATCTGCCAAGATTTATCCTGGGTCTGTAGTGACTCGAGTATTTCACCCAACTGGAACATTTTTAGGCATTCAGAACCAATGCCAAAACCATTCAGAAGCTCACACAATTTTTGTTCAATAGAACGAAAAGACAGGAAGTTCTAATGATGTATCCATGAAATCATCATTCAATCTCTCTTTATCGATCTTCGTAAGCAACCAGAAGAACAAAAAAACGGTACGGTAATTTGTGAAGGAGAATCGTAAATTGGATTTCTGGGTAGCTTGTGAAAAAACTTTGGGTCGCTCTGTTGCATCCGGCTAACTGTCGTGAAGTATTTTGGTTATACTGCATACCTATGTGCTTAAATAGGCTTTTTGATGTAGGAAATAATAGAGAGAGGTTAGTGAAAGGTTTCCGAAATGAAGAATAATCGTCATTTCAAATTTTCACGTATATACACGTATGTAAGGATTTGATTTGCTTTGGTTTCCATAAGGAGCATGAGGTGGTTCGAGCGAAGATTCCAACTTCTTAATGCCCTTAGTAATTTTTTGCCTGATTTTCGATTAATAACCTGAGATTACATTACCAGGGTATTTGCTACCCGTTCGATATTGGTAGCAATAAAGTAATCTTACTTTGAGCCGATATGGTTGTTTCTGAAGAGTAGGTAGCATTCTCAATTTACAGAGCTAGGATGGTCGAATGTTCGAAAAAATTTCAAAACAGCCGAAACAACTCTGAAATATAGTAATTTCCTGTTCATTTTTAAATAGGACGTTGGCTATTTCGTTTCCTTTCCAGAACTTCAAGCATATCTTATTAGATCAATCATAGTGCACGCAAAAAGGAAAAAAATAACCATAGGAGTATGGCAATATAGCTCACAATCAAACTGCTATCAGTGCGGAAAAGTAGTTATAACCGTTCCAAACTAGATTTTATTTTGATTTCCTGACAATTTTACCTGTCAGTTAATTTCTATGGAAACGTTGAAATCGGCAGATTTCTTGGTTTCCATGGAAATTATACATTAATAATTTTGGTTTAATCTGTTGGTTGCGGATACTTGTCTGCTTATAATTCGACCATAATTTTGCTCACTGCCAATAGAATTTTTTAATAATCCCTAAGTTCCAATGCAAGTAGTTCAATAAAGAACTTAATATTTGGATATGTCAAAGTAACACCTATTAGGTAAATATTATAAGTTCTTAACACTACATTACTTACTCACTGTTTTCGATCGGGGTTCTCTTGGTCCATCTACTGTTACTTTTATAGCTTTGTGGTAGGTGGCTACAACAGGCGGCGATGTGAACACTGTAATTGTAATGGTGAAAGACTTTCCTGGAAAGAGACATCAGATTAATGCAAGTTTCTAAATAGATTAAAAATAAAACTTAATTTTCTTATAAAATAGCGTAGCTTAGTGGACAGAGTGCCCCAAGCGCCCATGTAATCATCGGAGTCTCAGAAACTATAAGAGATGAAGAGCCGCTTAATGGGTATGTTGACGTTTTCGCCAGGTGTAGAAATCATTAGCTTCAGGATATTAGATATTAACCAAAATTGATAAAAAATATAAGCTCTTATTTAAAAAGTAAAGTTCATGATGGAGGTTTCGGACTTGAAGGTCGGGGTCTGTTTTTCGAATCTAGACGATCTGGGGTACCACGGTCCAACATAAACTATCGAGATCTTAAATTTAGGACCTGCACAACCGATGTCCCCCTCTCCAACCTAGATTCCCGGTCTAACTTGATCAGATTCAATTTGAATATTTCTTTTATCTTGACAAATTTTTGGATGGTGGTGCTCCGAAACTTATCTGGGAAATACTTAAATATCTCGGGAACGGTTTATCAGATTTTAAAAAATAATAGTTTTTCTCTTAAGTTTTTGGATTTCTATTGCTTGTTAATTTTTTTCTATTAAAATCTGAATCATCCCGTAATACTTCACTATAAAGGTTTTAACCCGAACTAACCAAAAAAATTGTGACGCAAAAAGGCCTCGATAATTTTTCTAACGTGTTTCAGCAATTTCTGAACAAATCCATATATTTTTCAGAGCAATTCAGGATGGCAGCTGCTGAAATGAACGCCCTATATATGATTAGCGTCTATTACGTTAATGCTAAATTCATGAAAGCTAACCAAATGGTGTTTCGTAACAAAAATGTAAACAGATTTCCCAGCAATGATCAATTGAAACGCAGTAAAAGCCTTCTCTACCTCTTTGCCCTTGAAAATTCCCTGGTATTATTAATTGGAAATGTGGAATTACACATTTACACTTGATATCTAGAAATTATTTCTTGGAATATTACATATGCAAAACTCTGGAATTTACTCGCCCCGTTTGTCCGAATCAAATATGACGACGAGAAATAATTTGATCCAAGAAAAATGTTTTATTATGTATTAAATATTTATGCTTTTGTCATGTTATAATTATCAATCTCATAATTTATAGTATTTCTTATAGACCGATTCCCACTCTACGAAGTTGCATTTATGTCTAAGTTTTACCTCCAACTCATAGATAATACCTAAAAATGCACATGATTAACACTGACAACCATGAATTTGGTAAGCAAGCAACTTAAATATTGCGGTAAAATATTTTGTGGTAAAACTGAGGATAAGAACATGGAAGTTGTGGCTATACAATTAATTAATAAACTTTTAATAGGTACAAATTTCGTTATCAGTGAGTTTTAAATTTCGATAAAACACTAGACATTATAAATTTAAATTAAACGTAGTTTTACTTACCAAATTCTCTGAATTTCGCTTTAAATTAGACACCCTTGCTGTATTTTGCCGAATCCCTGTTCAGCTCAATTTTATACGTTTGTATAGGAGATTTATTTATTACGAAAATACGTATTTAAATAATTAATTTAAATTTCATTTCTTTAAAATTGATTTTAATCGAATTAGCCAACACAGCGAAATTATCTTCTTCTAAAAGTCCAAATCTTCCAATAGGTTAACACATACATATGTATTATATTTTTTGATTGCCTACTTAAACCTAATCCCAGTAATAAATTTGAAGGTTTAGTACCTTCCAATTTATTACTAAGTCGCAGATCATTTTTAAATTTTACGACCAATAAATGTATGTCGTTTCAGCGCGAAATTACGTGTCAAAATGAAACATTATTAGTTTCGCCCATTGTCAAGAAGTAAAATAGAATCTTTTCTGTCGTCACGGAAAATTAGGGTTTTGAAATCGAATTTGGGTATTTTTTAGGGATTACTAAAAACTCAAAATGAACGGTAATATTGATAAGCATATATATAGGTTGTTCGGAAAGGTCGTGTCATAAATTCTAAGGGTTGTAGAGAAGGCTAAAATAATGCTAGTACTTCATATTTAAAAAAATTCTAGCGGTTTTGGTCACCAAGTTATTCGCTCTCAAAGTGAGAAGTTGAAAAAAGTATTTCTGCTATAATTTTCAAACAACTTTCATGGTAACGATGAAAGTTCAGTGGTTTAAACAACTCATAGTCATGCTTATTTTTATAGATGAACAGATGTTTCACATGGCTTCCTTATACAAAGTCAAAATTTCTCATTTAACCTGTTTCATTTTTTTAATGAGTTGACGAAATCGGTATTTTTTTTCATAACTTAATTTTTTCATAATTTTCCTTCAAAAAAAGTCTATCTTTCTTCAATTGATATCTTGTACTGTTTTTGAAAAAATTGCATTTTATTATCAACATGTACCCTGTATGCCAATAAAATGCCAAAACATAAAAAAATTTCACTTGCTCTGTATAAGCAACACATAAAATATCTGTTTACATTTGAAAATAAACATGATTATAAATTATTTAAACCGCCCAATTTTCATTGTTATGATGATAATTGTTTGAAAATTACAGCAAAACAACTTTTTTTTCTTCTCACCTTGAGAGGAAATAACTTAATAATGAAGGCCGCTAGTGTATTTATATTATACATATACTGCAACACCCTGTATATGAAGTAGTTGCATTACTTTAGTTAGCATTCTCTATAACGCCTACAATTTATGAGATGAGGTTTCTGGATGCCCTGTATGTCTTTTTAGGTAAGAATATTTTTTATTAGAATAGTAAGAATTGCTTTATTTATCATTTTTTAAGAGGCCGTATACCGGCAGTGTTTATTTCTATACCTTTCTATATCGGATGTCTCACTGGGAACCGACATTATACTTTTGGGAAAACTATGAATAGAAAAGTTACGAAAATTTAGTGATTTAATAAGAGTCTTGGGGCTTCCTCATCTAAAATATTTTTAATAACGTCACGCTTCCGGTTGTACCGAAAATCGATACTTGTTTCCTTATTTGAAATGGAACGCCCTATATATCATTGTATTTTTGAAATCTACGTTCAATTTTAACATCCATTTGTTAATACGTTGAATATCTTAGAATTAATAGTTTTCAAAATATGTGCAATTGGATGTTGAATGTAACAAATGCAAATATCTGAAAAATTACAAATTGCTAACAAATGGAAAGATATTTTGTAACTCTTTTTTGTCACAATACTGTAGAAGGTTCATATTTTAGTATGCTGCGAAGCTTTGCTCAATATTTTCTATAGGGTGTCCACAAAAATAGAGCCAACTTGGACATCAAAAAATGGTCAAAAGTTAAAATTTTTAAATGCAATCCTACTATTATTTTGATGTATTTTGAAAGTACGTCGAAGAAGAAACTTATGTTCATATTTAATTACCTATAAGAAAGTTGCATAGTTTTTGAGTAATTTAATTTTATAAATTGATGAAGTAGTAGTACATCTCTAATTCTAAGGTATAATGTCAATATGATAGACATATCTATGGAAAATGGAAATACCAGCAAAATACTATTCTTATGTGACATAAGTCATACAAACATAAAAGAAAAAGTATTCATATTTATTAAAAAGTATTTGCATTCGAATTCACAGATTAGAATTAAGGATGCATTATTCCTACATTGACGAAATTATACAAAAACTATGTAACTTTACTATAGGTAATTAAATATGAATAGGAATTCTTTTCCGACGGAGCTTTATAATACATAAAAATAATGGTAGGGTTCCATTTAAAATTTTTAAGTTTTGACCATTTTTTGATATCCAGATTGACTCTATTTTTGTGGACACTCTATAGAAAATATTAGGCAAAGTTTGGTAACATACTAAAATATGCACCTTCTATATTATTGTGAAAAAAAAGAGTTACAAAATACCTTTTCGTTTGTTAACAACTTGCAATTCTGCAGCCATCTCCATTTGTTACATTCAACATTCAATTGCATATATCACGAAAACTATTAATTCTAAGAAAGCCAACGTATTAAGAAACTTATAACAAAATTGAGCGTAAAATCCAAAAATGCAATAATGTATAGGATGTTCCATTTTAAATAAGCAGGACTTCCGGTACAACCGGAAGCGTGTCATCATTAAAAATATTTTAGATGAGGTCGCCCCAAGACTCTTATTAAATCACTAAATTTTCGTAATTTTTCTATTCATAGTTTTCCCAAAAGTATAATGTCGGTTCCCGGTGGGACACCTTGTATAGGGTAACCGTTATGTCTCATTTGTGTGGGTAATTTTTATTTACAAAGAAACAAATAAATTCATTTAAATGGACAAGGATTGGTCAGAATTTCCTTTCTTTGTAAATGAGCCAATCTTACCACTCATTCATCCAGTATATGTATAATGCACGTTAAAACTAGTATTATGCATAATAACTAAATACGGCGATGTTTGGAATCATTTTCAAAAGAGTATAAAACATTCGTTGAGCCCCATGTTCTCTGTTTCTACGTTAAACCCACATATGCATCCAATTATAACATCATTTTAAATATCCTTGCGGTAAAATATCGGGTTTGTCGACTTACTCCTAACATTTGTGGTATTGAGTCGCGTGCCATGTGGCATGACAAGAAACGGAAGCCCAATTAAGAAACAAACATTACAAAATTAGGGTCAGTAATGACTATTAATAAGGGCTTCATTACAAGGAAGCAGTGAAAGCGGTTCAATATTTGCTTAAGAAGTAAATGTATTAATGACGGCGTTAATGTAATCGAAAGGGTTTAACGCACGGGCATAACGAGTGTGTTAATAAAAGTTAAGATTAGCAAGTGCTTGTTAATATACGTATTCGTTAAAAGATTTTTTCGTTACTCAAAAAAAATAAAATACAATACAATTATAAACGATTCAAGTGCAAATTGAGCTGGCCGCGCTACCTACTTCACCTTTCCGTCTCTCTCCAAAACTCAAAAAGCTTAAAGTCAAAAATCAAAATCTCGTTAACTGACAGATACCGATCGTGTGACTGATATCGAGAGCTGCTATTGGTTGTTCGCAAACAGCGAAGTGGAGTACTTGTCGACCTGCGAAATCGTGCATTAATGGACGTCACTAATGAATGATTTTATATGCAGTAAACGAACATGTTAATAATCGATCGAATGTTTAAAACTTTCAATTGTGTTCTTTGGGTGAGTTTAATCAGGATCTTAATAAACATGAGATTCCAGCTAAAACGTTATTATCACGGCGATGTAAAAATCAGTGTCGTGCAAAGCATCAGTTAGAAAAATCAGAATTCTCAAAAATTATTTACCTTATACAATCTAGAAACTTGAAAATATTTTGTGTTAGGACGCTGAATTTTTAATAAGTAACAGTTTGTAATTAAAAAAATCCTTATTGAGAGTGTTGATCTGATTCATACGACGCTTTTAATTAATTAAAAACCAGAATTCAAAACTTTAACTATTCGCACCGTCTGGCTTAAAAAAAAAACTTACTCGTCACCATTGCAATATCAACCAAAGTGATTCTTTTAGGAACTGATCTTCCAATATCAAAAATGTTTAGTTTTTCGCCCGGGCCTACATGTGCGTTTTCATGAATTTTCATGATATCTGATAATTGGTACACTTTTTAAAGAAGGTAGTCCATTAGTTATTTGGTAGAAAAATGCCGTTTAACTTAATACAGGCCTTATAGTATGAATTATTAAAAATTCTGTTTTGTATCTGTTCATCCACTTTTGGCCAATACTGTATATAACATTAAAATCTAACACAATTTGAAATTTTCTAGGATGATATCCTCATTAAGAATGTTTTTCAGCTGCAAAATTATTGCTCACAGCAGCCTTCACATAAATTAGTAATCGGCATGACATACGCAGGGCTATTTGTTCCATTATGGGCCAAATTAGGCTTCCCTAAGCCCGACCCTGATATACTTTTATAAATAAGTTTTTTACCTCTTCCACTTCTTCCCACAAATCGCAAGTCGTTGAATTTCGCCTCCCCGTTTTTCATTACAGCACTGTAGTTTCTCATTTCGGCACAGCAATTTTCATCGTTCCCCGCTTGAACTACCACTTTGGTACCATCTAGAACCTCGATAGCGGCTACCACTCTGAAGCCCATCGGCAACGTTTTGTTGGACCTCCAGTGTTCTGGCAATTTCGAGCATAGGATGTAGGGACTCCCTGTAGCAGCAAACTGCTCTCCGGGATGTTCAGTTTGGATTTTAAACAAGATGTCATTTAAATAGTCCTCATAGTTGGGATATGTGACATGGAGACTTGGTGGATCGCACATAGTGCTTCTCGGCCAAGCTTCTTCGGATATATTACAGCTTTGGACAGGGAGATGCATCGGGAGACAATAACTTAGGATTTTGAACAGTATTTATGCGAAATATAATGGGAAGATAACGATAAAAATTGTTTAGGCCTTATTGGAACTAGGACTTAGGAACATATCAGTAAAGTTATGCCAGTAAGTTAATCGAAAGGATATATTTATTTACGGAAAAAAGAAACCAATCCGTTAATGGTTATTCCTTTGCATTCATCAAGCAGCAAAACCATGTTCCTGCAAATAAAAAAAATGTTCTTAACATAAAGTTTAATCATTTGCCGACTGTATAAATATCCAAATTATATTACCACAAGTGCATATGCAATACTTTGATACACGCGATTGCAGTTAAAACTGAAATTTATGAATAACGTAGTTTATTTTACTAACTTCGAAACCATATACGATATGAATGTCTACAACAAACTTAAATTTTGTTTTAACATTATAAAATTGTTAGAAATTCTGTTGTTAGAAAAGAAAAAGAGAAATTCACATAAACGTGCGAATGCTCTCGCAACCTTATGACGTCACAAAGCTTATGCTCGACTTAAGATGGGGCAGCGCGACACGAAATAAATTAGTATGAAGCGATGATTTCTGCTTTCATCGATAAGCATTGTTCTTTTATTATTTAATTATTCTTTTAAACATTAAGTGTTTATGCTAAAAATATAGAAGGTGCTCAAACGGTAACGCTACAAATAAAACAGTACTAACTGTTTAAGTAATGTTTCTATCAATAGCAAGTTCAAAGTTCTAATGTAAAGTAGCGTTTTTTTTAATGAAGTACGCTATATATTTTTGGATTTTTTAAATAGTATTGTCAATAGGTTTTAAAAAAGTGGATCATTTTTTTCATTCAATATCGTTTATTTATTGCAACTAAACACGATATAACAGAGAATGACGGTTTTAAATTTGTTTGAAGGGTAGCACGTCGTTTAGTAGAAACTCGAACAGTTCCAAAATTGTTCGCTCTGCTCAAAAAGGTCATTAATACGGTTTTCATATAGATTAGATGTTAGCAAATCATTGTTAAAATCTATAAGGAGGTAGATACTTTTTTGAGGCGTCATTCTCCTTTTACCACCTTAACCTTTTCTGTCACTAATGCTTCGCGTATGAATACATTAAATAAAGTGTTCAGCATAGAATTTTTTTGTTACCTTTATTATTTCACATTTGAAATCGTTTTAGAGCTTTTTAAAGAATTAGTATACAAAGCAGATCCTTTTCTTCTTCATTCTATAATATTCGGAAACACATGATGAACTGCTCGAATTTGAATCAAACTGATTAAAAATCTTTCGAAGCCTTTATTTTCTGAAAAGGCAGATACAAAAAAAGTGGAAAAAACGAAAAATTTCTAATTTGAATGAAAGCTTAAAACAAATAGTTAGTAGTATTCCACCCAAAAATTTATTTTGTAAACACCCTGTATATAATAAAATCGAGTGATGCTTAACCGTCATAACCTTAGTAAAACTACGCACAATGAGGAGACTCATTATGCTAAAAATATAAACATATAGTAAACCTTTACCCGACAATAAAATTCGCAGCAACATTTTATTAACGGCAATCATAATGGCAACAATTACGTAGAGATTCTAAAAACCTGTATTCATCCTCTTATCGTCGAAGCAGTAAAAATCAGTTAAATAATTAAGGAAACTGAATATGGAATTTTTAACACGACGAAGTACTACTCCTCTACGTTATACGGAAGACGTCCACGGTCGGCAAGGTCTCCTGATTTAATACCTCTTGATTTTTCGTTGACAACGATTTGAAGAATGACGTACATTTAAGTATTAGTATTTAAATTTTGCTCTAATAGAAAAAAACTTTGGCCACATATTATCAGGTGCATAGAATGCAGACTTAATTTCAGGCAAGCTTTTAAATTTTTCGTAGAACTAAACTTAGAAAAACCTAGCAACTCTATAGTTTTTGGCATTTAAATTTCAAATTGATGCTCTGCATCTCTTTATAAATACCTTGATTTATTAACAAGAAATTGCGCGGATTTAAATTAGAGCGGCAATCTGACTGTCCGTGCATAAATGTAAGCGAGACGAGGGACGAAAGAAGCAGAAAAAAATAAAAAAATAGTTTTTCGTCCTTTCGTCTGAAAATAATTCCCGCCATGTATAATTCCTTTTCTAAAACCTTTGAATTGGACAACTCAGACAAATTCAACTAAAAGCTGATTAAAATGTATGAACTGTAACAACGTGTGTACCATGAGCAAAAAGATGATTCACTTGCCGCGCCAAAGCATCGACATAACACTTAAATCGACTTACTCACCAGTCGTTGGGATTTTACGTTATATCATATGACGTACTTTATAACTTAGTATAACTAACATCTGTGTTTTTTAAAAATTCGCAATTGCAAAGGTGGCAAACAATCTCCCATGATCCAAATTTGCCGCGAATAATGTCAGAATTCAAATTCGCAGCAAATGTTTCCGGCTAATATGCGTCAAAAGTAACAAACTTCACGAGGCACACGAACCGAACAACGGAATATACGAAACTGCTGATCACAATCGTTCCGTGAGAACGTATAGTCATTCCATGGTAAAATTGTTGTTAACCTTCCCATTATGTCCACTAAACAAAGACAATAGCTGGCACCCGATGACAAGAAGAAAAGGGAGAGAGAATCGCTGAAAACAATGCGCGTTGTCATTTGAGGGCTGGTTATCGGTTCGGTTTTGATTCATAAGGCCCAGAGATCTGGTGGAAGGAGGGATCTTGCCTTTTGGCGATTTATTCGGTTTTTAGCCTTAAATCAAGGGGGAATTGTGAAGAAAACAACGCGCAACAGAGCGCGAATGGGCGGGCTTCGGGGCGGGACTATAAAAACCGCTCCTTGTGGTTTAGGTACTTGATACAATTTATTTATTATTATTGCTGTTGTTTATAATCAGCCAACCACATGCAAGACTATGTCGACCAAATATAGATTAAAATTTCGTTATTCATAAATCAAGAGCGGCCAATTTGGCCGGTGCCACTACATGGCCCGAGTTAGAATGAAGGACTGTGTAGTAAATATTTTTCTAGAGTGCGGAAAATGATGCTCTGCCTTACACTAATTAGAGTTGAAATCGAACGACGTGGAGTAGAGTTCAGTTAGCAACTACGTTTAGTACTGTACGTATGCCAAAGTCAGTGTCAAAAAATTATGACACTGACATATGCCTCTGTCAACTGTTGGTCCTTGCTGCAAGCTCAGGGAAAAGTTTTTTATAATCTTCCTGAAAATAGTTTTATTACCAACAATGGGCGTTTCGTTTTTCAGGTGTTCTCTTCAGTACGGACCTGCATTTTTTCTCTCATGTACTTTTAAAAATCGAAAAGTTTTCTCTTGTCCAAATAATACACAGCGACCGTAACTGAATTTGATAAATGAATATGGTTGGACGAACACGGGAAATAAAGACGTTTTTTACCTTTTTTTTGGATATCTTAGGATGTATTCCGTTTTTTTAAACTTTTGTTATAGCACGTTATTGCCCATTAAAATATGCAACTTTCCTCGTATTTGGCAAAATTCTATCTCTTATTTTTAGAGATATAGGAATATTAAGGCATTGAATTTGTATTGTAGCATTCTGCATAGTGGGTGCGAACTGGAATCTAATCTTTTTCATAATTTTTAATCTCCAATAGAGGCTAAAATATGATAACTTATATGCCACCAGAGACCGCTTGCGTAGTCTTGCAAGCCACATTTAAGCGAAGGCTTACTTAAAACAAATACGTAGATATGCGTATTATTTTCAAAATGGGTTCTTAATGGATTGAAATTTTTGTGAGTTGTAGGGATTTGTGCTTAGGAGATCTTATTAGTATGAACCATAAAAGTAACGCTATAGAACAAAAATCATACTTATGCTGTAATTCCCATTTATTACCTCTCTATATAAATTCAAGTTCACCTCTAAATTTCTATAGACTTAAATGGAAGACTTCTAATTTGTTATTTTGAAAAGTACAGTTTCTTTAGATCTCAACGTTCGGTCTGGATCAAACGCCTCTCTGAAAATAGAAAAATAATATTGTCATATGAAAATGCTTCACATAAATGAACTGAAACTTACCCAATTGAATATTGGCTATTTGGCCCAGTTAAGACTATCTCAGTAGTTTCATTGGCCAAAAAGTTAAGGACATCAAATCGCTCGTCATCTTTAGCATTATTAAATATAAGACCATAACGCTCAATATTACCTCGTTCAAAGTAGAATATGTCGTTTTTGACGTAAGTCCATGCTAGAGTATCTAAAGACGTGTTTTTAAAATTCTTTCTGATCTCAACCATTTGCTGATAAATTTTATAGTGGGACAAATTTTGCGATTTCTCAGCTTCCAGGTTGGTCACGTTGTACTTTTCACTCACGGGGAGCCAAGTCGTGTCGCCTTCACTAAAACCTGCATGAAAAAGAACACAAATAATCACAAATAAAACTTCGAATTAGTCAGTCGAGAAAAAACATCTTTATAGGTGTAGTTGTAGATTTACCAAGATGAGGGAGTCTAATTTTTTTAACAAATAAGCGCCTTAATCACCATATTGTTGCTCGTCCAGAAGCTTCATTATCTGCGTTGATGAAGGAGAAGCATCCATAGATGAATTATTAGAAAAATTAATAGAACATCAGAAAGAGCGAAAATAAAGATTTTAGGAATATTTTAGGACCAGAACTCGAGTCATTAAGACTCCAAATTTAGGGGCATCATGGAACAAAAGTGGAATGCATTTGATGTAATGATGAGAATGTATGAATTTATCATTGAGCTGCCACTGATTTTTCATGAGATAAATTATCTGCATTAATTCACCCACCAGAACTTTATATTAAAAGAGATAATTGATCGCCAAAAGGGTTAATTGATCGTGTCCCATATAACATAAATGAGTGTATTCACAACTGTAAATTACCTGCATTTTTAGTTGCGTCCCATTGGTATGGAGTTCGTTCGAAGTCTCGACTGGTCTGGTTAAATGTCGAGCAGTTCTTTATTGCCTGTGGATCATAACCTTGATCGCATGTAACTTCGCCTAAAAAAATAAAATAATGGATTTTTAGAATAATAATAAAAAATATGAGAAAAATCGGGATAAAATATCAACGAACCTTACCATTTTCTTCACCTATTTCCTCTCCTTGATAAGTAACTTGTATACCAGGTAGCAGCGCTGCTAAAATATTTAAAAAATCAATATTTTCTACACCTAATCTGGTAGCCACTCTTGGTTGGTCATGATTTCCAAGCTAAAGAACAGAGATTATGCTTAAATAGTCAGAAACTAGATCAGATCAAAAGCTTTGATCATGATGTCACAAGTGAGATGCAATGAGTTACGCTGTGGTCAATCCTTAATTTCCAGACTATAAGCGAAATCTATTCGTAATTTAGTGCGGAGCTTATTGTGGCATTACCTCGCTTTCAGTCAGTTCAGAAAAACATAAAAATATGTAATTTTTACGACAAATTTTATTACGTTTTATTGACGTCATATAACAATTTAGAGCAAACCACTTGGATAGATTGACTAACTGTCATAGACAAGATATTGTTTTCCTACGTGCGTGCAGTAAAGTCGCTTTCCTGCACCCATTGGTGCACCGTAAGTAGCATTGCTGACTGAACTCAGCGTTCACTCAACGCTCACGCAACGTGCGGCAAAGTATCACTCTTCGTATTTCTGATTACTGACACTTACCACCCAGTTAGGAACACATCCTATAGGAAGATTATCCCAGAACGCGTAAATGTTCGCGCTAAGGTCCGATGCGCTGAAACCTTCATGAGTGTTCGAGATGAAAGTTATGAAATTGAAGGTGAAGTGGGCGCCTTTTCTAGTGTGGTCGTCATTCACATAGTAACGCATGGTGCTCGCTACATCGCTGTAAACCTCTGTCATCATAACTCTGAAAAACGAAGAAAAATAGTTATTTTATCATTGAATAGTAACAGCTTTCGAGCTACACAAGATATGATTTAAGTATGTGACCAAGGTGATTCTTTGAATAATTCTAAGACAAAAAATTGATATGAATACATGTTCGGTAATGCTTCTTTTTCAAAATACAGGGTGTCAAATTTTTCTTAAAAAATCGCTTTTTCTTCAAAATCTTAATAATCCTTTAGCCGATTTTTTTAAATTTAACTGTGTTATTTGTGGTTATTATTGTTATTTATGCGTCACTGACTTTTTTCAAACCTTCACATTTTTCGCATTAAGCCCTGTCAAGGTCACCTAGATTGCCAGATTTAAATCCGTTAGATTTTTTCCTTTGAGGGCGTGTAAAGCCCTTCATTTATAGAACTCCGGTCAACACTGAAAAAGAATTAATCCAACAGATACCGGATTTATGTAACCAGATAAGATATACGCCAGGAATATTTCAACATGTTCGGCACCCGATGCTAAGACAAGCTAACATTTGCATTCGAGTTAAAAGAGTACATTTTCAGCAACTATTGTAAGTTTCGTGTTAATTATTGTTAATTTTTTTGTGCTAAACAAATTGCGTGCCATTTGTTTAAGTGTAGTTTGAATAAAGCGTTTTTCTTGTTTGATCTTTCTTAAATTTCCAGCGTTACCGCTGTGCACGCCACTAGCAAATGGAGGCAAACAATTTCTAGCTTAAACAATTCCTTTATACGACATTAAAAACTGTTACCAAGTTTCAACGTTATATTAGTTTGTGGCTTCTTGTTATTTAGGATTTCTTTTTAATATGGAACGAATTTTAAAAAAAAGTTTAACATCCCTGCATCTTGAACACGAAGCATTACTAAACCTATATTTATATAAACTTTTCGATTCAGAATCATTAAAAAAATCACCCCTTGAAGTGTGACCAAGTACTTAAATAACACCCTATACAGGTTATTTCAAATTCGACCCTCACCATTGGGATCTCGGAAACTAGAGGAGATACGGAGAAGTTTAAATGGGGGCAAAGTTGCGTAATCTAACGCTTGATCGAATACCATTTTCAAAATTTTAATTTTCCGAGTACTTCCGAAGATATCCGAGAAAAACTAAAAATTGGAGAATCCATTTTTATTTTTTTTTAGTATTATTTGACAAGGAAGATTAAATCCGTAAGCACATTTTCATTGCCACTTTTTCTCAGCTACACGATGACATGTTCAGATTTGTCATCTGACGTTTCGTCTTTCGGCTACCATTATCAACTTTATTTTTTCTTATGGGCGCCATATTGGATTTTTCGACAGAAAAATAGTGCGTTTCATTCTAATTTCATTGATATAAAATTTCTTATAATTTACTTTTTTAAAAGCCGAAATATTGACATAAAAAGAAATATTACATAGTTGGCCTTGACTTCATCGAAAGACTTTCTTTTGTTCACGTTATATGACATGAACTCCTCAAACGAGATTAAAGCGTGCACAGATTTCCAATGAAAATGAGCTTCAGAAATGAAGAGAAACGAGATATGTTAAGACTTTATTACAAATTTGATAGGAACAGTACGAAAACAGCTCAAATGTATTTTGAGTTATATCCGGAAAGACAACAGCCGCATAAAACATTATTTAAAACTTTGGATCAACATTTAGCTGAGTTTCGTACCATTGAAAATCTTTGTCCATTCTGTTTCCATACTTTATTTTAGGTTTTTGGTCAGTTTGGTGAGTTTGGTGCTTTCGAAATGTTGATCCAAAGGTTTAAATAGTGTTTTATGCGGCTGTTGTCTTTCCGGATATAACTCAAAATACATTTGAGCTGTTTTCGTACTGTTCCTATCAAATTTGTAATAAAGTCTTAACATATCCCGTTTCTCTTCATTTCTGAAGCTCATTTTCATTGGAAATCTGCGCACGCTCTAATCTCGTTTGAGGAGCTCATGTCATATAACGCGAACAAAAGAAAGTCTTTCGATGAAGTCAAGGCCAACTATGTAATATTTCTTTTTATTTAAATATTTCGGCTTTTAAAAAAGTAAATTATAAGAAATTTTATATCAATGAAATCAGAATGAAACGCACTATTTTTCTGTCGAAAAATCCAATATGGCGCCCATAAAAAAAATAAAGTTGATAATGATAGCCGAAAGACGAAACGTCAGATGGCAAATCTGAATATGTCATCGTATAGCTGAGAAAAAGTGGCAATGAAAATGTGCTTACGGATTTAATCTTCCTTGTCAAATAACACTAAAAAAAATAAAAATGGATTCTCCAATTTTTAGTTTTTCTCGGATATCTTCGGAAGTACTCGGAAAATTAAAATTTTGAAAATGGTATTCGATCAAGCGTTAGATTACGCAACTTTGCCCCCATTTAAACTTCTCCGTATCTCCTCTAGTTTCCGAGATCCCTATGGTGAAGGTCGAATTTGAAATACCCTGTATGTATAGAACACTTGCCTTGCATACGTCCCATTTTTGGCGCTGTATTCATCCAGAAGATCACGCCACTGGTAAATCATATCGTAAGTTTCATTCAGGTTAGAAGTGTAGATGTGATTAAGTGTACCGGGATCGTCAGGATCTAGATTATCTGCACCTAAAGTAAAAATTGGACGTGTGCCCTAATTGATGAAATCCATATTACCTGAAGATGGCTCATCTCTCAATAATTCATCTTCAAATAAAGGAGGAATCGCGTCCATCCTGAATCCATCCACACCAAAATCAAGCCAATATGTTAATATATCTTTCATTTCCTGAACAACCGCAGGACTTCTATAGTTTAAATCAGGTTGGGCAGGGGTAAATTGGTGGTAGTAATATTGCTGCCTTTCTTCATTCCATTCCCAAGCTGATCCTCTGAAAGTGCTCAGCTGCAAATATGAATCTCATGAGGTACTAAGATCATTAATTCTACAGCGCATCAAACAAGTCTGGAATTATATGAATATTTTCTTAGCGTTCATGTCAATAATCAGAAACGCGTCAGAAGAATTACTAGGCCTAAGAAATGAGCATTGATCGTGACATCAGAATTTGTCATCTATGTCCAACAAATGGACTTCAAGTGAGATACAATGCATCAGGTCCTAGCCAGTCTTTATTTCCTAGACTGTATTTTTTGCTAATGATCATTATTTCCCCTACTGTTTTCTCTTCTTTTTTTAACAGTTATTAGTCATCCATATATGACTTGTTATTTACCTAGTGTACTAACTGACCATAATGGTGTCACAATCCTCATTATTGTTTTATTTGTTAAGTTCAAGTTAAATGAAAATAATCAAAAAATTAGTTTTTGAAAATCTAGTTAATTCTACTAATAAAAAAGATCGTTTATATACCGCAGTTGTGAAATGTTTATGACCCTCTGCTGATCATAATAATATAATTCACGACCTTGGTATATAATTAAAATCGCTTAATACTGAAATATTAGAACTCAGTTACTTGATAAAACTGGTAATCTGAACCTGTTTAAGTCACTCGTTGCATAATTAATCATTATTGACATATAATTGATTTTTTTACAAACATATTCGCTATTGAAAGATCTTTCATTAAAGCTATTACACGATTTCTGTGCTATGACAAGAACAGAAAACATCTAGGGTTTTCAAAGACTTCTTTAACACCCGTATAATGCAACTAATTAATCGGTTATTCAATTATACAATCATTAAATACCCAGTTATTCGGAGGCAATCGTTCACCATCAACGTAAGTAGCATTGTGCCAAATGTAATATTCATCATATGGAGAAGTTCTATTGACGGAAGCTTTAAACCACTCATGCTGATCACTAGTATGATTTGGCACATAATCCAAAATGATCTTCAAACCCTGTTTATGGGCTTTTTCGAGTAATTCTTTAAGGTCACTCAGAGTTCCATACATGCTATCTGGAATTGTGAAAGGGGGCCAGTGTTAAAAACTTTTAAAAATATTTTCTGCGAATATTTCAACGCATCTGTTACAGACGTACCAATATCACGATAATCCGAAATATCGTAGCCATTATCCACTTGCGGAGATTTGTATATTGGCGATAGCCAAACAGCATCAATTCCTAGAGTAGTGAAGTGGTCCAATTTCTGAATAATGCCTGGAAATTTTTAAATAGAATTTAAACACAGAAGAACTTATGCATTGTGCACAAAATGACCATTTGCTACTCGTACGATTTACTGCACTCGCCTGCGACTCATACGCAAACTATATAGTCTTAGGTGTGAATAGATTATTTTCATCATTTATTATTTTTGTAAGCCCTTTAAAATTGTATTTATTTGAAATTATTACAATAAACCGGGTGGAATATTATTACATTATACAGGGACCCAATTTTACCCACAATAATTTCTGTAGAAGTATACGATTTAATCCAATTTGATGGTTTTACGAGGTATTTAAGTTTGACAGTTTTTCAAATAATTCCTTCAAATTTTGACTATAGTTGTACACCCTTTAAAACATACACAAAAAGCACCAGAAAACTCTAAGAGGTTGTTAACTAGTGAAAAATCGACCATAAAAGCAATAAAGTCGACATAAAATCCATTGTTACCTTGAAGATCACCATCTCCATCACCATTACTATCTTTAAAACTTCTGGGATAAATTTGATAGAATATAGCTGTTTTCCACCAGTCATCATCATACTTCGCTGAATTTTCTTTTAGATCTTTATAAGGGTTATATTCAAAGGAAAACGACACGTCGCTAGCAGCCAATGTAAAGGCAAAAAAACTACATAACAAAAGGCCACGTAGCCTTAACAAAATTAATGAGTTCATGTTCCACTCGTAAGTTTTTGGTTAAGCAATTGGTACTTATTAAATAATAAAATGTATACAAAGTTTTCTATTTTATATATGATTTTATTTCGAGAGTTCTTGATTTTTTCTACTTGAGATTAGATTACATCTTTTTAAGTGTGTACTTTTGGAATATCATGCACTGTATTAATGACCTACATTTCCCACTAGATCTTATCATATTGTTGCACATATTAGGGGTAAAACAAACACTTTTAGTTTATATTATTACTATACAAGAAGATAAAAAAAATATAAGAAGATTTTAATTATATATTACTGTTAGGGTATTTAAATCGTCTCTCCGGTAAAGTATAATAACTTGCCGATATTAAAAAAAAGAAATATCATTCTAAGGATGTTTCCACCAAATTGCATTATCACAATTTTCGAAAAATATTCTACAAATAGTACACGCAGCACAGCAAGGAGACTTGGCATTCCTTGTGCCATGGTATAGCCTCCGCGCAGCCCTGATTTAATACCTCTGGATTTTTACGTTTGGAGCTGCTTAAAAGTTAAGATATATTCTCAACCTATCAATTCCAGGCAGATGTTTTTCCTGCACTTTACTGAGTTGTTGACTTGAAATTTACTGATGCTCAGATCATCGAAAAAACTAACAGCGAAATCTTCAATTGAATACCTACATATCGTGAAACCTAAATTACCAGGATTTGATTTAAATAAAAATAAAATACTGAAACAAAAGTGTATCCTTTAACCGCCCAAAAATGTTACGTTTTCTTCGTAAAATTCATTTCACTTGTTATTTAAACTTATAAGCAGGTTCAAAGTAAACTACACCATACAGAAAAGTACGTACCTTGTAGGTCACCATTTCCATCTGCATTACTATCTCTAAAACTTCTGGGATAAATATGGTAGAACACCGCCGTCTGCCACCAGTTATGATGAGTTTCGGCTTCCACTAAATTAAAGGTTTTTGTATACGACACTTTTCCTCTTGCATATACTAAATGCGAGCCACAAGCCGCAATTAGAAAATACATAATGCCCGTCATTTGAATCATTTTGGTTTCTATGACAATAGAAAAAATTGTTGTCAGTAAATAATTTGAGTGTTATGAGATCGAATTGAAATGGCCGTAAATAGCTGATACAGAGTGGATTTTAATGAACAGAATTGTATAGGAGGAAAATTGATTGCATAAAAGTTTTTTTATTGTTTCAATTCACCTGCATGATTCTTCGAACTGAATTAAGCACAATTTAGGATACGAGGAATCAAAAAGCTCTAATAATTTCCAGTCATACTTGCGAATTGCTAAACTTATAGTCGATGAACACTACTTTTCAAAGAGATTCGAATCGGTCTCATGCTGTTGTTAAAAAAGATTAATGATATTATTTATTACTCCAAATTACTTTGACATTGGACTATTATGAATGTATATTTAAAGTAGATAGTGTACCTAAAAGTGTTGGCCAAAATGTTATTACATCCAAGATGTGTAGGTTCTTGCATTAATTGCAGAGGTGTATTATGCAGGTTCATGGATAACCAGTCTTAGTGTAAATCGTAGAATTCCGTACTTTTTTAAATGTTTACTATTTTAAGCGTGTTTAAGTGCAAGAAACACCAAACGCATTTTTTTTGCCACTGTAGGAAAACAAATTAGTTACTCTTTGTTTAATGGCATTTTATTGAACGTTCACTGCATACATTTTCGTTCCCATTATTGTTAATTACTTTAGGGAATCACCAACTTTTAAAATCAAGGTTTCCCTGTTGCTCGTTGGCTTCGTGGCATTGAGAGGTCTCTGAAAAAGAAAATAAAATTAAAAATACATTCCATAGAAAACCAGAGAACTACCATATACAATTTCATTTTTTGTAGTAGACATTCTGTGTAAGTAGTACTCTTGTATTACGTATGCGGTTCCATTGCTGGTTTCAAAATTAAAAGATTTTGTGACCTTATCATTAATCGCCTTCACGCAGTTAAATTATCGCTGTTCCATAAAAATGTATAACGAAATATCTTGTAGTCGTGTAGATATCGTACAAATTCGTATAAAAACTGATATTTCATGTCCTAGCTCCTTTTTTTACATCCAATTATCTTTCTGGCAACAGTTTTTAATTATACAGAGAAAAATACACCAAAATGGCTATTTTTTTTGTCTAAACAAATACAGGGTGGCTCAAATGAAAGCTGTGTTCATTTGTATTTGGAACGCCTTCCACCTACAAATTTACAGGCTATGTTATACGTGCTGTGGATATTTGTCAAATCTATTTCCCATGTAGCACCACCCAAAAAAGATGTGTCCTCAGTGGAGTTATCAACCTCCTCAACATTGAACAGCACTAAATAGTGTTCATCGTTGGATTCCCGTTCGAGAAAGAAAATGTTGTTCTCAAAGGATCCCCATGTTAACAACTCTTCCGATGCAGTTTTGAATGTTTTCCCCACTTCGGCAACGCTTTAGTAAGTATGGAAGTGAGTGCTAACACCCTCAATATTTTGGAGTGCAAAATTGGTCATGTTGTATTCTCCAGTTACTGGCAACCAAGATGTAGCATTAATAAATCCTGAAAGAGTTTGAACGTATGGACACATAATATCCATTTGTAGAAGGTACCGATTTAACATAGTACCAAACTAATTCTGAGGGCTCTTTGTATTTTTATAGCATTTTATCTTATTTCGAGAAAAAAAAATCGTTACGTAAAGAAAGTAAATTTCCAATGATAGATATTTACCTGCATTCTCTGTAGAATCCGATTGATATGGCGTTCTTTCAAAATCTCTATTCATCGAAGGTTGAGCAGTCTTTTTTTAACTTGTTAGTCATGACCTTGCTCACAAGTAACGTTATCTGAAATAATAATAAAATAATTAGTGTATTACACAGACTGCAAGACTGCGCATTGCACCAAAAAAAAAGTGAAAGCGATACTTTACCGCACACAGATTAATGTTGACTAACTTTTTTTCACGTATGTATTAGGTAACGTGTGGCTCTACATTGACATCCCCCCCCCCCTCCAACTAAATTACTTTTTAAAATTCAAAAGCAGCATTAAATAGAACAAAAAATGTCACATTTTGACATTTTTTTTAATGTTGGTTACGTTACCAGTACTGCAAAATGGCCGATTTTTTTAATTTCAAACATGGGTCAAGTGACATCTTAAATTAGAGATCTTTCTAAACAACATTCAATTGTGTATTGTCAGTGTATACAATAGTTTTTTATTATTTTTGTTTATTTATTTCTTTTTTTTAACCACAGATTGTTTATGAGCATAAAATCTAAAACAAACCAATTTCCTATCAACAAATAAGTTTTTTCATTGTTTACATACTATTTAACTGAGTTTGTATTGCATTTTTTACCATTTTCGTAGCTGCTTTTCTCAAAAACTAGTCGATAGTTTTTGAATCATAATATCCCATTAAATGTAGTTTTAAAAAACCTTTGATTTGAAGTTTCATTATTTATACCTAATAGATTATGAAGCAGAACTTATAGCTGTTTAAATGCATAATTTATGCTCAAGTAGGTAAACAATTTAAGGAATGTATAAAATTTCGAAGAACACTAATCTTGAGTAGCATACAATTGTCACTTATATTAAAGGCATTTACTCCTTTAATACTTTAATGAAATATGCAAACTCATGCTTTCTTTTGTAATATTTATATCGTGCAAGTTAAAACAAAACTTTTGCGATTCTTTATAAAAAAAATTGCCTTAATAATATCAGAATTTAATCTTCTTATAATCAGTAGTTGTTATTATACTTAAGAAAAATAAAAATTGGAAACATTCGTTTTTTTTGCAGGTATCTCCGAAAGTAGACTATGACCTTTTTTAAAGTTCAAGCGAATTCTAAATGAGCATAAAATTGCGCAATTTGCTCCAATTAATTAACAGAGGTACCCATGTTTGAGCTCAGAAAACGGACACTGTACAATAAAAGCCAAGAGAGACAAAATGAATCTGTTTAGACCTCCATTCGTTAAAAAAAATAAGGCAACGTTCGCGAAAACTTTATCCTCGTAGTTTCATGTAAATATCTGGAAAAAACAACAAAGTGAGGCACTCTGCACAAGGTGTTTCAATATTTTCACGCGATATTTCATTTATTATTTGAAGAAATGAAAAAAATACGGTTTTCGCAATACTTAGCTCGATTTTTATGGAACAAAGCTTTTGAAAGCTCCTCTATGTAGAGGGGGGTTTGGGTGTTTCACAAAACCCTGTATTTCGAAACCCCTCTAAATTTAATTTACCTAACAAGCTATCGAGTAAGTGAACATGAATTCTAACAGGGGTTCTGGTGTGGAATCCAGTGACCTACTGATTTTTTGCACCATCATCCCCCGGTTAGCTGTAATTATATTTTTTTATGAGACACCCTATATATTATTGAATATTTTGATCGTGTTGAGTTATGGACACTAAAGCTATTAAAGTCGACAAAAACTCAATCAATGTTATAACTAAGATAAAGCTTTAGATTTATTATATTTAGGTTTAAAGTGGAGGATAGACACTATTTATGAGATTTAAGGTGATGTTGACGGGTTTAATGTCCCCTTAGTGGGGTCGTATGGTTTACATATAGGGATGATAGAAAATGGTATAGTAGTGCGTCTTGGGCTTGCTTTCCGAGTGGTCTTAGCAGATAATAGATCATATAAAACTATATAATCGTGTTATTTTCTAAAGCCGATATCCTACAAACCGCCTTGTGAAAGACTTTCAAAAAGGCATTTTTGTTAAGAAATAAAAAAAATATTCGCTTCTTTTGCCTGAAAACTAGTGCATATTTTTAAATTAGAATAAAATCTACTAGGTGTCTCAATGTTATATAGCATTCCTGACAATTCAAAATATATATCAATATTGTCAAATTCGATATTGTATTACACGAATATTTATTTGTTAAGTATTGTAACATTCACAACAATGTTTTGTGAAGAAAGGAAGGTATTTCTCAGTTATAGAAGCGCAGTTAAAATTTCATATAATTTGTTTTATTCAGAATAACAGAAAATTCTTAAATTAGATTACAGAACTGAAAAAGGTAAAAATAATAATAAAATTCAACACAAAGGTAATATGCCCTAAACGGCTACGAAACCACCATCAACATATAGGTTGGATCCTGTGGTCATCGAAGACATATCACTCAGTAAAAATATAATGGCGTTAACTACCTCGTCGACTTCTCCAAATCTAAAATTATTAAAAATAATTAATTCTGATTTGGAATTTACCGAATGTTTTTACCTTCTTAAAGGAATTTTTTCCAGCATGGGTGCCGCTATTTTCGGATCAGACCATCCCAACCTGCCCATATCGGTTAATATAACCGTAGGGTTGACATTGTTGAATCTTATTCCATATTTCCCATACTCCTGAGCCGCCGCTCTAGTAAATGCATCAACAGCACCTTTTGAAGCGCAATACAGAGTGTGATTGTTCAAGCCGACAACAGATGCTTGTGATGATATATTTACAATAGTTCCTGGTACTTTCCTGGCTAGCAGATTAGTCACTACATACTTGCTAATGTTTATTACAGCTTTGACATTAATTGCAAATATTCTGAAATAAAACAGAGAGGTAAAAAATCTAAAGATTTTCAGACCAATACAGGGGAATGTGAAAAAATATATGTAACAATCCATTTATAACGTTTCTTAACACGCCTAAAATACATTTTTTCTTCGAGCTGCAATTTCAGTACTATACAAAAAAATACAGTGCCTCGAATTCAAGTCAGTGGCGCACATAATAAATTAAATTCAACTTCACTTTTACACCCACCTATTGACATCTTCTTCTTTTGCCTCAGTAAGCGGTGCTAATATAGCTAATGCAGCATTATTTACCAGCAAGTCAATGTCTCCGATTTGAGTTAGAACTTCTTCAGTTCTTTTCCAGTCTGCTAAATCAGCAGCAAAAATTTCGATGCTGGGCACCTCCTTTTGCAACTTTTCTAAAATAAAATAACTTTTGTCTTTAATGTGTTGTTTTCGATCCTTTAATTTCAATGATATTTTTTATTTGTAAATTATTTATAGGTGTTCTATATCTTTAATAAGTTATAATTAATTTCAAAAATACCAATTTTATTATTTAAAAAATTGATACTAAAAAATTAATATACTGGGTGTCCAAGCTGTCAAAGGCATCATCTTCGATTTTTTATATGAATTTAAGAGTCGACCTTCATTGTCTTACATAGGAATATAAGATGAAATTTTTAAAAAGGATTATACAAGGTGTCTCTGAACATAATGTCATAAATTCAACAATTTATTATAGCTCCCAAAATATGACGAAAATTTCATATAAACATATATCGAAAGGAACTTGGTTTTTGATATACACGGTCTAAAAGATTGGTTCCCGAGGATGGTTTTTTATAAATATTTTCAAAACGTTTCGAAATAAATTAATGAAATTTTGTACTTTATGTGTGCAACTTTTTGTACTTTTTCTGAGTCTCTATAAAGAAATTGACACATTTTTCCAGGGTCGAGTAATACAGGTGAGTAGCACGTAAAAAGTATCTACATTTTTTTGTAATTAACTTTGGGAAAGTTGAAATTTCCAAGAGTTTTCGAGAAAATTGAGTTTTAACAAATAGATGGATAATATGTTTTATTAAATAAACATCAATTTTAAACCCTTTTTTACAACCTTTTTTATATTTTTTTAATCCCTTATTTTTTAACAATAATTGTAATGAACGCTGTTCCGTTTGCAACGAAAAACCACCAAACTTGATTAATAAATGATGTCATACATGGAAATGTCGAAAATATTTTTTTGTTTCATTTAAACGCCAACTGGGTTTTAAATCTGATGTTTATTTAATAAAATTTCAATTTTCTTGAAAACTATTATAAATTCCAATTTCCAACAAGAGTGCCTTTTTTATGTAAAAATGTTAAAGTTTAATATTTTTTCGATAAAATCGTCAATGAAGTTAATTTAAAAAAAGTTTAGGTACGTTTTAAGCACCACCTCCCTGTATTACTCGCTCCTGGAAAAATGTAACAATTTCTTCATAGAGATTCACAAAAAGCACAAAAAGTTATAATAAAATAAAAAATTTCATTGATTTGCCTCGAAACGTCTCGAAAATATTCATAAAAAAACACCCTCAGGAACAAATATTTCAGACTCTGTATATCGAAAACCAAGCGCCTTTTGATATATGTTTATATGAACTTTTCGTCATATTTTGAGACTTATAATACGTGGTTGAATTTATGACACTATGTTCAGAGACATCTTGTATACAAGCTATCTCGTTAAAATGGTAACCCCCTATTTTTTTCATTTTCTTATTGTAGAACAAAATGTTAATACAGAAGTCGTAGGCAAAAAAACGGTTGAGCACCAATTTCTTTCTATATGACCCAAACTGTCTGTATTTTTCAATAAGATATCCTGTACGTTATTTTTTAAATAGATGTGGGCATTGTAATGCCGATATAGAAAATATAAGGTTTAGTGATAGCTTATCTAACGAAAAATATCTATTCCATAACAATAAGGTATTGGAAAAAACAATGCCATTGAACCTAATTCAAAACTTATTATTTCTTTTTGTAATTCTTACCTAAAAGTTCCTTATTTCGAGCTACAGCTACTACTTTTGCGCCACATGCCACTAATTTTTTCACCAATTCTCTTCCAATTCCTGAAAATTAAAATTTAGTACGGTTCATTTCTATATATGATCATGGCGTACAAAAATCCATTTTAGGACAAAATCATTAATAGGCTTAAACTGGTGTTATGCACCACTCGCACTACATTACTTGTCGATATACATATAAGGCGACACTACATCAAAGCTCCGACAAAATTAGTGATATCTATTTTTTTCTACTCGTAAACGAGAAAGCGCACTTTTTGCACGGATTAGACTGCGGAAAATTGTACTTTCCCGCACTAGTGCATGACCACCAGAACTATCAAGGTTTTTAAGGCTGAAACATTGAATAGAGTGTTATTTAATACTAACGGTTGGTGTTTGGATGAATGAAACACTCAGTGAGTAAATGAAAGTTTACAGTAAGTCTATAATGAGACGCTTGTAGTACGTACCTTTATACAAGTAAAACTTATTTAATATGCTATATAGTGTAACTATAGGTATATAAGATGCCCAACATAAGCCATTAATCGTATTAGAATTTTACCTTGACTGGCTCCCGTCACTAATGTGCGTTTTCCATTGAAATTTATTTCCATTTTTTATTTCTTGAGCTATTATCACTACCAGTAATAATGATACAATTTATTGTAATCGACTTAACAGTCAAACACTTTCACTTCGAAGTCACCACATAGACTAATTGGAAGAATGGAAAACAATAATAATGAACAGTTTGTTTTGTATGTATTTCTTGCGGTTATTATTAGAGAGATAACGATAAACATATTAGTACAGAGTGCCTTAAAAATAACGTGTTTCTCTCAAATTCTGGATCAGGGTTGTACTAAGGTCGGAAAAGGAAAATCCATGAAAATAATTCGCATTTAAGCTGCATTATTAAGATAAAGCTTATTTAACATGAAATTTTTTTGTGTGTTTTCCTCACAGTTCCCCCAGTTTTAAAAAAAATATTTTGAACACTTGTCGCACATATAAAACACTCTCAATATTGCTAAACTGAAGAAAATACAACAGAGTATTACGCAACGCATATTATGAAACCAAAGATGATAATATGCTGCGAGAAAGTAGTTCTGCAAATAGCTCGATAAGCATGAAAGATATGAGAAAAAACTCAAACAAATTTATAGCTCTCAAAATTTTTTGAACAGTAAAGTTGGTGGATAAATATGTTAATACATTATACAGTCCGCAAATAGGGGTCACCTACAACTTCATAGACATAGATTAATAAGAGGTGAGTGCCCGAGATTTGGCGTTGGCTTCGGCACTAACACATACATATCATATTTTTAATTGTTACATAGGATGTTTCTTAAGCGTGTGGCAGGAATCTAAAGCAGCATTCCTTGAGTCAAAATATGAAAAAAGTTCCAATAAATATGTATTTAAAATAGCCAAAATGCCTTAGTGTCAAGAAAAACCAATCCTAGTGTTTTTGAAAGAGTTCGGTACACGCTTAGGGGAAAAGTAAATTCGTGTATGCTAGTTGGTGGCAACGCCGTTGACCTTTTTCTATTTAACCGATTTTAAAACTCTCACCGTTTCCGAGATAGCATCACGCACAAGTCAGCGTGCAAAAAACACCTTGAATATCAAACTAATGTTGTTTTTTTATGTAGTGGTTAAAATATTTCACAATTATTAGAACAACGTATTTTTTTTCTGCTATATTGTATTAAATTGCGAGAGTACGGACCTTACTTTTAAAACACATTCTGTATATTAAATCGAAATTTAACTTTACTGATAGATTAACTGCCATCCGATTTATACTATAATATAATAAAAATAACGACAGTTAATCAATGCTGTGTGTTACGATTAGTATTAGTGGATAATATACATTCTCTCTGTAAGGTCACAAGCTTAAAAAATACATTTTTTTTGTCTTCGCAGCTAAAATAATATTACATTATCAACAGATTTAGAAAACACACCTATCACTTCATATAATACTACGTTACATTACGAGAATGATAAGAAACGTATTACCATCGAGACTAGGTGGTTGTCATGATACTACGCATATTATTACGCATGGTTTGAAACTTTATTACCTACACTAGTCGGTAATTATTATTTTGTTATGATTCTTGCTATTTTCATATTTTTCCCTTCGAATCCCACCAAAGTAATAAACACGTTGCGGAGAGTTTTCACAACTCAGTATTGACCCAAACTTTTAATGAAAAATCGACGAAAAACGAAAAATATATCTAAAAGTTGATACAAAATTGTCTAACAACAAATTACTCACAAAGGTGTAAATCCCTACGACCTCTTAATAAGAAAATATTGCCTTAAACATTTGCATACCACTGAGAGGCTCATTTTCTGAATACAAAACATGTAGCCAAGCATAGTCGCTCTGCTTTTTATTCTTTTTTGTTGTAGAGTTTTTCTCTAATTTTCTACTAAAATTGCAAAATTCTAAAAACTGTTCTATACCTATGCAAGTGCAGAGGTTTTCGTTCCATCAAAAATACTCTTTCCTTCTATTAAAAATACATACAGTCACTTGTAGTGAACTACATCGATTGATATTTCAAAAAAATAAATTAAAAACCAGATTTTGTAAGATTTAGTGATAGAAGGTACCTTGAATAAAAATAATCTGGAATGCCTTAACGATTAGAAGATATATCTTTTTTTAAGGAAAATTTCGAGCTTTTTGAAGTGACGTTCATTGCTCTAATCGACACATATGAATCATATGTTCAATTCTTTTATTGAGATTCTTGAACCTTAAAAATGCAATTTGAAAAACCTTAATTTCGAGTGACTTTGAAAATTATGTCTCTCTATATCTCGGGAACTCAAAGGAAGAGAGCGTCCCACACAGAGCTGCTCTCGTTTGATAGATAGAAGTCTTCGAAGCAATTAATCTGATCAGCAATTGCTCTTCGGATCCCCAAAATATCTAAATAAATAAGTAGCATGAATGTTCAATTTGTTATTAAATGAATTGTGGCACTGGTCAAGTTGGTATCTTAAAACTGCAATTTTAGCATTCATATCGTAAAATACTTGTAACATACGTATTATAGTTCTATCTCCACTTTACTCTCTTTAAGAATATGTACCTAATACTATTTTCTATAGAAGGAAAAGTGATAAAACTATTCTTTATTATATATGTTTTATTTTCTTTTACGATGATTTTTCTCTGTGTAGTTACCTACATCGTGTATTTTATTACGAAGCATAATAAGTTTCTCTTATAGCAGACAAAAACCCAACATTACTGCTATTGGAATAACATGTACCTACTGAAAAAGATATCATCTCAAAGGAAATTTTGTTCCAAGAAACCTAATATATATAATAAATTAATTAAATCCAAACATTAACTTGTCGTATCATCAGGATTTTATCTAAAAATACGAATTCAGGATCTGGATGTTTTTATCTATTAAACTAGATCATCTCTTTTACTACAAATACGTTTTATGGTAATATTATAACGCCCATTTTTCTTGAAAGTGTCACAAGAACTACCTCTAAGTAGGTAGAAAATTCAATTTTAACTTGAGTCTTCTATGATAAACTCCCTCAATGAATATTCAATTTTCAACTTGACAAATAATTTAAACTTGAAACGTTTCCATTTAATTATTCCTTTTAAATTAAGTTGTGTTGTACTAATTTTAAAAGACATTTTGAGACCTGTTTCAAATTACAAATAAACAATGGCAATTTCGATGTACTACGCCTCTGGCTTAATCCCCGATATGTTCTGTTGTCCTCTTGGAAAATATATAAACTCTCGAAAAGTAATTTAGCTTCTTAGTATTGAAAAGCTTCTAAATGAGTCACAAAGTAGTCTTATTGACGTTATTTTGGTATTTTATTTACTTTTGTGTCGAACCAAGAATACTTGATTTTAAGGTGATAACTACGGCTAGGCATGGGTTACAAATCTCTTTAGATTATATCGAAGATCATCTTAATGAAATAAGCGTGGACTGCGTTCTGGGTGTTAATTTTGCAAGGGGTAAGTAAATTCATTTTGTTTTTGTAAAAATTGCTCGAAATTTGATTAGACTCAGAGGGAGATATTGGAGAGTCAGAAAAAAGGCGCTCCAAAAATATCAAAAATTTAGCTTTTTGTAGCTTTAACGCATGCATGCTTTTTACATTCGTTTTCTGTACATTTTGTATCTCAAGCTGCTTTTGATAGATTTTTTAACATAGTTAAAGTTTTTAAAAAAAGTAGTTAAATTTAGCGGTTAAAAAACAATCCCCCCCCCCCCCCTTCTTTCTCGACAAAATGTATCCTCCTTTCGCACTCTTGCAATTGTTGTAAATTGCAAAATGCTTGCAATTTACACTTGAATTCTGAATAATATTAAATGTTCCAGGCTTATTGTATTCCTCCTTCAACAATGGGTCCCATGTAATGGACAGACGTACACAGGAACTACTTAAAAAAATTAATAGGATATTAGAGAATAGTATATATCTATTTAAGACGGATCCCGAGAATGGGAACGATTGGAGTAAGTGCATTAAAACTATTTCTATCAATGCTTTTTTCCTCTATCTCTGTACAGGCATTCAATGGAAATGTAATTCAAATGCATTAAAATTGACTTGGACACACATAAAGGCATAATGGCGGATCATTTACTAATTTACTAAACTTTTTCCACCTTAATATACAGGGTGTTTTTTAAGTACTGTGCCCAAACTTTAAGATGTTATTCTTTTAGTGATTCTAAGATAAAAATTTATATAAACATAGGTCTGGTAACGCTTCGTGTTCAAGATGCAGGGATGTTAAACTTTTTTAAAAATTCGTTACATATTAAAAAGAAATCCTAAATAACAAGAAGCCACAAACTAATATAACGTTGAAACTTGGTAACAGTTTTTAATGTAGTACAAAGGAATCGTTTAAGCTAAAAATTGTTCGTCTTCTTTTGTTTATGGCGTGCACAAGGGTAACGCCGGAAATTTAAGAAAAATCAAACAAGAAGATTTTATGAAAACTACACTTAAACAAATGGTACGCAATTGTTTTCAGTGAAAAAACATTTAACAATAAGTAACACGAAACTTACATTAGTTGCTGAAAGTGTCCTTCAACTTCAATAAAAGCATTAGCTCGTCTTAGTACCCATTGCCGATCAGTTTGAAATATTCCTGCCGTATATCTTATCTGATTACATGAATCCCGTATCAATTGAATTAATTCTTCATCAATGTTGATCGAAGTTCTATAGACGAAAAACTTTACGTGCTCCCCAAAAAAAATCTAATGGATTTAAATCCAGTGACGTGGGTGGCCAAGACTATGCTTAATGCAAAAAAAATTTTAAACTTAAAAAAAATCAGTAGCCCATAAATAACACTGTCAAATTTAAACAAAATCGGTTATCGGATTATCAAGATTTTTATGAAAAAATGATTTAAAAAAAAGTTTGACACTCTGTTTCTTAAAAATAAAATGTTACCAGATCTATGCATAAATTTTTCGTCTCAAAATCATTAAAAGAATCACTCCTTGAGGTTTGACCACAGACTTAAATAACACCCTGTATAATCTAATATTAGTAAACTCTGTGTTATCACTTTTTTCCAGAATTCAAGAATTTAATAGAACATAATCTTTGGAATACAGCTATCGATTACAAAGAAGATTCATTTAAGAATTTTTGGAATAACCCAAAGACACTGCTAGACGATAAAGATGAATGGAAAGGTTTTCCGCCCAGTTTCCATTTAAAAGACTCAGATAACTGCTTACAGGAAATAATTAATTCAACTGCCATGGACCAGGAATTCAATACTCCCTGTATGGTGACTACTCCATGTTGGACCATGTTTTTGCAAGATGGAAAAGGACATGGATATTTTCTCACTCATAAGTATAGACTTCATTTTGTTATAATCTATGATTATTATTTTCATTAATTTTAATTATAATATTTCAGACTCCTTATACTAGAAACTGCTAAAGCACGAAAGTGTCTGTTGGACAAACAACTATACGACTTAATGATCCTGGATATATGCTCTACAATTATGACTGAAATATCTCAAAACTATCATCAGAATTTCAACGAATATTTTGATTTATTTTTAGAACAGGGTAAAGAACTCTCACTTACGGTTTTGATTGTTAAATGGCTTTAAATTTTACAGAATATACGGACATAAGCAGTTCTATATGTTTTGACCGATTGGCGAAATCTATATCCTGTAGCCACTAAATGTTTTTTTTTATATTTTAGTACTGCTCTGTGGTTACGCCGGATTTACAGACTTCATTCAGTCTGATTGGTTATACCGAATTTCAAAGTCACAGAGACTTACCGGCTGCTTTGTTGACACCTTAACTGATAAACTTAAGTCTAGAATAAAAAGGGACTTCAGGTACTTCAACGATGGATGCAATGATCATACAACAGGGCTCGGAGCGGCAGTCTTCGCATTACATTACAACTACTTAATTAATTTCGTCTCTAAGCTTAATTAGGAATGAAATTGTCTTGGTAAACCTCCCATCAACATGTTTTAACTAAATAAATGTAAACTTTGCAAATATTTGTTATTATATTGCTGACAAAATGAGTGGGCCTGCACCTGTCTTTGTACTGCGAAATAGGAGAGATCTGTTTGTGCTTTAATACCTAGTGCAATTTTTTTAAATATGTATTACTACTTTATTGTTCACTATATTAACAAAAAACAATATTTTTTGACAATATGGTGGACTAGATTTGCCTACTATATTGTCCACTATATTGTCAAGAAACAATATTTCTTGACAATATGGCGGACTTAATTTGTCTATATAAGCTATTCTACCACGTTGAAACAAAATTAAACAGTTATTCGAAATCTGTCAGCTTCAAACATATCTGCTATTTATCTTACGAATATTTAACTATTTACAGGCAAAAACATGAGTATCGTAATTTTTAGTTAGAGATAGTGGGTTTGTCTCGAGCACCTCGTCCCCTGGCTTATGTTACGAAGTTTGTATGCAATTCACCGTCCACTTGACCTCTTCAATGATATTTAAATGGAAATCAACCTTTACAATTCGTCTCCTTACAGCACTTTCCTTATTTTTTAAGTAAGTACCGCAGAATGGTTCCATAACATATGGTGATTGATCCAATGACGATGACCTAAAGCCAGTATAAGAGTTTGAGATTGATGTCCCAAATTTTATCACAGTACTGCTTGCATGTCTTAAGGAGCAGTTTCACATAATTGATCGTTTTTTCCAAATGTGCGTTTCAGTGCAGCGTTTTATCTAGGTTTACTCCTAAAGTTCAGAAGACAGAGCGGCTCTAAAAAATCCCGGTTTCTTTGTCATATAAATAAGATTATTGCTGCTTAGTTCAGATTAGATATATGTCCCCTCCCTTCACCGTCACCATTCATTTATGGCAACGAGAATCTCCTGGAATAGATCCGATATGGGTCCTCCATGATGTTCTTGAATGAGGCTTCACATATAGGTGCCAGGAAATTTTAAATGGATAGTATACAAGGTTAGTCACAATTAAGAACAATTAAGTTTAACGTTTTTTAAAATTCGATTCCTCCTCACAAAACATGATAAAAAGTTCCTATGAAGTGTGATTGCAAAATGTTCCCTGTCTGAGTTGCCGGTGTTTATACATAGATGACCGCCAAAAACTGATTATTTAGGCTCTTTTTTTGAAACTGCTAATTACATTTTTAGTACATTTTATAATGCCAGCATAACCAGTTATTTGGTCATAGATGGTGTAAATCATATCCAGGAACACATATAGGAACGTAGGTACTACAAAAAATTCGTCTCTAGATACATCCTTATTCATTTAAGTACATATATTATACGGATTTGACATTGAGTTATAAAATTGTGAAGTTTTTTACATAAAAAATCTATTTTTTCCATTAAAAAATTGCACCTTTTCCATTAAAAAATTGCACCTTTTCCATTAAAAAATGCACCTTTTCCATTAGAAAGTGCACCTTTTCACAAAAAGTGCAGTGCAATCTAGTTAACTGTGATTGTCAATATACTGTCAGTTCACTCCGATGTTGTCATATTGTTATCTTTGTTCGTCTGAATTTATTTTCTGACACCTCTGTCAAGGTTATAAAACATAACCTAAGAAAAAATTGTTTTTGTTTTCAAATTTTTCCTAGGACCAATCTCCAAAATATTGCTATTTAAAAGAAAATAAGTCCTTAAATTTGAATTAAATCTTTTGTTTTACATTTAAAATTTTTAAATCATGAGAACGAAAAACACTCCGACTTCAAAGCAACAGTCCATGGGCAGCGTAAGTTTAAGCACAATAGGAGAATTTATACCTATCTACCGGAAAAAGAGATCTAAAGGACCTTCAAGAGATAAAACCACTTCTCATCATCAACTGGTTTTGGCCAAAGAATCCCATAAACAGTATTATTTGGGAGAAATTAAGATTGGGATTACCAACAGCATTATAGCAGATACCATTCAATCTTGCAAAATCTGTTTTAAGAGTAATGAGGACCAGAACTCAATTATTTTAAGTGTAGGTAATGAATGCACAGTTATTCAGGAGTCTGAGGATGTGGCATTATTCAAAGGTGAGGAAGTTTTGTGAATTTATAGATAATTTGCCATGTAATTTCAATTGGGGTACTTGAATGAAGAGGCCCTAAAGTGGATCACCTCGAATTAAAGGATTACAGACCTCAAATGATTCGGAATTGTTTTAATATTTGTACAATGTTTACAATTAAAAACAAATTGATCAAAAACTGTTCAAATTGAATCCTCATTTGCCAATAAGGTGGCTTTCATCTCTACTGTTCTTCCTTTCAAATTGAAAATAGTCTAATAAAAATTAAAATCTTTTCAATGGCATTGTAGGCCCAAAAATGCCAATGCTTATTTCATCAGATCTCCATAAATACATCTAATTTTGTCTTACTGAACAGAACAAGCCGGGAACATATAAAAGGTCAAAAAAAGCCATGAGTTCTCTCCTACAGGTATAGTATATACTATGTTTATCTCCATAATTGTTTGCCTTCCTCATAATTTTTTCTCTACTGCACTGGACCATGCAATTTTAAATCAGGTCATGAAAAAGAATTTCCAACAGTCTTATAGTGTTTTTGTGTCTTATCCAATTGATGTAGGGCAAATGAATTATTATATTTTTCTTTCTAGGCTGAACTATTAAGTTTCCTGGATTTCCTGTCCCTTTAGTTTCTTATCATTACTTGATAAATACTAACAATTTTTTCTGTCATTTTCATGTTACACTATATGGGCCTGGATTGGTTCTTGAAAGCCAGCCACATGTGAATATACAATGTTTTGATTATTTTCAGGCAAGTTACTGTTTGGAAGTAAAAATGTGTACCTGATTAGAGCTGTATTTAATAAGGGTAGACAGTTGCAACCAAAATTTGTAGGCAATTGTATCATCTTGAGTTTACCAAGGAATATTCCCATTTTATAGTGAACTTATTTTTTCTGATTATAATCAGAATTAAATCAGAAATTATCAGCAACGTTTCTCCTCCTCTCTCTTTCTTTCCACTCTTACAATATCTTACACCTAATTAATTAGATCACTATGCTTTAGCTCTAAAAAAAATTTTTTCCGCAGATTTGCTGAAAACAAAAATATTTTGTTTTGAAATCTACTCACAGGAGCAGCAAGTATTTGTGAAAATATATCTGCAGTCAATCCCTTTGCCAAAATTCACAGCTCCTATTGGAAAATGTATTCTTACCGTTTTTCAAAGGTTTCATAACCTCGACATTACAGGTAACAGGCCATAAATAACATTAATTGTGTATCTGCTCCCTAATTATTTTCTTTGATCAGACATAGAAAATATGGAAATTGAAAGTGATAGAACTTTTACACTAAATGAACTAGACCAGGTGTATGTGAAATTAATTGAAAAGCGAGATTTTAATGAGTACCCTCCATTAAAACAAGAATGTCTTGCTTTTTTAAAGCCCGTTTTAAGACCTTATCAGCAGGAAGCTCTTAAATGGATGTTATATAGGGAGACTCAAGCTAATAAAAGTGGCAAGTTTAAGAACAATAACTGAAATGAATTAATTTTTTTAGTATTGTAATTTTAGATACTATGCACCCATTGTACAAACAAATAACATTGAAATCTGGATGCAATATTTATTTGGATGTTAATGATGGATGGGTGGAGTTAGATCCACCCCTAGTTGACAGCCATTGGAAAGGAGGGATTCTTGCTGACGAAATGGGTCTGGGTAAAACAGTGGAAGTTTTAGCTTTAATTTTATGCCACAGGTTCAACAATCTGCCCAATTTAACACCTACAGGTAATCATTTTGATAATTTTTATGTAAAAATTAGATATTAAAGTTTTCTTTAACAGAAGATAAAGATTTGGTAATTATCAATCAAACAAAGAAAATTAAATTGCCTTCTGAACACTTGGAGGAAATTGTGCCCCCAAAGAAAGCAAAGGTATGTGAACTTTAATAGAAGAGTTTCTAATGTATGAGGTTTGTTTGTTCAGCCTTCAGATACATCCGTTACTGAAAATGGTCCTCGACAGAAGTCTGCCACTTTTGTAGCTTTGCAGTCAATTTACAATCGAACTTTAGCAGAATATTGCACCACCGAAACGCGAGTTCGACGTCCAGAGTGCCTAGTTCAGTGTATATGTGGCAGTATTGCAGAAACAGGTAAAATCAGTAGTTATTATTTATTGAATTCATAGCGCATTGGGAGAGTGGATAGTAAATGATACTCATAAAGAATTATGACAGATCTTCGGAGGACGTTTTATTAATGATGTTCATCATTGGTTCACTTAAGGTCAGGTCACCCTAGGCTTACATAAAGCATCATATCTCAAAAACATCTGTAAGTCAGAATAGGGTATTTTATGATAAAATATGCTTAAAATTCCCAGGAAAATTTATAATTAGCAACTGATTACCTTCTTATACTTTTCCTCCCAATCACGAGCAGATAGCGATTTTTCTTCAATAGTATTTATGGTGAAATTTATGTTTATTATACGAAATAACAGAAAATAGATTGCAGTATAATTTACTATCCCAAACTCGCCATATCGTCGCATGTTTACACCTCTCTGAACCTTTTGCAATATGAATAGGTAGTGTTAAATGTGTGGAGTGCGGCAAGTTACAACACAGTGGATGTTTGGGATGGAAGAAACGTTTGGGGCCCTACAAATGTCCGCAGTGTTGGGAAAAATCTGACCCCATCGATACAAAGGCCACCTTAATAGTGGCTCCTGCCGCATTGAGAAAACAATGGTGCAGAGAAATGGAATCGCACTTAAAAGCGGGGTATATGACATTTTCGTATTTAGAATTGGGTGAAATTTTATGTAATAAACCTATTTTATAGTTTGAAAGTGTTAAACTACGAAGGTTATTCGGCTACCCCGGTATATCCAACAGAATTGCAGGAATATGACATTGTTATTACCACCTACATGGTTTTGCAGTCAGAAATGAGACTTACGGAAACTACTCAGGTAAAAAAATGTGCGAATAATAATATATATTTTTTAATTGGGTGCTTTGTCAGAGTTTAAGTCTGCGTAATAGGAGGAAATATTGGCCTGGGAGTAGTCCGCTGGTCCGGATGCGTTGGTGGCGTCTCTGCCTGGATGAAGCTCAAACTGTTGAAACTCCCAGACGTTTAGTATCTTTGATGGCGGGAAAAATCCCCGCTATTCACAGGTGGGCCGTAACGGGAACTCCTATGACTAAAGGACTGTCAGGTAAAAGACTGTTGAATAATTAAAGCAAGCAACACTTCAAACGTTACTCGTGAAAGCCACATTAAGAACTAGATTTCGACTTCCTTAAGACTGTTCAATATTTAGTCTCAAGTTACACTTGAAATTCTTCACTTCTACACACTATACAGGGTGATTCTTAAATGATACGCATAAATTTGGGAAACTATAGCTGAGGGCAAGTAATGATTATTAGTGAAAAAAAAATGTAGTAAAACATTTTTAACTTCGGAGATACCAATTTATTTTAAGTAAAAATAAAAGAATCTGAATTTCGTAAAATTGAAAATGCATTTCATTTATCATAGTCACTGTTCGAAGTCATTTCCGTGATTTTCAATGTAGGTGAAATTTTTTATTTATAAAAACTAAAAAGTAAACAAGTCAGGACGACACGTTTGGTATTTCTAGCAGTACTTTCTTTTCAATTCGAGTTCATTTTCACGCGATTGGAATAAAAGTATGGGGCACTATTTTTCAAACGAAGAACTCACGGACATGGTACTAACATACAGCGAATCACATCAAAATTCAATGGCTCCAGCATATTTTTATACTCATTTTTTTCTTTTATTTTTATTTGAAATAAATTGCTATTTCCGAAACTAAAAATGTTTTACTACACTTTTTTTCGCTAATAATAATTACTTATCCTCAGGTATAATTTCCCAAGTTTATGCCTATAAATTAAGAAACACCCTGTATATATTAGTTTTAAAGAAAGAAAATAAATTCACTGGAAAATCACAATTTTTACCGCAACTCAGAAAATTTTGATTTAGTAATACAAGTTTAAGTTCTTGTTGACAAGTATTTATATGCTCAGTAGTTAGCCCTCTTAAAGCTGATTTCAATCATATAAAGTTTTACACTTTTACCTCTTATAATTCTCTCGATAATTAATTAAAAACTATTTTTAAAGCCTCTTTAATATTGACATGGTCGCGTCCCTTTAATGAAAAAAACAATAACACTCCTAAAAACCGAATATATCCGGTTTTCTTTAACTTACATACATTCCACACATTCCACTGTCGAGCACCTCCCGTCTCTTAAAGGGGATGTACTATTTAAAAAGGAGATAGCCTTGAAGGTATGTAGATTAGTGGGTCATCACAGGTAAGAGAGAGTACGAAAACGTCGGAACGAAAGTCAGATAAAGACGTTGATATATGTAATATAGCACCTATCCTTCTCTCGGACCGTACAACTTAGAGAGAGACAAAATGATAATTGGAGTCTTTCTCCTTGACGTTTCCCGCGTTTGTTTCAACATAACCTCAGAAATGTTTATTTGAATTTTAGATAGAAAATTATTGTTATTAGGCCTACATCTGTCGGTTGTGTTCAAACTGTTATATGTTGCATATAAAATGTCCAATTTTAATAATTTTTGTAAATGTGGTACATAGGTATGAATAGGATACGATGGGTAAATATTGCAAATTTTTGTTGTGTTAACCAGGAAATATTGCGTTCGACAATGGAGCCTGACAAAACCCATATTCGACATTGCATACTCCACTACTTTCACCGACAGAAATCAGCGGCTAAAACTTGCAGAATTTTGTGTGAAACTTACGGCGAAAGAGTTGTAATTGAAAGAATATGCCAGGGGTGGTTCAAGCAGTTTAAAACGGGTAGTTTCGACTTGGACGACGCGGAGCGCTCAGGAAAGCCCAAAACGTTTTCTGATGCTGATTTTGAAGCTGTTCTTGAAGAATACAACAACCAAAACCAGTAACAACTAGCAGAATAGTTTGATGTAAGTCAACAGGCCATCGCAAAACGTTAACATGCGTTGGGGAAAATGCAAAAAGAAGGCAAGTGGTTGCCACACTTGCAGTCGGCAAGGCCTAGCGTCGCGAAATTTGTCAAGAACTTTTGCCTAGGCAAAAGAAAAAGTCTTTTTTATATCAAATTGTGACTAGTGGCGAGAAATGGGTATGGTACGATAACCCCAAGCGGAAGAGGTCATGGCTTAACTCCGGCGAATTAGCAGTTTTCCAGCCCAAGCGTAAGTTTCACGGAAAGAAGCTGCATCCTCTTGTTACTGAAATGCTACTGATCTTCTCTGTTATGGATTACGATTTCGCGAATTTACCTGTGTTTTGTCGCTAGAGTTTCGTGAGTTTTCTTTAAATTTCCTAATAAATGTTGGAGAGATTTCTGAATAATGAACTGCTCTAAACCGAATAATCTTGGAAACATTTTATGTTAATGCGATCAATTTCAATTCTTTATGTTGCTGATCTGGTCTTTTTATGACTTCAGATCTTCGAATTTTCTCCAAGGTTCGTCATAGATTAAAGCGGCTTTCATAAATTGGGACCTACCTTAAACGGAAAAATCTCAATGCTATTTCTATACATAGGTGCCGTTTTTTCTGCCTAGATTATTATTATTGTTATTCATTATTATTTGACGGCGTTAAATTCTTCAATGTTTTTGTTTATACTGACTTCTTAGGCTCTATGATTTTTGAAGACCTAACAACATCGTTTTGTTAGTTTGTTAGAGTTTCAAAAATCATTTGAACCGTTTTGAAGAACTCTAATTCTAAAATTAGTCATAAATTTCGTTTGTTGCGTTTCAATTAATGATCAATTTATTTTCTGCCTTTAGCGACTAATGATTTTCGTTGCAGATATTTTCGGCTTAATTGACTACCTTCAAATGCAGCCATATAGCGATTTCAACACTTGGAATTATATTTTATATAATCCATTTGTACAGGGGGTTACAGAACCCATGTATGATTTCCTATCCAAAGTTCTGTGGCGAACATCTAAAAAAAGCGTTTTGAGTCAGGTAAATTCATGCCGAATTGTGACTTAAAAAATATTATTTAAGTAATGTTTCTGGTCAGATAAATATACCGCCCCAAAGTACTGAAATACACATATTGGAATTTTCGGCAGTGGAAAAGTTCTTCTATCAGCGTGAGCATGAGATTTGTGCTAATAACTTTTTGGTAATCGCAAACAAGTACGACCCGGATACATTTTTGGATAAAATGAATAAAAAAGATTTTAAAAATGTAACTATACAATAACTTTATCCTGCAATGACTTTTATGAGATGCATTTCCAGTTAATGGCACCACTTCTAGCTCTAAGACAAGCATGCTCTGATCCAACCTCAGTGAGAGGAAAAGGTAGGTATCTGTCTTTGAAGAAAAATACCTCATCTATGAAGGACCTACTTGATGCCCTTATTGCAAGAAATAAAAGCGACTGTGAGGAGAGCTTGAGGTTAATGATTTCGTCTATTAATGGTGAGTTATAGCGAATTCAGACATTGAAAAATCGCACACCGAATGTGATAAAATTTTTGAATTTTTCCACCATCTTTGTTTAAATCACATTTTGTAACAAATATATTTTTAAATGGCTATTTTGTCCCTTTTGGGAGTGCAAGTGCTTGTGTGAGCAAAAGCAACACATTCTTTAGTTGTTTGCATTCAATTTGCGATCTAAGTTAAAGTAAATATTAACCGCACGTGTTAGTTCAGGTGCGGTAAAAAGTTTTGCCGCATGCATGTCAATGCCTCGGCTTAATATTGCCCACCAGATGTAAAATGGTCAGGGTTGATTAGTTTTTAATAAGTTTTCAGATTTCTCCTCATTTTAATTTTGCCGTAATCGATCGATGTATCCCTTTGCTGATCTTAGTGGAACATCTTGTATAATACTTTTTATTTTTAACTTATTACGTAATATAACCAGATATCGAGCAAGATTCTATTTGCCAGGTTTGGCTGGATTACACCTTTTAATGCAATACCCCGAAGGAGCCGTAAACGAATATCGCAAAGTATTACAACTGGCTTCACAATTTTCTCAAGCAGAGAAGGAAGGTAGACTGACTATAGGTAAGTAACGCCACGTATATCAAAGAATGTAGCGCCTTATCTAAAATGTTTCAGACAAGTTGCTCTTGATACATACAATGCACAATCTAGCTGAAGTGTTGTCTTCATTCACTCCTAAAGATCGCACATTGCGGGACGACTCCTTAAGGGAAGATTGTGCCAAAGTGGAGAAACAATACATAGAGAAGTTTATGAAAGAGGTAAATAATAACTAGAACAGTATTAGTTTCAAATTAGTAGACAAATTTTCCGTTATATTATCATTATTTAAATTGCAAAAGTTAAACAGTATTTAATAATTCTTAATTATGGCCTAATCAGAGAGGTTACTCCATTATTTAATTTTTTCATATTTTAATTTTCAAGTTTTTTTAAATATCTTTTGGCCTTTAAAATTCAATATTCCAGACTGCGTCCGGAATAGATCAATGCGCAGCATTGACAAACAGCATAATAACACATAAAGAAGAACTAAGTGGGAAATTTGGTGAGTGGTACTCAAACGGGTGCGATTGGGTCTCTTCAAATAATTTGGACACTGACTTAATCAGCAGAGTAGAGATAGCAGCTGAAGTCGCCAATGTTCCTTTTGATACAAGGTAATGCCCCTCACAAAGTAGTAAGCCTTTCATTTAACAATAATTCTCCTCAGCATTAAAGTTAAAAACAGTCGCACTGTGCTGCGTAGAGTATATGTTTGGCATCAGGATTTGGAAGAGTCTCGTGACCGATTATGCGACGCAATAAAAGCCCTTTACGAGGAAATTCCGGGATCAAAACATATACAGATAAGCCACGGAGTCGTTGAAAAAGCGATGAATTGCCATTTGAGGCCGCAGAAATCCAAAAAGAGCAAAAAGACGGTTCGCAGGTGCACGGTTTGTTTGGCAAATGGTATGGAAACATTCAGGAAGTTTCGAAGAGTTTTTGATTTATTTCTTTATAGTCAAACTAAAGGATTACGAACTGAAGCTTTACACGATGAAAAAGAGGGTTCAAGACTCCGAGGATTGGAGTTTGCAAGGTAGTTGGAAACCGCGGTTGGAAGAGTTGATTCTTAGAGGTGAGTTAAGCAGTTTTTCTTTCTTATTTTTACCCAAGGAATACTCCCTTTAATTTCTGCCACATGCTTAGAAAACACCGTGTATAATACTAATTAAAATAATTCCTCTTTACATAGGTTTATTGGGATTATTAAAGTCGAAAAACTTCAATGGTACCTGCATACAAGATGGTGAAACTCATATGCGAATCATAGAATCGATGAAGAAAGAGTTTAAAGTAAGTGCATTTGACGGTTTCTAAAAAAAGTAAAAGAATGATTTAATCCATAAAAAATATTCAAATTAACCAAACACCCTATATACAAGTTTTTGATATATATTAGGAAATTCGAAAAGTGTGGACGTTGTTAGATCGACAAATTTGCGCTCAAGATGAACTCGACATCTGTAAAGTTAGACTACAACTTAAAACTGGAAACGAAAAGAACGACTCTGCCAACAGAACATTGAAAAATCTGAGCTACGACCAACCTGGTCATTGCGAACATATCAATTTAATATCACCTGCTGAGGTATTTATTAAGCTGCTATTTCCAGATAGTTTTTGGACTAATTTCAATAATTACAGTTGCCCCATCAAGAACTAATTTTAAGATCTGAGGAAACAAGACAGAATTCTCGTTTGGAGGCACTGTTGGGAACGAGAAATTATTTAGGTTTGTTTAGATTTGCTACAAATTAATTGAAAATGTTTGAGTGTTGAGAAAGACTCTTTAACAGAAAAGAAATATTCTTTAAGTTGAATGAAGTAGCAAATGCTAATAGATATAGATACTGTGGAGATTATATGCGAATGGTAGGCATTACTGCAGAGGCAAACATGGTTCTTTTTCTTCGTCCTCCCTGAAGGTTTACAATGTCTGTCAGTCCATATTTCAATCCAACTGAGATGTTTTGAAAATTCTTAATTAAATTTCTTTGTAACACATCAACAGGGGTGAGAGTTTATGCTATGAATTTCGCGTAACTCCATTATTTGTATACCCTTTATATGACCTCACCATCCATCCACTGCATTAAATTTTAATGTTGATAACATCTTTTAAAATAGTAACAAGAACCAAAAGCGATGTAGACTTCCTTTATTAACATACCAACTGGTGATCGAATCCCTTTCTATTACTGTTGGATACCCTAAACCTAGACCGTAAAACCATCTACTTATAGGAACGCTTCGACAGCAGCAGTTTGAAGGTTTCACTCCAGATCCCTGCCCTGTATGTCGCAGCCCTCTCATAAATACTTGGGCCATATTATCATGTGCACATACTTACTGTATGGACTGTTTTCAAACCTTATTCGCAAAAGTAAGTTCCGATTGTTTTGCAGAAATCGATATGTTATAAAAAAAACGGTTATAATTTGAAGGCTGAAACTAAAATTCAATGCTGCGTATGTCGAGCCAAGCACAATCTACATGATGTGGCATATATTAATAACAGACTCGGCTCAGAATCAAAAAATGACCCTTTAGATGAATCAGAGACCATCGTCGTTGGGAGTTATTCACGAAAAGTTGATGCAGTATTGAGGTTATTGCTGAAGCTAAGGAGAAGTGATCCACACGTTAAGGCTAGTAAACATTAATAATAAGGTTTAATAAAATTGTCGATCAACTATGACTTTCAGGTTTTGCTTTTTTCGGCCTGGTCTCAGGTGCTTAAGTTACTTAAAACTGCCTTAGAGCAAAATGACATCAACGTCGAACTGGCTGATGCTACTGCTAGCTTTGAAAAACGAATAGAAACGTTTAAGGTAAGACCTCAAAATTGAAACAAGTTCCCGTTAATTTGGGGCATCAATTTCAGGACCCATTTCAAAAAATCACTGTCCTTCTCCTTCCAATTCGACTGGGTTCCAAAGGACTGAATCTTATTGAAGCTACTCACGTGATTCTTCTCGAACCCTTGTTAAATCCTGCAGACGAATTACAGGCGATAGGGCGAGTTCATAGGATTGGCCAGACCAAGTACAACCTTGTATTATTGGAAGTTACACATATATATATTTTCAACTTTTCAGACCGACAGTTGTCTATAAATTTTTAATAAGCAACACCATTGAAGAGTCCGTTCATAATGCTACGAGTTCAAACTCGAGTGGTTGGGAAAAGGGGAAAGTTACTGTGGGGCAATTAAAATGCTTATTTGCAAACAGTTTTGAAGATATTAATCAGTCGCAAGAAGATTCAACTTCCGAAATTACAAGCACACAAATAGCAGGGATACCAGATAATAATCCGTTGGCTAACACACACACAGACATGGGCAACGGTAGTAGTGAAGACAGAGAATAAAAGGTCGATACTAATGTCGCTATGTTCCTTATTATTATCCGATCTTTGCTTCAGTATTATTTTGATCTCTGAAGAAGTGTAATTTATTTTTTGCGAGAAACACATAGTGTAAAAATTTGGAGTTTTTATTTACTTGAAAATTTGTATTTTGTTATTTTATTATTTACTTCATACTCATTGTACCTACTTATGTATAAGTTCTAAACATTCCAAACTTACATTAATTAAATTTGTTACATGTTACAATTTCTTTTTTAAAACAGGAAATTATTTTTTTACTTTCTTTATCGAGGAATTGAGAGTTTTAGAATTAAGTATACCACACCAGAATCGTGTATTAATGTAAAATAAACGTCTAATAACATTTGCAAAAAACCATACAATTTCTTGCTGAACACTTCTCCCCTCCCAATATCACTCAAATGCAGTACCTTATTTCTTTAGGTTTGGACTAAAGGATCGCACTCTGAACGGACTTGAAACGGGTTTCAAAACAGTGCAAGGTACGGTTCAATCCTTTTTGAAATTGCAAGATTTTAAAAATTACCTAAAAATACTTTGAGCAGGTTGAGAGGTATGAATAGTTTGACGGGTATTAGGACAAAAATTTTCTAAAAGCCAAATAGAAAATCCATATCTTTTTAACTTTTTGTGATTAATTCTTACACATTACGTGTTATGTAAACCCAGCATTAGACGAAATAAGACAACTTGATTTTTTTTTAATTTTAATTTTAAGTTTGATTACAAATGACGGTTGTCACTGCTATCATTGCTGGAAAAGATTAATCATTTTTTAGTGTTAGTTTTTTTTAATTTTTCAAAAAACGATACATCATCCCTATCCACTAAGGTAGTAATTTGACCATAAATTCAAGCCAGATTTATAATGACCAATAATAATCATAGAATCTTAATATTTGTATTATGCTTGAATTTTTGTTATAATACAATTGACTTAAATTCAGCTGAGCTGCAATATTTGGCCGATCATTTGACACCTGAAGAATGTCGTAAACTAGTAGCAGCTGCCCATTTTCAAAGTTTTGACCAGCCTAATGCACTTGATCAAGCAGGTGAGTAAAACTTTTTAAGAATAATAACACTAAAAAATTTCTTTCGAGGGAAACATGATTAAAAAATTGCGGATCAGGAAAAAGAGTAGAGTATATTTTCATTTCTTTCCCGATGTTTCGTTTAATATACCTGAACTTCTTGAGGATTCGAAATAGTTGCATACGAGTTGACACTGTAAAGGAGATGCTGCCATTATTTCCTGTCTTCGCCGTACCTGGTTCTATTGTGATTTTCAGAGAGAAAAGTACCAAAAGACATTCCTTGTCTTGAGCATTTGCATCACTGGAACTCCCAAACAGGCGAAGGCAAAGGAGAAACGCACGAGGTGCTGGAACATAGACTGAGGCAGATGGGCAAGACCGAATTAGCAGATTCACTAGGAAAAACAGTATTTCACCAACTAGGTAGTGATTTGCAGAAAGATATTCAAGAAGGTTTAATTAACTTTCTAACTACGGAAAATAGGTCAGTATATTTGCTTGTAAAAATTGATAAAACGTCTATTTTTACTTTTATCTTATCTGAGACATTCCGTTACATTTCCAAACCCAATTAGAAGTCGTTTTTTAATTGAACGCTCTGTATCGGAAGCTTTTTTTATTATTAACGTCAAGTTGGCTATGCGTGATAAAACCGCGACGCAGAAATTGGCTTGATCAACAAGATGGACTAACATAATATTATTTGATAAATGCAATGCTAATAATGTATTAAATATCGCCCGAATATAAGAAAAAATTACTTCCTATTCATTTCAATGGAGCCTATCATAAAACTATTGTTTGGTACATAAATAAAATTATGCCACATCCCCAAATTAAATATTTAAATAATGATGTAAACATTTGGAAACCTTCAACATCCTGTATTATATTTATATTGTACATTGTATAATTTAATAACAAATATCGAGTTATAATTTATAATGGAATATGTACAAAATTTTAGGAATACAGCGATTTTTATAAGATCGCATGAAGGCGTCGATTTAGCGTTACTTTTATACGCATTTAAAAATTATTTTGAATCATACAAGGTGATTCAAAAAAGTATATCAGCTTTGATTTTTTTAACTGGGAGGTTGTATTTTAACACTGACAGTTATATTTTCTTCGACTCACCATTTGTAACTCAATGCTTCAAATGTTGACAAAACATAAACAAAATCGATGTATCCGAGCGATTTTACTAAAATTACTTTATTCCGAAGATATTTTGATATATCGCATAATAAATCATAATTCTGTATAAATGGTTTGCAGCTCAGAACTTCCAGTTATTACACTGGAACCCCTTGTACAGAAAATTAAAAATCCCTCGAATTATAATGTAATGGACTATTTTCTGTACTGTTTAGCAACAGGGATTGGACTAACCATTCTCGGGCTATTGTTAAAATTAATAATAAATAAGTTAAGAGAGAACATTAAACAAAGGTAAGATTATATGTATAAAGCATCTTATTGTCACTTTCCATTTTTAAAGTATTTTGTCAAGCTTCATCTCCTCAGCATATACGACCGATTCTGAACTCTCCTCATTTAAAACTGATAAGTCTCTAGTTTTTGTGATACCTACTTAAATTTCGTAGATCTGACACATTGCAATTTTTTACAACAATATTACCAGATCTTCCCAGAATTCTATTACATATAAAAATTTTACTGCCCCAAACATATTTCCATGTGGTTCAGTAAAAATTTTGTTAAGAGAATCACTAAAAGTATCTGCGCTTGTACTTTTAGGAAACGTAGGACCCCAGAAGGACACAATCTTCTAGAAACTCACAGTTCAGATTCGGAATTTGAAGATAACAAATTTGATATAAGAACCTTCAGGCAGTTATCTTAAATAATTGTAACTTTGTGGGGATATTTATTACTAAAAGACAACCTTAAATTATCATTTATTTAAAAAAATGGTTTTATTTCACCTCTTTGACCTGGAGACCTGAAACAAAAAGGAAACGATTTTAGGAGCTTATTTCTATGTTTAGGATTAATATTCTTTAATTAGTGATTTTTGACTTGCGTAGATTGTACCCGCCATCTAATGAAGGGGAAGGCCAATAGAAATAGTTATATGTATAAGAACTTATAAAAAATGCTTTTAAAAATTCAAAAATAGAATTAAGCGCAATTTTATTTTTGGCATATTCATAAATAATTTGTGTCAATAATTGTACTAACCTGGTGGAAGCGATTGCTTCAGTTTTTCGGCCTTTTCCTTATCTGTTATAACCAAAGTATACAAAAACCTTGAACAGCGGACCTTGAATTTGGTGTTTTCAGCATTCTTCTTTATTTTAACAGCTGTAATGAGAAAACCCCATGTAATATTAATCATACTCTAGGATCGCACAAGTCCCTACATGGTCTTTATGACACCCCTTTTTAACTTTTTTTAATTGGAAGATTTAGAAAAATCTGTTGAAGGCTACATTTTGACTTTCCAATTAAGAAATACTATAGTACTTCTGGTTCCATAAAAATGCTCAGAGGGTTCTTTACCACTTGCCTATCACATTTCCTCTAAAGCACTTTAAATTCAAGTCAAAAATTTTTGACATTTCCTCAATCTGGAGAAATTTTGAGAGACTGGGAGTTTGACTTTGATACAAACAAAAGGTTTATCAAAATACTCAGGTGTTTTTATATCCATACATTGTCTTAACACCACTGGTCAATGACAGTTTGATTTTAATCTTGTGTGATTTTTATAGTTACTCAACTTTGCCTTGCCATCTGATAAAAATTTTGCCAATAAGCAAAAACAACTTAACAGATGTATACATTTTTAGGTATTGAAGTAATTTCATGAACTCAAGCTTAGGTGTTATTGTCTTTTGACTACAAGTTTTACTCTTTACATAAAATTTTCAAACATTTTCCATTGCTAAATCAAAAATTATAAATTTCCAGAGTAAAAAACAACGCGATTGATACACGATTAAGGCATATAATGTCAAATAATTTCCTTTTCTTTGGAACTCATGACGAGAGATATTGAATTAAAATTACTAAGACCTTATGTAAAAGAACATTAACACTTACATTTGGCATCTTTCCTTCTGGCTGTAAGAAGGAAATCCTTAATTTCTGTAAGCTCTCGTGGCTACAAAAAAATAAATTAGTATGCATTACAACCAAATTATTAATGTGCTCCTAACTTTAAGATCAAGTTTTCACAAACTTAACCTATAACGCGGCTCTATTTCAATGATTCTATGGAAATTATTGGGGCTTACCATTTTAGGGCTTCGGTCCTTAGGTGCTGGAAAGTGGTTGAGATGGGTAAACTGCTGGAATGACCAACTGTAAAAAAATGGAATTTGTATAGCTTCGATTATTCTATGTTGCGCATGTGAGAGATATGAAATATTTGTCGGCAATCATGAAATAGGGTTAAACGTTGCATTATTTCACCATTTTGAGAAAAAATATCTTAAATTTTTCAAGATGATTGAAGAAAAAAGTAAATAAATATTTTACCTACCAGTTATTTTGTTTACAAATTGTCAAAAGGAGGAAAAATCTCCGAATTTTTTGACATAATAGACATATGACATTGACGTAAGAGGGGTAGCGCCTAATGTATGTTAGCCATGAAATATCAATAGGCTTCATGATAACGCTTTATTCTACTTATTTTTTATTGGTACCATGGGACAAACTATTTTAAATATTGTTTAAAACTGCATATTAAAAACACATTGTTGTTATAAAAAGTATATTCCAAGAACCCAGTAATATTTTTATGAACTTTTGGACTCTACAGAGTGTTTATGAATTGTGATATCGAGTTGAAATGACTGAGAGATCATCGATACGATGAACCTGATTAGTAAACTATTGTCCACAATTCGAGATAAAGGGTGCTGAAATTTTTTGCAAATTTATTAATTATCAAAGACGCTTAGTTTGCAATATGATTTTTCTTTTTAGATTCACCAGTAATATACCCAACGACATGAATCTGAATTTTAAAAAAATTGTATGCCGCTACTCTTTTTCAAAATGAAAATTAATCCTGTAATCTCTGGTGAATTTGGAATGAAAAAGTACTCTTAATTTTTTATTATCTGGCATATTTAATACATGACAAATCAATTACTGTTGGGAGAATATATTTTCTATCTCAGGGGGTTTGAGAACTACTCATCAATGTAATAAACTATTTTAATTTTGACAACGCAATTCGAAACACCCTGTATATTTCAGAGTGCAAGATCGGGAAATACCCGAGCGGTTTTTTGCATGTTGCTAGAATAGATGACCAGTGGTCAAGGGTTATGATTCTCACAAGTTGTTTAAAGAGGCCTTTTTAAGCAACGTGTATTGTTTCAACTCGTAGTTACATGTATTTAACTAAAAAATTATAAAACATTCAATATTTTGTTTGAGTTTATGCTACACTTATAATAAACAGAGATTCTGTAGGATCGCACATAACATTAATTAACTGGCGCAAGCATAATCAGTATTTTAAGAGCTGAAAAATCAATGTCCTGATAACTTTTCCCAGAGGTTAGTTTCAATAGAAACAGGAAAGATGAAATATAGGTAGATCATTTTATCGTTTCTTTATTTCTGTGGAAGTATTTTCCACGTCAGGATTTTGATCTATTGACTCTAAAAAAATTAAACTGAGGATATCCTGATCTTAAGGCGTTTGGATTTTATATGTCGCTATCCTTCTCTTCTTTTGGGATTTGGGTGTGGAAGTTGGTGTGGGGTTCCTGGCTGCTGGTGTGATCCGATGTACTGGCTGCCGATGAAATTGCAGTGATTTCACAGGGTGGACATAACAAAGTTCGCAATATTTGCAGAAATTCAATTTTTGCAGCAAATTTTTGATCAGGAGACAAGTTTCGCATCGTAGGAAGTAGTGATAACAAAAAATATTTGTCTTCATCAGGCTCCTGATTGGTGCTCTCATGGACTGCTGATGCTTCAGTGTCAGTGGGATCTTTATATAAATATACTGGATGCTGCTGAGCCCCATGTGTCCAGCGAATCGCCCTTGCTTTTTCGCACTCATTACTGCATTCTTCATTTGTGTCCTCACCTCGGTCCTCACAATCATCCCCTGACGAGTATTGCTTCAGTGAGTCCGATTCATCCTTCTTTTCCATGGGCTGCATGTAAGGTACCAAGAACAGCAGGTGATCATAAAATATGTATTTGCGTCGCTTTCGTTTTCCGAAGCCTTCCTCGCATTTCTTATCATTATTTAGTTCCTTTCTGAAGCAATCTCGGATATTTTTCCATTTTCGCTGAACCTCGCGAGCTGAAAAAGATAAAATAGATAAGAAATTTTGCTGACAGAAAAGCAACAGGGTTGTTTTGACCGACTAGTTAGACCAGAGACTACGAAGTCTTGAATTATCGGTCCTGGGCGGTGGAAACAAAAATTCTTAATAAGGACTCTTTAATTTTCGATAATTTTTGGTCATGAGGGTGGTAATGTTTGTATCGTTGTAAAGTAGATCGCCCAAGGGCGACGGAAAGGTGGTAATGACTTGATTGTTAAAAAAGAATAAAAAAATTGAAGTATTTTTAGTGATATAACCATGTTAACTCATGCACCTTGATGAGGATAACAAAAATTATCGAAAGCTAAAGCAATTTTATGAATTTAGGTTCATTTTTAAGTTTTGAATTATTTCAATTACATACAAAGTGACGGTTATTTTAAGATTTTTATCAATGTATCTACTAACGTCAATTGTATTAGATGAAATGAAACATGTACAGGGTAAGTTGAAACTGAGGTAATAATAGAATTAATCGTACTTATCGCACGCCTGGAGCAAGTTTCTCCAAAAGCACTTAAAATAGTATTTTATGTGCCATTTACTAAATACTAAATAAAAAATGTCACAAATTTTGCTCAAGTGGATTTCTATACAGGGTCTAACAAAAGTAAGGATAAAATTTAAAAACCGGTTGGCCCGTAACAATGTTGGATAACGCATTTTTTTACGAGATGGTCATAAAACTTAATTTAATATTTACATCCCTGCTCTGGGTTCGAGTCATTGTATTTTTTACACTCAATTCGAAAATTGCAGCTCGAGCATAATTTTTAGCGTGGCCCCAAAACCTTTGATAGGGCGTATATGTGGAAACGAATATTCACAATTGCTCTCAGAACTTAACGTTTCAAAGTCAACTTTAACAAAAATGCCAAAATAGTCCAATGATTAGAGAAAATAGAGCTTCTATTAGTGAAATATGACGGTTTAAATATAGGAACACGACACATTGTTTTGAATAAAATTTTATTGTTTTTCAGCAAATTTGTTCATATACGGTATGTTCTATTTCAAAAATGTGTTTTAGGCAGATTTAGTGTCTCTCCGCAAAAGCCTTAATTTTGTCTCCCTGTACAAGGTAAATCTACTTTTTTAATATGGGGCAAATTCGTGAACCTTTCGGAAAGAACCTCCGAAAGTTTTGCTTTTTGTGAATTCAGATCGCGTTGTGACAGAGACTATCTTAGAGCCACGGTTCTAACAAAAGTATAACAAAATTAATTAATATTTCGAAAACGCTGGATACAGATATAGGAATTATTAAGCAGACGTGAAAAAAAGAAAATAGAGAACCTAAAGGTGCAACAATATACAGGGTGTACCATTCAATATATTGGAGTTGCTACTACTTCTTTATATATATACATTCGAAATAACTTTGCTGTACAAATTAACATGTGGCATATAAGCTAGAATTCCGCACTTTAGTAACCAGTCTCGATTGATTTTAATATTAGTTGAATAATTAGCTTAATGATCCATGTTGGTACAAGGAAGATAAGAGAACTTGATAAATATGGAAATAGTTAAAAAGGCAAATTTTCCTTTCAATAACTGTAAAACCTTTAAAAATGGATTTAGAAAACTGCTTTTTTTCCATGTAACAATTAAAATCACCGAATATCGTAAATGTTTTGTTCATCAATTTGGCATGAGGAAGTGGATAGAGCTTAACAGAAAATATAGATAGATAACGGAGAAAAGGCCACATTTAAACTTCCAAAATATAGCGCGAATATTTAGTCATGCTTCAGGGAAATACTCATTTCCCACGCAATTACCTGCGGAAAAGCGCCAATTAATCACGGTAGTGGGAAAATATAATCCTTTTTTTTTTAATTTTCGCTCTATGTAAATCTATATCGAGAATTTTGTGGCCACAGACTGCAACCTGAGGCTTTTGCGACACCTTCATCAATCAGGAAAATGTAAAAAACCACGTACGAATCAAGTACATAATGAAATAAAATAAAGAAAAATAAAAACCGTCTCATTACGACTGGTTAGCTCCCATTATAACGTAGTTTGCCTGACCTGTCCTAGATTTATTTTTTTCATCTTGAATCGACCAATTTGGAATTATAGCCTCACAAACTGCTTTCCACGTTCTGTCCCTTATTGTCCTGTCTTTGTACTCAATAGAATTCTTATCATATATTGCTGGTCTTTTTTGCACTTCCGAAATCAGCCGCGTACTGTCGTAGAACTCTATACCGTCGCCCATATTTTTTTTTTTTTGTAAAATTCCACAAATCGAAATTAATTTACTGTAAAACACTCAGGGATATTTTAACAATGGACTCAAGCGTTTTATGTGGATATTCTACGTATTTTAACCGACTGCTTGGTTTAGCGGCACGCGGTTCAATAACAGCAGCGTGCGGTAAGAGACGGGCGACGGGATACAGCGGGTGTGCCAGTTCCCCTGGTAATTAGATAAATATGGGCAGTGTTGCCGGATTTTCTCGATTTACGGAAATTTACAGGAAAAATATGCCGTGATATGATAATGATAATCCGTGATAATATGCATATTATCATTTTCAGTATAGCGATAATGTGTGATAATGGTGACAATTCTTAAGAAAAATTGTTTGTTCAAGAAAGGTATGTTGGATTTTTACGCAGGGTGTCCCAAAAGTATGCCGACAAACTTCAAGGAGCGGTGGGAGACATCAATACAAACTTAAAAAAAAAAAAAATGTATGCCCGCAAATGAGCCGTTTGTACAGCAAAAAGCAATATATGGTTTTGATCATTATAATCACTTTTTGTTGGCGTTAGACATTGTTTTATCGACAGATAAACGATGGGTTTTAGTAATTGTCCATTCGTAGGCCAAAGATAACCTCAAAGAAAAAAATCCATGGCGTTGAAATCAGGAGAACGCGTGGGCTAAGCTGCAGAATGTCCTCTTCCAATTCACCAGTGCATATCCGTAAGTTCTTCAAATGAGGAATTAGCGCTTTTTTTTATTACAAATTTTGATTTAAAAATCGACAAAATGAATGTTGCTAAACCAACCCAATAATCATAATGTACAAATAATACCCATTACGGTCTTAAAATTGGAATTTTTAGAATGTCTAATTGTGGTAGAGAAATGATTGTGTTCCGCAACAACAAACGTAGTTAAAACAAAAAACGTTCAACGAAAGACAGTGGTGTTCAATTAAATCAAGAATTAATTTAGTTATTTAATGTAACGTAAAATATTTTATTTGCTCTACAGCCTTAACGGCGTTTTTGCGGGCATATGTTTATTTAAAGAAAAAAGTTTGTATTAATATCCCTCACCACCCTTTAACGTTTAGAAGTACATTTTTGGGACACTCTATAGAGTGATTTATAATCTATGAAAAAACATTTTTAGTAAATACTGAGAAACTAAATAATAAACATTTTTTTATTAATACTTTCAGCACACCATAACATTTTTTTTGGCACTTACGAATCGGCATTTTATTCAAACAAATATGCCAATAAGAACAATTAATTTATCCTGAGATTGGCAAAAAAGTGACACTTTTCGAATATAAAAATTGGAATATCACATGAACCAGACTTGTGCCTTTTTAATGGGGATTACAGCGATAGCAAAAAACCTCCTTAAGCGTCTTGTCTGAAAAAAGGTCGACAGGCGATGAATCTACTCCAAAATTGGAAAATAAAGAGTATAATATAGAATGCCCTTACCTACGTGAGGATTTGAATTTACCCTCACATGGGAAATAATTCGCCAATTATTGCACGACTCTGATGATTTGTTATTCTTCTAGGTCTTAAATGTTTGTCACGATAAGTCTTAAGACATCCTGTTACTGTCATACCTAAAATAATTTCATGGGGATTAAATTCACCCCCATAGGGGAAATTAGATTGTGGAACATCGCGTGAAACGTGACGTTGCGCATTATTCTAGTAGAACTTAAATCTGTGTCAAGACATACCCTAAACCACTTTATTACTGTCTTACATGAAGCAAATTCGTGAGGGAGTCAAGTTCACCCCCCTAAGGGAAACTAGATCTTGGAATATCGCAAAAATCTGATGTTGTGCACTATTCTAGCAGGGGTCAAACTTGTTCCAGAGAAGCCCTAAGACGTCCTGTTACTGCCACGGCTGAAATGACTTCGTAGGGGCAAATCTAGAGCTTATAGCTAGAGTTCTGTCTGAGACAACTGCTCTTGCTGACTTTTTTATCCTTTTGGTAAAGATTATCATAGTTCTAAGCATGTATTGTGAGTTTGTCCAATTCCGGGCTTATTTTTGTTGATTGTTTCTTGTTCCTGTTTATTCTTTTTGTTCCTCGTTCCCGTGTTTGAAACAGAACAAAAATAAAAAATGCCCCGTAAAAAGCACACAAAAATTGAGGGGAGGAGACACTGTCGGCGAAACAGGCCTTGTATTCAACAACTATTAAAACGTGATAGTGGCACTGTCTCAAAAACTACAATAGGAGAGGAAGTGATAAATTGGTCGCTGAAGAATTGAATGCAGGGTGTAGTTGTCAAGGAAATATCACTATTGATCCAGCAAAATTAAATTAAGCTCAATTCCTGAAATCTCATGTTATATTCTTAAAATATCTATTTAGGTCTAAATATGTCTATTAGTGCAGAAGGCAAAATCGGCCCTTCAAGTCAAGGAATATTCGACAAAAGCCATCAGGATGAGCAAGAGAAAGACTCATTGTTTTCTTCTGATAGATCTGAAGGTAATAATCAATCTCGATGATAATGCGAGGGTCGACAACTTACTTTTCCACCTTTATTTTACTCATTTTATTGCTAATTACTTCGATAATTATAGAAAAAGGGATCAAGATTCAAACCCCAGACGTGGAAAATATCATTCCGGAAGACGACTATGACGAGGACGAATTGGCGCAACTTGTAGTCTTCATTAAAGATTTGACCATTCTTTATGATCTCAGAGCAGATGACTGGACGTCAGGGTGTGAGCAAGTGATAAGGTGAGGAAGACTAAGACCCAAAATGGTACCACTGTTGACAATCATAAGAATTTCACTGATGTTAGTTAGTTTTAGGGGTCTGGTACTGCGTAATTTAATGCTCATTTAGAGTCTGCTATAATACTGGGAAAACTTTGATACTTCCGAGTTATTCACGAATAACCGAATTAATCGAATTTCGTTTCTTAAAAGATGTTTTGTAGAAGTAAGGACCATCCAAAGTTTCAAATATAGTTTAAATAATACAAGTTCAATATGAAAAAACGTTTTCTTCTGTAAAATTTGCATATTGCAAGTTTCGAAAAACTCGACTGACTTGCAAATTTCCACATATTCTTGCGAATTTGTAGCACCCTGTATGGTACCAGACCGACTTTTCAATAAGTTCAGGTGATTTTCCCTAGATATTGGCTTACAACTGTATCTGAACCATTGCTGATGATATTTTTCGATGGTGAAGAACTGACGTGTGACACGTTCGCCCCTTCTGTATCGGTGATTGATGCTACTTACTTTCTACGGCTCCCCGGTAATAGAAATCATTTAAAAAATTCGATCGCCCTACTAACCCTTTCAACACATAAGGAAAGGCCTTTAGCATTCAGAGCTTCCATGATGAGATCATCTTCGGCACCATCAATAGTTCTATCGAAGGTTCCCTTTTGCACGTAATTGAAAATGCCTACGCACCAGTGCTGCTTCAATCACGAAATTGGCCGGACAGTAAGTTAGTCTTTGGGACATAACATCTCATCCTCTTTTGAACCTTCAAAATCCTGGCCCTAACTTGAACTAACCTGGACACCCCTGATTTAGGTGTTAAAAACGATTTCAATCACTCGCTCCACATGTTCTTAGCCAAACTAACTGATACTCACTATAAACTCCATGGCCTCACTGTTTTGTATGTGCCACGGGTTGTTGGGGATATACCAATAGAAGTCGCCAGTGAGGATAAGGAGTTCGTGAAGAGCATGGAGAGTGTTATGGTTTATTGGATCAAGCAAGTTAGTCCTAAAAGTTTTTGATGATAGCACGTTTTTTCTCGATTTTCGGTAACAGGTTAGAGTTGGGCTGCAGGACCAGGAGCAGGACGCTTTGGAAGATATCAGGGGTCCCATAGATGAGTATGATTTCTGGAGAAATAGATGTAAGTTCTGCTTACTCATCAGGGGATTACGGAATAATTTTTTCTCACAGAGACAAAAACCTCTGTGAACTTGAACGGAGCTATTTGATACATTTGTTTTTACGTACAGGATGGTCCACATAAGATGGTCCATTACCTTATCACAAAAACCGTAAGGTTTAGACAAAATTATTGGGTCCGTAAGGCCCAAAAAAATTAATCATTAAAGAAATGATTTATTTTTGTTAGCCTAAAGCGATATGGATCCAAATGTTTAATTTAAAAGTTATTGAGTTTTTCATGATTTTTTATTTTTTAATATTTTCGAAATTACAGAGTGGTCCAGAAAACCGTGGCGTGACAAACGTACATTTTTTAAAATGGAATGCCCTATACTTTATTGCAAATACTAATTTTGCTTGTAACTATAAGTATTTTTTGTTATTACAAAATATGAACGTTTTTTAGTAGTTTTTGAGTTAATTCAATTTAAAGTAAAAATGAAAGAAAAAATAAGCTTTTTAAAATTCTCACTAAATTCACATAGTATTAATTGAATCGTTTGAAGATTTGTCCATTTAAAAACAAAGGGTCGTTCTACTAGAGTATATTTTTAATTTTCGCGAAATTTATTCAGTGTGTGAAAAAAGTATGCATACTTTTCACATTTCAAGTGCTTCAAATTCAATTTATTTTAATGGGACGCCCTGTATTTTTTTGAAAATGAATTCTTTCAATTCATTTTCAAATGATATAATATAAACTGAAGAGATCTTACATACTTAGCTAATTAAGCGGTTTTAAGGTCGACAAGGAAACTAGAGGAAACATATACCACATACATAGCAAATAGAGGTAGTCACATGGAAATTTTGTTCTAATAAGCTTTAATTTTAGTTTAGAACAATTTCTAAACCTTATGGTTTTTGAGATAAGGTAGTGGATTTACGTGGATCTTACGTGGACCACCCTATATATTTTAGATGAAAACCTTTTGGGCCTAAATTATCAACTAGAAAACGAAACTATAAAGCATTTATGCAACATCCTGTCTACTGTACAATCCTCATACGTGAAACAGTTTAGAACCCTTGCCGAGGAAATTATTCACAACGTGGAAGAGGCAAAATCGAACATTGAGTACCTTAATGTACTAGTCGAACCTTGTGAGGTCAGATTTTTGCTTTTCATAGTAATTTTTTTTCTAAAATTAAAAAAAAAAACAGAAATTGGCAAGCCTGAAGCATCCCGCAGACTTCCCAATGTTGTTCCCAAAAATCTTGAACCTCATTCGATACATTTGGATGAAGAGTCCTTATTACAATACCAAGGAGAGAATTAGTGTTATATGCAGGTAATGAATTATTCCTCATTTAAAGCTTAATTAGGCCGTTGCAAAATTCCTTTTAGAGCTTTGAGCAATCAAATTATACGTCAGTGCACACAGTTCATCGACACTGATGTGATATTCGTAAAAAAGCAGTCGAGAAGTGCAATCAAGATGTTTGAATTTTCCATTCAGTGCCTCACCGACTATATTAAGACCTATGTGATGGTGCGATTGAAAAAAACATTATTAAAAAGTGCCGAAAATGCTGTGGTTCAGGTTTCAGATTGTCATAATAAGTTTGGGGAAAAGCCCTGGAATCTGGATAAAGCCCCTATATTTAATCACGTGGATTGTTATATCCAGAGGTGCAAGGACATGATTGAGATATGCCAGGGGATGATGGTGTTTGGAAGGTAAGTTTTTTCAAATGACTGAAGTTGGTTTCATTGATGTTTCCAATTTCGATTTGAAGACATCGTCATTGGGTAGACTTTTGCCTGTAAGAAAAAATTGGTGAAAAGACTGGAGGGGAATGGCTTCGAGCCATTCCGTAAGTAATAAAGGTTGGTTGGGTTTAACCTGAACTGTAAAACTCAAGAAAATTAGTACCAGTAATATCTATTTACCTACTTCTTCAAATTTGCGATTCTCTGCCTTAAAAAATGAAAAAAAAAGCGTCAAATTAGCACACAATAAAGCCAAAAATAGTATCTTAATTTAATGGATGCACTGAGTTCTTAGTTTCTGCGATACCTTCACTAATCAAGAGAAAAATTTGTTTTACATATTTATACATACTCAGACTGGCGAATAAAATTGGCCAGTAGCACTTTGAAGACCAAAAGATTGGTGTAAACCACTGAACTAACCTGGATTAATCAAAAGATTGGTGTAGACTCCAGGTAATTTGGATTTCCCGCAACCATACCCCCAAGAGACAATTCCTGCTAGCTTGAGTAAATCAGAATTCTTCTCAAATGTGATTTGCAGAATTCGGTACCCCTCTCCCCATAGTAACCCGGGCAGATGTGTCTTTCCAAGATACTCTTGGTAGCTCTCAGAGGGTTTCACCTCTCCCGGCATACCGAGCAATACTCAGAAATTTGGGGCTGTCGAACTTCCATCTATCTTAAACCACTTCCCACAGTTTGATAAAGTCCGTCCCGGAAATATTCTCGCCCACTACCTCGGACTTATATGGTTGGAAATGGTTGGGGTCGTACTTTTTGCGACAGGGAGTACTGCAATTATGCAGGGAAACAATGCGCACACTCCTTGTCTCGAGGGCTGATGGGAGAACCTTATGAGTGTTATGAAGTGGTAGTGTTTGACTTTAATGGGCATTGCACCTTCCGCTGTGTAATGCATTAGTGGGATCACCAAAGACAGATTCATCATCTGAGGATGATGAGAAGTCGACTGCAAAGGATATGCTCAAGACTCAAGAAAGAGAGAAGAAGAAAAATAGAAGACACGACAGAAGATAGAAAAATTAAAAAAAGTAAAATTATCCTTAATTAAATTGTCGATAATGAGCAGCAAAGTTCTTGCTAAAATGCTCATTTGATTCCAGAATGGACAACGCCTTTCCTCCACACCAATTGCTATGAAAACAGTAGCATTATTTCAACCAATAGGCCAGTTACGAAATTGGGGATATATTTCATTATTATCATAATTATTATATATATTTTTGTTGACCTTTTATGGGAAACATTTGTAATAGTGCGTGAAATCCTAATATTGCACTAATTAGGCACGATGAAGCAGAAGAGATTCCGAAACCATTGTTTGGTACTTCAAAAGGGCAACAGTTCGAGACATGGGTGGAGAAAATTGAGAAGATGTTCAATGAAGGTTTAAATGATATCGAAATGGTGAGTTAACACGATAAAGCGTATTTGCATTTCAGAATTCATGGTAATTTCGTACTTATTAAATTATGATTAACTAAAATTCTGAATCATTTCCTAACGTGACGAAAAACTTCTTAGCTATGCTCTTTAACTATTCTAATCGCATAGTTTTTAAAAGGTAAAACACCGGATTTTGGATGTGCAAAAAACAGAATGGTACGACGACATACTGAAATTCCGCACCCGCATGAAAGACATCGAAGTGGTGGTGGAGAACTTAACCAACGCAGTCTTCGACGAGATCGCCAACGTGGAGGAGGGAATCGAATCTTTAGCCGCCCTGTATAATTACACAAAAAGAGAAACATTGCTTCCGTTGTTTGACGACAAGACCCTGCAAGCAAGTGCAACAACTCATGATGACGTCCTAATAACGGTATCAGTCCTCCTTTTAGGTATATAAAATGTTCCAGGATGAGATCTTAGACACGAAACAAGACATTCAAATTGAAGCCGATATGTATCCAACCACGCTGCCATATTATGCAGGCAGGGCGCAAATGCTGAAAATGAAGAAGCAGAGACTTATTTTGCTTAAGAAGGTCTGAAAAGTAATATGTTGTACATTGGAATCAAAATGAGGATGTCCAGCATGGGGATCTTGTAAACTATAATATGAGTAGATACAAACTTGGTCCAAGAAAAAAAATCTGATGGAATAATGTCTGGAAAACGAACTGGCCGAAGACGTCCCGGGAGGCGTCTATGTATCTTCTTTGCGGAATTTATGTTATAGATATTCCTTAAAAACTAAGTTATCAAAAGTTACCATTGGGCCATTGGATACAGATATAATATTTTCAGAAAGTTCTAAGAACTTTAAGAGCTGTAAAGCATAGATTTAGAATTGTTTTGAAACCTTAATACCCTGTATTTCCGGTCCGAATTATTTCAAGACCTATATTTATAGAAAACTTTTTCGTATTTTTGAATGTAGAATCTAAATTAGAATTATAATATTGATTATATAATTTGAATAATATCTTGGATCTTCCTGTATCTGTATCAGTTTTTGTTAATTCTATGATGTTTTATGAACTATTTATAAAGTGTTCTTCACCTTTTCTCATCATTGGGTTGAAGACGACGTTCCAGTGACAAGCCATGACAAAAAAACTTGCCAGGGCCGTATTTAGGGAAAAAAGTTGATGATCATCCTTAACAAACAACATGTCATAGAATGAAACTCAGATTATCACGTTAAAATTTATAAAAATTGCAATAGAAACGTGGTTTTAGTTTCATTTATCTTTTACCATAATTCAGGGAAAAAATAAATAACAGATTCGAAAATTTTGATATTTTCAAAAAAGCTGAAAATAATTTTTTAGATTTGTTTGCATTGTGAAATTACGTCCTTGAATTAGCAACTTTCCTCTTGTTTAACTAAGTTCGTATCTCTTGCTGTTTATGAGATCCCCATGCTGAACATTATCCTTATCTTGGTCACATTGTTACGGAAGATCTCTAAGTTGCTTGGTATAGATGTTTGATGATGCCGGCTGGATGCTTCCCTGCAGTACTTCCAAACAGATTTTCGCACAATACAAAAAGCTGATAACCTCCATTGATAGCAGCATTGTTAGCTTGTATCGGAAATGGGTCGACAGCATAGGGGAGGACCTCAATTTCCCTTTGCAACATTTTCTTATATGCAAGAGCATCTCCAAGCCGGGCCTGCTGGAGTGCAATATCGACAGGTGACACTATAAGTGATTATGAGGCAGATAAAAATTAACCAATGCAGGTCTCTGTTGGACATATTCAAAGAGGCCAAATTCTGGGACGCCCTAAACTACGAAATCCCCACCCACGTGAAGGCGATATACCAAAGGGCGGACAATATTAACTTCATTTACGAATGCGTCCTGGATGTAGTCCTGGACTACAACAAAATAGTGTCTTCGTTATCGGACGAGGAGCGAATGCTGTTCAAGCCACTGATTGGTAACGTGGAGAAAAAAATTTCCCCGGGTCTTTCCAAGCTCACTTGGGGAACTGATATTGGGGATGAATATATCGCTGAGTGTAGCAATAGCACTACTGAGGTTTAAACATGTATATGAAGACCCATGCCATTAATGGCATTTATTCTCCTAGTTACAAGAATTCATTGATGACTACAAACAGTGCAACCTCCACATCGTGCTCATTTGCGAGAAAATCTGCGATACTCCTCTCATCCAGCTCACGGAGTACACAGCGATGGAGCTGCAAGACTTGGTGGACCATTTCAGTCAAAAAATGAACAAGGCTTTGGCGGTTTTGGTTGACTATTATCACAAAATCATCGAATTTCTAATGACAGTTTTTGAGGGATTTGAGGGGGTGATGGGAGCTGTGAGTTTGAGCCCTCGAAGCAATACGGATGATTTTAAGTTTCATTGTCTCAGATAGCCAATCAATGGCTTAGATACATCAACAACTTTGATAAGGTGGTGGAGGAGGCTTTGAAGATCTGTTGCAAAAATTCACTACAGTCCATGTTTGAGGCTTTGCACGGCGATAGCACCAGTGATCCCAATCCCTTAATTCAGCTGGAAGTTAATTTGGATGGAAATAAGGTTGTAATAAACAACATTGAAGATTTTAGAGTTAATCGAGCACGTTCGTTTAGATTAACTTTGAGCCTAGCTTAGCTAACGTGGCCCGAGTAATATCGAACATCCAAAACACCTTAGTGGAAGCCTTCAAGTCTCTACCTCGCATAAACGAAAAGTTTCATGTTGCCGGCACAAACTACATCCCCTATTCGGAGCTGATTCGGAATGATAATGATTGCAAGCACATGCAAATAAAACTGAACCAGGGTAATGTTAATTACATTCTAATGGTTTAGATAGAGAATTGAGGAAATTAAAAAATATTTTTTTATTATAATTTTGATTTTTAATTTTTTTATACAGGGTGTTCCATTAACAATTTACCTCCCATGTAATATATGGTAAGGTCTTCGTTTGAACCTTTTTTCTAAAGTCAAAAATAAGAAATTAGATGAAGGTAAATTGTTACTGAGACACTTCGTATTCATTTATTTTTTAATTCTTTTAGAACAATTCAGTATTAATTTTCAAAATTTCATACAAGGAATTATTGATACATGTAAATATCGGAATTGCAGAAGTGAAAGCAGCAGTAGAGAAGATAAAAGGATACGTCAAAGTGTGGGAACCATTCCGCGACCTTTGGGAAGTGGACAAAGACAAGTGAGTCCAAATGGACAGGTAACATGCTAGAGAAATAAATTGAAACTTTCATTCACAAAACACCTAAAAACCTACGCGAATAAAATTGTTTAAGAAAATTCGGGACTCGACTGGCATAATCCGAAAATTCGGAATAAATGAGACACATTCCGAACATTCGAGTTGATTCACGAAACTAATCTTCTAGTGTGTCACCATCCTAAGACAAAAATTTTTGAATAGGTATATCGAATTTAAGGGCATGTAAATAGGTTTATGGAGCGCTATGAGGGCGAAAATCCAAGTGCCGCATTATTTGACACGAATATCGGAAGATATTCCGAGTTGGCAAATAACGTGCAGATCGAGGAAACAGTTTCAAATGTGCTGTTTTTTGAGATCAACTCCTCCAAGATGAAAAAGACCATCATTGACCACTGCACGGAGTGGCAGAACAAGATGTGCATGCTCCTTTTTAATCTGACGGAGCGCAAGCTCAACAACATCTACGATTACATGGAAAAGAATGGCAAAGAGTGATTATCCAAAATCATCCTGTTAGCGGTTCTCATTAAGGCACTTTTCCAGGATTCGACGCGATCTAGAGAATTTGGAAGACATGCAACTTGCCCTACAGCTGTGTGCTCAGCTAAAGGAGGAACTCGTGTCCCAAGAGGAATATTTTCCGCAGATCACCGAGCAGATTCGTACCTTGGAGAAATATTCGGTTCCTATACCACAAGAGATGCAGGCCAAACATCAAAATTTCCCTACGGAATGGGCCAATTATCTGGAGATTTTGCAACAGACCGAGCGAATGCTCGGGTACGCCAAGGTGCTCTTGAAGGACAGAATAGCCTAAATGTGTTCAAATGCGGATGAAGTAAATCCCATGGTTGAAGTTCGATTTTTATTCGGATGTTCCTTTTTTATATTTTATTAATATTATTTTTTTATTTATACCTTTATTCGGCCAACCCCGTTGGTCGTAAAGGCATTGTTTCCACCGTGGAAACTAAGATGTAACCAAACAGTTTCGATCCATTAGGGCATAAATTTTATAACTAACTAGTGTATTAATGTGTAAAATTTTATTGGTTAAATAACTATAAATGAAATGGATGTCTAAATGTAGGACTTAATACGACAAATCATAATTGACTGAACTGTTAATCAATGGCGCCAAAACTCTACTGAACTGAAAGGATACTACACATTGAACCATTGCTATTTAAGTCGTGAATTGCAACCTCTAAAGTTAAATGAACCATGTTGTATGGAAGTAAGGGTTATCTGATAACATTAAAACCCACCGTTGTGAGGAAAATGAGTTGCATTACTATTTAATGGGAAAATTAATTCGGCTGAGGAGAGTATAAAACTAGAGTCAGTTTCGCAAGTGGATTATAACACGTTATAGGTCCGAGCTTTCTGTATTAACTTTTCAGAAAATGGTAAATGCAGTTGCTTCATACTGTTTTCTGTAGTTCTATTTATTGCTTACACCCGAATTTGCTCGTTATCCCACATTGGGCAATATGAATGCGGTAAGTAACATTTATGACTCATCCTGCAAGTTTCTGTCACCAAATTCATGGACTGCATTCGGTAGAGGTAACAGTTGTGCAACTGTTCCAACGAGTTCACAGCCTAATAGTTGCACAACTGTTGGAATTTCCGAATGGGGACCATGGTTATTATTGCGAACCTCCTTTGTTGGGTCCACTACTTATCGCAATCTTGATCATTTGGATTGGAGAGCTGGCTAATGTACTTCAGTGACGCCATTTGTAGCCATCAATAGTCATTCGTTTAATGAATTCTGGAAGAGCATCTGAAGCCTAGAAATTTTTTCAGATTCTGGATTTCAGATTTTAGAATGTTTACAGGTTACTTCGGCTTTCGCTACATTGGTGTTAGTCATGGCGTTGACAACCCACATTGAAACGAGGACGATGGCATGTAGGCCTCTTCCACAGTGTTGCAGGTTAGTTATTATATTGAACTAATGGATTATACAAAGGAAATAAACCCAAAATCATTTTTTCCCTTGGTGGTTTCTCGAAAAGTACTATTCTTAATAGAAAAAATATTCATTGAACTGTTCGTGGATATGCATGCCATTGATAGTACTGTGAATATACAGGGTTCGCCTTTGGGAGTTGGCATAGTTTGTATATGGAAAATTATAGGTTTAATATATTTTTTAAGTTTTTATTTTTATTTTGTAGCGAAACCTAATATTGTAAATAAAAACCAAAATAAACATTAACTAATTTGGTCATGTAAAGCTGCGTTGTATATGTATTTGTTATCTACGCAGTATAAAGTGGTTTATTATTCTCTGACTTATGATGTATCATATTCGTTCGTTTTTTTAATCAATTTAATGGTGCAAAAATAATTATAAGAATTAAGCATATGACGATCCTAGCGTATCATTCATTTCTTGAAATTATCCTGCGCTAAATACACAGTAGAATAGACTAGAATAATAAAAGAGAATTTATAACGACTAAGAAAATAATAATTTTTTCAGAAGATATGTTTTTTCGGCTGGATGTCGAGGAGTAGCAGCAAAGCGCAATAATAATGTGGCGCTTCCAGATCCAGGAATTGATGATTTATTTAGAGATCCTAGGTAAAATACTATTTGGTAAATCTAATACATATTGGTAAATTAACATTAATGAAAAACAAGGCATATTTTGATGGAGATCTTATTGGAGTTATTCATCGCATTCTTCATTGCAAAGCTATTCATGTGGTACGAGTAGATAAACGAACGTGTTACAATTGAGAATATTATTTAATTATCACCTTTGGCTGAGAAAATTTTATTATATTCTACAGTAGGCGAGGATAAAGCGTAATTATAACTCATTAACTCATAGCTTCTAAGTAACTATTATTATCATTATTAAGAATATAAATACACTCGTATGCCCCTTGGAATTTTATTGATTATTATTGATATTTCAGAACTCCGACGCCGGATTCCGAAGTCATGAACAGTAATATTGACCACCTGATATTCAATTTATCAGTAAGTACGATTTAATGTTGAATTTATGGAATTAAATACCGTAATGCAAAGTTGATGAAAAAGTTGCAAGGTGTGCAGCTTTCTTACGGTCCTCTTATGTTACTTACGTAAATGTAATGTGCTCAGAAACTTTAAAGTGTTCTATTTTACTTTCCGCTACTTTACATTGCATTAATCTACAGGGTGTCCCGAAATTAAGGCACCATACTTAAACAGCGTAAATTACGTCCAAAAATAACACCAAAACTTTATATAAACATATCGAAAAACGCTTTTTTAACGATCTATGGCTCTTTAAAGACATAACTCTGATGATGGTTATTTTGACATATTTCCAAAACGGTGCAAGATAACTTTATGAAATTTGGTAAGATTTTATACTTTTTAAACCTTAATTGACTGATGCAGTTGAATGGAAAATATTTCGTCAGAGGCGTGCCGCACGGGGGCGTCGGAGTTAAAAAATGCTACATTTTTTTTATGTGCCCGGTTTTTTAGCTGCTGATGCAAAATTATGAAACCACATATGTGTCCAGAAAAAAAAGGTACTCTTGGTTCACATTGATAGAACGCTCCATTTTCGAATAAAATTAATTTGAACATTACATTGCATGACAAATACAAATGATGCTTAAAACGATCATTTTCAACCATATCAAAACTATTAAACAATAATAAAAAAAAACAACAAGAAATTGAAATGACACATTTTTAGAGTAAGTTTTCAAATAAGTTACCGTTCAAAAAAGAAAATCTGTTTCAAATTCTTCGTGCCTCCCAGAGCATAAAAAGACGGTCTAGACTGTATATCCAACAAAACAGTAACTTATTTGAAAACTTACTCTAAAAATGTGTCATTTCAATTTCTTGTTGTTTTTTTTTATTATTGTTTAATAGTTTTGATATGGTTGAAAATGATCGTTTTAAGCATCATTTGTATTTGTCATGCAATGTAATGTTCAAATTAATTTTATTCGAAAATGGAGCGTTCTATCAATATGAACCAAGAGTACATTTTTTTTCTGGATACATATGTGGTTTCATAATTTTGCATCAGCAGCTAAAAAACCGGGCACATAAAAAAAATGTAGCATTTTTTAACTCCGACGCCCCCCGTGCGGCACGCCTCTGACGAAATATTTTCCATTCAACCGCATCAGTCAATTAAGGTTTAAAAAGTATAAAATCTTACCAAATTTCATAAAGTTATCTTGCACCGTTTTGGAAATATGTCAAAATAACCATCATCAGAGTTATGTCTTTAAAGAGCCATAGATCGTTAAAAAAGCGTTTTTCGATATATGTTTATATAAAGTTTTGGTGTTATTTTTGGACGTAATTTACGCTGTTTAAGTATGGTGGCTTAATTTCGGGACACCCTGTATAAACCCGACTTTAGTCTGAAGTCTGAAAATTCAAAATTTTTCGCACTTTCATTGTCTCTAGAATATTTCGACACAACATTTCGAAGAGGTATATAATTTTGACTATTTTTAATAGCGATTTTTTCTTCACTTTATCTGCCCCATTTCGAGTAGATTATTATATTATACAAAATGTTTCGTTAACAATTGACCTCCTATCTAATTTCCTTATTTTTGACATTAGAAAAAAGGTTGAAGCGAGGACTGCCATTCGTTTTAGAAATAAAATTTAAAAATGGCCTTGTTGCCCTCCCCGGATGATCCGTCCTCCGACATGTGACATGAACTTCCTTATTTTAAATAAAACTCTTAATTTTTTTGGTATTTTGGGATTTGTCGTTAAATTTTTAGGTCAGTTTATGTAAGGTGTCTTATGTTTAAAATTTACCGTTTTCGAGTTATTCCCGAAAATTTTGATAGTTGCAAGGTCCCACAGAAGTCGGTGTTGTTCCCGAACCGTTGCAAATTTCCGAATCAGCCTTTTAGGGCTTAGAGAGGACCTACTAAGCTATGTTTTGACGAATTTGAATTTCAGAAAAACTTTTCTACAATCCTCGAAATACGCGTTCGAATTTGTATGATTTCAAACGTTAATAACTTGTTTATTGACGTTTCAAATTGCATGAGGGGTAAAGTGTAATGGGACACCCTGTATATTAGAAGAAATCTCTCGGGCACTCATGTACATCAACTCATGTAACTCGATCATTTTTGATGTACGGATTATAAAAAATGATCGTTAAAGAAAATTAAAGTGCTCATTGAAATATTAGCATGTCTTGGATAAATTCGTTTTGTTAGCCAAGTGTTAAGCAAATGTTGGATAATAAATATCAAATGACTTAATCAATGCTCTACGTTTTCACCTGCTGTGATGTTTTCTTAATAATCACCTGTTATTATATATGATTATTGTCTTGGTGACACAAAGCTCTTATTATCCTTTTATAATATACTACATAATATACAGGGTGTTTCTGTTTTCAGGATGACGATTCCGGACCGCTACATCACCTCCGTAAAAATTCCGTTGATGATCCCTCCGATTATAGTAGCAATTAGATTATTATTCTAATACATGTGTTCTACTGGATGTAAATTCAATAACAGCACCATTTGAAATATCAGCTTTTTTTTGCTATGCCTAAGTAATATTCAAAAACCTGCATATTCGCCTTTTTATAGAAGAAGTGTAGGATACGCATTCTACACATACAGCATAGTCCAATATTATGTGGGTGGAGGATAAAATAAAAGCGGTTGCAACTAGAAAAAGTTCTAATGTAAAGTAATTAGCTTGTTGATGCTATAACCATAACATGTGTTCGATTATCTAGGGTGTCCCAATCACAGGCGTTAAATTTTGCTATTTATATCAAAGGCAACAGGGCAAATATAGAAATTTTCTGTGCTATCTGTGGCCGCAGCTTCTAAACCATTTAAGCTAAAAAAAATTACTTTTTACTTGAACTTTCCAAGGCGAATCTAAATATGGTTTTCAGAGGGGTAAAAAATGTCGAAAATTTCTATTTTTTTCACCAATGAAATGCCAAGAATAGTTAAGACAGAAATGTGACAGTAATTTCGCCTTAACTTAAGCGGTTCAGAAGTTACAGCCGCAGAAAGGGCAAGAAATGGCTACCTTTGTAATGCAAATATCTCAAAAACTGTTTGACTAGAGGCTGTATTGTACTGATCATTAATTCATGAATTTATTCGCTAAGTCACTTCATTAATTAATTCACGCATGTAAAATCCCTTTTCCACTCACAATATTTCCGAGAATTAATGCTTGTATTAATTTGCCAACTAATTCATGAATAAATTGTCAGGGTAACACCAGGTCTAGGTATAGCATGCCCACTGAACAGAAGAAGTACATGAAGTTGAATGCGATTCCATAGTTTTAGAGCACCATATAATAGAAAATATTTTGTGATTAAAGCACGCGATAAGTTATTATCATAAACCTTTGCATTTTTTCTAGCCATAATTATAGCCGTTTTTGCTCTATCCTCCACAAATCACACATTATTGGACCACTCTGTATGTAAGCGAAGTAAGCGAAGTAAGCAAAAGACGGGAAACCCCATAAACTGTTTGATTCGTATCGTTCATACGTACGTGTTACATAGGAGATACAATACCTAACATATTGTATAATAAGGCAACACTCGCTAGAAAGATTAGCTCTATTCTGGCTGCTCACTAACCGCATAGAATTTCGATAACTCGTGACAAATAAAAGCCCAATTTACCATAAATACGGCCGCCGGCCTCGGGCATTTAGGAACCTCTTTTCTCAGTTAACAACGCGTGGTACTTGAACACGGCACGATTGGGTACCTGTAAATTCGCAGATTTCTATTTGAAGGTAAGTGGAATCATTATTAGCTGTTTCAAGTCATCCTTTCCGATAGCATTCTCGTTTCATGTTTAATTTCGCATCTAATTAGGATTCGCCATTTTGTGAAGAGCGATCTTGGGTTCGATCTCGCCAGCAAAATGTGAGCATCTATAAGTATTTTCTGCTGACCGAAAGCACTGCGCCGGTCTGAATTTGAATGTCTTGTATGTTACGTAAGGACACGGCCAGTACTACTCGAATAATTAAAATTACAGACATAAAAGGTTTCCAACTGCAAGACATTCGATTCGTTGAACTTAATTAAGTAAGGCCGAACTGAATAGGTCAGTTGTGTACAGAATTTTTGTATAATCTGCGTTTTTCAGCCCTCTGCACGCATAAACAATTGCACATTCATCATAATATAATACTCTGCAGCGTGCATAAAACGGTCTTTATGATGCAAGTACGGCTACTAGGAAAATAATATTAGGAATTTCAACTCCGGCACGTCTAAACAACTTCTTTATGTCTAAAAGCATCAATTAGTTGTAATATTTATGAATTTGTAATAACAGATGTTGTATAATACTCATGTGTAAGAGCTGTTAACGCTGTTGCGTCTTATAAAACACTACTCGGTGCGTCGTGTCTTGCAATAAGTCGCGCATGCTTTGAAGGCCCTTTTATATACCTATAATACTTTTTAAAAAATTAGTCTGAGATGTAAAAATTAAAGTTCTTAATAATTTTCATTTTTTTTTTCAAATACACCACCTATCTTGTGGCATAGGTGTGTAAAAAATGTATTAACACCAGAAAACCTCCCTATATTTTCCGATACACAGGGCGGGCAGGATATACGTATTGGACATCCCAAATTTCTGCCTATCAACATGATCAAAAAAATCAAGTCCGTTTTACAATTTGTTTCTGAAGAATATTAAAAGAATATTAAGTTGTAATCATAATTTCAAGGTACACTGAAGCAGTGCCAACCCATAATACATGAAACATCATAATCAAGATGACCATCACTTCGCTAAGCTTTGCAGATGGGGAAGTTAGAGAAAAAAAATGGTAAGTGTTGCATAGTAAAATGGCTAAACATTGGAATATAAAAAAGTGTCATTCTTTGTTCTATTCATTTCAAATGCGAACCAGAATCGGGTATAGGGGTAAGGCAGAGATTATCAATATGTCCTATACGTGGGCACCAAAACTATGGTTTAGACCAGGTCTCAAATAGGTTTTGAAAGAGCAGAGGCATGTCTGGGAGCGATTCATCCGTTAATCAGATATTTTTGGGTAAATGGCTCAATGAAGGCCCTACATTTACGGTCTACCGCCTCCTGTGAGGGGTTTTTAAACGATCACCCGTTACCTGCTTCCATATGCTTTAAACTTCATATATTGCGGTTTTCTATCATTCCTACCGCCACCCCTATGAATTGGAACTACCTTTACTATTTTTAAACAATCAGTATCGCTAATCCAACATGAGAATATTGGAATACACGTTTATACAATTTTTGAAAACTACCCCGTACAAAACTCAAGCCCTTATTCATCACTCCCCTCGTATCTCGACTATCGATCGTTTTGGGTCTGTGTCACATCTGCCCTCATTTTCTAACCTTTAGGAACAATGTCATGACAAAAATAATCAAAATTTTCCTTTCTTATGGTACTGTAAATATGTGATATCTACCTCACTAAAATGTGTAAGATATGGTGGATTTTAAACTACTCTTGTATCCTCAAATTGTGCGAAATTCCTATATTTTGAGAAGAAGAGGTGTATCAAAGCTTAACCAGTCCATTAGCTGCAACTTGGGTAATGTCACGGATCACTGTTCTTGCAAAGGATGCCAGGTCATCGAGTTTAACGATGGCCTAGATGTGACTGATTACAATACGTAAGTTTTTCTTAAAGTCTATGTAAAAAAACTCACGAATTTAAACAAATCCACAGTGTTGCAATAGAGTACTGAATATCACGCTTAATATCGGAATAATTAATAAAAGAACTTCAACCGACATCTGGAGAACTTTATTTCTTAACAGCATCAATTTATATTCCTGATATTAATATTCCTTTCCTCGGTTATTACTAAAGTTTTGTATCGACGCAAATTTTACACTAACATGACCAATTTCATTTTATAGTGCCCAGATCAAGAAACGCCACGTTCTAGGGAGTGTCGCTCTGCTGATCATAATAGCATTGATCATCGGGATCTATTATGCGGGTGCCTTTGGAAGATCTAAGGGATCAGAAGATGATGTGCATCTTACTCCTGCAAATCCTACCAAGCCTCTTCCTCCTTCGAACTCGGTTTTACGAGTTTTCAAACGAGCTGCCGTATGTGCCGATTCAGTTGTGTGTGCACAAGTTGGAAAGTGAGTGGGTACCAACGGTACTACTGGGTGGCGCCTTTTGATTGATTTATGGGGTCTAGGCTAGGGACCACCAAACTATGACCCGCGGGCCAAACCCGGCCCTTGACACTTGTCCAAACAAAATAATTCACAAATATTCATCGTATATATTTATGCCACATAAAAATCAGGGGTTTACTAAGTTGCTATCAAGGCTATCAGCATCAATGCATTGAAATAGTCAATGTGACAAAAATAAATGAATATACGTCAAAACGTGGCTTATTAGATTCTTTTTTTGCCCTAGGACACCGATTCCAAAATTCGCAGCGGTTACCTCACAATACCGATTTTAGTGTCATCTTGCATCGACCAAAATTTCCGAATTTTCCTATATAAACGGAAAATTTTAGACATAATTCACTTTACATCAACTGGCCTCAAAATTTAATGAGAAATTTGAAAATGATTAAAAATTACAGGGTTCGATTTAAAATAAAGAAGTTGGTAGTTACTTTCGGTATATCCGGGAGTGCCGTCATTTTGAAAATATTTTACTTGGATTCAAAATGGTCGGTTTTGGCCTGAAACTAAATTTCACTGGGCTACGATAGTGGGAAGTCAAAAATTGTCTAATAAACGTATTGCGTAGTCAATCCTGTATATCTTCATAAATAATAAAAAATCAACAAGTTCTTTTATTAATATTATTTTCGTATACACTATATTCGGCCTGCCAGTTTTATAATATTCACATATGGCCCTGTTTCTGAAAAGTTTGGAGCCCCTGGTTTAGACAAAACACCAATAGACATATGGAATTTGACTGCATGCACATTCTCAAGCCCGATTTCCAAGTAAAATTTTATGGTGTGATAGTTTTGTAACAAAGTTTATTCGTTTTTGATGTATGAGGTGCCTGAAAAATCTCGGTTCCTATAGAAGGTAGAGCAAAAGTTTCAATGGAAATATTTTAGTAATTTTAGGTTACAGGTTTGAATTCAGGAACACTCAAAATGTTTGAATCGTTAGGGGTTTTTAAGTTTCGATATAAAGTTCTATTTTTCAAAGGAAGACATCTTCTATATTGCTGATTCATTGAATAGGCTTCTTTTAGCTGATTCTATTATGAAAATTTTATATATTTATCTCTAATAGTTTCTGCAAAAAATATATTTTTAATGAATAATACACAGGGTGTTGCATTAAAAATATTTAGGTTTCTATAAGAACTGAAAACCCGATATTTAAAAATATATATATGAGTACACTATTGAATTGTAACCTAAAATGTCTGAAATATTTCTATTTCAACTTTTGCTCTATCTTTCGTAATAGCCAAGATATGTTGCTATGCCCAAATGGAATTTTTTTCGAAAATGCCCTGTATATCGAAAGTTAGCAGTGGACCAATCATACCATAAAGTGTCACTTCGAAATCGGATTCGAGAATGCGCAGTAGGATTTCATCTGTCCATTACCATTTTACCTAGTCTCTATAATTCCATGCAAATGGTGCCCCCCTGTACGTAATTAAAATTTCATATAATGTTTTTCTGGACTAGTAAAATTATTAGCATTTTAAAAAAGATCAGCATCACACACACTGCATACTAAAGATATAGAAGTTCTTAAACAATGGGGAACTTTATGGGTCAGTTAACCATATCTGACACCTTGTTTCAGGGAGTGACTGTCGCCTTGTTGCCATTTACTGAACAAAAATGTTCAATTTTATTTAACCTCTTTTTTACAACCTCTTGATGCTTCGCAGTTGTCTCGGAGTCAGATTTTTGCACGGGCTCCGCAAATTCATTTGATATTATCATAATTCAGTTCAAAATTTCGTGTTAAATATTAAGTAATTAACAATTATTGATGGAAACATTCACTAAACATAAAAAGTCTCATTAGAATTGAATAGCAGCAGCTTAACCCCAAAGTATAACTGACACAATTTCTATTGGTTTCCCTCATGACACTTATGGAAAAGACTAGAGAAATCTTCATACTATGTAGATATGTTTCTAATCGGGTTGAAAGATATGTTGTTGCCGGCTAAGTTATGTGGTGGTACAAAAGTAGAAATAACCAACAAGGAGACGAAATTGAGATACAATTTCATTCAATTTACTCAATCGCTAATCAGACATTTCAAATATGGTGCTTGAAACAACGGAGGTAAAAATCCACTTAATAAAGTTAACGATCGTAACAGATAAAAGTGACAATATTTGCCACATGAGCATTTGAAATATGCATCAAATTAGCATTACAAAGTGTAAGTTTAAGAGCTGAAAATAAACAAATAGAGAACAAAAAATGACAGGAATCTCTATGCGTTCTAATTCACGTATGTACATATAAGGATGAACAGCATGAAGATCTCAGAACCGGTAAACGATATAAAATCGCTTAAATTAGGAAAAAGTTGCGGAATTTAAAGCAAATTAATGATGTGTTATTACACCGGTAAAATTTCGAATAGTTACGAAGATGTCTGGAAAAAAGCAAATTTGACGGTTTTCGTTTTTTGCAAATAACTCTTATATGGTTACAGTTAGAGGAATGAATGTTTTACGTTATTAAGACACTTTTTCAATAACTTCTTAGCAGTGTTACCACTTTCCTTGTCAAGTTCTTACTTTTGGAGATAAACTGTTATATTTTTGAGTTTCATATAGAAACAATATCGAATATTTATATTTTTAAAATCGTCATAAAATTACCTTTTCAGCCACGTATTACATTTAATATTTTTCTATGAGTTATTACCATTAAAACATTTTTTGATAAGTCAGCTATAATTTTGATCTATGGCAATGGTACACAATAAATAAATAAATACTATAGAAACGCGAAAAATATTTTAAAGTTGTAAAATCTTAATTAAATTTATTTGGTATGTGCATAACTATGTTTACTTATGCATATTCCTGAAATCAGCATAAAATAAGGAAAAAATGAATTAAATTATGTTTTTAAATTGCGCAAGTTTTTCCTAATTTAAGCGATTCTATATCTATTACCCTTTCCGAGATGCTCATGTTGTGCATCCTTATCTGGGACAGACTGTATATTCAAAATAACTTAAATAAATAGAATGAAGAACAAAATAAAAATATTTTTGTTATATTTTTATTCGCCATAAAAAAGGAGGGCAGATATCCGCGCATGAGTGATTAGATATTACAAAAATATTAATAAATTAATATTATGAAAACGCGTGGGGATAAATAAATCTGCTTATCCAGCATAACATGAAGTATTTGATGTTATGTTGGAGTACTTTGATCCGGCAACAATGTTTTCGATAATTTCCGAGCAACCTCGTTCGAGTATAAAAACAGCGACAACCTGCGCTTTCTCACATTCTCATAAGAACCGTCACGTCAATACAAAACGTTCCGTTGATTTCGTTTCCTATACAAATTTGAACTGGCATATCGTGCGTCGAACACTACAGCGCAAATTCTCAAGTCGAATTAAAAATAAATAAGTAATTCAACTCCCAGTGCAATGCACCAGAAGCAAATTAAGATGTCACCCGAAGCCGAAAGCCATTTCGATGAGTACGAACATTATAATTTTGCCTACGACAAGCACATTTATGGAGGCCACAGTGGAAAGCAACGAACAAAGAAAGAGGCCGAATCTCACACCAACCATTTCGATCCCAGTGGACATTCTAGGAAGATCGTGCAGAAATTGATGAACACTGAGGCTAACAAAAAGGTCAAAGCCTGAAGTGCAGTGAGTGCTGCGATTTTTGCACAGTTTCTTCTTAACAAAGACGAATTTTCTTGGCTGTTATTCATCTGGACTGTGATTTTTATTTATCGGATCGGACATTGCGCAGTTTTCATGCACTAGATAGTGGCGAATTCAAGTTCACCTCGATCAACAAGGCCACCGAACAACCGAACATCGATTTCCACGGCCAAGACGCACACTTCGACGTTAGAAGTGAAACAAAAGTAGAGGTGGTATTTGCCCGCATGAATTTCTGTGCTAAATACCTATAAATACCTTTTGAGTTATTACTGTAATAGCGAATGAACTATTACCGAGTCGTATAATACATTTTCTTTTTATACACTGTGATGGTCTAACACATGTGTTAAATAAATGTGATTAAACGTATATATATTTTTTTTGTGTATTTTTTGTTTATTACGTAAGAATGCGCCAAGGTGTCGATGAACAATATACTCCCACCCATCATAAGCAAAGATAAATGTCGCTTCACGGTTATTGTTGAATAACCGTGAAGAGAATACAAAATTTCATGGGCAGCTGCCAGTCGTTTTGAAAACGGTTTTAAAATTTTTTATTATTGAGTTATTTTCGGAAAATTGGTCAAATTTTGAAAAAATACTGGAAATTCTCCAATTTAAAATATTTTTCGGGTCCATATCGCTTTAAGCCACTAGAGATTTAAGGTTTGTTTTTTTTAATGATTTATTTGATGTTGCAATACGTGATTTTTTACAAAAAAAATGCGGATTTTAGACTTATTGCAAAAAAAATTTTTTTTCTTTCGCTATTTAGTGCTATTTTTCGAGTTTAGCCTTTACTTTCAATAGATAAAGTGTCCTTCGGGATCGTGGAGTGAATTGGGGTGCTGGGTGGGATAAAACAAAACAAAAAGGAGTTGACCTGAACTAACCTGCACTAACACCCCAATTCACTCCGCGGTCCTGAAGACCACTACCTAGTGGAAATAAATGCTATACTCGAAAAATAGCACAAAATAGCAAAAGAAATTTTTTTTTTGCCATAAAAGTTTAAAATCCGCATTTTTTTGTAAAGAATCATGTATTAGAACATCAATAAGTTATTAAAAAAAAAAAAAAACTTAAATCTCTAATGGCTTAAAGTGATATGTCACCTATTTTTCAAATAAGTAAAAACATTGTTACGACCTTTTGGGTTTTGAGATATCATCAAGTTTTTGTTTTTTTATAGCCGCCATATTGTTTTCTAATCCAGATGAAAAGAACTTTTTTTGCCTTCCTAATGGTGTATTACACTGTACAGAAATATTTGAGTTTCATTGCAAAACAAAAATTAGTGTTTTCTTAGGAGACCATGGCTTCGGCAGTCTTTGCGATACAAAGTAATTGCTCTTACCTTTGACAGCATACAAAATAATTACACATTTGTCAAAATTAGCTCTAATCTTTTTTTAAATTTTAATCAATAATGCAAAAACGACCCTGTAACATATGAGTCCAAGAAAATTTTATATTGTGAAATGGTATATCCAAATCTGGAAAAACATTGTTAAAGAAACTTTTTGCAAGCTGTCCACGTGTGTATTCAATTACTAGTTACGACGTTTCGGTTCGAAGATGCCATCATCAACATTTGATTTTCCTACTGCCGCCATATTGTTTTTCAGCACAGTTGAAAAGAACTTTACTTTTATCACGGAAATTTACTGTTTTCGAACCAAAAAGTCGTCATTGCTTTTTAAACTGTGGATAACACCCTAATCCATAGGCTGTAGCTTAGAATTTACCTCCGGTGCCACAAACACTAACCTAACGAACTCCAGAAAATCCGTTTAAAAAACTATCATCCATTAAATGAAATAACGTTTCAGAGAAATACTTGAGAAAAATGGAAGCGCCGTTGATGCTGTCATAGCTACCATGTTCTGCAATGGAGTGGTTACAATGCAAAGCATGGGACTAGGAGGAGGCTTTCTAATGACAATTTATAAGAAGGATGAAGGGAAAGCTTATTTTCTAAATGCAAGAGAAAAGGCTCCTTTGGCTGCTAAAAATGAACTGTACAAAAAAGACGAACTAATTTCTAGAAATGGTAAGTAGTTGTACCTAGCAGGAACAAAGCGGTTTTTCCGTAATATTAAAAAGGAAAATGAGAATCGCTTTCTTTTGGTTCTTATGAAAACTAACACATCTAGATCATTACAATTCCGATTTCTGTGGTAAGTCAAAAGAATAGATGCTGTTGTGTTCATATAATTATCTCTTTTTGCCTCTTTAAAACAAAAATTTTTAAAGGTTTCGAAGGAGAAAGAAATTTAATTTTTTTTTCAAAAACATATAGCGGAAAAACCGCTATATGTTTTTGAAGCTTATCGCAAAACTCTCTTTCATGAGCAGCTTCCTCTATGGCAAAATTTGCTTAAATGTTGCCCCTTAGTATGAAATGAAAAGAATGCATCGTACCCATGTAGCCTATTAAATTTTTTATTTCGAATATACAAAATAAGAATTTACGATTTCATTCTTTCTAGATTATACCTAATATATTTTAATACCTATCTACTCACGATTTTGTCTAATAATAATTTTTTTAAGTATTTTTTTCTAAGCTGAACTAATTTGTCAATACAATTTTTCAATTGATGATATAGACATTACACTTATCTGCTTTGGAAAAACACTGCGCAGTTATAAGATAATAATTTTACCATAAAAATTAAGTTGATTTAATACGTATCCACAACATCTTTGCAAATATTAGGTAATGTTTTCCATCTATCAGGAATCGAGTTTACCGATTAAATGGCAATTTATTTATTATTAACGTTGTAGAGAAGACGTATGTGTAGGAAGAGAAAAATTTACTAAAATTAAGCTTGAGAAGTTCATTTTGAAATCATTTTAACTTTAATTAAAAATGGAACGTAAATTTACGAGTACATCGAAAATTAGTAATTATTATTTTTTTAAATAATATCTTAACAATTTGATAAGTATTAATTGGAAATTATTAAAGAACAAAGGAAGAAATTAAAAGAAGGGATTTTCAAAGATTTTTAGACAGTTTGTTTTTATTTAAATAATTACATTTATGGCTTTTGATTCTATTTAAATAAATTTGTATCTCGATATATCAAATTATAAAATCTGACCATGTAGTCCGATTTTCATTCTCAAGTTGTTCCATATGGTCAACCTGGAAGCAGAGTGTACCGACATTTCAACTTGTTTTTAAAGTATTTTTTAAGAAAATGCTAAAATAAAACAAATGTGATTTTGCCTACGATAAATTTTTCAAAAGCATTTATTTATGTTCTTGGATTTGAGAATATTATTGTATCATTTAAAAAAAAAAAACTGTTTACGCTACTGAATACGTGTCGAATATTGTTGCTTTGTGTGAATGTTTTGAAAACGTATATTGAGGTCATCTAACCAGGTATATATATAAACTAACTTATCAGTCGAAATATTTAGAATTGTTTGCACTAAAATTGTATAAAGACTAATTATCAATAATCTTTTCAAATTAGGTAGATAAGTATGACTTTTTTACTTTCTTTCTTAGGACACGTATCTAATTGTTGTTTATGTATGTCCGGCATTTTGCTAAACATTATACTGTAACAAGGCCACATGGAAAAAAATTAAAACACGTTTTAGCACCCTTAATAGATGGCTTAGTTAGGTAGTTAAATAGCTAGAAAAAAATCTTGGACGAGAATACCATGAAGGCTATCATCGCCGAAATGTAAGGCCTACTAAAATTACATGATAGACTTATTTTATAGGGGAGCATAATAGGCTTATTCGTTCAGAAGCCTACTAAATACCCTGGCGGCCGTTATAAATAATAAGCTTATTCCGCAAGGGGGCACATTCACAAGGGCTTGGAATTTTTCGTGTTTATTACGAGTAGAGATATTTTAAGAAACATATAATGTTATCGATATAGCATTTCTTGCACTTTAGAGGTCATCAAGTCTTATCATCATACGTTTACAAACTAATGTAAAATTACCATATTCTTATCGAGCTGTACTAAAAATTATTTTTTTAAATTACCTACGTATTTTTTCTATTTTTCAGGTCCCCTGGCAATAGCTGTTCCCGGGGAATTAAAAGGATATTGGACACTTTACAAAAAGTTCGGAACTCTCGATTGGAAAGATCTAGTTCAGCCTGCGATTGACATTTGCAATAAGGGCTACATTATGACCAAACATCAGTATAATTCTTTATTTAAAAATAAACTGAATCATAGTGATCTTAATTTTAGGTATGTCATAATGTTTATGTTATTAGATTAACTTGCCGATACCTATCTTTCCAAGTCGATTGAGGCTCAGCATATTCGAATTTTATTAAAGAAACGCTTCATAAAACATCACAAACCAAAAAAAATATGTATCAATATCTTAAGAAATAGAGCTAGAGTTAAAAAAAGCGGTCCGACAATATGGCATGAGTCTGAAAGACTAGTTTATATGCTTATGGAACTACAAAAAATAAAACTGGGAGTTTGGGTTAAATTTAAAAAAAATGTATTTTTAATTTTAGGAAATGGTTTAAGGACAAGAATAATGATTTTAGAAAAACAGGTTCAAAAATCGTGCCCACAAAATTATGTCAGACATTGACTCTAATATCAACTAATGGAGGAGATGATCTGTACAATGGTACATTGGCCAAAATGTTTTTACAAGATATGGAAAACATTGGTGGGCTCATAACAGCAGAAGATTTAGAGAAATATGAGTAAGTATACAGTATGCGATCTTCATAGGTGCAAATTTTATCGTATCTATTGACCAGAAATAGATTTCCTAATCATCTTTGTTTGTTTATATCAACACCTTGTTTGTGTGATATTATAGGGAAGAATAACCTAATCAAAACAAGATATTTCACTATTGTCCTCTTATCGAATGTTTATTTTGTTTATAAACCAAGTTAAAATAATTGATCGTTCCTAGGGCTGAGTGGATGAATCCAATAACAACACAATTCGAAAATGGAGATAAACTTTTCACTTCTCCTCCGCCAGGGTCTGGTGCCATCTTAAGCTTGATTATGGGAATCTTAGATGGTTACAAATTTGATAGGAACAGTATAGAGGATATAAATTCAACAGTTCTGACCTATCACAGAATTGTTGAGGCGTTTAAATACGCATATGCAAAAAGGACAGAATTGGGAGATACGAATTTTGTTAATATTACAGAGGTATATAACTACTAATGACAATAAGTAATGACTTATTAATGAGAATTGACATTAAAATCCTGACAAAATAAATATTAACATCCCTTTAAACTGAAATCGCGCTTTAGTATTAAAAATTGTTAAAAATGGTTTATTTGATACACCGGAAGGGATTTTTGTTGTTTTTGTACATACGTTGCTAGCTAGCTAAGATTTTGTGGTTTCTTTAGCTTTTAGGAAACCTCACTTCGCAGGAGTATGCTAGAGATATAAGAAATATGATTACAGACAATAAAACTTTTACGGATCCGAAACATTATGGAGCAGTATTTTACACGAAACCAGATCATGGCACTGCACATATTTCTATCATAGATCAGAATGGAGACGCTGTTTCTGCTACAAGTTCCATTAATCTTTTGTAAGTATAAAACTTATATCAACCATAAAAATCCCTTTATTTGCGAGATTCGTTCTCCAGTCATTTATTAATAGAATTACCTATAGTTCGCATCTATTTTAAAAACAAACCCTATACAAAATTAATTTTATTTCAGTATGTGAGTTTCTAGGAACGATTCAGTCTCAATTAACTACACGCATTGTTTTAGTTTCGGTAGTGGGATGACCTCAACTCAAACAGGAATTATTTACAACAGTGTTATGGATGACTTCTCGTTTCCATACTTTAAAAACTATTTTGGCCTTCCTGGCTCACCTAACAACGAAATGCTACCGGAAAAAAGACCTTTATCTTCAATGAGTCCGACGATTCTTGTAGATAAGAACAACGACGTGAAAATGGTAGTAGGAGCATCTGGGGGAACGGTTATTACAACTTCGGTGGCATGGGTAGGTGATGACACTTTATGTATTTATTAAGATTTAAATTAATATATTTCAGACGATAATACGATCTATATGGTTTGGAGACAACATCAAGGAAGCCGTCGATTCACCACGAATACATCATCAGCTTTATCCAATGCAAATCATGTATGAATACGGAATGTTACAGGTAGGCAGTTAATATATTTTGTTTAAAGGTAATTTGGTAAGTGTGTAAGTGATTAAGCTGTCCTAAGGGGACCTCTATCATTCCAAGAAAATTGAACGATGTTTTCTGGATCAATTCGCAAGTGAATTAAATCTTTCTCAAAATGGAACCAAAACAAAATGTATATGCTATTCATCAATATACTCACAGGTACATTTAATCCCGATCATCTCATGAAGTTCCCCTATGCGAGTGTATCTGCTAGTTGACTCAATAAGTATTGGTTTGAAGTTTTCTTCTTTGCCTGAACCTGAAGCTTTCGTTAAATACTCCTATGTGTGTTTCGAAGATGGAATGAGTTGTCTGAAAAGGAATATCACTAAATGTTTGATCATATACGGATACGATAGATAAGTCATTTTTTTCTTCTTTTCTCAGCAAATTGTTGATGGTTTGAAAGCACTCGGCCACGCAGTCCATAGGGATCTATCTTCGGTTGTCTGTGCCTTGAAGAAAGAAAAAGATTACATTTCGGCAAATGCTGATTACAGAAAAGGAGGCGACGTTTATGGATTGACGTAAAAATGTATATCTTTATTTCCTTACATAGATATACTTGCCTAATTCAGTATGTAATAAAAATATATTTCCAAACAACATATGTATATTATGACATAGGTACTTTTTATATTTAAAGCGACTTGTTACCCTTTTGTGATGTTATCTATACTTAATAAGATTATACATTTTATAATAAACGAAGAATAAAGTAGTGTTAAATATTATCAGAAAGCAATAAAAACGAGATCGATTTTCATTGTGGATGGTCTAAATTGGTAAACTTGACCTGATGGGATAGTTCTTACAATTTCCGATATTCCAATGGCAAGCCTGGTATTTGGACCACCTTGTACAGAAAATGAAAATCACACAATATCGTAACACTTTTTTACTTTCTGTTATATAAGGTAGAGAATCACCCATGCAATACACAGAAATTATACTATAGCAATAAATATACTTTTCAATAAACAAATTACTTACAGGGTCAAGTATCCTACCCAACATAAGTATTTCATAAGAAAACGTACCCTTACTTTGAAAAACCGTATCAAACGCAACTCTAAACTCAAATACAGCATAAGGAAACTAAAACAAGAATATACGTATAAATCTATTTTAATTAATTATACTAAAGTGCCACCCATAGGCTCAAAAAAAAATCATTCACTTTCGGAAATACGACAAAATCCTTCAAGAGATTTCGAAATTGAACTTATCATCTTTGCTTCTTCCTTCTTCTGCTTGTGCTTTTTTTTCTTATTCCTCTTCCGTTTTAAACGTTCAGGGCTTTCTCTTGGATTGTGTTTGGAGTTCAGTTCCTCTTGGTCTTCGCGGTGCTTGCGTTTCTTAGAACCGCCCTCTTTATCCTCTTGCATTATTTCATTTCCCGATGCACGTGGTTTCAAAGCCGTTTCTATTTCCGGACACACCTTATTCTCGAATTTCCTTTTTTTCTTTAATTTCTTCCTTTCCGCTTTAGAAAGATCATGAAAATTCAGTCTCGCTTCTTCAAACACTCTTTGATTATCTAGATCGAGATCGTTATTATTTTCCAGGTCTTGTTCAATACCCTCGTCTGAACCACTGTTTACGTTATTTGCATCATTAGAGTTTTCATCCCTAAGAGATCCAACTTCGCTATCGAAGTTCGCTTCGGGATCTGCAGTGTATATTTTCGTAACGGTTTCATTGAACGAGACGCTCTTGCGTTTCTTGTGCTTCTTTTTCAGCGATGAAGATGACTGCGGAATACTATCACACTCCGGCAAAGGAGTAAATTTTTCCTCACAGCTCTCTTTTTGTTTTTTCAATTTGCATAATTTCTTTTCCGTTTTACTACAACCTTCATCATGTAGTGACACCTTTTTCATTTTTCGCAGGAGTAGCTTCTCTTGCTTCTCCAGCCTTGACAGCTTTCCCCGTTGATATATGCCATGGCGGGAACCTAAAACACATTAAAAAACCATTTAATGATCAGTATGAAAATGTTCATTACCTTTATGACACGTCCTTCCACCACAAGCTGCAAATAGTTCTTCATCAGTAAGTCCGCAGTATGGCTTGAGTGGTTCCGTTTCTAATATGGGTACTGGATATGTCTGAGTACCTTGTGCAGTGAGTTTGGAGGTTTTCACAAATGAGCCATATTCTAAATTGAAGTTTTTCTTTAAGGCAAGTGTGGAATAGGGTTTTGTGGTGATTTCCACACTGTCTTTAAAGCTCATCTTGACACCATCTTCCTCTACCTGAAATATTGTAAACACATTTGATTGAGAGGATACAGGGTACTATTTTAACATGAGCCATAATGATTTTAATTGCTGTTACCTACCACTTCTGGTTTAATGAGAAGTAATGGTACTTGGAATGTCTGCATTCAATATAACATTCTAGGAAACAAGTTTTTAAGTGCCAAGGTAGTAAGAACTTACCTTGATTTCGAGATTGTTAGCGGCTGTATTATAGACTCGCTCCCACCAGTTATTGGTAAATTCGGCACCAATATCATGACCTAATCCAAAATTGTCAAATTTCAACTTTGGTTTAATAGCCTTCGAAATTCCGTCTTCATTTCGCCCCAACCCCTTTCCTGGAGAGATAAAGAGATGAAAAAATCCATAATCTTAGAAAATAGTTATGTGATTATTGATATCATTTTAAAGTTTTGAAAAATACCTTTTTAAAGAGGACATGGCAAGAATGGAATTATTCATCAAACTGCCTAGGCAATAAAGGACAATTTACAGTCTGTTTTGTGTCATTATGACCATCTTTTCTGTCAATCCAAGGAAATAATGTTTTATTTAAATAAGAAATAGTTGTAGAAATGACTGCAATTTTTCAAAAGATAGATCTAATGGAAAAGTAATTTATCAATATTTCTTGAACATCCAATGAGATTATTTGATGTAATTAGGATCCATTAAGGTTGCTTAGCAACAACATTATAGCGTCAATTACTGTAATGCTCGTTGTATCAGCTGCGAATCAGTAAAGGGTAAACAAATCTAACCTAACAATGTGAGACAGGATAGATATACAGAAGACCAACAGTTGACAGGGGGCCACAGAGGGAACACCAGTTAATATTTGTATGTGCCAAGACTGAGTTTGTAAGATGGTACCTGCACAATTACCACTTATGTGAATGTTTGAATAATGTAGATGAGGAATTTATGAATGTTAACGAAACCCCCTCAGAACCAACCCTTGGGTTACATAAAGAGAAAATTTGTAGGCTTAATACAATGGTAAATTAAGAAAACCTCTCTGTGCTGACGAAACCAAATATACACAACATACTTTAATATTTGACAATTTGCTTGAGTTGGATTTATTTCAACAATACTTTACACAACGTTACCTTCAGTCCAACCATACTTTTCCAGCTGCTTCTTTGCAAAATTCATTTCTCTGGAATTTTAATTTCACCTACTTCAACGAATTGTCTTTTAATAATTAATAAACGTGTTAAAAATTATAGCTTAGAGTTTCATTAAGACGAGCAGGTATAAGAAATGGCAAAATGCAAGTACCTAATGGAAACAGGTACTAAAAAAAAACAAAAATACTGACATAAATCAGAACATTAGGAGAGAGCAGAAATGTGGAGGAGAAACAGTACACACGTGAAGTTAGAAACCAAAAAAAACGATTTCTTTTCCTTCCGTGGTCATTAAGTTTTGACACTCAATCAAGGGATATATAGTAGCGCTACGAGTGTTAATGTGGCAACGTCGAGAGTAGTGCCGCTATGTCATTATCATGTATTATAACTTCTACTAGGGAAGAGTGACGATTTTAAAATCTGAAATGCAAAATTAGGGAGCAACTTTATGTATTTTACTACAACTTATCTAATAACTTCAGTAATACATTACTGCATTTTTTCACTATTTTACTTTGGTAAGGCAAAGTCATTAAAAAAGATTACTCGTTCAATACATACATATATGTATGTAACTTTTGATAAATTTTGATTTTTGGTAAATATCTTTATAGTATAGTTATCAGGATATTGATAGAAATAACAAAATCAAGGCAATATTAGATCAATTTCTCAACTCACGACAGAAAGCTTCTCGCTTGGTCGTAAAAAAATATTTCTGATTTAAATATGTAGACCGTTAGACTTTAATTTCAGCGCTATCGTTATTTTGCAATTTTCTGAAATAATAATCTAACCTTATCGCGTTTATTACAGCCGAATGGAATAATACCTTCAAACAAATAGGTGCATGGTATAATAATATGCAGATAGCAGAGTACGGCCTTTATAGGGTAAATTTGTATAAATGATATTTACCAAATGATTCACACTTATACAGCGCAAACAGATCTATAATAAAATCGGCATATACCACAGAGAAGGACTAAGGAATGGGATCTTTTAAGTCATGACAACTTCTAAATTACTTTTTTTAACTAGAATTTGCAAACATAAAGTATGCCTAAATCATCAAGAAATCTGCAGCAGCCATTTCTTCTGCAACGATCATATTTACATTTTCAATTGGATGGAGAAAGAGAATATGATCATATTCCACGAAAATCGCTGTGTAACTTCTTATTCTGGTGATCGCAACTGATTTCTAAATAAAGCGATGATCTTATTCTGCATTTTCGTAAGTTGCGGCTTTAAGACTATTTTTACATTCTCCAGCGAATTGAAGAAAACTTTCATTTCATTCACATATCAAATGTTCTCCAATTACATGGCCATTTGAAATTTTTTGATAAATTTACGTTATACGATATATTTGTATTATTGAGGGCCGTTTGCGTGGACTTTCCCTAAGTCACAGTTAAGCTTAAACGTAGCTTAACTTGAAAGTTTTGCATGTATAAATGTGAATTTAAGTCGCATTTAGACTTCTAAGTGCCTTGTGGACTCGAGGGTGAATATGAGCATCACTCGATACCTGCTTACATAACGAAATTTAATTTTCATTTAAACAGGATGCACATTAGAAATCTTACCACCTCTATCTTTCACCATTAAAAAAACCCCTAAACATGTTAATAGTATTTTCAAGGGCGACGAACAATTAAATTATTCATTAAATTAATTAATTATTAAATTAAGTATTAATTACAAGGCATTAAACGTAATGCTCAGGAGATGAAGCTGTAGGTCCTAATGACAAACTTATAAAAATTTTAAAGGCTGATATAGAAGTAGTAAATTTTCAAATGGGCACCCTGTATATAAGATTTCGAAGTGAATTAATTAATTAATCGGTAGAAGGTCGAATGAATTTCTTTGCGAGTAGGACAAATCCACAACTCATGAAATGAGAATTGTTTGGAAATTGGTTTGTTAGGTCCTGTAAGGACTAACGAATCCTAACAAACTTGAAAAAATCAACAATTAAACTCCTGGTGGCTTTAGCGCTTAGATAAATTCTATAAAGTACTAAGTCAATTTCTCTGGTTCCGTGGAAATTACCTTTCTGGCAAAATTATCAGGAGTTCGAAACACTAAGCCTTAACGGAATAATAGCATCTAGGTATGTGTATAAATTTTATACTTTTGACGATGTCGTTAATTCGACCCTGTATTCATAGTTGTTTAACAAAGGTAATATTTTGAAGTTCCGAAATTACTTCAAATTTATTTTGGCCAGTATTTCTCCAGTGTTCTTCAAAGTAAATTATGCTTATGATTTTAGTTCGCCCACACGTGCTGTTATAGTATAGTGCACTGCAGGAAAATACTATGACTACTGTATGTATTGAAGCTATAAAGACTACTTTCGGCGCACTAACGAATATATTATCAGGAAAATGGGGCCCCCCACAAGTCTAGCGAATATGCTCCTGAACAATCTGATGAGAGCAAGAGGGCAGAACACCAAGCAAATCAGGTAAAGCAAAATAAGTATCGTTGTTTTCTCAATTATCGAATGGTTTATACTATCTAAGGTTCTCCTGCGTTAAATACAAGATTAATATAAAATTCATAAAAGCTGACAAAAATGTTCAATCAGGCAGTTCAAATAGAAGTAGCAGGCAGGCAGTTATTGATATCAATATGCGTGCGACAATATTTATTTATATCACAAGTCAAAAAAGTAACGCTCGATCGTGAAATTTTGCGCCCCAGCGGCAAAATTAAACACGCGAGTGAATTAAAAAACTTCTTTGCGAATTATGCACGTAATTTTTTGCCTATGGTCATGATTCATACAAAAAATAAATAAATGAAAAAATTTACGTAACCACGACTCGGGTCACTTAGGTTTTTTTTACGTTTTACCGCACACCAATTTTTAATTGACCGGGCTCCGCTTTGCCTCGTTCGGTCAGTTGTAATCAGCGTGCGGTAAAACCATCGCTTTCGGCACTTGTTCGGTAAATAACTATTGTTATAATATTTGCTTGGGGTTATTTGTTTTGATTGCTTGGAATTTTATTTTGCAATTTGAGTACCGTAGATATCATTATTATCATTCAAAAATTCCCACTTTTTCGTTATTGCCTTTAAATTGGCTTCCCGACAATAAGCTTAACTAGATTATACGCCATGTATGGTTAATTAGAGGTTTCCGATTCAAATTCAAATATTTAAGAAAGTTATCCGTATAAAATTGCCATAAAATAATAAAAGTTTCAAGGTAATTCCAAGGCACAAGTTAGGGATCACAGAATACAACAATACAATTAACTAATGAAAATTATTTTTCCTTTGCTTTACCGCATGCATGCATGAGCTGAAATTAGCACTTGTGTGGTATTATATTGGGGTGCACCATGTATGTGTTTAATAGCTATTTACCTAACAAGTTCGGAAAATAACATTTTATAGTAGTTGCTCGACGTGAATTTGGGTTTAGTCAATAATCGGATGCGGTAAAGACACTTTCCTTTCGATGTATTACTCACTCGTAGAAATCATCTATCGGATCATTGAGCGATCGCATAAGAGATTCGAATGTGGACAACTTTGTGTGTCTCATGTCTCATTTACCTATGAATATCATCTAACACCTTATTTTAATAATTATTCATTTATGTCTGAAGAGACCGAACTCTGAACCAACAGACGAAACAAACCCAGACAGAGCATCATGGGACAAACCCATAGAATTCCTAATGTCTTGCATAGCCATGAACGTTGGGCTGGGAAATATATGGAGATTTCCATTTGTGGCTTATGAGAATGGAGGAGGGGCCTTCCTAATACCATATGTCTTAGTTTTGTTACTCATGGGTCGACCAATGTACTATCTAGAAGCTTGTTTGGGACAATTCGTTAGCAGAGGAAATGTAAAAATGTTTGAAAATTTGGCGCCAGCTCTGAAAGGTAAATTTGTGTATCTAAATGTGGAAATTTTAGCATTTCAAAATTATAGGTGTCGGATTCGGTCAGTTGATAGGCACGATATGTGTTGCAACTTATTACTGCTCATTAATGGCGTTAACGCTTTTTTATTTAATAAACTCTTTTAACGCTGATCTTCCTTGGGCTTCGTGTAAACCAGAATGGGCTAACATTAGTTGGGTAAAAGATGGCAATGTTACCTGCATCTCCTCAACTTCTAATGAAAATGGGGGTTCCGGGGGAACCGAAGTTAGTTCAGCAGAACTATATTTTAGGTAGGAAGGCCATTAGGTCACCGTTTTAATAAATTATTTCAAAAAAATAGGCTCGTTACTATGGATATCCGATGACGAAGGCGTGGGAAATAAGCTTATTTTCTTATCATTGCGCGCGCAACTAGTAAGAAATCAAAGTATAGGATAATCGAGGTCCTTTCCGTATCATTTTTGAGTGCCTAACAACGCAATATTCTGATAATTGTAGAAAAATACATTTTTAGATGGCTGTTTTCTATTCTGTCAAGAAAACTTTTTAATCAATGATTGTTTTTCCTTGAAAATAATTTAAAATATCCGTCTATTTCGGAGCCCAAAATATGTTAGCTGTGTGTCAATGAATAAGATGAAATACAGGGGCGTAGATCAACCTGCTGAAGCAGTGGAAGCCTGCATATATCAGACGTTCAAATTATTTATGAACAAACTGCAAATTCCTATTTTTTGAAAAGAATTAAAAATAAACGTGCATTTTGAGTGCTAAATATGTGAGAAATGTGCGCAGGTGAATAAGCTTATTGTACATACAGGGTGTTATTTAAATACGTCGCCAAACTTCAAGGGGTGGTTCACTAACTGATTCTAAGACGAAAAATTTATATAAACATAGGCCCAGTAATACTTCGTTTTCAAGATACAGGGTGTTAAACTTTTTTTAAATTGTTTTTTGTAAAAATCTTAATTTTTTAGCCGATTTTATTGAAATTTGAGATATACTGTTATATGTTTTTTGCTAAAAAAATTGCCTACCATTTGTTTAAGTGTAGTTTTAATAAATTATTTTTCTTGTTTGAGTTTTTTTTATTTTCAGCGTTATTCTTATACACACTACTAATAAAAGCAGGCAATTTCCAGCTTAAAAGATTCTTTTGTACTACATTAAAAATTGTCACCAAGCTTTAATGTCATGTTAGTTTGCGTTTTCTTGTTATTTAGGAGTTTTTTTTAATATGTAAAGGTTTTTTAAAAAAAATTCGACACCTTTTATCTTGAAAACGAAGTATTACTGGGCCTATGTTTATATAAATTTTTCGTCTTAGAATCAGTTAGTGAACCACCCCTTGAAGTTTGGCCACATACTTAAATAACACCCTGTACAGTATGTCCCCGGATGGACTTGCTAAGAGGAGAAAGTTTTTTATTTTCATTTTACGAGAAAAATGTATTCTCCATAAAAGTTTTTGCTTGTTCCAAAAGGTTGAATCAGTTCTCGTCCGCTCAATTTTTTTTTTCGTTATAAAGAAATATTAGAGAATTTTGTTTACGAAATTTTTATTACAATAATTGAACAAGAAAGAGGAAACTATAAAAAAAAATTTCACTCGATTCATTCACCACCATCTTGAACGCACAGCTCAAGTCTTCGACGCAGTTTATTATAATTTCTTTTGATCTTTTCGAGTGGTAAAGACGTCACAGCATTTCTGATCCTCCCCTTCAAATGTTCTGCATTCGGAGGAAGATTATTCGCATAAACTATTTGTTTTAAACAGGCTCAAAGGTAAAAATCTAATATGGCTAAATCAGGGCTTCGTGATGGCCTATAGTCGATTGACTATTTTTATTGCACTAAAAAACTAATTTACAATGATCAGACTTGCAGTACAACTGCTCACTGAAAATTATGTAGACGAATGATAGTTTCAATAATTAAGGGCGGCTTTATATATCGCCCGGCAAATAAAATTCCGAGTCCTAATGAGCTCCAATTTTTTCCCGGGGTCCTAATGGGCTACACTTGTCCATGGCACTAGGCGTCCTTGCATATGGTAATATATATGATGAAACAAAAGATGGGATGAAAAGCGGATGGTTATAGAATAACCTAGATGGCTCCAGGATGAAACATATAGTTATATAACTCATAAAAAAGAGAATTAATTTTTTTACCAAATTTTCAACGAAATATTATGTACTATTTTTTAATATCTGGAAGGGAAAATTGAAATGGTGGGAAGTGGTTCGACCGTTTTGGAACTAGCAAAAGCTTTCATGAAGAATATATTTTTCTCGTAAGAGACGTTCTCTTCTTGACAACCCCGTACAGGGACGTACTGTATATTTGTGCAAGATTTTTTTTGCTATACAGAGACAAGATCTACAAGTTTGAAGAACTAAGGGAGCTCTATACAGGGTGTTTGAAATATCGGTCATGCATGAAGATTAAAAAACGTCTTTTCCATCGAAAGATGTCCTCTTCGATGTCAAAGTTGATGTGTTTTGACGTTTTCCTGAAAAAAAAACAGGAAAATATGCAGGATCGACATTTTCCCTGGGACACTCTATATCTATATCCGTTTATAAAATATATAAACTACTATAGATTATTTAAAGTTACAGACTTAATTAAAGTCGTTTTTTCTTGCTAAAATATCTTGAAAATATCGTAATTTTTACGTGAAAAAACGCCATATACGATTGTTTTTTAAACCGCTTTCAAAAGCCTTCAGGACATGTGATTCGACCAGGTTGGGACAAAATTGACGGGTACTAAATCAAATATGTTGTTTTCAAACTCTTTGAAAAATATGGATTAATAGAGTGATCAATGAAAAACGACTTCAACAAGAAGCTAAAAACTGGAACATTATGAAAATTCCTTGATATTCGTCCTTTTCTAGAATTGAAGTTTTAAAAGAATCAGTAGACATAGCTGACGGCATAGGAGCACCAGATTGGCAATTAACGTTATGTTTGTTAGCGTCTTGGATTGTGACATTTTGTATATGTGCAAGAGGTGTTCACAGTTCCGGCAAAGCATCATACTTCCTGGCTATATTTCCATATGTAGTATTATTTGCTTTACTGATTAGAGCTGTAACATTGGAGGGATCTGGCACTGGAATATTGTATTTTATTACACCTGACTGGGCCAAATTGCTTGATGCTAAGGTGAATAATTAAATCTTCAATTTACAAACAGTTTTAAATCATTCTAACAATGTAGTGGGTTAGTTTTATAGTTAGATATTATTTATTATTTCAACAACAATGAAAAAATATCAGATGTAAGTAGAATAAAATTTTCCTTTGCTCTGTAGGTAAACAATACGACAATGGTTATAATATTTTAGGTGTGGTACAACGCCATGACCCAATGTTTCTTTTCACTTAATATAGGCTTCGGATCCGTTTCAATGTATGCATCCTATAATGGCTTCAGGCATAATGTTTACAGGTCAGTGAAGACAACTTTAAATTCCTAATTAACTAACGCAATAAATCCCCACAAAATAAATACACAATAATAAGGTTTGGTAGATATGCAGCAAAAAGGTCATGGCAGATGGCGCTGCTCGGATAATTTACCGCAAGCCCAACATATTTGCCGTTAACATTGCGGATATCTGCCTACGTTTAATTGGCTCGAGTTGAACCGAACTGACGGGATCTAATAGGATCGAATCCGGTCTTAGAGGTTCTCAGCTTAATTAAACGCAGAGCTCAAATGATCCAAGTCGTAATAGGTCTTAACCATTTTCCCATATGCTTCTTAAATTTAATAAATTTTCCCCTCTCAACTTTAATTTTTAAGCGATATAACGCGATTTTTAAGCGATTGTAACGATATTCACTGTTTTTAGGGATGCAATGGTAGTGACAACTTTAGATACATGCACGTCATTACTTGCTGGGACAATCATTTTCGGTATCTTAGGAAACTTGGCGAGCAAAATGAAAGTTGAAGTATCAGAAGTGGTCAAGTCAGGGGGTACTGGTTTGGCATTCATATCGTATCCCGAGGCTATTGCGCGATTTGAAGCAGTTCCGTGGGTGAGTATCAGATCATTACCAGATCTTATTAGATTCAGAAAATCTGAAATTTTAATATAATCTCTTTTCAGCTTTTTTCAATTCTCTTTTTTGTAATGCTGTTCGTCCTGGGGGTGGGAAGTTTAGTGGCGCTACAGGCTTGTGCTTTTACGGTTATTATGGACTCTTTTCCAAAATTAAAAACTTGGCATGTATCACTAGCAACAGCCATTGGAGGGTTTCTTATAGGATTAGTATACGTAACTCCAGTAAGTAGATTAATAACTGCTGCATTTTATGTTAATCTACACCTTCGAAATTCCACAAATTTTTAACTACTGTTTCTGTTTTAGGGTGGACAATGGATATTCACAATGGTAGATTTTTACGGAGGGACATTTATCTTTTATGTAATGAACATCTTCGAAGTCATATCTGTTATATGGTGGTATGGTGAGTCAAAAGAGAAACATGTAAAATATTCCTGCAAAATGTTTAAAAAATACCTGCATAGATTGTTCCAAATATTTACGTATTAAATTCCAAAATCTTGAAACAATGCTTTTAAATTGTTGGAAAACGTGTTCTAAATGAGAGTCAAATTTCACGAGTAAAATTAATTTAACTCCGCTTCGCCCCGTAATTTACGAATATTAATATTAAATACAGCAAACATTCGATACTGTGAACATCGGATAACGTAAACCTCCGGATAACGTGAATCATCTTTCTATCACATTAACCACCGTATAACGTGAACAAATGATTTCCATTACCGGGGGAACTACTTCTGGGGATTCTCTGGCAGTCGTGCCCGGTATTTCCCCAGTTTTACTTTGTAGTTTCATTTTTTGCATTGCAACATTTGCCTGTTGCTTTTGAACGGTTGTCGAAAGGTTTAGTGAATACGTGTTGTTATATGTAATGTCGCTGAAAAAACCAAAGTGTTTAACTCTCCATGAAAAATCTCTTGTAATTCAGGAGCTAAGTAAAGGTGCAAGTGTTTCGAATTTATCCAGAAAATACAATATAGCTAAATCTACGATTTGCAAAATAAAGCAAAGAAAAGAAACCATTTTAAGAGTAATAACAGATACATATGTTGGATCAAGTAAAAGAAAAACACTTAAAGGGTCTGGATTACTACAAATGGAAAAACAGCTATACAAATGGTTTCTAAATCAACGACATAAAAATTTTGTCGCAACCGGAGAAATGATAAAGCAAAAAGCCAAATCCATACATTCTGAAATAAAGGAAACTGATAAAGAATTTACGGCTAGTGAGGGATGGCTACAGAGGTTTAAAAAAAGATTTGGAATTCGGTTTTTAAAAATTTCCGGGGAAAAACTTTCTTCTCAACCGGAACTTATTGACCCTTTCAAAAAGCAGTTAAAAAAATAAAATGCAGGAACTTGGAATTACATTAGATCAACTTTATAATGCTGACGAAACGGGCTTCTACTGGAAACTTCTACCGGACAAAACATTTGTTTCATCTGCACAAAAAACAGCGCCGGGACGAAATACTGAAAAACAACGAATAACAACAGTTTGCACAAATGCTACTGGAAGACATAAAGTAAAACCATTAGTTATCGGTAAGGCTGCCAATCCAAGGTCATTTAAAAACTTTACTTGCCCTCTTCATTATGAACACTCCAAGACAGCGTGGATGATTGCTGTGTGTGGATTTTTAAAAAATGGTTCCATCATTCCTTTGTACCTCAGGTAAATTTTGTTGTGTATTTTTCTTGAAATCGTAGCATAAATTTACGTATTCCTTTGCAGGTTACACGTTTTTTGTCAAATAAAGGGTTCCCGATAAAAGCCTTACTTCTGCTAGATAACGCGCCATCTCATTCAAACGAAGAAGAATTAAAGAGCGAAGATGGACAGATAGTAACAATGTTTCTTCCACCTAACGTTACGCCGCTTATCCAACCTATGGATCAAAATTATATTACAGGAATAGCCTTCTTGCCGATGTTATAGCAAGTAATTCAAACATAATTGATACATTGAAAAACTTGACTATTAAGGAAGCTGTTGTCAACTTAACGGCTGCATGGAATCGACTCGATTCACAAATTATTGCAAAACGTTGGAGAAATATTATAGAGAACACTGAAATATCCGAGGATGACGATGATGAATTACCTCTTTCTGTTTTAAAACGTCGATGGGACGATGATAAGGCAGGCTTAATCTCCAAATCCTGTGATCTTCTAAATACACTAGCATCACAAGTAAGGGATTTATCTTTACAATTTAAATCTGTTATTACATATGTAATTTATGTATATTTGTAGGCCACATTCAAGGAAACTGATGTATTGGAATGGAATGATGCTGACAAAGAATGTGAAGTTCATGTAGTCGAGAATTTTGAAGAAATGTCAAGTAAAGTGTCACTGGACAGCGCTATAACTGTATGAAATACTGCAATCCAGTGGGCAGAATATAGTGGTGTGGACTTCACAGACCTCATAGTTTTAAAAAGACTAAGAGAAACAGCTCTTGTGCAAAAAATTACAAATCCTAAAAAGCAAACTAAAATTTCAGACTTTTTTTCACCCAATACTCTGCTTTCCACTCTATTTAGATTAACCCCCGATTACATAAATAAATCGCTAACGTGCGTTGTTTTATTTTGTTCACGGTATCCAGTGTCTACTGTATTACGAATATTAAAAATTACACAAATTCGTTATAAAATGCATATTAAAGTTAATGATGGTGAATGATTTTATACCATATACACACACACATACATACACTTTCTTGATACATTTATTATATTGGCCTAATAATTGTGAATTACGAGCGAACAAGGTGTTCTAAGTATTTTCTATATGGAAACCTGGATCAAAAGTGGCTTAGTAGATCACATTACGTAGAAGATGAGTTTTAAGATGGCGATAAAATGCTTAAGTGATAACTCATTAGTGAATCAGTGAATTGAGTCAAGCTTTACAAATATTTCTGATAATGTAACTTTACTTACTACTTGTTTTTCTCAAAAATGGTCGATTGTTTTTTCCTCCTTTTCAATTTGTATTTTTGTAATGTGTGATGTTGGGATGTTCCATAAATAATCGATTTTATTATTCCATTGTTGCACAAATTCTTTGAATGCGTGACATCAAATGTATTTAGATTTCCCTGTAGGTTCACAATGTGAAATAAAAAATTAGCTTTCTCTATACAGGGTGTCCCAACTAAAATTTGCATTTCGTGAAATCTCCGATCTCGTCCAAATGTGGGAAAAATGCTAACATATGTAAATTTTAGCTTGAGGAGGGACCTAATTTTATCTTGATTTCAAAATAATTTTTGCGTTCATCCAGTGCCCAGAGCCACCCCTTCGAAAACTTTAAACGGCACGAAGAACTGGATCACATCACAGTGAAACCGCTTTCATTTTCTATGCAACCATGTTTTTTTTCCAATTTGAGCGATTGGTTTTTCAAAATTACGAAATCGCTGTAGACTCATTGAAATTTTTAACATTGTTAAAGCAGTACACTCTCGTTTAAATTGTAAATAATTTTTTTGTGGTAGGATCGGACTAAGAGATGTTATCTTATCTGCACTAATGTTTGAAATTTTTTATTCTCTTAGATTTCTTTTCCTGAGGCCAATGCAGGACAAACCAAAGTCTAAGGTTTATCCTGTATTATCTACATCTCTATAAATGCTTCGTGAATGAATCGTCGCAGAGTGCTATTTGATCACACTAAAAGTTTTGCAAAACGTTAAAGAAGCTTCTCAAAATCGCTCGTGCTATTGTATGGCAGTTGATGGTGGACATTTTGCGCAATACATTCGTTAAATTGAATTCTTTTACATAACCATTTTTGTTTCCTTTCACGGCCATCTAGGCAGCGTTCTGAAAAACCAATCGCTCAAGCTTGAAAAAAAACATATTTGCATAAAGAATGGAAACAGCTTCAAAATGATGCGCCACTCGGCCCCTCTTGCCATTTAAAGTTTTTCAAGGGGTGGCTCTGGGCGCAGGAGGGATGCAGAAATTATTTCGAAACCAAGATAAAATTTGGTCCCCCCTCAAGTTAAAATTTACATATTTTAGCATTTTTCCCACACTTAGATGAAATCGGAGACTTTATGGCGTGCAAATTTTGTATGTAATACCTGCTTCAAAAGATGCGCGGATAAAAATAAAAGAATGCCGGTTTCAGCATATTTTTCAAAAATCCCTGTCTGCATCGCAAATGAATTTGTCCCACACTTTTGCCGCGCACTGTATAAAACAGTTATATACATACAGGGTGTTCCTAAATTCGTATATATACAGAAAGGAGTAATTCTTTAGCTTATTTCATGATTAACAATTAATATAAACATAAGTGTGTGAACACTTCGTTATTTATGTACAGATTGAAAAATTTCAGAATTTTTTCAGTTTTTATATTTTCTGCTTTAACTTTTAATGAATAGTTCCAAATAAACTTTCAAAATCCCTAAAAATAGGGTTTATTTATAATATTTAAGTTTACGTACTGAGTTATATAACTAATAGTTGCTTTCCCATGATAAGTTTTAATTTCATTTAGCGAATTACACAAAATCGTTTTTTATTTATTTTTTCTTGATAACCGACGAAGACGCGAAAACATTACAAGACACCAAAAAGTTTTTAAATAACATAAAAAAGTAATATTATATTTTAAAATCTACTTGCAGAGCCCCGCGAAAAAATTCAAGAGGAGAAAAGGGGGCATGACCCTTGAAAAAATACCACCCTGTAGATTATCAAAATCACTTGACATGCTCAATGAAGTAAGTTCTACAGCGTAAGCTATGTAACAAATTTTAGCTAAATATTTCAAAAACTGAGGGAGCCATAAAGAAAAAATTGAAACATTTTTGAAATTTGAACAACTTGTAGATAGGTGCCGAAGTGTTTGCGAACCAATGTTTATATGAACTTCTAGTCATGAAATAAACTAAAGAATTAGCCCTTTCCGTATGTACATGATATTTAGGAACATCCTGTATAATAATAATAAAACATTGTTTAATCTGTCCCTCACTACTTATTTGTATCTATTATTTTAGGTTTAGAAAATATCTGCCAAGACATTGAATTCATGACAAAAAGAAAACCAGGTGTCTATTGGAGGTTCTGCTGGTGCATCATCATTCCTGTTGTACTCATTTTCGTCCTTTCATATTTTCTGGCTAACTATGAAGCTTTGCAATATGAGAACAAGGAATATCCAAGCAATATCATCGGTATACTAAGTTTTATAGAATAATTACTTCTGCGATCACATTAAATTCATTTCAGCGTGGGGATGGGTTTTATTGGGATTTGGAGTAGTTCAGCCTTTGTTATGGTTTGTCGTTGATTCCTATCGAAAAACCAGGGACTTAAGCTCTGTAAAAGAGGTAATTTTGATTATATACATGTCGATCAGATATTTATATAATCATTAACATCCATTTTTATATGGTTCAGGCGATGATTAAAATGTTCAAACACACGGATTGGGGCCCCAAAGATCCAGAGCGAAACTGCAAGTGGCACGAATTTAAAATGTTGCAAAACGCGGACCGAGTACTCAAACTTAGAGGGAGAATTGCTGACAAGTTATTCATACTCATTGGAAAGTAGGGAGAAAAGTCCAAAGTTTTCATTGTTGCATTGTAAATTTATAAACAAGTTATTGTATTTTTAGTTCATGCTATTAAAGGTTTTATTTTGATTTATTTGTTTCATTTTTACCGTTAGTTCCTCTATGCTATCCATGAGAACATCGGGCATTTCCTTAGGCAGACCCTGTAGAGTGCGACCGATATTCACGACAACTCTGTCCTTTCGCACAAAATCTATATTTTCTCCAAAATTTCAGTGAAATTAATGAAAACTAATACAATGTTGGGTCTAATTAAACCTCATGTTCATAGTAACAAGCATGGGATTCATGTGCCTTTCGTTGGTTTATATTTTCCTTTTCCCAGATTTGTCACTAGCGCCCTTTAATACCATATCTCCTCATTAGGCTAACATGAACTAGCCTGAATTATTGTTCTGGCGGAGTCCATTAACGCTATCAATAGTCCTATATTAGGTTGCCCAAGGGCATACAGGGTGTTTCATTTAAAGTGACACAAATGGTTATCTCCGAAATCAAATTTAAAATTTACAAAAAATTGAAACAAACATTGCTTGATATAAAAAGGGGTGTCCATCATACAAGCAAAATTTTACTCAGGGTCGTTTAAAGGATATTTCAAGGTCAACTTTGCATTTTTAAATAGAACATCTTTTTTTTTGGCAAATTTGCAAAAAAGCTTAAAAAAAATTAAGTATGTTTTGCTGGAAAAACTTTTTGTTTTCCAGATATCCACAAAAGTTGGCACATTTAAAATATAATAACATGTAACAAATGCTGAAATTATTTTTACATCATTAGCTTTAGGAGCGTTTTTCTCGGAAACCGTTCTTTCTAGCGACTTCAATAAAGTATACCTTTTTTTTCTCATCCCAAGAAACTTCTGGATACACAATTTTACAATATTAACTGGAAAAAATCGCAACATATTAAAGAAAATATGATTTATTTTTTCAACTGTGACACCCTGTATCTTTGTTATTATCGACTTTGGTACTAAGGCAAGTTGGGTAAAATTTGGTCCTTATCTCATGTTCTATCACTCTCTTAAAGGAATGTATCGAGTTACTAAACACCTTGTATATGCGACAGTGTGAATTATTAATAGACAAGATAATGGTTGATGACCTTTTCCCTTTCTTTGAGGTATTATTGTTTTGTTAAGAAAGTAATCGAACTTATCTGCGCTTGTAGACTATGGAGGATTAATTCCCTAGGCAGGCACAAGGATCAGAGTACCATTCGCCGTCTAAGGATAATTTATATGTATATTGATAAATTAGTTAATGTTTAAAACCATTTTATTTCGGTGCCTAACTCTTAAAACAGATGATCTTAATTTGTATACTCACATAGTGACGCAGCAAAAATGATTTATTTCTGCAGTTCATTTTATAAGAAATTGCTGAAGCTCAGCTCATACAAAAACGGGCTTATTTACTTAGCTATTAAATTAAACAAACAATAAGTAAGTTATCGTTCTTGTACTTATGTTGACGAGCAAATTCAAGGTATGTTCTTAAGATACCCACACATTGAGGTATGAATATAATAAAATTCGTTATAAATTCGCAATAAAACAATGAATTGGTTCCAAATAAATTGAAAATAACTTTATCCAAAGTAGCAAACGATACCTTGCGGGGAGATTAACGTTTTGACGTTATATAGCACAGTCGATTATTGGTAACCGTAGGCGGTTTGGGGCAAAAAGTTCAAAAAAGGTTTTTTAAGTAATAGAAGGAAAAAGTAAACCGGTAAAAGCCAATTTCTCTAGCAATCAGCAATTTATTGCGTGTTGTGCTACACAGTTACGCTACACTGTTGAGTATACCGCTTTGTGACGTCACACTTCTAAGGGAATGTTTCGGGCGTTTATGAGAATTTTCATTTTCTTTTTGTGTTTTTCTTCTAGGAAAATTTATTTGAATGTTGTAAAATTTTATATGTGTAATATGACTAATTTTAACAATTTTATATTATGTAAGTTTTTATTATCTAAATTCTGTAAAAACATTGTTGCGAGTACCCATCTGTACATTCAATTTTCAGTTATGATGTGTTAGTGCTGCGACATCAATATAATTTTTTTCCTATGGCGTTACTTCTTTTCTGGGATTAAGATCTGGCCCCTGTGATTTATTCAATAAAACTCGATTCGAAAAGGCTACAACCAATAGTAAGATTATTCCAGAAGCTCGTAATAAACTTGAAAAACCACGAAAATTTTGATTTGGCTTCAAAAAATATCATGCTTAATGAGTACGAAAATGTCTTTATTGCCCTCGATTGCACCGCGCACTATAGCAATTACCATGAGCAAAGTATCTCTTTCAGCACTTTTTAGGTGAGTATTTGTTTATAGTGTGTACTTTTCACAGCTATCAATGCTTAAATTTTTGAATAATATAATACCTTAAAGTGGATTGGCAGAAATCAATATAATTCAAATAATTGTTGATTAAATCTTTAATTACCTATGTATATTTTCCTAACGAAGTATTTTTTACTTACGGTTAATATGGCAAAATGGAATTATTTTTTCAGCTTCAATATATTAGGGTTATTTACTTTGGGACGGCCTAGTAGAAACTTGAATTTAGAGTTTTAACAAATAATCTCCTGCCTGTTCATTTCAAATGTAAGTTACACATTTTTTTTAAATGTGTGTGGCAATGAATTATGTATGCAATTCTGCCCTACTTTGACCGTTAACCGAATTTGCATTTTTATTAATAAAAAAGTTATCCATACCCTGAGATAGATTACAGCCACCCAGCGCATCATTATATGTTTACATGCAAATGATGGATCATTCGAACATCTCTTATAATAGTTACGTATTGTGTGTATTTAGTCAATCAAATTATGTTCTGTACACATGTGTAGGTGGAAATGGAAGTTGTTTTTTTTTTCATTTTTACTTTTTGGTGCGATGAATAATAATTTTTCAGCATATCACGTTTTTCTTCATTAGAAATAGACATTTTTGCGCAATATAGACGAAATACTTTAATGAGGTACTGACATCTTGTTTTAATTTTGACAGTTCGTGTCAAAATCATGTTTCCGCCATATTGACTATGCAAATTCGTTTTTTTCATTTTCCTTTTTAATTTTCATCCGAATCATATGGTGTCGTACATCATTTAAATCAGAAAACAAAGCTTAATCCAAAAATGTAAAAATCCAATATGGCGGCCATAAGAAATAACAAAGTTTGGTGCTGTAACTTTTAAACAAAGGGTGCCTTGAAAAATCTGGTAACATTTTCAAATTCCTCATGAAAAAATGTATTGCTTAAAAATGTCCGACTCTATCCGTTTTCGCTAAAAAAAGTAAAAGCAAAAAATCAAAATTTCAGTTTCTTCCAAAAATCTCGACAACTTTTGAAAAATTTTTAAGTTTTTCAGCGACATATTTTTACCCTTCCTAAAACGCCTCAATTTAACCGACTTTGTATCTCTTATAACAACCGAGATCCCCATAATTAAGCTGCAGAAACGGGGACCCTGTATACGTAAATACTTACTCCTTTTCTCAATGTTCCAGACCTAGACGAATTGCTTCCGAGAAACAGGCGTTCAAAATTCGTCGGTCACTCTGTACGAGCATTCAATATTATAATGACTAAAATATTATTATTGAATATGGTAAATATTAAATAATGATATGGTCGGTGGTTATTTAATACTGACCAACAGTAATTACATTATCTAAATATTTGATATCCGCCTCTGGGACTGTTAGATAACCTTCCAAAACCAATCAAATGAACTTTCCCAGCAAAAACATTTTATTCTCAACTTAGTGGTGACTCGAAAGTTCTTTATCATGGATGGCGAAATTATTAGCAGAGAAAGTTGCAAAAAAGTTGTGAAAGAATATTTGGACATCGAGGATTTCGAGATATGTGACGTTAAAATTGAGCAGTTTTTTGACGAAGTGAACGGGTTCCTTGGGGAACATCTTTTGTTACTGATTGATATACGAATTCGAGACGAAAATAAAGTGCTGCGATTTTTCACTAAGAGGTTTCCATTTGGACACGTTATGCAAAGTGACTTTCTGATATCGATGAATGGGTGGCAACGAGAAATATATTTTTATGAGATTTTTCTTAAAAATCTCCATAAGACTATTCCAGGATTCTGCATTGATTTTGTTCCTAAATATTTGCTCGGAATTCCAAATGATATTATAGTTTTCGAAGACTTAACGTTGAAAAACTACGACTTGCCCAGACAAACCAGTCTGAATTTGTTAAACAACAAACATATTTGTTTGGTATTAGAAGCTCTTGCGAAATTGCATGCTTCGAGTTTAGCTTATGAAGAGTATAAGTCAAGAGAACATGGCGAGCATTTCAGGCTGTTCAGTGGTGATGAAGATTTTATCAAAGAACCGCTTATAAGAAAGGAGGAGGGATTCCTGGGTCACGATTTCTATAACGCTGCTATAAAAGGATTGAGAGCTCTAATATCAAAAGTGTACAAAAATAACTTAATACCGTTAGAAGAAGTACATCAGAAATTTGATATTTTGGCTGAACATGCTTTAGAGTTAATGACTCCTCAAAATATATTTAGAAATGTTCTTGCTCATGGCGATCTATGGGCAAAAAATGTCATGTTTCAGTATGAGGGCGAATCTGATGAACCTCAGCATGTGCTTTTGGTAGACTTTCAACTTCCCAGATACCACATTCCAGCCCACGACGTTCTCTTATTTATCTCTTTAACGACCAATAAAGAAATGAGAAAACGCTACTTCCACTTTTTCTTAAAACATTATCACAATGCCTTAAGTGAGCAACTGAATTATGTAGGTATCAAGACTGATGACATCGGCTTATCTTATGATGAATTCCTGAAGTCTGTAAGTTACATCATACCAGAGGTAAAAATCCAAGGACCCTTGCAGAGGTTGCAGCAATGTGGAAATAAAAATTTTTACAAAAATCTTTTAAATGACAAAGAAGCTTTTAAAATGTTTATTTTCGGGGACAAGACACCTTTTGCTTTAGAGTTATTTGAAACAGATGACAATTTTAGAATCCTCTTAACGGAAGCAATTGAAGAGATAATTGAAGTCGCACTACACCCTCAAATATTTAGAGAGGACTGCTACAGAATTTTGGAGCAAGAATTGGGCCATAGTGAATACGAAATAATTGAGTATCGTGTTTCGAAAATTAGTAAGTGTGACTTTTTATTTCAATTGGAAGTGAGTTTACTAAATAAGAATGAAAGGCAGGACTTGAAATATTTAGCAGAATGCAAACCGTTGGGTTATACTAGACTAGTGGAAAGGTTAATCTAATGCAGTACTGTAAAAATAATTAAAATAATAAATAAGCGAAGAATGAGTCTTTTTCATAGTTATTTTAAGGATACTTGAATATGTAGCTAGAAAACGATGTTAAAAGTGAAGGGGGCGCAGAAAAAAAATCCTATGTGTGCTGTGCCCTCCATGTGCTCTGAGGGACCTTCATAACAATTTGCAAAATCAAAGTTTTGTAGATTCTAATGAATAGTGTATATAAAAAAATGTTTATGTGAGAACGAAATGAAACTAAAACAAAATAAACCCAAAAAAGTAGCGATTGAGGGAAGGAATATCAGGTGGGCCTTAACGTAAATGTACAATTGGTGCATTATACAAGATGTTCCATAAACATACCGACAAACTTTCAAAGAAAGTAGGGCTCAAAAAAACAAACATTTAGGTGGAATAAAATTAGGTCCGAAATCGCCTTGTTTCCAAGATACGGATTGTCTAATTTCTTTTTTTATACAGGGTGTCCCGAAATTAGGTGCCAATAATTTACAGGGGTGTTAAACTTTTCAAAATAGGACGACTAAACCAAATAGTGATAGGTTAAAAATGTATACTAACAGAGCTAGTGCCCTTCGAAGGTACTCCTTTGGAAATTGATTATTTAGAATATCTGTGGAACCGTTAAAGATAATTGAATGCAATTTAACATATCTATATAAAATTTTATGCTAAATTTGATGATGATATTCATTTGTTAATAAATTGTCAGTAGCGCGCGTTTAGGGGGAGGAACATAGGATATTTTTGTCTAACTTTTTTGTACGCTATCTATCGACAACTTTAACCCCAAATAAAAGTTATTTGAACTTTTTTACATAAATAAGGTCCTTTCATTGCAAGTCGCTATCTCTTACCGTTTTCGAAATAATAGCACTTAAACATTTCTCTGCATGACTGAAACTGATGCGTCTATTTAAATTAAAATTGGCAGATTGTGCGACTTTATTATTATTATTATTATTAGTATTATTAGTATTATTTTCCAATCAAAATGTTTTTACAAAATACCAGTGAACATAACTATGTAGTTAACATAAAATACAATGATTGATTATAAAATATGGTAACATCACAGTATTTTTGGAAATTCTGTCACTAGTGAAATAGTCATATTTATTAATACTGATATTCAAAGAGGAGAGATAATATTATTGTTTATTTATAAATAATAGATTTTGGTCTGAAAGCCGCTAAATTTAAAATTAATTAATTAAACGCATCAGTTTTAGATATGCAGAGAAATGTTTAAGTGCCATTATTTCGAAAACGGTAAGAGATAGCGACTTGCAATAAAAGGACCTTGTCTGTGTAAAAAGGTTCAAATAGCTTTTATTTGGAGTTAAAGTTGTCGATAGATGGCGTACAAAAAAGTTAGACAAAAATACCCTATGCCCCTCCCCCTAAACGCACGCTACTGACAATTTGTTAAAAAATGAATATCACCATCTTTAGCATAAAATTATATGTAGATATGTTAAATTGCATTCAATTATCTTTGGCGGTTCCATAGATATTCTCAATAATCAATTTCCAAAGGAGTATCTTCGAAGGGCATTAGCTCCGTTAGTATACATTTTTGACCTATCACTATTTGGTTCAGTCGTCCTATTTTGAAAAGTTTAACACCCCTGTAAATTATTGACACCTAATTTCGGGACACCCTGTATTTTTTAAATATTTCAAAAACGGTTTGGGTTGTCCTCTACTTCTACTAAAAGAAAATTAAATACATTTCTCCTGAGTATTAAAAAAAAATCGCATTTGGAAATCAATGCCGATTTTTTGATAGACACAGGAATAAGAAATTATTTTTTATCTTAAAAATGGCTACTTGAGCACCAAACACTCAGAAGCCTTTTTTTTATTAAGAATTGATGGAATATTAAAAAAATTTATTCGTATTAAAAAAGTTAGTGACGTACCATTTTTTCATTAAAAACATCCCCTTGAACGGCCATACGGACGACACTGGTGTAGGTGGAAATATTCTTCCTACTCTAGAACATTCACATTTATCCCGCCATAACGTGTGCCTAGTTTCATGTCCGTATCTCAAACCGTTTTTGAAATATCTAAAAAAAGTTTCTAAAAAGAGGAAATTAAACATTCTGTATCTTAGAAACGAAGCGATTTCGGACCTACCTTTATTCGATCTAAATATTTGTTTTTATGAGCTCTAAATCCCCTGAAAGTTTATCGGTATGTTTATGAAGCATCCTGTATTTCGTGTTTTTGACTTTGTACAATTTTAATAGATTTCTTATACATACAGTGTGACCCACTTAAGAGCGGGACACCCCTGTAAAATTTTTATTTGTGGTTCGATTTTGATCATTTTTTTATATGTTGTAGGGCATCAAAAACTCTATTTTGTGACAAGTTCTTGTTACGCTCGCTTAAAATCTAAGGTCTACTTTGCCCCTTTCTTATGACGAAATTTTAAGAAAAGACATTAGGGAATTTTTTATTTTAAATTTAGCTTCAGTAATAACTTTAGAATTATTCAAAATGGCTGTATTTCAAATTTCGTTAAAAAATGTTTATCCATAAAAAAGTTGTAGAGCAATCCAATTTTAAATTTATTGAACCATCTGGATGTAATAATTTTTGGTCAAGTTGGCTGAGTACGGATCCAATAAACATAGTTAAGTCACTTGTTTTATCCTTGTCATTAAATACAATGCAATTGTCTTTTTGTAAATAAATAAACCAGTTCTTGGTGGTTTAGAAGAAAATTTAACTGTTTTTGATTGAAGAAAAAGTTCAGATATGAATAATCAATTAACTTTAAGGGAAAAAATTGAAATAGTGCGTCTTTCTGGTGACAATGACAGAAGTGTAAGGGAAGTGACTAGAATATTTAACACAAGATATCCTAATCGACGTCCGATTACTAAAAGTACAGTGAATCGAATAAATCGTACATTTAATGAAACTGGAGCCGTTGATAGATATTTGTTAAAAAACAACCGTCCTGGAAATAGAAATGAAGGTGATACAGAAATCGCAATTTTAAATTATTTTACTAATAACCCACATGCTACATTAAGAATAGCAAGTTTAGATTTAAATGTACCGAGGGAAAAGATTCGTCGATGCCTGAAAAAGAATAAAATTAAGCCATTTAAACCAAAATTTCTGCATACTTTGGAGGAAGGAGACAAGAACAGAAGATTGGAATTTTGTTTGTGGGCGCAAGGGGAGTATCAAGATAACAACAATTTTCTAAAATGTATTCTATTTAGTGACGAAGCTACATTTACTACTAACGGGATAGTTTCTTCACAGAATTTTAGTAATCGGACGTCGATTAGGATATCTTGTGTTAAATATTCTAGTCACTTCCCTTACACTTCTGTCATTGTCACCAGAAAGACGCACTATTTCAATTTTTTCCCTTAAAGTTAATTGATTATTCATATCTGAACTTTTTCTTCAATCAAAAACAGTTAAATTTTCTTCTAAACCACCAAGAACTGGTTTATTTATTTACAAAAAGACAATTGCATTGTATTTAATGACAAGGATAAAACAAGTGACTTAACTATGTTTATTGGATCCGTACTCAGCCAACTTGACCAAAAATTATTACATCCAGATGGTTCAATAAATTTAAAATTGGATTGCTCTACAACTTTTTTATGGATAAACATTTTTTAACGAAATTTGAAATACAGCCATTTTGAATAATTCTAAAGTTATTACTGAAGCTAAATTTAAAATAAAAAATTCCCTAATGTCTTTTCTTAAAATTTCGTCATAAGAAAGGGGCAAAGTAGACCTTAGATTTTAAGCGAGCGTAACAAGAACTTGTCACAAAATAGAGTTTTTGATGCCCTACAACATATAAAAAAATGATCAAAATCGAACCACAAATAAAAATTTTACAGGGGTGTCCCGCTCTTAAGTGGGTCACACTGTATATAAACCAGCCTACGCTACAGATTCTGCAAGTAATGGTTTTTTAAACAATTTATTTTGTTTAAATAAGATGAGATATTTTCTAGATACAGGGTAATTAAATAAAAACGATAACTTTTAAAAATACCTTGTAATTTTTTTAAATGTCAAGAAAACGAAAATCCATTAAACATGTCCACGAGAAATCATTACAACAATAGCTACAAGCCACTCAATATCATTTCAACAATAGTTCTGAAATAACCGTAGCTAGTAAATGGAGTGGATTGAATATTAACAATTTTGCATAGCAAGTTTCTTCCTTCGTGTGGTATTGAGAGTTTTTTTAATTAAACTCTGAACCGAACGTAAGACGGTAGGACTCTGGGTAACTATTTTTCAAATATTATATATATTAAGGGAGAACTTTAGGCGACCCGAGAAAACTTATATAGGGCTGACCTTTAAGATTTCTTATGTATTTGATGAGACTTCTTTGAGAAACGTGGACGCCCTTGTGGCCTGACCTCCCTCCTCCCTCCTGGCACAGGAAAAATTGCTGCCAGGAGCGGACTACATGCTAAATAGCTACGATTTATCTTTTGGGATGAACGCTTTCTCTCGGTATATTCCGCAAGATGTCGAAAGCGATAGAATCTGTTGAATCTCCTGAGATGTTATTCGACATGCACCCAGGTGGAAAGTGTGCGAGAAGTCATAAATTTAGCAATTTGCTCTAAAGGAAAACGTAAGATTAAAACATCATTACAGACACGATCTTAAATGAGACTTTAAGTCACTTTCCTGGTGTCCGGATGCTTTCGATCGTCACATCTGATTACAAATCATTTACTGTTGAACCGTTTTTCAAATAAACAATAAGTCATAAATATAAGATGAATACAGTTCATAAATAATTCAAATTAATCCCATAGTGTCATGTTTTTGAATAAAACCTGACAGGAGAATAGTAAACTGGACGCAAAAATGAATTAAATGGGTTATGCGAAAATATGTAATTGGCCTACAACTTATGTAGGTCAAGATTCATTATATTGTTGGCCGGATTACAATAATTCATGTCGGCTACTCTTAGTTTTAAAAGCGACCATTATTGGGCGTCTTTAATCACCTGGAAGGATGGTGTCTCCCGCGTGCTACGTGTATTGCACATTATCTACTTAGGGACCTAACGAAGATGGTCGTCATGGATGTGCCAAATGGAACGTCACCTTTATTATGATTCAAGGTGTTTTGTATTTTTCTCTTTCCCGTTCGCTTCATTCTGAATTTAGATAGGTTTATCACAATTAAAATTTGGCATTCGAGTAATAATGATTCAGTTCACGAACTTGTTCCATAAAGTACATACTTTTAATTTAATTTAATATAATTCAGTTTAATTCCATTTTATCTGCTTTAATTTACGTAATATAATTAATTTAATTAAACATTTAATTTGATCCAAAAAGCATAATTTAAAAAGGTGGTTCAAAGTGACACCCATTTGGACGGCAGACATGATGATTAATTCACAATAGAAATTTGAGGAAAGATTATTTTTATTATCCACTTAACACGCGATAATTAACGATTCGGCATATCTTAAAACTTGCGCGATAGTAATTAATCGTATCAAATAAATTGCCGACATTAAGATATGTCCTCTGTGTGATGGGTAATACCACGATCAAAGGTACAGGTGCTGAAGCTGCTCGAGTCTGTTGTTGATGAACGGCGCGAATATTGGTTATTTATGGTACTTTTATACATGAATGGATTCTTGAGTATTTGTTCACGGATAACGTGTGTCTGAACTTGTGCATAGGCTAATTTAATTGACAATGGAGAGTAAAGTAAGTAGTCAGAGCACCAAATTACTCAAATTGATTATTTCTAATACTTCCAGAGCTAAATGTAAATGATTAATTATGATGTGTCGGTTTTTTCGCTTTTTTCAATGCACAGATTTGTCTCTAATGAGATTTATGAGAAATGACATGACCATCATGAGTACCGGCAATATGAGTGTCATAAGTAGTTCCACAACGCTCATATCCTGATGATCAGTTCGGAGGCTCGTTTTTTGAATTTGGGAAAAGTGCCCAGAAAGTTGCCCAAGAATGACGTCAGAATATTTCAATCAATATGTTCAAGTTATGTGCGATATCAATAAGAAAACGTCATTTTGACGTCATACTTCAGGAAATTTCTACTCCCAATATTTAAGGATTGACCTCAAAAGAGTTCCAAAATGACTTAGAACCAACATACTATAATTATGTACTTAATAAATTAATTAGGAAAGCTTCAACTGGAGCTTTCTTAAGCTTCGTCCTGACCGGATATTTCACCGCTCTATGAATAATACAACGAACCGAACCAAACAAAATATTAATTTATAGTAAACAGATTTGCAAAAGCTACAGATTTCTTCCTTATTCAAACGAATATTTTATAGGGCGTTCGGTTCGTTGTAGCGTTCTTAGAGCGGTGAAATGTTTGAATTGGTATGAAGCTTTATAATAATGTGTTGAGAGATAATTTGATTTAACACAGGATAAGTGGTTTGCATAGTGTATTAATGGGTTCCCCATTCGAGTTTCTACCACATACTTATGAAGCTTCTTACGGACCTGAACTTGACACTATACAACGAAGCGAACGCCGGACAAAATATTAATTTGGACAGTTTCCGAACGTGTATCTGATCTGTAAGAAACTTTAGGTTTAAGATATGGATAACATGATCTCTCACAACAGTTCAAAAGTGGGCATAAAAATTGCGCAAAAATTTTAAAAAAGTGTCGTATTTCTACTGCGCATGACGTGCTATTTGCAAAATATCTAATTTGCTGACGCGAGCTATTCAAATTAGATACATCCAGGAAAATCTTAATTAAAAGTTCATAGATAGAATCGATGTGGGTCACTAGTTAAATCCTGCTTATGTACGTCATTATCATAGCAAAAATTCTTAAAAAAAGCTTTTGATATGGAAAAAGTAGGAGTGCAACGCCAGTTATTAGTCTACATTGCAAATATTTCCCCAAATTTTGTGTGAGCCTATTGTCTGGTCTGGTGATCACGTGTGTTTATTCACGTTTTAATGAGTTTAATTAATGAATGAGTTTGGAGTACATAAAATTACGAATTGCTTTATTATTTGTAGACACAGCTTTAAAATCAGATCATTCCGGTTATATAAAAATTACACGTAATATGTGAGTGCCTTTAACTATTTCTGGGAATACTGCGATTTAAAATGGGAGGGACAAAGTAAAAGGAAAGTCGTTACTATAATGCAAACCGCCTACTTACAGATACAAGATCAACCAGAAATTCTTATTACCTACATGACTGGAAATTCTTTACGTTTCTTAGGGAATCGTTTTCGTCATGGTTTGATTTCACAAATGGGTGCTTAACGCTCGACATTTACTACGTTTATGTCGATTATATCAATTCAGATTGAGTTGACGTTGAAAAAAAATGACCTTATGTCTTCATTCCTCTTTCAAGCTGACTTTAAGTATACGTCAACACTGTCAACTGTTAAAATCATGAATTTCTAGTAGCTAATTTAACTCTAATTCGAAGGGGAAAAGTTGTTTTGCTTATTCGTAGAAGTAGAAATAATAATGATAGCATAAGATCTTGAAGTAAAAACTAGATTTAAGCAACTCAGCTCATATAATTCTGAATTTTAAAGTTACTTAAGTGTGTGAAGCGTCACCCAGCTATTAGTTGACACTATTGACAGGTAAATCACTCAAAAGCCAGATTAGGATTGAAACGGGATCGAAGCGCTTATGTGGCGATTTGAAGCAGCTTTACTCAAATTAATCCTGAATTAATTTGGGGTCGACTTTAAGGTTTCAAAAACATTTATTCAATCTTCTGGAACTTAATTCGCATTGAAGTTATGAGCATAAGCGTATTATACTGAATAAAGGGAAAGTTTTTTGAGGTCATCCTATGTAGAATATTAAATTTGAACATAGATTTCATAATTTTCTCTGCAGCTCCTGAAGTTCAGATGATTAGCTAAATTTGGGGTGAATACTAATTAGCCTTAAGGGGGTATACGTTATGCTATTTCACATTAGTGTCATCTATCGAAACAACTGTCTCTTTGCCGACTTTTATTTATATTTTAACCTGGACCATATTACTGAAATGTAATTAAATTTAATTAATATAAATTTTGATTGTTAAAACTTTTATTAAGGTTAGAGTTCTACGCTAATAAAATTAAAAATTTTTAATTTCATTAAATTAATATGCCTTATATTCCCGTTCTGTGAACAATTTTCAGTATTTTTGATAATGAGTCAAGACCTAAACACATCGGATACCTTTTTAGGGTTTCTGTGCAGCTACAGTTTTTAGCATTTCGCACTTGTCTCATATCTATGCTATTTGCATTGAACTGCACTCCATTTGGATAAATAACATTGTACTTTATATTGAAACGCAATTGTCAGGCAAAGAAAACATTCCGTATTCCTTGACGCAATCAGCTAATAAAATGTTTACGTTCGACAAGCAATAAACATACAGAAAATGGGATATAAACTCATCTGAACAAGATATAGAAAATTGTGAAATCCCAATGGGAGTAATAAAACTATTAGCGATCCATTTGCGATTGTGGTAATTTCCTGTTAAAATGCGCGTAACAAATCTTATTGCAAATAAAAGATTAAAATAGTAAAAAAACAAAAATTAATGCTAAAAAAGCGTAAAAATATAAATTACACATAAAAAGGGACTAGAGAGAATGAATGAATTGGAAATGACTGGACACATACATAATAGGAACATAATATTGATTATGTAATTACAATCCTTCTTAGTTTAGTCTCGGTTCTAAACTAAATTGTCTGCGGATGTACAATTAGGTATTGTTGTTTGGAATGCCCAGCAATTGTATAGAGATAATTGATAATTCAACAAAGCAAATTCACTTTTTTGCCAATATTTGTGTCATCTGGGAATGTTTTCCCACTATTTTTGATATCAGACAGTGAACTGAGGCTAATTTCTTTGTTTCTTAAGAAATAATTAATTTGCCGGAGAATTATGACTCTTAAGAGACATCTGCTTTGCATCGTATTATATCAGATGTGTTTGCCGTAGGAAATTACCTTTCGTTGAATATGACACACAGGGGGCTCAGTAGCATTTTACATTAGTTGATATGAATAGCTCACATTTTCCATTTCTCAAAGACTTCTTTTTATTGTCTGGCAGTCCCAGTCATTTGTACCGGGCGACCATGAAAACCCTTGACCCTAAAGGTATGGTGTTGATAAAGCCATTTGTCCTTTGTTATCCAACATCGGATAAATAGTTAAAATGAATTTATCTAAGACAGGGCTTTGATATTTCAACGTAAGATTTCTTTAACGATCACCCTGTAAGTTCTGTTTGTGCAACTTGTCACCTTGTCCGTGTAAAAAACAACTCTAAATTAAAAATCAGATGAATGGAGCTGATACGTTAAGACTTGCTTCAAACATCACACCAACTAGGTTTAATATTTTTTAATTAAAATACTTGGTTTGTCCCCAGCATCTTTTAATCTTTATTCACACTAATATCTACTATCTTTAATCGTATTTACCCGATCAAAAGCTTTTACTCAGTTATGTGGAAATATGTCAATAAACAAGTACGGTTTGCTAATGGATTGACACACTTACTCATATCATATGGTTCAGTAATATATTAATTGGGTCTAAAAACATGCAAAAAGATCTAAAAAATAGTTTTTGTACGAGCTGTCAGGATGTTGCATTGTTACCGCCGCAAAAATGATATTAAAGAATCCTCGATTTCCGAACGCTGTAATTTTTTACGGGTCGTGCCCGTAATGGTGATAATAAAATAAGCTTATTTCCCACGGTTTTGTATCCATAGCAACGAGGCAAAACAAATTTTAAAACCCCGGTGGCAAGTTTGGCTACAGTTGTATTGAGTTTTGTATTTCTAAGCAGTAAATTTCGTTAATTTTTTACACATTTTTATAGCTGTAGGAAAAGTATTATACAACTTATAAAAAATGACCATTACCTGCGAACGTGGCTGACTCCCCTGGTCTGCAACTCGTGCGGAAACGCCATTTTCTACGAATATGTCTTCCTGCACTCACCAGAAGATCGTGTGTAAACATCATACTCGTGAGAAACGAGTTCATTTCGTGCTTGTTGTACTCGTGTAGGATCCTCGCATCTAAATGTTTATTATTTTTCATATCATCTCAAGGTGCTATTTCAATTTTCAACACATGAACAGTGCCCAGTGATACAATCTTGAAAATAAATGCATTTTTTACGACTTTTTGCAATTTTTATTTTGCCTCAGTCGGTTTATTATGGTAAACTTTGTTGTGTCAAATTAGCACCTGCCAAGTTTCATAGCTTTAATTTCAGTAGAACAGAGACCAATGTGGCCTCTAAGATTAAAATTTTGCCGCGTGAAATCCTATATTGCACATTAAAAACACACTAATATATTTGTTATGAAAAAGGTATTGTTATGGTTCAAACCATGATTTTATATATTTTTCAGACTAGCGGGCTAGACAATCCATCATTTGTTCCTGGTCCTAATGACGTTCAAAATGGGAAAGGAAGCAGTAGAGAGAACGAGGTAAGAATATGTTGTACAACGGAAAATAAATCGGCGTTTCATGTGTCTACAGTGTCGCTGAGATTTATTATAGTGCTTCCTACTTTACTCCAAACGACATGTAAGTATATACGGGAGTAGAAAGAAGTCACCATCCATGAAATTTTCCAATTATGAGAAATCGGCCTGACACGTCCGGTTTAAAGTCTCAGGGGAAGAGTTTTCCATCAAAATTTTAAATGAGAACATGGGGATGCACCACATTAAATAAAAAGTTTTTGCATCCTATAAGCGAATCTTAAAAAACTTCGGCTTCGAAATTTAAATTTTTTATGAGACTGTATTAATTTTCGACATTGTTTGACAGTTGACAACATCATGGAAACAACACTTTATATTTATATAGTATATAACGCATGACATAATGCATAAAGATTGCTTAGAAAGTTAAAAGATGTGAATTTACATGAAATGTACAGTGGCCAGAATTGAACCCCTTTGATTTTTTTTCTTTGGTATTATGTTAAGGACAGAGTGTACAAAAATTAATCCGGATCGGTTCGTATCTGTTTTTAAGAGCTTCAACAGAAATGCGTTTATTTTGTACTTAAATATTTTGTACTTTTTTAACTATTTTTAACTATTTTTAACTATTTTGTGCTACGCTCTCTACTTTATACTAATCCAAAGAAAAAATATAAGCTTCTAGTGGCCTTGCACTCTATGGTACTATCTGTCCGGTAATCATTACTAGGTGGAACTAAGTAACTTACAACTCAAAAACGCCTTTAATCGGAATACAGGTAATAAAAATTGTAGTATTTATATTTTTTTATATTTTATAATTTTATATATTTTTAAATATTTATATATATAATTTTATAATTACAAATATAAAGTGATATGAACTAAATAAAACCGAGTAGTTATGTATTTTGCTTATCAGTACAATTTTCCAAATCGACAATTTGCATTCTTTTCTATTCAAGTCGTCATAAACTTTAATAAACCTGCCTTAAATCACTCCAGTTTCATATAATAGAAATATTAGTACCAAGTATATCTAGTCTATGTTTATTACCTACTTTTATTGGCTTACTAGTAAATAACGATCGAAATAAGTTGATTTAAGGCTTCTGTCGTCATTAATCACGAAATTTTATTAATAAAGATAGCAAAATAATACACCTACGTTTCGCAATAACGACTCAAAATATATATTGCTAATTATTACAAAAGCTTTTTTTAAAGTTGATGATTTACACTTGTTTCTATAAGAGTGGGGCAAGATGGCTTTACAGGACGTATTTTTGCGCTTAATGTAGTGCTTTACCGCACATATGCGACCAAAACTTTCACTACACACAAATTATAATGGCACGGATTAGTGTTTAAATTTTTTATGAGTATTTGACATTAATATGTGTGCGGTAAAACCTTTTACTGCTAATCTGGGCGTGGAGGTTTTTCAGCAAGTTAATTTTTTATTAAACTTACAACAGTCAATAAAATTAGCACACATGAGCTAGAAAAAAGTATTCCTCCCAACATGCGCAGAAAGATCTTCACAGCATTCGATTGCTGGTCAAAATCCTTTTGGCATCATTCGGTCAACGGTACTCAGTCTACGATAAAGTATCACTTCCCGCAATTGGTACCACCGAGGATTTGAAAATAAAATTATTATATTTCAAATACAATTTCAAACCTTATCGTTTCCAAACAGACCAATAAAGCAGCTCTCGCGTTTTTTCTTCTTCTTTTTTCTTTTTCCCTTTTATTTGGGCTCAAATTTATGTTTTTCGGGCAGGTCTCCAAATACAGGCAAATTGAAGGCAAATTATTTCGGTTAAATAAAAATTTAGGTTAAAATGGGGGTGTTTTCAATATTATTTTCGTAAATAGTTGGAAACAATTACAGATACTAAAAAGATCCAGGGGGCGAAAAGTTTCTAAGTTGATCAGATAATTAGATTTTCGAAAACTAAATCACCACTGCATGCATTATAAAAAAGTTTAACGTGAGAAAAAAGAGACTGATTCCAGGGAAATAACTACACAGTAGGTTTTAATAACGATTTTTCAAAGCTAAGGTCATAAACACATTTATACCTAAACTCTCGAAATCTGAAGCAGTTCTAAAGCAAAATCTTTAGAATATCTGAAATTTTAACACCCTGCATCTCAATAACGAAACGTTTGGGATTTTTTTGTCAATGAGAATTATCTTATTTTTTACCTAAGAAATCGCTTCCCAAAATATTTGAGCGCCTTTTTCGGACATCCTGTATACAATTGAGTAATATACGAGTAAATCGCATATTATTCGACAATACAGTTATGGTAAATAATAGTACCAGGCTTGGTGGTGCTATGGCACCTACGGCAAAGGTCCCTTTAATTTTGACATAATCCTTCGACATGAGTTAATTGAGTGCGGACATCAAAATCCAAAATTAATGTATTTTAATGAGATTGCAAAAAAGTTTTATTAGGTTTGTATGGGTCCTAAACATTACTTACAAATACCCATACAAACCTATAAAAAAATAATCAACATACGGTTGCGAGGAATGATTTACTGGAAGCAGTTTACTTTGATGCAGATTCGAGATTCGTTTAATCTCCTGGGTTTGCTTACTGGAAAGCAGCTTTTTTCTCTAGGAAATCGAATACATGTTCTGGAACACAGTGTCAGAATGTCGTGCCTTCATAATAATTATTTTAATTTATAGAAAGAACAGAGAGATCTGGAAGGCGATGGCGAAAATCGGGCCCAGTGGGGTAATGGGCTGGAATTCCTTATGTCTTGCATCGCCATGTCTGTGGGGCTCGGAAATATATGGAGATTTCCATTCACCGCGAAAGAAAATGGAGGTGGAGCATTTTTAATTCCGTACATTATAGTTCTCACAGTTATTGGACGACCATTATATTACATGGAGATGGTGCTTGGGCAGTTTTCGAGTCGAGGAAATGTGAAGATGTATGAGAAAATATCACCGGTATTGAAAAGTGAGTATCCAAACAACAAAAAAACGCATTGAATGAATATGTGGATCAATCTATCTATACTTTTTCTCACCAGGCATAGGTTTTGGACAATTGATTGGTTCAACATGCGTGGCCACGTACTATTGCTGTCTTATGGCCATAACCCTGTTTTATTTAATAAATTCGTTTACTGGGGAGTTACCTTGGACGTTATGTAAAACAGAATGGCTGGAATATGAAAAAGAAATTGGAAAAGCCTGCGTAGCATCAGCGAATAATACTGAAAATAATAGTAACACCACAGTAAGCTCATCTGAGCTTTGGTTTCGGTAAGATATTTAATTGACGTTAAAAAATGTACTGGATGTATTACATTGATTGATCTCGTGTTACAGCAATTACTTACATTGCTTTTGAGGAAATTCTCATTCTTAAAATAAACACATCAAGTCTTTCGAGAAGTATGAACTATGCATGTTAAAATCCCATTCCTTGTTAAAGCTGTCGTGTAGGATTCATTGTAACTCATCAGTAGATCGGTGCTTACTGGCCGTTTTTGTATCACGAATATTCTCAATACGGGCCTGCATTTTTTTCTCATTTTTGAGTAACGTTTGACTTGCCAAAAACGACATTTAATTTTTCTAATAAATTTTAGAAGCACTTTTAAGAATCGAATTGTGTGGACTTGATTTGTGAGTACCTTTAAAATGAAACGTTATATCTGACAAATTTTGCAGAGGATGAAAAGCTGTTTGAAGAACGCGTTAATGTGTTTGAAAACTAACAGAGCCGGAAGTGTAAATGGCAATTTTCTTATTTTAAATGAAACACCCTCCTTTAATACTTAGAGATAAATCGAATTCATCTATCATAGCCTATTCCGATTTTTATCTGTTTTCGATTTATTGAGGTGTGAAATATGATATTGCAGTTTCGACGGCCGTAAATGCCAAATGGTTTAAGTTAGAGAATAATGGTTTATGCATATATAATTTAATTTATTATGCCTGCTACGTTCATATGTTGCGTCTTCTTGCATCTTTATGGTAATCTTGTTCTATATGCATTGATAAACAAAATTCTTTTCCTCCCCAAAAACTCCCAACCCTCATCATTCTATTTAATAAAGCATTTTTCTGGATATCAGATTAATTATTTTTATCATATTTGGGCCCATTAATTAATTTTTTTACGTATTGACTCTTTGTAGTAGATGTTTTTGGTTTCATTTTACTTAAGCGCTATTCTAGCAATTTGTATCATTTCAAACTGGCGCAAATACATACTTTCTTCTGAGAATTTTTTTTTAGTTTTCTTACGAAGTTCTTCAGTTTCCAAATGCATCAAATTAATAAAATAGGTAAATTTTAAAAATTTATTCATTAAAAATATGCATTCTTATGTCAAAACCTCGCTCTAATTGGCTATAAATCAAATCACTAAATCAATTTTTATGTCGTTTTAGTATTTTTCTCCTTGTTCCTATATTCTTTAAGATTATTTATTAACTCAAATTTATACTTCAGATTTTCTTCAATGCTGTACGCCGTACAATATTACGGCACGCTGTGCGATAATATGATGACTTGTACTTCATGATTCATTATTATTTTCAGGCTTGAGGTTCTAAGGCAAAAAGATAACATCTCTGATGGCATAGGAGTTCCTGAGTGGAGATTAACTCTGTGTTTGTTGGCGTCGTGGATTATTACATTTCTGGTTTCTGTGCGAGGAGTGAAAAGTTCGGGAAAAGCGTCGTATTTCCTTGCTTTGTTTCCTTACGTGATAATGATCACATTGTTGATCAGGGCGGCAACATTAAGTGGCGCAGGAGATGGAATGTATTATTTTATTGAAACTGATTGGGCAAAGCTCGGGCAAGCTTCTGTGAGTATAAAAAAAATAAAAAAAGTAAAAATAAATGAATAAATAAAATTATTAGCCATAAGTAACTCATGCAGCATTTGAACACTTACTATGCGCATGCGCGCTACTTCCGGTTTGACCGGAAGTAGCGGTTGTTCACAGATTTATTACATTTTAGGTATGGTACGCAGCAGTGACACAATGCTTCTTCTCGCTTAACGTTGGATTCGGATCCATTATTATGTATTCCTCGTATAATCCTTTTGGCCACAAGATAAATAGGTAGAATTAATTGTTTTTCGTTCTAAGTGTAGGAATAGAAAATTATTTTAAAAAAAATGCGTATTTGAGAAATTTAATGAACAATTTCAATGCATGGGTGCGCTCGTTTATGACTTTAAAACATGACTTCCTTTTGGTAATTTATTAGAACGGAGGTAATTTTACGTGAAATGCAATTACTTCAATGGAAACTTTGGAATAGATGCTCATTTTCGTTGGAAAAAAATTTTCATAGAAATATTGTCATTATATTAAAAATTTTACAAGTAAAAAAATTACTAGACACGTTAGGTTTACGTTTCCCTGCAGATGTATTTGATCATATTTCAGTATATAATACAGATTTAGAATATCTACCTATGGATTAAAACTGCAACTTTTTTAGATTGCTAGCGTCGAAAAGGTGATATTTTCTGTCCTTTAACTCTATAACGAGGACTAAAATTATAATGAAATAGGCAGTGTTAGGAGTGTTTAACAGAATTAACAAGAAAGGCTCCTTCCTGTATAGATCTCTCATTTCATTACTCTAATATCATTCAAAATATGATATTACATTTGATAACGGATTATGAGAAGTGAATATCACTTTTCCACGTTCTGGTATACGAAGTAGCAAATCAAGTTAAGCATATCGTCATTCAATAAGTGAACTGAGAAAGGCGTGTGCATTTAGTTTATGAAATGCTTTATTAAGGAAACATTACATTATACACAGGGTACATATATCTGTTAGGTCTATTATTAGTTGATTTTTATTACTAGAATTCAAACCAAGAGTGGGAAGAGAGAAAAGAAACTATTTTAACCTATAAATAAAACTTTCTCATATTAAAACTCGATTCGCTGTCTGAGCGATAAAGGAGTTTATATTTACATAATGTTAAAAATAAGTTAACTTTTTTTGTCAAATTAAAATGTACATACAGAGTGTCTATTTTTGGAGCTCAATCATGAGGATCTTGGAAACCATAAAGACACGAGGTCGGTTAAATTAGAGCAAAATTGCGCAAGTTGGAGTTCAAGAATATGCTGTTTCAATATTTGAAAAATTTCCATAAGTTTCGGATGTATTAAAAAAACTGAAATTTTGGAAAAAAGTTTTTTTTGCGACTATTTGGCGAGGTAATTCAAAAAGATCAACACTTTATCGTTACGACTTTTCCTCATTTACAAAGGTGTAATGTCACATTTGAAATCAGACGTTTCGATTTCTGGCAATTATTATCAACTTCGTTTTTTCTAGACGCCATAATTAATGTTCACATTTTTCACATATGCGGACCAGTACGTTAACCAGATCTTTGTACCAGTGATATTAATGAGTCACGAAAGAGCATTGCAACTCTAAGCACCAAGATAAGAAATAGGGACGTTTTAAGATCAATTCAGAAATTAAGAAAATACATAGAGCAGTGTCTGGAAGGGGAGGGTCAACTCTTTGAGCTCCTTTTACAATCTTCTATATTTACTTATAATTTATTAGTCCCAAGCACTCTTTACAAACAAATGATTTTTAATACTGCAAATTGCAAGACAGAATGTCAACATGAAATTCATCATGGTAATCGGAAAAAAGCTGAATTAAGGAATGTGAAAATTCAAAATGACGTTCATAAGAAAAAACAAGGTTGATGATGGTTGCCGAAAATCGAAACGTCGGATTCGAAATATAACATTACCACGTTGTAGAAGTTGCAATGATGAAGAGCCAATCATTCTTAATTATCTCTACAAATAAGCTTAGGACAAAATAAAGGGTTTTTTCCAAAATTTCAATTTTTTTAACTGTAAATTATGCAACTTTACGATAATTTAACCGACCGCTTATCTTTTAAGGTTATCGAGATCGCTTGTTTAGTCGAACTCCGGAACCAGTCGCCCATGTAATAGTGTTTCATTATGAGTAGTGGAGTACGAATGCTTTCAAATATGATTAAAAAATATAGGAAAATAATTTTTATTACAGAGATGCTTTAATAATAACAACTCTTGATACGTTCACGTCGCTGTTATCGGGAACCACAATTTTTGGCATATTGGGAAATCTAGCTTATGAAATGGGACAGGAACCTGCCGATGTGGTTTCATCGGGAGGAACTGGACTGGCATTTATTTCATACCCAGAAGCAATAGCAAAATTCAAATATGTACCATGGGTGAGTTTTTTCAATTGTAGTGGATTTGATAAATTCAGGCCTTAACGGTTTCATCGCCCCAAGAAAAAATATTCGAACCGACTTATTTTTTTCCTCGGCTTTTTCGCTTAATCGTTTCACTCAATTGATTGCTGGTATTCGATAAATACGTGTATAAAGGGCATGAAATGCTAAGCGCAATTAAATCACCACTAATTAATTCAATGTGATGCATTTACGAGTTGTTATAGTTCCTGTTGGCGAGTAATTTTGAATATATTCGCGTTAATAAATAAATAAATACTTATCCTTGGTGAAAGAGTATTGAGGTGTAATAACAGTATTGAGGTACCTTTATTGATGCTCACTCGACAACAGTAGTACTGAAGGTCTTTATGTCTGAGTTAAGATCCTGTTGAGCTACACAGAAAGTTTATGTTAATTTTGCCTTATATGAAGATAATACTCCAACATTGCAAATTCTTTGGAAATAACGTTATTTTTTTTCTCGGGCCCACAAATTTAACAAAAACTTTAACCAATTTGGAGATTTCACAGATCCAAGCACAAGAAACCAACAGCCTGTACGTTGAAATGCTTCAACCGCCAACAAATATGTTATATGCAGTAAACGAATGAAACTTGTAACCGCGTTTGTCGACCCAGTGAATGCGAAATCGAGCAAAGTGCCGTTTTGTCCTGTTATACAACAGGCTGTCCTGTTAAAGTTGGAACGTCAGTAGTTTTACGAAACCGATGATCTATTAAAAATGCTGAAGTTGTAATTAGAGAAATTATAAATAGCTGCTAGTGTTAGATTGTGAGAGCTCTTTAATTGATTTTTTTTTTTAATTTCATTAGCGTGCTATCGAACAATAAGAACGAACCAAAGACGTGCAAAAATTATAAATAACAGTCTTCTTTGGGTTTGATCGAAGTTGCTCTTTAATTTTTATTAAATCAAAGTACCTCAGTTGAGTGACCTTTCTATGACTATACAGGGCGATTCTTAACTTATACGCATAAACTTTGGAAATTATAGCTGAGGATAAATAATGATTGTTGGTGAAAAAACAATGTAGTGAAACATTTTTAGTTTCGGAGATACCAATTTATTTCAAGTAAAAATAAAAGAACCTGAATTCCATAAATTTGAAAATGCATTTTATTTATCATAGTAACTGTTCGAAGTCGTTTCCGTGATTTTCAATGCACAGCTGAGTTGAGACGCAAAAAAAATTATTAGGTGAAATTTTTTGTTTATAAAAAATAAGAAGTAAACAAGTCAGAACGACACGTTTGGTATTTCTAGCAGTACTTTCTTTTCAATTCGAGTTCATTTTCACGCGATTAGAATAAAAGTGTGGGACACTATTTCTCAAACGAAGAACTCACGGACATGGTACTAACATACAGCGATTCACATCAAAATTCAATGGCTGCAGCATATTTTTATACTCATTTTTTTCTTCTATTTTTATTTGAAATAAATTAGTATCTCTGAAACTAAAAATGTTTCACTACATTTTTTTTTCATTAATAATCATAGCTATAATTTCCCAAGTTTATGCGTATAAGTTAAGAATCACCCTGTATATGTTCAGTGGTCTCAATTATCTACGTTGCCTTATCCAAATCTATTTTGCAGCTCTTTGCCATATTATTCTTCTTCATGTTGTTTGTTTTGGGAGTCGGAAGTTTGGTAGCACTACAAAACTGCTTGAATACAGTGATAAAAGACGCGTTCCCTCATATACCTGCATGGGCAATATCACTATTCACTGCGGTGGCTATGTTTCTAATTGGCCTTATATACGTTACACCAGTAAGTACATAAATTGCGGTTTCAGCATTAGATAGGACTATATCATTATCTGATTCCAGGGCGGTCAATATATGTTAGATATTGTTGATCATTTCGGAGGCACATTCATCATTTTCGTCTTCGCCATCCTGGAAGTGTACGCTGTAGTCTATTTATATGGTACGTGAAAATACAGGGTGATTTCAAAGTTGGGGAAGCCCTTCTATTAGTAAATAGAGCTTAAAAAAGCACAGAAAATCATTACTAACTGAGTATGTACATTTTTTTTATGAAGAAACCGGTTCAGATATTTTGATGAAATTTGGTAGCTGCTGATAGCTTCGAGGAATGCATATTTTTTCAGTGCTGGACCTAAAAAATATATTTAAGATACACCAGTGACATGTGTATCAGCAGGCCACTGAATGTTAAAAAAAGAGTTCTTTACTGTTTTTTTAGAAAAAAAAAATTAATATTTGAAGCATCCATTCAGCTATGGAGAAAAAAGCTCTTTTCAGTTTTGTTCACGTGACTCATCGTTTTCGTGTTAAAAAAATAAAAACTGTTTTAATGCTCCTCGCTAGCTTAAGCTAAATGAATTGTGATTTAAGTCAAAGTTAGGGTGCATTGAAAATATCACTAGACTGATTTAAAAATTTTTTAAGGGCACTTAAAAAATATTATGAACACAAAATCATAATGTATTTTTATTTCTTTCATAAAAAATCGCTACAGCGGTGCTTGCAATGCAAAAATAGCATTAATTCCCTAAGACTTTATTCAAATATATTCGAATAGCTTCGCAGAAGTTAATACATTTTCATTTCATAGGAACTCGATTACTAAAACACCTCAATATTTGAAAATTTTACATACAGAATTTGTTTTTTTATAGGCTTGCAAAACTTCTGCTTGGATCTTCAATATATGACCGGCCACAAGCCAGGTATTTACTGGAGGCTATGCTGGGGAATAATAATGCCTTTATTGCTTGTGGTTATATTTATATACTTTGTTGCAACTCTTAAACCATTGTATTACGGAATATACAAACTTCCATACCCCGACGGTATTTTAGGTAAGTAAAAATACATGCAGTCAGTGTGCAGGTAAGTTGGCTATTTATAAAATCGCACATAATGTAAATCACCCCTTCGTCGGTTTTTTTTTACAATTTCTCGGGTAAAAAAATTAATTAAACAACTTAATTTCTTTGCCCTCTAGCATTCAGAAGAAAAATTGAGAACTTTTGCTAGTGGGTATTATAGTTCACTGTTCACTTTTCCCAGAATGAATTTTAACGAGGCAGAGGGATCTCTCGCGTATTCTGCATAGCGGAGGCCACCTTCGTTTCCTATAGTGATTTACTAGTAATATGTACAGAAGGGCCCATCGTAAATTCACCATGCGGCATAACTGTCAGGAATACTTATTTATGTTATAAGACCAAAAAATAACATTTTTCAGGTCAAGTTAACTAGCCAAGGAAGCTTGGAAAACCCCATGAAGCACATTTGGATCACGTGACGTTCGGTATTTTTTTTACAACCAGCTTTAGCTGATACTTCAACCGTTTTTTAGATTTGTCATGCGTCAATATTTGAATATCCGGCTTAACCGGATTTTCAATATAGCATTATCATAATGCTCAGTAGAAAACGGTTGGACTAAGGAGTCGTTGTTAAAACCAGTGTTTTTTTTTGTAATTTTCGAACAACCTAACAAGATTGTAACTCAGATGAGACGAATATTCCTGTAAGGAGGGAAATTACATATTTAAAATTTTATATAACAAATCAATAATATAAACACATTTCCAGAGTGCCACAGAAAAGGCACACATTTTTCAATGTTTACATTATTATCTTGCAGACAGGGATCGGAGAGTGGTTTTCCCGATCCCTTAAGTTGATTTTCCGGTTTTGATCGGTAAGACTTTTAGGTAGGAAATTCGACAGAAGGTGCATATTCTTGAAAAAACCTGAAACTCCTCAAGTTTGTTAACGAGGGGGTTTTGACGCTAAAATTATAGCTCAAGCTTTACCGTGATAAGCGAGGTGTCATCCCCAACATTTATCTTCAGGAAATGAGGGTCAACATTGAAAATAGTTTTTGATTCCCTTTCTATGCGCCTGCCCTTCGTTTCCAACATTGAGCCAATTCGTTTAAGAGATACAGATCTTCGAAATTTTGCACATTTAAATATAATCGATATAAAAATGTATGATAGCAGTACAGTAACTGTTCAAAATCCTCTACACAAACTTCTATGAACATATTAAAGGTATATCCGTTTTTTTCGACAAGATCATTTCTTCCTGACAATTATGCCTTTCAGCAAATTCTTGATGGGCCACCCTGTATAGGGAAATTCCTCTAGTAAATGAAATTTATACATGTATATGATATGTTTCTGCATGTTCCATACATGCTTTCAATGAAATTTCTACATGATTATACTTTTTCATGAATCTACCTAATTTTTGTTTGTAGCATTTGGTTGGTGTATACTAGCAGTGGGCGTACTACAAGCTATTTTATGGATTGGCTATTACTTATTCTGGGATACTGAAATTCCGGTAAAATTTAAAAAATCCCCATCCACCGAGGTGGCGAATTATAAAATTATGTCCGTGTTTTAGATATTCTCAACTCAAAATTGGGGACCCGCAGGCACAAAGCGTACACAGGAATGGAGGACGTTTAGGCAAAACGAATTGGACAGAAAAAAATCGCTAAATAATAGAAACTGGTTCATTAGACAAATCAGATTTATATTTTTAGGTCGGTAAAATTTTAAGTAAATGACATTATAAGAAATATTTATTATGAATATAAATCTTAATTTATTTTTTGGCTTAATTAGTCGTCGCTCAAATTATACGAGATCTAGTAATATTGAATTCTACGTTTTAAATCAACGCCTTGTCCAGATATTTTCAATATTATGTAGAAGTTCTGTTATTGCTGATTCAGTTTTGACTAATTGGATAATAATTGGCAACAAAAAATAAATAAATAAAAACACCCTCCCTTCACGTTACCCATGTTTTTTAGTATAGTTCATAATGGTTGCAGCCCTATTATGCATTTGATATTTGCTGAACACTCCATGTCCTGTAACCATCTCTGTTAGTGCATAATTGCATTGCATCTATTCTACATTGTACCATTCATTCACGCTTGGCGTTAAAACTTTTATTCAACCAGGACACCCCTGGCACACATCTTAATCTTGTTCCTGTTCCCCCTCCGAACTAACCTGCACTAACAAGAAAAACCTCACGATCGTGAAAAGAAGGCCTATTGCCGGTTCTTAAAGCTTTTGATAACTTCGCCAGCAATATAATTTCCGTAGAAATTATGAAATCTGAGCAGAACATTGGTTAATTCTTCCATTTCCATGGAAAATATCTTGTCGATAAAGTTACCAGGAGTTTAAAAAACCGGGCTTTGGGATCATTCGCAATTATCTAACTTTCAGCTTGCCCCACGGCTATTGAGTTAATCTACGGAATTGACCGTTAATGAGTGAAAGAGTATTTAACAAAATAAAAACCTTAACTTGATATCCTTGACAGGAACCGATCACACGGCAGGGGAAACTAGTGAAGATTAACGATTGCGGAGACTGCACATATAGGTAATTAACTGCTTTATCGCCCTCACTCGGTTGCTATCTAATTCGTTATTGGACAAGATGAATGTTTTTTAGCGCTGTTACTTATTACTCGTGTACCCTCTATGTTTAACTTTTTCTTATTTTATCCAAAGTAGTATATCCAAATGGAAAGAAATATAATCCATGATTATCCCTACCTATTTATCATTATACAGGACGTCTTTATCAGAATGCGCATTAGAAGTGCTTAGAGAACCGCGAAAGCTTTTGCACAATTTAGTATGCAGCCATTTGGGATCAAGGCCTATTTATTGAAAATACACACAACCAAATTTATATGGAATTAGTTAGTAATCACCAGAAAACAGTATTACACTTAAAAAGAATCATTTCGAGATAAAAGCAGTTTTTCCAAAAACGTTTTATTATAGAAAAAAAAATGATCGAAATGAATTCTAAAATTTAAAAAAATGTAAATTTCTCTAAAAATTAAATGTGAGGTAAATGGAATTTTAAGAAAAATAATAGGTTTTATAAATTTAATAAACAGTATTACCTCCTCTATTAAATTATCAATGGCTTCTTGGGGAACATTTCCCCATTGTTCTAAAACTGCTTATATTAATTGTTCAGCGTGGCCCGGGTTATTTTAATGAACTCTAATTCTTCTTTTAATGATCCCACGAATACTCGATTGGATCAAGATCCGGCGAACAAGAAGGCTAATCTAAAATTGTCACATCTTCCACTTCTAAAAAATGTCTACTAGTTCCTTTGCTGCGTGAAGGTGCATGAATAAAAGAAAATCATTAAAAGTGGCTCTCCAGAACCTTGCTACGGGTTACAGCACAGATCCGCATACCTTAAACCTGCTAGTTTTTAATTAATAGAAGTTAAAGTAGTTTTTTCACCAATCATAATGCCACCCCAAAACATTATAGTTCCTCCATTGTATTTGGAAACAAATCGAGCAGCTCGAAGTTTAGTCGGTCTCTCATGACCTCTTAAAACACGAATTTGCCAATTGTCTTATTCTAGGCCAATTCAGTCCGAAATCAAGACATTTCGCTAGTCTTCAATCGTTCAGTTTTGGTGCTTTAAACACCAATTTAAACGGCTAACTTCATTTTGCACCGACAGAGTTGGAACCCTTAGCTGTATTCTGCTGAAAAGGCCTCGAGCTCAAAGACTTCTTGACAGATTTGACCGTAATGCTGACACTTGTAGCTTGCAAAAGTTGCCTTTGAAGCTCGGGGTGAGATGTTGTGGGATTTATTCTTGCTATTTAAGCTAAAAAGCGATCCTGACCTTCTGTGGTGACTTTTCTACGACTTCTCCTAGGTCTATTTTTAATGTTCCTAACTCTAGAAATCTTGAATAAGTTTTTAAAACAATCCCTTGTGTGACTCCCACTGTTTATGGAATTTCCCTTTGGGACGTGCTTTGTCTGAAAAAGCAATAATTCTCCCCTTCTGAATATCTGATAACCCCACATAAGGCATTTTTAATAAAATTTGCGGAAAAAAATCCTTACAACTTCATTAAGATTACATAGGGACACTAAAACCGACAGTACAGGAACAAATTTAATCATGTTTTTATGAATTTATCTGTTTTTAGTAGTAAACATATTCCATTTTTATTCGCTTGTTATGTTTTTTCAAAATAATTTCTTTTTCCCGTAAATACTGGGTGATTCCGTATAAGATTGATTGTGTGTATTTTCAAAATAGCAGTACTTCCGGAAGTATTGGAAATTGATAACGACTTCATTATTTTATATGGAATGGCTGTTTTTTTTATTTTTTTTTATAATTTCATAATCAATTTTAGATTTTTGCCAATTTTGGCATAAAAGAATTTTTATCTTCGGAAGTTGTCATTTTAGGTTGCGAGTATGTTACATAAAGTTGACCTAAAATCTAATACGGAATCATAAAAAAAAATAAAAAAACATGGTCAATGCCTTTAAAATAACAAAATCGTTATCAGTTTCCGATACTTCCGGAAGTGCTGCCATTTTGAAAGTATTTTCAATCAATAGATCTTGAGCCCGAATGGCTGCATACCAATTTGTGATTGTCTGGCTTTCGCGTATCTCTAAATACTTCTAATGCGCACTCAGCGAAAGACACTCTGTATATCAGATGAATAATGTATCTCTCAACGCTTAGCAATTCTAGAATGTAACGTTTCCGCTCGTTTCCTTCGCTCTGCGGGTCTTATAAGGGGGATCAACAAGTGAAACTTTAAGCCAGACCCTCGCAGTAAAACTAAATATGCAGAAGAGGAGAGAATTACCAAATCGGAAACCTCGAAGACGAGTTAGTGGAGTGTGCCATTGGAGCTGCCCCATGCCGGTGCACCGGCCGACGTCTCTGGGTCAAAGGTCGCTGCACTGGCGGCGTCGGAGCCACGACGCCGCCGCCTACTCTCGGATGTGCTGGATCGGCGGCCAAAACCACGTAGCAGAAAGTCCTAAACTTCTATTTTATTGTTCAAGGAAGATTAGAATTTAAGACAGTCCTCCATAAGGACACTGATAACTTACCATGATGGGACTAATAATCCCGAATTCTAAATGTAAACATAGTATTCTGTATAATTTTTTTACAGGGTCTTTAACGGAATTCGGAAATTTTTTGAGCCAAAATTTTAATATCAGTTATTGCATATCCATCGATAATTATGAGAGTTTTCGAGATGAAGATTTAAGTTCGTTATGTGGCTTTCTTAAATCTTTAGTTAACAGTTAATAACAGTTTTTAGATATTTACAGGTGCGCATTTTTTTAATAAATCTAGGAAATCTCAGTTATTGTTGAAACGAGAGAAAAGTGGTTTTTGCAATAGCGCGCACTATATCTGTGAAATGTTAATTACACCAATAAACTAAATGTGTATTTTCTTAACACCCTATATATTTTTGCCTATTTTAATTTGACTGTTCGTGGGTTTTTCAAAACCATATAATAGCTTTTAATTAAGTTTAAAAACAATATTGCAATTTAATATAATTTAAACAATTTAAAAGAAAAATTGAAAAAAAAAAAAAATTTTTTTGGATTTCATTTATATACATATATAATATGTATAATTGTGTGTTTTTTTCCTTTAGGAAAATCACCTGTATAATTATACAAGCTACTAATTATACTTGTCCACCTTTAGAGACGGACGTAAGACATATTTTTAGTGAATATTAGTTCATCTGTTCAATCTCACCAGTCATATAAGTAGAATTTTACCTCATCAAACTTAAATAACAATAGCCTGTAGTCTTAAAAAAAATTAACTAATCATTCCAAATGTAAAAACGAATTAACACACTATAAATTTTGATTATGGCGTGGGTCACATTTCATTGCATTGCCAATGTTTATATTGATTTTCAATCGTGTTAAAAAAAGATTTGTATGCAGATATCGAGGTGATTGACTTTATCAGCAGGCCTCAGCTTCTGGACTATCGATAGCCTGCAACTCTGACGCAATTTAAAATCCAAAGGTAAGCTCCATTATGAAATTCGAATTCGTGTAATTGACGATAAAGCTATGGATCGTCGTATTATTTTTGTTAACTTCGTTCAACACAATCACTGAAATTCGGTTAATATTTTCCTGTCGATGAACTATGCTCTACAGGGTGTCCTAGAACCATTGGTATAAATGAGTATAATCTGCTGGAGGATAAAAGAATTGATTTAAAAATACGAAAAGGGAGTATGAAAGAAGAGAAAATCTTGGTCCAAATATTGGGAAATCTATGAAGCGAATGAGCTTAGAAAATTATCAATTTCTAGATATTTACGAAAAGAGAAGGTGTTTTTGGCCCAATTTTTAGGATTCCACAACAATGTTTGGTAATTGCATTCTGAGTGCTCCGGACATCAGCCCACCTCGCTTCAACTTATCAAGATTGTAGGAAATATATTTTCTACTTTACGCCGTCATTTCTAGTTGGGGCGCGATTCGTGAATGGAAATTTTATCCAACGACAATGGCATGTCTTTTGACCATAGTCTTTTTTGACAAATCAACATCAACAAAAATGGTAATTCTCAGATTATATAAGCGAGAATTTTTAACGACGTTGTTTGAATTGAATTTATGTATTCAAAAACCACCTTAAGAGCAATTTGAAGTTTGTTAGATTGCTAGATTTCTTTCTAATTGACAAAGAAAATAATTTGAAATACTGTAGAATGATAACAAGCAACTTTTATTTTTCATTTGCAATCACCTGTAAAAGATATACGTGTTTAAATTGGCTTTGGCGCCATATGGAGCCACGCGACTTCTTGAAGGTTTACATTCTTTAATGTCATAAAAATGTATGATTTATTATTTTGAAACTCCCAACCTTCATCACTCTGAAGTGTGAAGCGTTCGCTGGCTGTATATTGACAAAACTATTATAAGTTAAGTTGTTGTTCTTGCCGTTGTATGAAAAATTACTTTGACACCATGGTAGAATAAAAATAAGTCAATTTTGTACAAGGCAGGTTTAGTTCAATCGCTTTATATTTCCAACCATTTTTTCACCAAAAATATATCCTTATTGCACACTTTTGCAGCTACAGCCGTTTCAAACAAGCCCATCAGAAATAGCTATTAATACTGGCCCCAAATACGCCACCGGCAATGACAAATTCCTCTTTAGCGAAATATTACGTAGAAAATTCGCTTCTGTTGGCTGGATGCTATTCGAGTCTGCTTTTTGTTGCCTGCTATGAGTTTATGTTTATTACTTAACATTCTTATATCAAACAGAACCATAAATTTACCCGGCAACTTCCGACACCTATAGCCACCTCTACCCATCCACTTCCCGTCCAGACGTAGTTGTGGAAACTTCAGCAATTCTCTCCTTGTTGCTCATTTTCTCTCTCCCTGTCTTTCTCGTATATCTGCGCGTTCACCCGGGTCCAGAATACAGGCTCCCGATATGAAAACTGTGCCGGGACAGTGCTCTCTGGATTTTCAATACAGAAGTGTACTCGGGAGTTATCTGCGCGAAATACGGTGACTTCACTCACGATTTATCGGAGTTTGGAAGTTCAGCGACGAGGTTTCTCGGCCGGTGAACCGCAGCAGCAGGTGTTTTTCGAATCAGCATTAGAAATTCCAGTAAGCTAAATATTATTTTCCACTTTCTTTTGGTATGGTCAAGGGTCAACTAAATGTGCGTTAAATCTCTTAATGTATCCATATTCCAAAAGTTATTCAACAGGTTCAGATACACCTGCTCGTTCCTAGTCCATTGAATCGTTGGCGACTGGGTACGGCTGTTAATTTATTTCTACATGACGTGAGAGTAAGATTGGTGAAGATTAGCTTATCTATCTATTGTGGAAATTGCTGAAAAATATCATCTTTAGTCATCACAATTAGTAATCAATTATGTGCGTTCGTGGATATTTTCCCTCATAGTCTATAGCGTAGGAGAAAGTAACCGTCGTATCTGGCTAAGGATTAGACCTTTGGAACAGTACTACGAAATTTTGATCTAAAAAACTATATTCGAATTTTCGAAGAGCCGCCATTTTGGGCATTTTCCGCAATTATCAATGGTACTTAGTAGAGGTGAGAAGAATCTACTTAGAAACTTTATTCTAATTCCATAAGAAGTGCCAGAAATCTTATGACATATCTTGCATGTAAACTTGAATTATTGCGATTAACCTTTTTGATTCGATTTATGCTAGTTTAGGAATCCACGTTTTGCGATTATTGCCCATAATTCTGTATATTACATTAAAATTAAAAACGTAATTTTTAAATTTAATATAATAAAATTATTAATGAATAGATTAAAATATTAAAAATTTATTGCAGGCTGTTTTTTAACTGAAAAAAATATATATTTTAATAATTTTTAATACAATGCCCAAACAATCTTCCTCCAAAACTCAGTATTCCGTCCAGAAGTCTAGGAAAGTTAAATTCAAAAGTTAGGTTTACTTTTTAATGGGTCTTCTTTTTAATCCTATAAAGCTTTATAAGTAATATAATTGAAAATGTTACCAATTACCGGGTTCCAATACTTTAGGTCGAAATGAAAATGAAAGAAATTTTCCAACATTGGAGCAGTCGTTGATTAGATTTGTTTCCAGTCGTTTTTCTGGTACAAGCGGCTAATTTCATCGGAAATGTACTTGTAATGAACCTTTGCAACGGACTGGTCCTCACTTTTTGAAGGCGGATATATTTCCGAAATTCAGTCTATACCAGAGTACTTTTTTAAACGACGGATATTTTATGGCTCTAGAATTGTATCCGGAATTCTAGAATTGAGTCGCGTACTCTCAAAATCCTATAAATCGTAGTTTTCTGAGAGGAAATTAAAATGTTATGTCATGCAGAAGCCTTATTTGTTTGAGATAGAAAATGGCTGAAAATAATAGAGGGATCGATTTGAAGGAAGAGATAACTCCTACGCTTTCTTTCTCGATTTTGCCCAGACGACTTCATAACTTTCTGAAAAATAAAAATTTCGGTACCAATATCGATGGTACCCCTCCCTTAACGCCCCTGCGCTGCTCTAAAAAAGAATCTGTTGCCTAGGGTGAAAGGAAAGTTACGAATACTATAGAAACCATAACATGCATTGGTCTTTTGCCTTGGAACTACAATTTCCTTCGTTGCTGTAAAATAATTACATCCACCTGTCTACTTATTACCCTCAAAAGAGCTCAAACAATTTTGGCAGCTATGAAATTTTAATCGAGGCAGTGAACACTCCAGTGATTCCTTCACTTCAGTTCAATTCATAAGTAATCAGGAACGGAGCATGATTTACGTCTATGAATGTCTTATATGGAAATCTAGGGGAATAAAGGCGGTAGCTCACACCCTGCCGCAGATATTCTTATACGTACGTTTGTACGATTATCTCATAATGAGAATTCTCTCCTCTCTGTCTACGAGCTGACCCTTAATAAACATTTCTAATGGCACTAGGACAGGGATCGATTTCTCCAACATTTGTTTGTGGCTCCAATTGGAGAATGGATAAATCGACTTCAATTATCATTTCACTGCTGAATCACGATTTTAATATCTTTAATACCATATACCCAGAAAATGAAGTGACACGTTAAACAGTTAGACAGTAAAGTTAGATAGAAAGTGTTGATGCCATCCGCATTATGAGGGACAGTGATTTTAAACCTTCTCAGTTGAAGTGTGTTTGGGCTAGAATTATAATTTTTCTTACAATAAGAAATAATGGAGATGGTCGTTTTTGAAATCCTGGCACTGTATTAAAAATATTAATATCTCAGAAATTATACATTTTGAGTGTTCGAGGAAAAATTCTGTTTGAAGAATATGGCTAAGAAAAATACTTCCACCTGTCCCATTCCCTTTAACTTTCCACATTGACCAAGAAAAATAATTTAGTTGTTGCAGTGTTGTCAGTTCCATTTGAAGCCAGTGGGAAACTCCTGCATCTGAGGAATTTTTGACTTAAAACTAGAGCAATTTTCTATCATATAAAGTTCACCTTAGGTAGTTAAATGCAAAGAAGATGTATGGCATGTTCTGAGACCTTAATTTAACATTAAATTTTTTTATTTTGTTTATTATCATATATTCTACATTGAATTCGACATTTCGTTTTCCTACACTAGACGTGGCACGTGATGTGTTTTGTGATGAAACACGAGCACAACTGAAGAGAGGGAAACATAGGAGTGTGAAAAAAGAAAATAAACACGATTTCCACCAAGCTTTGTGTTGTGTTATGACAGTTGAAACTATGAAAGTTAACATGATTCGTGAATATTCCATACTCTTGCCGTAAAACTGCTCGAAGAAGTCTGTCAGTATTTCGCCACTGAGAACTACGTCAATCAAATCAATGAAGTAGAGTTTTGAGACTTGCAAAATATCGCGAGAATCCTCTACATAAGCTGTTTTACTTTAATCCTCAGCTAAGAGCTACGGCATAGGCTGGTACCTCACATTCTGAACTTCTTACTGATAATACTGATGTCGGTTCCTTAGTGGCAGAGAATAAAAATATTTGCTTTTTCTAACTTTTTCGGTAACATGGATACATCACATTTTTTAGTTGTTATATGTAGTGAAAATAAAAAATATACACTTTGCTTCTAATATATATTTGTTGCACATTCTACTTTTCCTCAAAAAGCACAATTCTCTAAGCATTTTACTGAGCAGAAGGAAGCTCGTCAACATTTCTAAATTTCCCAAAAGTTCTTTTTTGCACATATGCTGTATTTAAAATAAACCTATTTATTCGAAAAGATCTAACACTACGATTGCCGCTTTTTGCCTACTATAACGCGTTGCCATACAATTTAAAAGCCGACATATTGTTTTTCGGCAATCATCATCAACTTAAATATTTTTAATGCCGTCCTGAATTTTTAAAATTTAATTCTGATCTTGGTTTTTATTTTGAATTTAGTGGCATATGACATTAACGTTTTATTGCTTTCTAGGTTAGATTTTGATGTGACTATTGATTTGAGCTGGTGCGGGTCTGTTTGCCGAGCTTTGCAGCAAAATTGAATAAATCCACTTTTTTAAATTAAGTTAGCGATAGACATCGCTTCACCTTTGTGTTGAAATGGATGCTTTTGTACAAAACTGAATTAACCTGTTTTTTGGATCAAAACTGAAGAAATCTAAAAATGGTTTATGGTGGATTTATTCGTTTTCCTCCAAAGCTCCTCATTTATTAAAACTGTATTCTTAAAGTTTCACTGGTAGCCATTGTATTTGATCGAAATTCTTAAGGAGTTTGGAAAAAAACTTTCTTTTATTCTTTTTTCCTACAAAGACACATTGTTCTTATTCACCAGGTATTATTAAATTTCAAGAAATTTATTAGAGATAACACTGTCACACTTTTCCTGAATTCAACGATAAGTAAGACAATTTCTCAAACTTTCTGAAACTAAACAAACTTTATTTAAATATACAACAATTAATAACACGCAAGTTACTCGAACAGCACTTTAAACTAGTAACAAGACTTACTTATACCTATTAAGTAATTTCACTTCACCGTCTAGAACTTATAGTACATCGTCATATATATTTAAATATTTTTTAGCTTGCTAAATCTCCTGACTTAATCCCTATAGATTATTTCTTATGGGGTTACTTAAAACAGAAAATCTACCAGTGCAGGCCGTTTCAAGATGTTAGTCATGCGGGGAGGATCATTTCGGAAGCATGTCAGACAGTTACTTCAAATATGATAATTAATGTATTAAAGGAATTTGGCAAAAGAACGATTAAATGTTCAAAAAGAGAGGGTGGCTATATCGAGGCATTAGTGGAATGACTTAAAACTAAAATAATCTTAAATAGTTATACAAGTTATAAACTCTTTGTCTTTTCCCATTAGCAAAATAAATTATTGTCATGCATTAATTACGCATTTAAATCGCGCAGTTATCGTGAAAACATACTAAGAGACGAAAAGTTTTCATGTTTTCAATATATAAGACTTTATCTTAACTAACAATAATAAAATGTTCTTGAGCAAAATTCATATTTTTAAAAAAGCTAGTACCTGTCTCCAAAAATTTGATGTTTGATTATTTTATTTTAGGTTTAAGACCATGCAGAACTTTTTTAAATAATAACTTTTTTTCGTAAAATTGATAGTAAAAATGTTTCCCATATGATTCCCACTTAAGTAGACACAATGTATATCAGTTGACTTGATCTGCAATATTAGCGAGATGCTTCCAGAATTCTGTCGAATATTCTAGAATATGTTAGTCATCGTATCTTCGGAAATTTTCCTTAAATTGATACCGGAGCGTTTCCATAAGTAGTCACCATGAAAAAACACATGAGGGTATACGGGTTCCTTCCTTTTTTCAGGGCCTACAGGATTGAGATTTCTTATTAGGGAGGTGAGGTTGGTTCGAACACCTCCCAGTACAGTGTTGTCAAGTTGTGCAATTTTTCCATAAATTTAGGAAAATTGTGTATGTATACCATGAAACAATAACAAGTTATTTGTTAAGTTTTCAATGTTCGATTTACGGATTCTTTCAATTCAGGAAAGGTTTTTTCTAATTTCAAATCTAATTCTAACATCACAATCTAGTTCTCTGTTAAAGTCTAACTTAAATTATAATCTCAATTCTAAGCCCTAAGGGCTCCACACGACAGATGACTAAACATTGAATTAGGGCTGGAACCACCAAGCAAAGGAAGCCGTAAAATAAATGAACACATGGCCTAATTGCGTGTATAAATTCAGCGCCTCTGCACTTTCGAAGATGGACCCTATTTGTCAAGCTTTCTAAGAAGCTCTATTTGCGTGAGGTTGTGGTTGGAAAGCGCCTACGAAAAACAAGTTTAAATGAAAATTCTATGAATATTAATAAGGTAGGTAGTAGTTAAGTTGTGCATTTTCTTTTGGGAAATGAAAATATAAAAATAATTGAACAGAGGTGGAGGAAATTAAATCTCATATGCCGCAACACATTGGCGTAAATTCTATAACTGACTGGGAAAGAAATATATAACAATTACTCGGTTTAAGAGTACAAAAACTTTCTCCAAAGTTTGATGCAAGAACGTACGTGTAAAAACTGAAGAAACTTTTTTATGTCGGTACTTAAAGCAATTACGAAACTTAAACCCAAGTTACCTCTTGAGCGGAATTTAATATAACTTTTTGACGCGTAATCTATTATCCATTAATAATAGATATTTATTTTACTGTGTGCATTCGTGACAGTTTAAGTATCTACCTAAGCGGGGAGTATGATGATTATCCACCGCTGTATAATAATGAGGTATTAATATTCAGCTTGCCATAGCTCAAGTTACTTACATTGGAGTCACATTGCGTAGTAGTAACTTGAACAGTCTAACAATGGATAACGATGTAATATTACATAAAAATAATGTAATGTGATACTATATCACACTTGCTATTTATTTTTTAATATACAATATGGACAATCTGGAACAAACGTGTATACAAGCGAGGCTAGTTTGGGTATAATCATAAACTTGAATGTTATGTTCTCGTTAATCTACCACATAAATACCTATTAAGCCGATATCTTGCTTCGTTACCTTGTTGTTCAGAAAGGAAAAATATGAAATATCTAAATCGTGAAGGAGAAAAAGCGACTATCTTAATTGCATCACTCTTTATGTTGAATTCTGATAAAAATAAGATTTCTCAGATCCTCCTTTAATTACGAAAAGCATGCAACCTCACTTATGAAATATTGCTATTGTTAGAATTTTGTATTATAACGGTAACTTATATAATGCTAACGTATTATTTTAAAAAAAACCTTTGAAAAATCATTTAAGTTGGAAAACTTTTTTTTGTCTTTTCTTACTCAAAACAATTTCATTCTTTAATAGTTTCGATCAGTTTCTACTGCATTTTGAAAACAATTTTTTTTTAATACTTTAATTTTAAGGAAAAACTTTCTGTAACTGTCCAACGCGAGCTCAAGAAACTTCGGCTCGAGTCAAGAAAAAATGCTAATGCAAACCGCCTCCGTGTATTATTTTTAGTTCTCTCGCTATAAGGAGTTTCCTAAATTTTATTATTTGGCAACATCGATAACTCAAGGTTGAATCGGAAAATGATTAATACTTTCTTAAGGCAGTTTCTTGAGTAAAATAAATTTTCAAAAAAAGTTGAACCTTTTATTATCGAGATATAATAATAATTTCTGTTCGTTTCTTATGAGGGATAGTCATGTCTTTGAAAAGCATTTTTTGAGAGATTTTTTAAATTTTAAGATTTTTCAACCATTTCAATGGGGTTTACTTAATATGGCTGGAATTCTTAAAAAAATGTTATCGAATGATCTTAAAAATTACAGGATATTTAAAAAAATATATATATTATATAAAAGAAGTTATTGTAAAGTAACCTATGCATTAATTTTTTTTAAATGCATTCTATTGAAAAAAGTGCCTTAAGGAAGTATTTAACATTTCTCGATTCAACATCATGATTCCGAGCTATAGTGATCTCTTTCGAGAGTCAATTTTTGAGAAGCCCCCGTAATCATGAACGTAAAAACGATAGAGGAATGGTCATTTTTTTAAATCTAGGAACTCAAGAAAAGCATATTAGTTTTTAAATGTCCTCTCGTTTCTGGGAAAACCTTAAATCCTAACAAATTTGGACCCCCTTCCACATCTAAACAGAGAGCTTTCTTGTTAGAACGATACTTTCGTAATTTCAAGAAATAAATGGGATGTGGCAATGTTATATTCAGTTTTATCTTGAGGAGTTCTAAGAAGCTTTCCTCCATGTGCCAGTCATTTATGAAGAGGTTAAAAATATGCTTTTAAAAGTAGTGTAAACTTATGAAATACGAAGTATTTTAAAGTAAAGAGTGAACAAGTGGACAAGTGAACAAACAACTATCCTCACAGAAAGGGTCGTTCAAGCTGCATAAGAGACAGTTAATTCATGAAAATCCAACAACTTCTATTATTTCAACAAATTCAGCTTCCATTTGGGATATGTTGAAAACTTTCGCGGAAAAACTCATCATAAGTTGACTTTTTCACTGACGAAGCCTGCTTTCATGCTCCCGGCTATGTTTGAGCAGCTTAAAATCCTCATGTAATTATAGAGAGCCCGCTACATCCAGAAAAGTTGGAGTTTAAGCAGTAATAAGCTAACGAAAAATTTTATTATTTGTTAGAACACTATCGAAATGAAATTCCAACTCCACCCCTTGAAGGACTTCTTTCGAGACAGGGCTCAAGTCTCTGAAAATCACGTGACTTGAGTTACTCGTACTCACGTTCACGCTTTTCGTTAAAAATTCTATTTATGTCAGGCCTTTTAAAGAATTAACAAATTCAAGAAAAATCTATGAAATTAATGCAAATCTTGTTACTTTGAATAATATTATAGGAAATATTGAAAGAAGAGCACTTTTCTGTATCAAAAATGAAGGAATCCATTTTCAAGGTTTTTTATGATCTGCGTAATGTTATTTAGTTATTTAAAGGTTTTTATTAAATTATTCCTAATTATTAAATCCTATTAATAAATTAATAAAAACAAAATATTTTGTAGAAGTATCTAACTCCTATTTTTATTCTATTTTATGAATTGTCTTTGATGACTTGAAGCGATTTCGGCTGATTAGCTCTAAGCGTTTGATGCCCCAAATTGGTATGTTTTATCCATATTTAGGCCCACGAATGAAACCGGGAAATGTCCATCAATAGAACGAGAAATTCTTTGATATATACGTTATTTCTGGACAATGGTCAACAATAGCTACTTGAGGTCATAATCCGATCTGGCTTTGCTCTTATAGCGGGTATTTGCTATATGTACCATGCCAGATTCAATCATAACAATATTGTTACAAAGGTCTCTGAATAAAACTTATTGGAGTACTTTTTATCACAAATTTAAAACGGGCTACTTATTCCCTTCCAGCTACTAATTCCTTTCGCACTTGAAAGGAGCAGTGGAATTAGCGCAAAAGTTTTTAAAGTTTATGGGCCACGAAGAACTGAGATAGTAGTCCGTACCATAAGCGGATTCGGTATCCAGAAAAGTTTTCGAATTGAGAGATATTTTACATTCAAAAGGGGGATTACTTTATTAACTATAAACTTCTCTAATTGGCTTAAGTCCTTAAAGTGTATCTACCTACGCCCCTATAAATATCCGCTAATCCACATTCATTGGCTTTATTAATATTTCATGAGTATCTATAAGAATTGTTAAAGTGGAGAAAATGTTACATTATAATAAGTTCTTCTTGATTGATTACTCTGTTTTCTCTCCTTAGAATGGACCATCGGACGGTCGTACATATATGTATAAACGAAAAATGCCGCTTTACCCTCATTAATCGATTTGATTAATCCACATAACTCGTGAACATCAAACGGGCATAAAGAAAATGTTTTTAATGTAAATTTTATACACTGTTACTTTATATTTCTTTCTTTAGCATATCTTCAAAATATGTGGACAAGAGAAATGATAGTGAAATGAAGATTTCAAGGATCAGGAAATGCAGTTAAATTGCTGGCAAATTAACAGAAAATCCATAACTCTGGTAATGTTGAATATCTTAAATTACAGACATAATTGAACACTTCATGAAATAAAAGTCAACTTAAAGGAACGTTAGGTTCAAAGGAACATTAAGTTTCTATAATCTGCACCCTGACAGCGCTTTTAACGGAGTTATTGACGACGTTATTCTCTTGTGGATTACTCCTCGGAAGGAAAAGAAAGAGCAATCAAATAACGGGAATCATTAAAAAGCAACTTCCGGATAGTGAATACGAGGCACTGATTAAGTTATTTACTATTTATCCTAAAAAAAAGTATAGTGATAATATAATAGATCAATATAATAAAGTCTTGTCTCTCTGATATTATAACGCTTCCTTGAGGTTTTTAATGATTACCCGCTGTTTACTACAATAGAAGCCGTTGCGTCAATCAAAAACTGGCTTTAACCATTTTTATAAAGCGTAAAAATTCACCTTCCTGCAGCATTTTCTCATTATGCATCGATGTTACGACGCATCAAGAATTTGTACGTAACTGAACGTCGGTGCGTACCACGTCAGCAGAACATTCTTGGATTAAAATCAAAAAAATAAAATTACGGAGATACGTCCACACATGCAAAAAAACGCATAAACGTAAACTAAGCAAAAGTCCATCAATTTAACGTTAGCGCATTTGTGGAGGTACTTCTAAGTTTATGAACGGATGCGTGCGTGATGTGTGTAGGCGTAGTCGTTAACTGTGTTCATCTCTTATGTTCATGTGTCATACGTGATTTCTGTACGGCTAACCTCCATATTCTTCTTAAGTTTTTAAGCCCAAATCCATCGTGATTTAAATTGATAGTTCAGACAAGTAGAAGTGTCAATTTTAGCGACATTAGTGACAAGGTCACATTACTGTTATTGACAGATGACTAACAGTACCAGCTAAGCCTGCGCAAAGTGCTTACTTCTGCGTTCTTACGTCGCCATTTCATTGACAGTTTCTTCATAAATTAATTCGCGAATTCGTTCATGAAATTTGTGGGTTTTCCACTGATTTCAAGATTCGTGAGCTGGGAGTAAAACTTCCGGTTAATTGTTAGTTTTACCAATTTTTGCACGCAAATCACAGGCGAAAGGTATATAAATCGAAAATAATAAATAGATAAACATTTTTTTATATGTTGTATTGGTTTGTAGGCCCGAAATCGGTCCTACAAGATCTAGTAAAACTAGGACACGCTTTAATTCGTGAATAACTTCGCGAATTTCTTCATAAATTAATTCATGGCCAAATTGTCAGCGTAAAAGGGGTTTTACATACGTGAATTAATTCATAAAACGTTTTCGCGAACAAATTCATAAATAAATTACCAGTATAATACGTGCTTTAATCTAAAAAGTGAGTATACAAGATGCGCTAACATATAATTGATGGGTTTTGCCGAATTTACATTTACCTATAGGTTGTGCACATAATTTACTTAAAATGTTAGTTTTTAGCGAAGCGGTGTCGCACATATTCTAACAGCATCAACGTAACTCTGTAACGCAACGTCGCACACCTGGGGCATCCCGTCAATTGTCGGTATTGGGTCATCACATCAAAGAAACGATACGTGCTCGTGTTGCACCGCTTTTTTGCATATCTAAATATTGCACGAAGCTGTTACAATACATCGTTCTCTTGCATGTCCGTAGAGCTGTGACGTCCATATTTATTTGGAGACTGCGCAGACACATGCGCGTACAAGCATAAGATGGAATAGCAACACCATGTCCGGCAACAAGTATGGACGGCATTGAGTAACAGCGTCGCGTAACACCGCATTGTAAACATTCTAACACCGAGGCGTCCCGTGGTTGTCGGTATTTCACGGTATTTTGTCATCATATCCAAGAAACGATCGTGCTGGTGTTGCACCACTTTTTTGCATGACTAAATGTTGCCGTTACAATACATTGTTCCGTTTCATGTCCGTATATATTTGTTGCTTGATAGATCTGTTGATTCGGGTTCTATCGCTAGTGTTTTTTCACTGCTTTCTTTTCAGGCATTACCTAGCACATGAATATTGCTACAATGTAAATGCTACTGCAATGTAAATGTAATACAATATAAAGGCAGGCTTTACACGAATGGCAATTTAATTCTTTTGATTTTGATGGATAACTAATATATTCTACCTATACATATAATACAATACGTGATCATATACTGTTCGTATAAGTCTGTAACACACGACCGTAATTTCGATGCGTAGCAAGAAAATGTTGCATGACATTGTTAAGATGGGATGGTCCGTTACGTGCCTGTTCGCACTTTAACAAAAACCAAGTTCGTATCTATCAAGAAATCGCTGAAACTAATCTTTAAAATTAGACTCTAAACCAGCGACTACTTTGTTCAACACATGAAAAATCTATCTTGGGCATACCAATTTGCTTTTCCTTTAGCGAAATGGTATGAAATATTCAACAGGCGCCAAAGCAGGGGGAAACCATTCGCTGATATTAATTGCAGAAACTCCAATTAACATATTTCCGAGGTAATATTCCAACTCCTATTGTCGTTTGTTTTATTTAGACACACACTCAGCTACCTAAGTAAAACTAGATAATGTTCAGAAATAACCTGGACTACTCTTTGCCTAAATATGAATATATCTAATGTTTTACATATAGGATTTGTCTTATTTTATCGTATTCATTAAATATTCTCACTGGCCTTGATTTGACTTTGACATTTTTATCTTCATTTTTCTAATGAGAAATTTTCGGCTAATGGGATACATTCAATTCGTTAACAGGATATAAAAAGCGTGGGAGGATATAGAAGATAACTAACTAGTGTGTTAGACTTTCCTATAAATTTAATTAGAGTTTGTCAATAAACTACTCATTATTTGGAATTGTAATAAATCTACGTATCACATGAATCTGTAACGATGCATTTATGTTTACTTAATAATAATTGATTTGTTTATAATTCGTACTAAGCTCAAGTTACTCCTTTAGGTGTGTTTATACAGCAAATAAGGTAAAATAAGACGTAAGACGAAAATAAAATAGCAGATAACAATTTATTTAATGTTTACGCAGGCCGAATAATTATTTTTCTTTCTTTTTTCTGATTTCTTTTTCTTATTTTCCTGTGTCCTTATTTTATTGCATTTTATCGACTGCAATTTTGTTTCTCATTCTACTTCATATTTGATCTTATTTGCTCTATAAACCTACCTTTACTAATATAGCCTAGGAAATAAACGTTAACTATGAGGTGATACATCACATCTCAATTTACGTTTCTGATTAAATATATTAATTCACGTTAGTATTGGCTAAAGACTACAATAGGATTACATTGAGTAATATTTAACCTGGAATATCGAAGTATCTTAAAATACTAAGCATCCTATAAAGAAACGTTTAGTAACAAACTTTAATCACTTTGAGGAGGAAATGTATTGATACTAAAGTTGATTCCCCTCCACCCTCCATATGGGCGGGGTGGGGGTCAACTTTTTAATTTGAAATAGCGATCCCCAGTTTTTTTACAGATTCGGATAACACGGCTAAAAATATCGTTCGAAACAGTTTTTTCGATTTATGCTAAAAAACACTGTAATTAACGAAATATATTAGATTGTGTAGTATGAAATGAGTAGAATTGAATTGAAACTTTAGTCATTTTTTTTTTCATATGAAATGTTTTTATTGTCAATCGAAATATGCACCACCATTATCAATACACTTCTGCCATTTAACGGGAAGTTCATTGATTCCCCTGCTGTAAAAGCCTGCAGGCCGGGAGTCGATAAACTCTTGGAAGGCAGCTTTGATAGCCTCGTCGGAGTTTAATGTTTTCCCTACCAAGAAGTTATCCAAATTTTGAAAGAAGTGGTAATCAGTGGGTGCTAAGTCGGGTGAATACGGTGGATGACGAAGAGTTTCCAATTCCAACTCCTGTAGCTTGGCCAAGGTGACTTGTGCGGTGTGTGGCCGAGCGTTGTCGTGCAACAATAGCGGTGCGCTTCGATTGACTAATCTTGGCTGCTTAACCATCAGTTGCCTCATCATTTCGGTCAGTTGTCGGCAGTAGACATCAGCCGTAATCGATTCACCAGGTTTCATGAAGCTGTGATGGATGACATCTGCGTTGGACCACCAAACAGACACCATAAGCTTCTTTTGATGAAGATTTTTTTTCGCACAATGTTTTGGTGGTTCATCTTGATCCAACCACTGCGATGAACGTCTGGTATTGTCATATAGGATCCATTTCTCATCACAAGTAACAATCCGATTCAAAAATGGATCGTTATTATACCGGCACAACAAAGAAACACAAGCTTCGAGACGTCGTTCTTTCTGTATGTCGCTCAACTCATGCGATACCCACTTGTCCAGCTTTTTCACCTTACCAATTTCAGTCAAATGAGTCAATATTGTTTTTTTGGTTACACTGAATATTAACGATAATTCGCTTGCACTTTGACGTGGATTCGCTTCCACCACGGCTTTCAGATAAGCGTTATCCACTTGAGTTTCAGGTCGTCCACGTGGTTCATTTATTAGGTCAAAATTGCCAGAACGAAATTTCATGAACCAACGAGATACTGTTTGCTGTGAAGTGACTTCAGTACCAAACACATCATTAATATTGCGAGCCGTCTGAACTGTTGTGGTTCCACGGTGGAACTCATATTTCATTAACACACGAATTTCACTATTTTGCATGGCTGCACAAAAATTTTTATAAAAATAAAAGTATTCAATAATTTTTAACACTTTAAACTCTGATCGAAAGAGGAAGAATGGGCCTTTTCCACATAAAAAAGTCAAGTCCAAATATAGATTTAGAGTGAAGTTATTCGCAGTTGAATGTGGCATTTCGAGAATCTACTCATTTCATACTACACAACCTAATAATTCATATCTTAAATGGCAATCTTCACTTTTAAAAAATTTCTATGGACCAAAAATGTATGTGGTAATAAAATGTGATAAATAAACAATGGAGTCAACAGATAAAACATCTACTTTTAAACATTCTGTTGTTGATACTGTTTCACGACGGATTATTTGACCGTGGAAGAGAAAATCGAAATGGTTTTAATGTATAGAGAAGCTGGTGGGCATTTAGATAATGCTGTCAATCTCTACGCTCAGCGTTTTCCTGGAAAACCACAATCCACGGACTTCTTTCTACCGTGTAATTAAAAAAAATTATTAATGAAAGGACTAAATCAAAAGAAAAGACGTCGCCCACCTACTGTGTGTAGAAAAAATAATCAAATTGCAACCCTAGGCGCTGTGGCTTTTAATCCTTAAGTGAGCACAAGAGAAATGTCAGGATTATCAGGAATTTCTCATATGAGTATGTGGAGAATTCTGAAGATGCACAAGTTTCGTCCTTATCATATCCCTTTACACCTAAGGCTCTATGAGGAAGATTTTCAAACTCGTTTATACTTTTGTGTGTGGGCATCTGGACAGACAGAATGAAATTCCAATTTTTTCCGTTGTGTATTATTCGCGGACGAGCCATCATTTACAAATCGTGGTACAGTTAATACGCATAACGTGCATTACTGGAGTGCTAAAAATCTGCATTGGATTCGACAAATTGAGCACCAGCGTCCTTGGATTGTCAACACATGGTGTGGAATTATTGGCAGTAAACTTATCGGTTCCCACTTAATTGAAGGCAACTTGAATAGTGAAATGTACCGATATATTTTGGAAAATGGATTGCCCATATTACTCCAGGACATAAATTTAGAAATGCGTCAGAACATGTGATTTCAACATGACGGTTGTCCGGCTCACTATTTTGCGGTGGCCAAGAAAGTTCTTAATCGTAATTTTAACGGTCGATATATCGACAGATCTGGTCCGGTGGATTGGCCTGCTAAATCTCCAGATTTTACTTCGCCGGATTTATTTTTGTGGGGATATCTCAAAGACCAGGTTTATAAAGAAATACTAACGACACATGAAGATATGATTCTGCGTATTATAAATATTATAGACGCTGGTGCCGATATTTCAGAAGATATATTTCGTAGATCTGGAGTCCCTTAAAACACGGATAAATAGGTGCATTGAAATTCGGGGACATCGTTTTGAACATTTATTTAAAATAAAAGCTATACAAAAATTCACGTTTTCATTCATTCTAAAGCAGTTGTCGCCAAACCTTTTGGTAAATGAAAAGTGGAAGAGAAATTGAATTTGGTTAATTAAAGTGTTTTCTAATATGAATCGAAAAAATGCTTCAGACCATTTTTTCTTATTTTTAGCCATATTATCCGAATCTGTGAAAAAATGGAGGTTGCCATTTGATATTAAAAAGGTAACCCCCACTCAACCCACACGGGAGATGGAGGGAAATCAACTTTAGATCCAATATATTTCCCTCTCAGTGTGATTAAAGTTTGATACTAAACATTTCTTTATAGAATGCCTAGTATTCGAGATATTTCAATATTCCGGGTTAAATGTTACACTTTGTATATTTTGTTGATTATAGAATTTTAAGTGAACAGTAAGCGTTTGACAAAATTCCAGCAAGACGTGCGGGATTAGTTGGTACTTTGTTAGTTTATAACTTTTCCAATTACACTGATAAAATATATCTTAAGTTTCTCTCTTGAAGGATTAATGATTTAGTTTTAAACCCGACTTTATACGTTATATTAAGCCATTCTCGTAAAGTTAACTGTTTCATTTTACGGGTTATTGTTCAGAATATTCTGCATATACATATTACTCGTATATTACTCATTATATATTACTGAACAGCAAAGGAAAGGTAACGTAGTTTAATCCTGGGGATTTAGTTAAATGGATATTACATGTTCTATTGTACCACAATTCACCTACAAATTTTGATTTCAAACCTTTTACTCTTCTACAAAAGTTGCTTAACTAATGATTTAATTAATCCATTCATTTATTCTCTCTAAACTTAATTAAATGGTGTTTGCAAGGTTTTATTCTATAACACTTAATTTATCTAAGAAGCTTGTATCAGCTGTTTTTCATAGGTATTTAGGATTTTTGACCTTTCATCTCGATGATTCGGCGTCATACGTACGTGGCAAGAGATCAATTTATGCAAAGGTATAATATGAAATTATGTTATAAACTGGCAAATAAATTAGGACAGGTATCAAGACAAATAAAACAAATATATCAAAACAAAAACATTGGCCGCATTCAGCAGAGGTAACAGTTGTGCAACAGTTTTGCGATGGTTTCAAATTTCGAGTATAGATGACGCCAGCTCTTATTTAAATCTATGCAATATGCAACGTGTTGTTCAGATAGATCTGTTGTGGGTCAAAAGTTGCACAGTGAACAGTGGCAACAACTGCTGAATGTGGCTACCGAGATATATTTCATTGCTGTTTCTCATTTTTATTATTGTTTTTAAAAAGTTTCGAGATCATTAAAATCTCGAAAAAAAAAGGGAACCGCGACAAGGCATATTCATTTCAAACGCATATTCTATCACCTTTATTAAATGGAATTGTAATGTTTTGCTTAATAAATTCCGTTGAAATGAAATAGCAGCATTATGAGGCCGACTTGCTTTTTCCAGAATATTTTGAAGATCGTGGGCATTTAAGTAATGACAAACACTTCATAATAATGCAAAAGCTCTTCAGCCTTGGAAATAAAAGCCGCATTTATGAAAAATAAGTACATAAAAACCGGAAGGAAGTAATGGGGTCGCCATAATATGGCTTTAATGACATTATATTCGCTAAGGGTCATTTAGAAGTGCCTTATTATTGCTGAAGCGGATTTCGTTGATGTGAGTAAGTTCTTTTTTGCCCTATTAGCTTTAAAATGCATCCTTATTGCGTGCGTTGAATTACTTTAAAATACGTTTTCTCACCTTTTTTCTAAAAATTTGACATTTGGATCATGGTACTGCACCTCACTAGCGTGGGGAATAATACGCTTTTGGGAAACTCTTTGAATGTATAGAGTAACCAGCAGTCTACTCAATACTCAACATACTCTCGTGGTTGAATTTTCAAATAACTTTTCGACGTCAAAAACATATTGGAACATGCTGTATATGGCTCCAAAGTAAACAAACCATGCCATAAACCAACGATAAATTTTTTACTTGGTCGATGGAGTTGGGTAATAATAATGCATAAGATTATATATATATATTTTAATTTTATACGATTTTAGGCCTTTATAACCCTGAAAAATGATTTTAATTAATATTTACAAGTAACTGGTAGAATGGCGTAGTCCCGAAGCTTCAGATATTTGAATTATTGTTTTTATTTAAATGTGACTCGTGTCTGAGCAAAAAAAACTCAATAGAAATGAAGAGTAAAATTGAGCATATTTCATCTGCTTCGGCTGTACAAACCAAATGGGGAAACCTCTTAAAATTTAATTCGACTCGCCATTTCGTGCCCAAATAATTCAGCGATTCGGTTTAATATCCGAAAACTCATATCAGTCAAGAATGTAGGTGAATTTAATATGTGAACTGTCATTCTTATACGATCAACCGGGGACCGAGTGTGGATCACCTTTAGGGAATAAGAAGTCGAAAGCTTTTGAAGGTGCATAATATACTCAAGCTGAAGTGCCAATCCCACGTTACGTTTATTAAATCAATAACGTAACTTCGCAGAAATTAATACATTCATCTGTGGAAAAAATTCACCGTTTTTCTAGCCCTCTTGAAAACTTCCATCCCGATAAATTATTCCGGGTTACTCCACCTCGCAGCCTGTTTTTAATGCCACGTACAGCATGCTTCCATATTGGTTTTCTTACGGAAATCGCCTTTAATGGAAAAGTTCCTGCCCGTTATAAATCCTGAACATTAGCAGTGCTAATAACATTTTCAGGGAATTTTGCCCGAGGCAGTGGCAGTGAAATTTATATTCAAGTGACACTAAATGAATGTTATATTTTAAATTTCCGGTTAGTTACCTAAAAGAAGAAAATTAATGTGGTTTCTTGACTTGGGCCCTTCAGAGCTAATTTGGTAAGATAAAAAATGGATCTGTGGATTCTGAAAAACGTTGCTTAAAAAAAATTCATAATTAATTTTCACAAGTGAAGGGAGAAGGGAAAGAACAGGGAATGTCACAGTGTGAAAAATGGAACTTTAACGTTTGCAACTAAATATCTTCGAACCATGGCGATCCATGGTAAATCAAATATATTACGGTGTATTATTGGGAAATTAAATCTTACACTCGTAAATGCAGAAAAAAGAATCTCGAACTTCTAACGTGCTTTAACACGTAAATAAATAAATAAACAAATTAAATCTAAACGATGGGTCACGCGCAAAAATTTGAAATGCGCATATTTACTGAACGCTTCAAGTTTTTATTTACCACTCTGATGCAAATAGTAGTTCCCTTTCATACCCTTTAAAGGACACCATTATCTCAATTTTGAGATAAATGTGACGTTCTTTGTTTTTTCCCTTCGTCCTTCATATAAACTGAGACGTTTTCGTAATCGAAAAGGATAACGAAACACGATTCATTTCCCAATTGATTGCGAGAGATGGCTGACGTCTTCGTTTTGGTAACTCAGTTTTAACAAACTTTCTCAGGATTGTTTGTCAAAGTCCCATGAGTTATTTTAGATTCGAATTTAGAGTAGTCAGTATAATTGAGAATTAAATCGGCGCGATAACAACACGAGGAAAATCAGATTTGCCATAACGTGGAAACTGTGCGAAACAAAATGTACGAAAGAAAAAAGAAAAGCCGACTAAAAATGACATATGTACGTCCTGGGAACGAAATTATAGCAATATTTATATTGACGATCGACTGCTTCGCAATGATAACTACAGTTCCTGTCGGTCTCGACATGTAAAATAGAATGGAAATAAATAGACCTTTAATTGCATTACACTACTTTCGAAACAGAAATATTTATGAACGAATGGGGATGCCGTATAACTTCGAAAGGCTATTTTTAGAGATCAGATTTAATAGGTTGACATGGTTTTTGATAAATATATTCTCCATGATTGAGACAGATTATTCATTTTTTCCATTATTCTATTGGTTATTTCGAAACTCGCCACCACTTTTTAGCAAATTTTGAAAATTAAAAGCGGTATAAAAATAATCGGGTTTATCTAGTATACATGAGGCATTTTGTTTAATAACAGTCTGCCATCTTTTGGGCACTTGCTTTATCCCATTTTCAAAAAAATCCCCTGTCTTAAAGTTAAAGTTCCAGGTGCTGTTTGCAGTCTTCCAAAAAATCGAACGTTTTTCCGCTCAACGGATTTTGTAAAGAGCGGAATAGGTGGCAGTCAAAAGGTGCCAAGTCAGGACTGTATGGGGGATGCGGTAACGCATCTCAACTGAACTGCAACAACTTTTGCCGGGTTACCAAAGACACGTATGGTCTAGCGTTATCTTGGTGAAAATCCACCCCTTTGCGATTAGCCAATTCTGCGCGTAGCTGTTCAACGACATACTCTAAGTTGTCCAGCTGAGTACAATATCTGTCAGAATTGATTCTTTGATTATTCTATAACAGTTCATAATAAACAATGCCTTTCCAATCCCATCAGCAACAAAGCATAACTTTTTTGAGTGAATATTGGTCGTTGGAGTGGTGCAGAAGAAGGACCCCACGAACATTTCTGCTCTACATCATTGTACAGAATCCATTTTTCAGCCCTCGTTATAATTCTTTCCAAAAAGGGTTCGTTTTCATTGTGTTTAAGCAACAAATCACGCATCGAAATACGGTCCATCAAATTGCGTTCGCTTAATTCGAGAGATAGCCAAACATCCAGGCGACTAACGAAATTAAGCCGCATCAATTGATCGTGAACAGTGGAATTTGATACTTTGTGTCTCTGTGCCATGTTACGAGTGGTACTATGTGGGTTCTCTGTGATTAACACTTCGAATTGGTCGTCATCAACCGAGGATCGCAGCTTTGTCGGTTTTCATAGTTAAATTCGCCCCCTCTAAATTTTATAAACCATTCATGAGCCGTTCGTCTCTTACAGCATCGTTCGCTTAAACTGCACATATCTTTTTTTTTTGACTTAAACAGCATTTTTGCCTATGCAGTAATAGTAAAGCATTAAATGTTGAAAATGTTCTTTTTGGTTCTTCATTTGATTCCCATCAAAGACAATATGTCCAACCATTGTTAATTCAGGGAGTATTGAATCAATATGTTTTATCCCACCTCAGAGCCCTCCATAATTCATTTTTTCAATCAGGCAATGCGCAAGCAGAATTTTTACTTGGGCCTCCCAGAACTCCTGATCTGTTACCCATCGAATACGTCTGAAACGTTGTAAACAGAAGACTGCAAAATTTGCCGCATCCTCCACAAGCGTTAATGGTATTTTGTAATGCTGTACAGATAACCGGGGCTGAAATATTCTAAGGGGTCATCGATTATCTCATTATGTCTAAATGTATTCAGGAGTGTAAGCATTCAAAATCTTTAAGCTGCATTATTATTATTTTTTAGTTTTAATACTCGAATTGTTTATCAGACTATTATTTTTACCGCAAAACCATAACACGGTGAAGTAATCTAATAAATATTAATAATACTTAATGCTAATTTGATTTACAGCAGTTGCTAACTACCAAACTAAGCTACAGTCTCTGAATTTATAAACTCCCTGTTGAGAAACTTTCTCCAAACTAAAACAAAAACTAAGCCTTTTGGTGAACTCATTTCTTCGTTGGTCATAAGAATTTAGCCTGTTTAGTCCTTATAAACATTAATGATTATTAAATTGAGGCAAGAGTTTGATACATATAAAAGTTAGCATTTGCGTGCAAAATCTAGCGCTAGGTTGCTATTATACAGAGTGTTATTTAAGTATGTGGTCAAACTTCAAAGGGTGATTCTTCGAGTGATTCTAAGATGAAAAGTTTATATAAACATGCGCCTGATAATGCTAAAAAAAAGAAAAAAGTTCCTATTAACATGAGTCTGCAAACGCACCATTTCCGAGATACAGGGTGTTAAAAATAAAGTTTTTTTTCAGTTTTTTGACGATATCTCAGGAATCGTTTCAGGTACAAAACTAAACTTTTGTACACATATTATTATTAATATTAGCTATTTTTGAGCGCTAATTCATTTTTTTTCACAGACCAGTGGCGGAGATTTTAAGGTTTATGTGAGGTTTTTTACTCCTAATTTCTTCGCCACTGGAACAATTGACATTTTGAAACCACCTTTTAATCTACTAATATTTTCTACACGAAAAAAATGCTGTTCGTCCAAAACTATAAATCGAACCGTATTTCATAAAAATATCATTTTATGATGAAAAACATGAAAAAATAGGAACACGTTTTATTACATCTTGCAATGCGATCCGCGACACTCCGAGCATTTTCGAAGGTGTACGTCAGTCACTCAGACGTAGATTGAAACATAGCATTATCGTAACAAGAAGCAATTTTCAAGAATTGTTATATTTTTTATTTATATTTATATATTTACTTAGTTTTGATAATAAAATATTTTTGATCACCTCGCTACTTTTTTCTCGTAGGATCGGTACGAATGTACAAGAACGCAAAAATAATAATAATATACCAACGGTCACTTATGCAGTGTGGAAGTTTTGGATGGGACAGTCCATATAACTAAGATGCCGAACATATGAGGCCAAAATCCTCGGACACTTCAATTTTTATTTTTTCTTATGACTTTTTTTATGGTAAATTCATATATACAGGGTAGTTCAAAAATCAGATACGTTCATAAACTTAGTTTTTTCAAATAGATATACTTATTTTTTATTTAATTTTTGAATTCTACGTGAAATTCTAAGCGTGTTTCATGTACCATATCCCATACCTAAACGTAACAGGTCTCGAGAAATTTACGATTGAACATATCAAAAACTAAAACTTTTGATTTCTTTTAAAATTTCTTTGGTCCTGAAAAGGACCAATTTTATACAAAATAAATCAACAAGCAACAATTAAATTAAACGTTGAAATTGGATTCCACCTACTTCTTGGCAGTAAGCAAGACCATGAATGAACTCCTGTTTGACATTTTGAAACATTGCTGGGGTAATTGTTTTTATTCCCTTACGGACTCTTTTTTTAAGGCTTCGATAGTTGCTGATTGGTTAAAACATACCTTACTCTTAAGATAACCCCATAGAAAGTAATCTAAAGGCGTGAGATCAGGTGATCGTGCCGGCCATTCAATTATCCCTCGTCTCCCAATTCAGCGTTCAGGAAAAATATCATTTAAATAAGCCCTAACATTAATGTGGTAATGAGAGGCTGCTCCATCATGTTGGGCATTAGATGTAGGACATGGTACATGAAACACACTTAGAATTTTACGTAGAATTCAAAAATTAAATAAAAAATAGGTGTTTCTATTTGAAAAAACGAAGTTGGTCATCGTACTTGATTTTTCGACTACTCTGTATACATGAATTTACCGTTAAAAAAAACAGCAAGAAAAATAAAAATCGGCGAGTCCGAGGATTTTGGCCGCATATGTTCGGCGTCTTAGTTATATGGACTGTTCCAACTAAAACTTCCACACTGTATGTATAATATGAAGAAGTAATTACTCAAGAATTTTCAAACACTTCGCCTCCCCGCCCTCCTTCGGCATACGCACTAGGGTATTTCCAATTGTGTCGAAATCCTTGTGCAAGTCAAAATAAATCACAAGCCGCACGTGCCTGTGTTGGAAATGTGATTAATCGTGCTAAATTCCTTTTCAACTTAATATTTCAATGATACTTTAATGAGAATTGTAATATTTGAAAATAAATAAGCGATTATCAGGCTGAAGCCGATGTTGAAAAATAATCAAACTGGTCATATTTTCTTGACGACGCTGATAAAAATCCGATTTTTATCGCGATAAAAATAATGTTTTTATCGATCCCAGGATTACTTTATTCGGTAGTAAATTGATATGATGGCTGAAAATCTTGTGTTTCTAAGGATAAGTGCATTTGTCGTGATAAAATTTTTGTGAGGGTCTCTGGTACTTTGGTCACAACTTGTTATTTAATAATAAAATAAGTGACTTTTTTAGTGTGGAACAGATGGTGAATGATATTCTTCCAGAAAAATATTAAGCATTTTTAAACCACCACGTTTCCCATCTATCGGGATTAACAAAATTTTCAATATTTCCATCTCCAACAACGGATTTCATGTTTCTGCACCTCCCTTTGGGCACCCCAATCAAAATCCAACCAAATCTCTCTACTCGTTATTCATTTGCCTAATGAAGATTTATTTAAATTTGCTGTTGCCAACTAATGACGTTTAATCCCTCTGAGCCAATGATGGGATGAGATTAGGATGTTTTGTTTTCATTAGACCGTTACGCCTTACTTATGATATTTTCACTGTGATATTTCGGCAGGTTTTTGTCGAAAACCCATGATCCGTGTAGCCAGATTAGTTTAGTTAATGGGTGATAAACCTAATTTATATTCGCACCCGAAATGCATTTCTTTAGTGCAATTACTCATTTTTTTTTACATTTAATCAAAGGGCATTATACTATTTATACCACTTGGAAAGGCCGAGGCGTGATTTATGCGATACTCGTACGTAATGTAAATCGTCTCCATTGTCAAGTGCGATTTTAAATTTATATTTGCTCGAATTGTTTCTATTAATAAATTAATCCATTGTGTACTTTTTCAGAAATGTGCATTTTTGCGCACGTTTTAACAAAGTTTATTTTCCATTTTGTTTGCTCCTCAAATTCTCAGTAGTATTCATAACTATAAATGTGTATTGGAGCAACAATTGTTGAGTCCGTTCCCTGTAAATATCTCTTTAGATCGAATTATATTATCTTGAGAATACTACGCTTCTCGGGTTATTTGAGCTGTTCGCCAAACGGTCGGTTTAAAGAAAATAAATACTTACTCACACAAGGGCAGCTCAATTTTATATGTTATTACTGAATTCCATTCAACTGATGAGAAAGTATAGAAAATGGTTTTTTACAAGTATATTTTGCATAAATCGTTGAAGGTCAGGCATAAAAGGCCTGTGAATACTCCACAAAAGGGTTTGAGAACTGACCATCACGATTTGTGTCGCTTAAATAATTGTTTACTTAGCTGCGAGCTTCGATCAAATTAAAATTTGGAAAGTAAACTGACATTAAAAGCATAAAATATTTTCATTATATTCTTTGGCTCGGGAACAAATTTTTGAATTTAATCTCTACTTTAATACTGTATTATGCACCAAGTTTCAGAAAGACATTATTATGACCCGAACGTCAAGTTTAAAGCCCGAAGCGCGCATTGCTGAGGGATCTGAGACGTGAGAGTCATAAATATTTCGCCGCCGTGGAGTATATACGATTTTTTCACTTCCCTACTAGATTTAACTAGTCCAATAAAAGAATACGTGAACTTGAAGCAATTCCAGACATGAAGTGATTTTCCATGGATTAAAGGTTAGACGTTAGTTTTAAATAAACGCATGTTATAATATAGGCCTGCTGAAATTGTTCGATATTAAAATAGTACAGCTTTACGCCGACATTTTGTGTTTATTAGACATAATTATCAGTAACTTGTCTAGAAATGAAATTTCGAAATGACCCTATTTTGATGAGGACCGAAAAATTTATCATCTCAGGATTCCGTTTTTAAATAAGGCGACGCATAATCTTCATATGAAAGAAATTAACATGAATTTGTTACCTTGGCCCCTCACATCTCCTGATTTGTTACTCATTGAACACGTCTGGAGTAGTGCAGATCTAAGGCTACAAATTCTCCTACAAATCATAGTGATATTTTGTAATGCTGTACAAATAGCTTGGAATGAAATCCGCTAGGGGGTTAGCTCATTAGGTTGGTGCCTAAGTTTAAAGCCCGAAGCGCGCTTTGCTGAGGGATGAAGACATGAGAGTTAGAAATATTTCATCACCAACGTGTATATCCAATTTTGTTCACTTTTCTATTAAATTTAATTAGTTAAACAAAGAATACATACACTTAAAATGATTCCAAATATACACTTACATTTCCATGGACTAAAGGTTAGAGATCTCTTTTAAATGGACGCATAGCATGCTTGCTGAAATTGCTTTACACCAGGATAGGACATTTTGATGCGAACGTTTCGTGTTTACTAAGCACAAGTATCCGCAATTAGTATAAAAATGGTCTAAAATATAAGAAAAAAATGCCGGAGTTAGACTAATAGTAAAAAACTTTTCCTTAGACGAGTGAACCTTTCTTACTATTCTCGATACTTAATGTACCATAATTTTTCAAATCCTACACGTTTCAGAATATGTGAACTACTTCTCTGAATTCATGTAGAATACTTTAAAATAACTTGATAAGTTCTTTCGCTTCTTTATCTTTTAGACGTCTCCTATGAAGATATCCGCCCTTAAAGCGCATAACCCACAATAGGTTTTTCTTTGAAAAACTTTCGAACTACCTAACTTAAATTAATAACTTTTTAATGCAATGGATTCTAAATAAGATCCCTTTTAAATAAATCTGATTCGTTTAGTTTGGCAGGGACGGACTAGTCTTAATGAAATAATGTCTATTTTTTAATACTCAGTATGATACAGGCATTTTTTTATAACCAGCATAAGGTAATGTGACCTTCCTGCATGCATTTGGTAGTTGAAAATAGCAACTTACCAAATGTGTATTATAAAAATCTTTCCTGTAGCCATCACATGTCACTTTAAAGTGGCATGTGTCAATCTCAAAACTTTTTAGAGGTACTTGACATTGACATGCACGCGGTAAACCTTTTTACCGCACCTATATGTGTAAAGATTTTTACTGCACACTAAAATCGAACTAGCGTTGGATAAAATAAACGCTAATACTCATCTCTTAAACTCACCGAAAGCAATTGAGTAACACACATGCGATCGTGGAAAAAATATTGCACGTAACGCGTGGGAAAGAGTCTTTACCGCACTCATTTGCTGGTAGAACTCCGCTTCGCATAGTTTGATTAAGTACAATCAACGTGTGATAAAGTGTCACTTTAAAAGTTAAAAAACTATTTTAAATGTACCAAACCTTAAAAAAAGGTAAGTAAAAAAGGTATTCTTGAGCAATGTTGATAAAGCTAACCTTTCTTGAGCAAAATAGTATTCAGAGTGGTTGAGCTTTAACGTTTTAGGGAGTGGTAGAAAATCGTAAAACTACTTTGTAGTTAAACGTTATTTAAAAAACGCACATTAGCAAATATACAGGGTGTTTTAGGTTTATTCCAAGCCGATATCTTTTTTACGTCATGTATGATAAACAAAAATAAATAATATAGGGTGTTTAAGAACTATGGGATCAAATTTCTAGGGATTTTTCAATGCAATCATAGAAGATATCTGAATATAAGAACCCGTCTCCGCAAATGTCTACGTAAGGCGCTACGGCCTTGTAATGCTTTAAGTCAGTTATGTGCAAAACTTTGTTTTATCGACTTTTAGTACGTTTTATTTTAATTTGTTGGTACAAAATAACACTACAGAAATTGTTCAAAATGTCGTCCTTGAACTTTATTCACTGAGCAATCCCTAGAAGTTTGATTCCATAGTTCCGAAACACCCTGTATAAGGCAATATGTTATTTTAATGTGTTCTATACGAATCCAGAAGATTCGCCAAATATTCTGAGGCACCCACAATTACCTTTTCCTAATACATAACGAATAATGTTGACTCATTTAATTTTCAAGGAAAAAGGCTGCTGCTCAAATATCCTCTTTTCTCTTGCTTTAAAATTAGGACTGTCACTTTAATTCGCATCAGTCTTAATTACTACGAACACTGCAGACGTGAATGCCCAGATGGAGGTAATCAGTAATTTTACAAATTTTAGCGTCCTGTTTTCAAGGGATACCTATAATCTGTGTACCTTTGATTTAAAAAGGATTTTTATCGACTTAACAATAATCCATTATTTACGGCAATAATTGTTCCTCCCTGGTATTCATATTTGAACATTTAAACGATCAGACATTTTATAATGTGTACTATTGGACAAAAGTATAGAAACGACTTTAGTAATTTTAAATTTATTTCTTTGAACCTAACTGAATCTGAAAATTATTACACATATAGGGTGTCCCCCGATTGATGTTACAAGAGGTGTAAAAATTTTAAAATGATATTTTGAGATTTTGGAATTAAGCTCTGCTTGCTATGAAACGAATTTGAAGAATATTTTGAGGTCTTGCAAATCAAGTTGGCCTTGCTAGTGGCGCAAAACCAATTTGGTCTAAATAGGCTATGAAAACAAAATCACTGACTACTTTGACGTACTGTCAAAACTGACAATTTGCAGTAGTCTTAGTTTAAATTTTAATTCTGTTAACGTTGCAGCAGATAATTTACATTGTTCAGTGTTATGGGAGAGGATAAATGCCATTTAGATCAGTGGTAGAGCAGTTTAACGAGAGACTTCCAAACACCGATCTTACACGTATGACTGCAATGCACAGAATTAAGACATTTTTTGCAATTGGTAGCGTTCTTAAAGTTAAAAAAGAGAAGGACAAGTATGATGAAAACGATGTCGCAACTATTATTGGTCTTAATTTTGTAGGCGAACATCCAAAACTATCATTAAGGAAACGTTCACATCATCTAAATATTAGTAAATCGTTATTATAAAAAAATTATAAATCCAACAATGTTAAACCATTCAAACCGAAATTTATGTGCACTTTTGAAGAAAGAGATAATGGCCGTAGATTATTGTTTTGTCTTATTATCGGAGAGAAATGTTTTCAAGACCGAACTTTTTATAAAAAACATTTTTGAACGAAGCAATTTGTAATGTATTACAAATGGTGTTGTTTGTTTTCAGAATTATCGCAACTGATCTAGATAAACACCAGATTTTCGGAACAATTATAGATGGCAATATTATGAAAAAGTGAATGTGTGATGTGCTATTTCATATCGTTTTGGCACTATCGGACCTTTCTTTATAGAGGGACGGTTAAATCAGAACGTTTATTTACAGCTACTTGAAAGATTGAGGAAATAATACTTAGATGACTTACCACTAGCAGAAAGACAAGCAATTTATTTTCAGCAAGACGGATGTCCTGCACATTCGACAGCATGCATAACTGAATGGATAAATTTAGTGTTTCAAGGAAATTGGATAGGTAGAAATGGTTCGATAGCGTGACCTCCAAGGTCACTTGGCTTTGCAATACTAGTTTTTTTTTATAGGATAGTTTTAAAAAAATTGTTTTCTCTCAGCGAATACTCAACAATAGAGAAGTATTAAAAGATAGGATAAGAAATACGGTAAATCAAATTCGTATGGAAAACATTCGGAAGAGCTTTAAAGACTTCAGATATTGAATAGAAAGGTCTACAGAAAATAGTGGAAATTATAGTGAATAAAGTATTATACAATAACATGTTTTGTAAATAAGTTTTTTATGCGAATACAATTTATGTCATACATATAATTTTAAAAAAGACGTTTTAATTAAATTAGACCGATCTGGATGAAATTTGGCACAGCTTCAAAATTTCTTATTGTGAGCAATTTTTCTTAGTAACATTTTGTTGAATTATGAACTCAAAAGGTACTTTACCTGGAAGGAAAATGATTTTTGCGTCACTTGATATGCAAAAACTCAAAATATACTTCGAATTCGTTTCATAACAAGCAGGATATAATCTCAGAAACTCAAAAGAAAATTCTAAAATTTATAGTCCATTACATCTTTTGTACCATCAATCGGGGAACATCTCTGTATTTACACATAAATGTAAGAAACATTCTTGATAGGTAAGCATCGATAGGAAACCAAAAATAAAGAATATGTTCAAAATATAAATAATAAGTCGGGACAAAAGTAGAGAAACTCCAAAATAAGTGACGAAATTGTTGATCATTTTTAAACTAAAATTCATAGTGCGTAGAAAATCCTTTGTTAGCTAAAACGTCCTGGCATCGCTTTAGCATTGGTCCTAATAATTTCAAAATCCCGTCATTTCCGATGGATTCCCAAGACTCTTGCACAACTCAAATTAATTCGTCCTTAAATGCTATTATACTCTGTTGAACACGTTGTTCTAATTCCTCCCGAAAATTTTCTATAGGGTTAAGATCTGGACTTTATGCAGGAAAATCCATAACAGTAATTTTTGGATCACGAACCAGTCTCGGATGACTCTAGATTTGTGTTTCAGCCCATTATCTTCCTGAAATATCCACATGAATGGTAAATGATTCTCGGCATATGGCAGCATTATGTGTTTAATATATCTTGATACACAAACTGATCCATAAGGCCCTCTATGGTATAATATAGCGGACCTACACCATATTCGAAAAAACATCTCCACTCCCTGCAAGATTCACTGCCATGTTTAACTGTAGGTTTGGTATACTTGGGGTTAAATCTTTGATTTGGGAGACGATGGAACCACCATGTGCCGTCAAACCCAAAAATGCTAAACTTGCGTTCATCTAAAAACAGCACTTTTTTCCAATCACTGTTGGTCCAGTGAAAATACTTTTTGGCCAAAACAAGTCGGGTCTTCTGGTTCTTCCTGGAGGTAAATGATTTTTTTGGAACTTTGCGACTAAACAATCCTGCTTCTCTTAGTTTTATTTGAACAATTTTGTAGCTCATTTTGGCTTCGTCAAGTTCACATAAAATTTGTTTTGCAGATTTGTGGATATTGCTGAGCAATTTTCTTGATTAATGCATCAATTCGTCTCGTTGTTTTTCTGGGACGACCACTATTTTAGTCGATTTTAATGTATTTCGCGATTTAAAATTAGAAATTCTTTTTTGAAATAACCGATTTATCAGTATTAAATACTTTAAAGATATCGACTTGTTTAATGCCTTGTTGATGGGCGTTAATTATTTTATATCGAATATCTTCAGGCAAATGCTTTCCATGACGAACCATGCTGGAACTGAACTAGTACCAAAAGTTTTTAGAAATTTGTTTAAAAACGAGTTCCGATTGTTATAAACAAAATTCTTTAAGAGTTTCTGCACTTATGTCCCTTTAAAATATTATTTACACTTAAAGGCCCTATGAAAAACATAATCAATAGTTTATCTCTGCACAACATCAAAGCTACCTTAAAGGCTAATTCATAATTTTCAAATATTAATACTTAAAAAAATTTCAACCGAGGAATAAAGTTTCTCTACTTTTGTCCAATAATGTAGGTTTAAGCAAGTGACTAAGCTGACGATTTAAGTTTTATAGATATTTCACAGTTTTTAGATAGCACTGTAACACATGGGCTCCTACTAACCGTTTTCATTCAAGTTTTGTTCGATGTTATTATACCAATCATTAATCACACAATGCTTTCGTGCTACACACAACCAGACATTTGACTAATTCAAATAAATCCATTATTTGGAAATTCGCAGCTGCAAACTCAACTTTCATATATCATAAGACTCCCTTGAGCTCTGGATTGCCTGAATATTCCCCACAGGGTGAATTATAGACACTCGATATGTAGACTTGGTATGATTTACGGAATCGTTAATTATTTTAGTTATGTCAATGTTATTAATTATATTATGTTATTAGTTATAATAATTAATTATAGTGATGCGTCGAAAACTCAAAAAACATATATATCCTTAAAACTGAAGAAGAAAAACGCTTGATGGACATTCCTCAACGATTTATACCGCTAATCGTGTACCTTGGTTGGTGAATCAGAAGTTCTGGCACGACCTTCAAATTACTTCTGGCTAGGTCAGGTTAGACGAATGAAAACGTGTAGGGTGCCTCACAGGTTCTGGGACCAATTCTGTGGAATCTATTTTACAACCGGTTGCTGACAGCATAGTTCCTAAATGGCGTTAATCTAATGGATCACCTGGTTAATCTGTACCAAGGCCAAGGAAACCCTTGAACTGAAAACAATAAAGGCGATGGGGCTGATAGTTTAGGAAAGGGGAGTTAGCATGGACACAGACCAAATGAGATGATGGTGCTGGTGGAACAAAGGATAATCAGAATCTTAAGAGAGATGAACACGAGCTTGTTATGCAATAGAAGATGAAATACCTCAGAATATGGTTGGGTAGAGACATGAATTTTTTGAATGTATACGCAAAACTGCAAAGAAAGTAGGCAAGGTAGTTAGGGACTATCTCATGTCAAGAGTGGGTGGACCCGGTTATGGTAAGAGGAAAGTCTTAGCCCTGGCGACTTTTTGTGCTATGCGGTATCAGTATGACAGGAAATACTAGAGTATAAGAAGTATGAAGCACTTCTAGAACGAGCCAATCGTGCCTTGGCAATAAGAGGGAGAGGTGCTTATAGGATGATGGCAAAAGACCCTGTGCCGGTTCTAGTCAAGATCTCGCCAGTCAAGCTAGGAGTGGATGAGAGGAGGTTTATGGAGGGAAAATGGAAGAAAATAGGATATATGCCAGGAAGATAATGGTGAAGGAACGGGGGAAAATATGAAAGCGATGCAAAGGATAGACGAAAATTTTACTGTCAGACTTAAATGAATAGTGCAAAGGAGAGCGGATGCAGTACATTGACACGGATTTTTAGAAGTATTAGGATCTTTTGTAAATACTTGTGTGGGATGTGAGTGGAAAGTGAGAACCTTTGCTTGTTCTCTGAGAGGGAAGTTGAAGACACACCAGAGCATACCTTATTGGTGTGTTCTGAATGGTACGTTGAGCGGGAGAGAGTGAGTGGTTTGAAACTATTGCAATTAGCAGCAGTGAAATAATATTGCAATTACATTCATTACGAAAATGGTGCTTTAATTAAAGAAAAAGTCTTTTTAATAGAGTATTATTTCTGTGAATGCAGAATTCGTTCGGACCGACTAATTGCTCAAGTGTAAAAAGTTTCACGAAAATATCAACATCATTTTAACGCGGCAACGTCCAATGAAATAATTTCATTTGATATGTTGATGAAAAATGATGCCACATGCTACTGGTCACGTGTTGTGTTTCATCAAGGATAAGGGTTCCCTGGGTCATCCGGGAATACTTTGTACAAGGGATAATGAAGGACACGTGTTTCATTGTTTAAAATTTTTCTAAATACCATGGTTAATGCCTTACAAACTCGCTGCGAAACTTGCTTGCGTTATTATGGAGCACATTTTGAACTTGTACACTAAATTAACAAAATTATATATACATCTATGTTTTTACATTAAAAAAAATCTTTATTTACAGAGATAAAGGATTGGTTATTTGGTATTTTTGCCCTCGCGACAAAAATATTATGCTTACGAGTGAAAAAAATATACATGAAATACAGAACAAAGTGATACAAACAACAAAAAAAGACAATAAACAGAAGGTATTTGAAAATACTCCAAGAAAGTGGTTGAAGGGAAAAGAAGCGGGATAGTCTTGTTTGTCTTGTAAGGGTAGAAAGGTGCCAGAAGTCATCCACAACTGTTCAGTTGTGACGCTGGCTTTTCCTTCTTGTCTGAATTTTTACACCTTTTTTTAGTTTCTCTCGCATGTGTGCGCTCATATGGTTATTAATTGTTTATTTACAATTAATCGTCTATAACAATACTTTCAGAGGTTTACGTTCGGGGTGTCCAGCAATTTTCTGGCTACTGGCATTCCAGGTGACCAGCAGTGTCCTGGATGTGTGTTCTGTGCTGGGGGAAGCCAATAAGACTGTTCTGGCTGCTGGTATATTGGAGACTCAGATTGCGACTGTGCTAGCAACCCATCTAACTGTTCAGGGATAAATTTAACAACTACACTATTGCCAATCCTGTAAATAAAAGTAGGGTATACATTTTATAACATGCGCAAATAATTTAAAAATTACTTACCATTCTTTAAGACTGAGGCACAACATTTTGCTGCAAGTTTCAGAATGAAAAGCCTTGTTATGCAGGCTTTTTTTATATTAAGAAATTTATCGCGAGCTTTTCCTCTTTGGTTAAAATTTATGTATGAAACCAGAATTTGCAATGCTAATATAATCACAGTCGATTCCGTTCAATTATTTATGCAACTGTATCGTAGCTACCGCCAATTGTGGTAATTAGACGTTTTCCTTTTCTGATAATATTCTAATAAATATCACACTAAATTTTTAAACATTCCTTTAATTGGTTCTAATAATAGATGATATAATGAAATTCAGCTTAGTCTTATGTAATATTATTTTCAGAGCATCTTGTTGTCGTATATTCACATCTTTCCTATACCTCGATGGCCTGGTTGGCTTGGTTAAACTTTCCGCTAGAAAATCTAAAAATTTTAACTCCTCTTCATGTGAAAATTCAATCCATGTATGATTAACCTCTAATCTAACACATGTTTCAGTTATAGCAATTTGCAAACAATTATCTAGTTTACAGGTATATGGTATTGGAATAGGCTGAACCCGGTTTTTAGGACCAATCATGTCTATACTCCTTAAAATTTCACTAAATACGGACTTCCAAGTACCATCCATAACAAGTTCCTGTTGATTTGTTCTATAACGTACTTTCTACACAGTTGCAAGCTGAATAATGCTTTTTATTCCGCAATTTACTTTTGCAACTTAATGGTGCAAAGTATCCATGTTCAATGTAATTTAAAACACACTTATTTTTACGGCTTATGCAGTATTTGTGATCAGTGGTTAAGGATTTTGAGGGGATTATCTGTATGTTGAAATTCCCAGCAGCACCTCCGCACAAAACACAATCAGTTTTTTAATTAAATTTCTCAACACTTTTATAAATTTCACTTTTCACATTTTTGTTGTCCGAATCTTCCTTAACACAAAGATGAAAATATCTATTGTTAACGTACTCCTTCCAGCTTGACTCCATAAATATGTATGTAACATTAGAAGTGATAATAAGATGAGGGGTAGGCTGAGAGCCATCTTAAAGATAAAGTACTGTCGAATGAGGTCACTATTGCCGACGCAATTAAGTGACCATGTGTGGGACTTTGTCCATGGGGAGCCGGGACTAACAGGTACCTTGGGTCTTACAGACCACCGGAACTGGGAAAAGTTAAGAAAAAGAAACGAAAAACAGGCAATTAAGAGACAGAACGGCAGAGAAGTGGTTGAGTAGTAGTGAATTCGTTAGTTTTGCCTTACTACTTTTGCCTCAAAAATACAAAATTGTTAACTATGAAAAACGTCTCTAATATTACCCCGATATATATACAGTCTGTCCCAGATAAGAGTAAACAGCATGGGGATCTCAAAAACGGTAATAGATACAAAATATTGGATTTTACTCTCGAAAATTTCAGTATCTGTGCTTTTTACATTAGAATTATCATATGTAACCATATCCCTAACCATATCCGCTGGTAACCTTCACCTAATATTTAATACCCCACACAAGGAACCCCATTTCAAATTTCCCAAACTAATTACCAGAATGACAGCTCACTTCCGCTCGGCAATCGAATCACGTGATCTCATTTCAAATTTACCGCTCAAATTCATAAAATGACATTTCACTTCCGGTCGGGAAACAGCTTTTTATATCTACTTCTACCGATCTCTGTGCCTTTATACATCTGCGATCGAAAATCTTTTAAGCGATTAGTAATTTTCATTTTCATATTTTGAACATATTTAGTGAATTTCAATTTTTCTTCAATACTTCTATCAGGTTGTTCGGAAAGTAATTTCGTTTTTTTATGTGAAAATGAATGACAGTTTTCGTATAATAAACAAATGCTTTATTAAATTATATATTGGCCGTTCTGGTCCAACACCTTTTGCCATCTTTCTGGTAGTAGCATAATTCCACGCTCATAAAATTTTTTGTCTTTGCTGGCAAAAAACTGATCGAGGTGGTTTTTGACCTCATCATTTGAGATGAAAGTTTTACCGTCTAAAAAATTTTGGAGTGACCGGAACAAATAATAATCCGATGGTGCCAGGTCTGGAGAATATGGTGGGTGTGGCATTGTGTCCCATTCAAGCTGTAAAAGCTTTTGGCGAGTGACCAAACTTGTGTGAGGTCTCGCGTTGTCTTGGTGAAACACTACACCTTTTCTGTTGATTAGTTCGGGTCATTTCTGTTGAAGTGCATCCTTCAGTTTGTCCAGCTGCTGGCAGTAGACTTCCGAATTAATCGTTGTGTTATCCGGTAAAAGCTCAAAAAAAACGATTCCTTTAAAATCCCACCAAACAGACAGCATCACCTTTTTTTGGTGAATATCGGCTTTGGAAATGGTTTGAGTCGATTCATCTTTTTTGCTCCATGACCTCTTGCGTTTGACGTTGTTGTATACAACCCATTTTTCGTCCCCAGTAATGATGCGCTTCAAAAACGGATCATTTTTGTCACGTTTGAGAAGCGAATCGCAGACGTCAATGCGGCGACACAGATTTCTCTCTGTGAGAACATGGGGAACCCATATATCGAGCTTCGAGGATAATCCCAGGCCTTTCAAGTGGTCATAAACTGTTGAATTCGATAAATTTAACTTCAATCCGATCTCACGTGTTGTTATTCGACGGTTCGCATCAACTAATGCCTTTATGGCGTCTTTATCAGCTTCAACCGGCCTTCCCGAACGTGGTGCATCTTCGACATCAAAATTGCCAGATCGAAATTTAGAGAACCAGTTCTGACACTGGCGTACTGTCAACACACCTTCTCCATACACATCGGTCAATTTCTTTCTGGCTTGAACAGCATTTTTACCCTTTCTGTAGTAAAACAGTAGGATATGTCGAAAATGCTGCTTATCGCTCTCCATATTTAAAAGGGCACCAACCAAAAACTACTGCGTAGAATTAATTGAAATGTTTCACACACAAGCCTTGTTATATGAGCTCTCAAAGCATATAAAAATTATATGGCTTAAGTGTGAGGTTAAGTGCAAAAAAATACCATTAAATCCTCTGTCGGGAAAAAACGAAATTACTTTCCGAACAACCTAATAAGTTTTTTACATGGTTTTTTGATTTAGTTGTGCGACAATCTGCTATTCATCTTGGGCACCTTGTTTTAATTTGGTGGTTTGAGGGTTGAACTTGATTTTTTATGGCATTTGGTGTTAGTCTCCGTTTGTAGAACCATGGCATTTTCAGTTGGCTTCTCATGTGCAAGAAATGCAGTATCGTCAGCATATTATAATATGTGTACTGTTTTATTTATGCATTTTTTATTCTGTGAGATATGATTTTATATGTCATGGCAGTATACATTATAAAAGAAGGGGGAAAGGGATGGTCTCCGAGGGATCGTCCCTTTTTCTGGAGAAAGAGGGAGAGAAAAGGTATCGTCAGTTTGTATTTCTAGTTGTTACCTTTCCAGTAGCTTATTGATAATATGAAGTTCTCGCGTTTGAATTTTGTATAATTTGTATAGTAGATCAATGGTGCCAGATGCTGTCAAATGCCTTATTTAATGTCCATAAATATACTTGCTGCCTTCTACAGTATATATGTATAATTAATAGTTAGGTCTCCCACGTGTCAATAGTTGGAAGCTGAAGACATGGATGATCTGACTTAAGGGTAACAATTTATGATGCCAAAATGCTCGCTTCCTTTATTTCGGGTGAAACAAAAGTACCCTTAAGTCGGATCACCCATGTCTTCAGCTCCACACATAGGAGACCCAACTATAAATTATATGTAAGGTTGATGAACCTAAAAGGGATTCTGCAGAAAAATGGGAACATTACAGTCGTCCAATTATACAATGGTTAAATTTTAACAATTTTTTCCAAAAAATTTTTAAGGATTTTCCAAAAAATTTTCTTACAAAATCGACTTAGATTTTCATGACACACCTACCCCTAAAATTTTATAGATAAGTTGTGAATCACCCTGTATTACTCGTCAAAACAAAGAATGGGCGAATAGTTAAGTGTTTTGGCTTAAAGCCAAATTGATTTACTGATACATTTTTTCTGATCCGCTCCTGAAGTCTGTTTTTTATTATGTGTTCAAACACTTAGCACGAGGAGTAATCTAACAAGTCTCGAGCTCGGCGTTTGTGTATTGTCCAATCAATTTCGTCGAATTATTGTACGTTTTTTCCATGTCTGTATAATTGAGGTACACTGTACAATTTATAACATAGTTGTTCAGCTGGTTTAAAATGAGTTCATGAGGTTCCAGAGTTGAGATCTTCAGAATTTTTCTTTTTATTTTGTCTTTTCCCTCCGCTGTGTTTTCAGTACGAGGATTGCTGCGTGTCTACAATTAACTTGCATTGTATGTGCGGTTTAATGAGTTGTTAAAATGCTTGTCGTACCAGTTGTCCACCAAATTCTGGGTATGTTGCTCCTTATAGCTAGGACGTTCAATGTGTTTGTTCAAAGGACTGATTTTCCTTTATCTTGTCCAACTTCTTGGCAAGCTTCCAACCATTTTTTCTATCGATTTTGGCCTATCAACGTCTTTATATTTCTGTTGAGGTTATTAGGGGTGTGTGTAAAATCTGAACGATTCGAGCTTGATCAGTCACAACATAAATTTGAGCCAAATATATATGAATATCTATTGTCCATTTTGGCGTGTCCTGCATTCAAATGATATGCAACAGGTGTGTCCAAAACCGACTTAGATGGGATTCGCAACGCGACGTCACTAATTAAAAGAATTAAACCTAAATTTCCGATTAAATTCCTCAGGGCATGGTTTGTACAGTCTACTGAACTTAGCAAGATAAATGGGGTTGTTTACAGCCAACGGTTTAAAAGTTAGGTGCTCGAATTGAGGATCAAATCTAACTTGCGAATTGGATTTACTAATTTGATTTTCCAATTGGAATTTCCAATGACTTCAATTTTATTAGTTTTCTTCTATGCAGAACGGTTTTACGTTCTATACCTACTCATTCTCCCCATTAAAACTTAGGGTCACAGAAATAACTGCAAAAAAGTTATAGGTCAATTAAATCTATGAGTTCTATCGAAGGAGCTGCATAGAATTTTTCTAAATGCAAATTCATTTATCATAATCTTGAAACCAAGTTTCTCTGACAACGCCTCAAGTCTTTTAGTCGAGATGGAGCATTACCTACCAATTATGACTTCAAAGGATATCTGAAAACCACTGCTAATGGATGCTATTCCCTTGAGCGTTTCGTTTGTTCTTGGAATATTGATTGCATCTTAACTACCCGTATTTAATGGCGTCATAACAGTCTACACTCAGAAACTTTCGTCTCTGCGGTACCGTTCTCTAAAGAGGAATTGATGCTCAAAATATTCATTTTGATCATTTATTGGTAATTAAGTAAGAATCTTCGATCGAGTTTGAATATGAATCGAACATGAAAAATAGGGAATATAAAATATAATTTATTTCGTAACGAACCTCAATTTATTTGGCAATAAAACATCAATTACACGGTAATTTATTGCTCATCACATACATGTGGCTAGGCTGATATCGATAAATCTGCAACTACAGATCGCTTTCCCCACTATGACGTTTCCAGACTCTCATTTTCAGTTTTTTTTTGGTTGAAATAACCCGAAAATTCGCAAACACATGAATAATTTTTTAATAGAGAGGGAGATAACCCCTTTGGCCACGAATAGTTTTAATCTAAAAATGAAAATAAATTTCAACTTAAAAATCGATTAAATAGTTAACTCATACGCTGCTAGGATATCTGATTTATGGAACGATTGCGAAGACAATTGCTGAGACGGCTGATGAGACGATTGATGAGACGATTGACGAGACGATTGATGAGACTATTGATGAAACGATTGATAAGAACTTTCTAACGCCGGCATCCCAGTAAAATTAATCTTATTTTTTGGAAGGAAAGTAGAAGTACTAGAGTTTCTATGACGTCATTTTGATGTCTGAGATGCGTTTGTGCAATCGGGCCATTTAAAACGTTAAAAAACCGTAGTAACGTCATTTCCTGCGATTTCGCTGCCACAGATTAATGTCTCATTTACCAAAAAGAGGGAGCAGAACTGTAAAAAATAAATCCTCGTCCAGTTTTTTAAGTTTGTGCATATAACCCATATCAACATCCCAGTAAATGTGGGTAAGTTTAAATATCTAGGTAAAAGGCGCTTGCAAGCACTTGAATCAATACTGAAAGATTTTAAATTTATTGCCAAGCTCTTTTTCGTGGCTCTATGCTACGTAAGATGTACATGTGTCGAATAAGTTAGAGTATCTACTTTCTTTTAAGCCAATAATCCCTATTAAAATTTGTTTTTTATTGGTAACAAATATATTTAACCTATTAACGTCGACCTATGAATGTCCGAAAACTACGCTAGTTTGCTATAAAAACTAAACAGTTAAAGTTCAATTGGGAAAAAACACCTGGAGCTATTTTTATTACATTTGGTGCTTGTCAATAGCCAAAGGGAGCGCATATTTTGCAAATGAACAATTTAATTTTAGTAACTTCCATGGTCATTGCACTAACGGGGTACTAAATATCTCTAAAATAAAAAATGATACGCTACTGGAATTTCGCAAAATAAGCGTTATTTCTAACTTCCCTGCCCACTTCTGAAGAAAAAAGGTCTCTTCAGTTGTTTTCGTATGACGCTCCCTTCTCGAGGAAGAACTAATAACTCCTTTTGCGCATTTTTTTGCGTAAGTCTACTCCTCTCTCAGGGAATTTAAGTAATTCTTTAATGAAACGTTTTTGGAGGGTAAAAGTTTATATAGCGAACTAAAGATATTTTCACGCATAAAATACGTTATTAAAATTTGTGCACTGCAATCTGAAATACTCTCCATAATCTCCAAAAATAAAATGATTCTCAGACACCTTTTAAAAGTAGGCATTTATCTACGTCTAACGATACTTATAGGAACAGATAACACTCACTTCCGACATATTTATGAAGCCTTCGAATGATAATGTAATATATTGAGGCCCTAAGACATAAACCTCTGATTTGTTCCACCAGATACTACAATTCTCTAGAATTTGGGGCCCTGCCAGAACTTGTAATGTCATATATTTGGGTTTTATTTGCGTTATTTAGCCAGGACGTGATAAGAAAAGAACTTGCCTTGCGATAGGAGGAGCCTGTTATAAAATAGATCATTGAAAGATTTATGCTGTAGTGAAAAGTTGGAACGGAATAGGGATATAGGTATTGATTTTATCGGAAAGCGCTAGATTTAGTCAAAACCTAATTAAATCTCTTTAAAAAATTGATATGTATGTACACTCACTTTCACATGAAATGCACCACCCAGTAATAATAATAATTAAGCCTTGTAATTTTGGCAAAATAATGCTTCATAATAGAGTATCAAATGATCAGACTTTCAGTTAAAAGATGCAACATTTGATAATGAAAAAATTAATAATAAGTGACATCGCCTCGTACGGCAATGCAAGCACGTACTCTTCGCGTTATGCTTTGCAACAAATGATCAATATCTTCCTGGGGCATTTCATTCCATGCTACCTCAAGATGATGTAGGTCATCCACATTGTTTGGAGATCTCGGTAAATTTCGAAGACGGCGACTCATCATATCCCACAGATGTTCGAGTGGGCAATAGGTCCGGTGACCGTGCAGGCCAAGGCAGTATTTCCAATTGTGCTTCTTCCAGGTATCGCCGAGTAATGTTCGCACTATGTAGTCTTGCATTATCCTGTTGGAAAATGCCATTTGGTAAAGTTTGCATGAAAGGTACTAATATTGGCCTCAGAACATTGTCAATGTAGCGACGTGCGTTTAGGGTGCCTGGAACGAACACAAGAGAAGATCTTCGGCTAACACATATTGCACCCCAGACCATAACACTAGGTGTTAAAGCTGTGTGGCGCCTTTCAGAAAATTGCAAATTTCTTCTTTCACCTCGGTATCGTCTGACTCTTCTACGACCATCATTGATCCATAAACAAAATCGCGACTCGTCACTGAAGACGATATTGTTTCACTCATGATTCCAATCAATTTGTTCCTGACACCAGGCCAATCTGGAAGCTTGGTGTTGGGCGGTTAGTGGCAGTCGTAGATTTGGACGGTATGAATGCAGGCCAAAAGACGAAATTCTTCTGTAAACTGTTGCCATCGACACCCGACGATTTAGAGCTCCCATCTAATCTACTGCAACAGACATTGTTGTTTGAAATCGATCACCAATGGCCATCCGTCTAAGAAGTCGATCTTCACGTGCGTTGCTGCTACGGGGAGGGCGTCCAGCTGGACGACGTCGCTGAACCCTCTCTTCAGACCACGAAGACCATATTCTCGCAATCGTGGTGTGGTTCCGATTCATTCTTCGGGCAATCTCACGAAAAGAAAATTCACCCTCCTTGATGCCGATAATTCGCCCTCTATCAAAATCCGAAACGTGGAAAAAATTTCGACGCTGTCTCACTGGGGGCATTTTGAGATGTCTTGTTCACAGTTCAACAACAAAATAAACTGATATTTCCATGAAAATATTATTTTATTTATTTGCAATTGAATAAAAAATCTAATAGGTCGATGACAAAAAAACCACCAGCATTCTTTCTTTTTTACTGAAAGTCTTATCATTTGATACTCTATTATGAAGCATTATTTTGCCAAAATTACAAGACTTAATTATTATTATTACTGGGTGGTGCATTTCATGTGAAAGTGAGTGTATATCCATGTATCCCTAATTCGAGGTTGACTATTAGGATTTCGAAAACTATAAGACTCTCGGAAAGTTTAAATCTCGACAAATTGGGGCAATTTAGTGTTTATTTAAATGCCCGAGAGTTTGTTATTCCAATTTGTACGTATTTGACAATAAGACCTTGATTGAAGAGATGGAGACTAAAAAATTGAGTTAAATAATGCAACGAAAAATGTCCCGCTAAGTTTACTTAACATGAATGAAAAAGCGCCTAGCAACGTGTAGAAGAAGGGTTGTTCTGGCTCTTTCAGTTCCCGAGATATGGTCCAACTTCAATAGTGATTTTCTCAATTTTGAAAGTGCCTTGAAATGAAGGTTGTTCAAATTGTATTTTTAAGTACAATGAGTGAGTAAGATGACCAAAAAATAATAAAATAGCAAAATAATAAATAAAAACCAATAAGAGACGAACAAAAGCCTGATAGAGGAAATATTATTTAGTTATTTTAAAATAAAATAAATAAAAATAAAATAAATACAGCAAAAAGGTAAAAAGCGAAATGATATGTATTTCGTTATTTGTCCTTTTATTCTATTTATTGATTGAGCGTACATAAGCTTTATGAAGCATTCTAAAGGTATGTTAAATAGCATGTCTGTGATGTTTTAATTCGGGGCATGGCATCATTAATAACGGGTGATGATACATGAGGTTCTTTTAATTATCATCCTTTATTATACAGAACGTTAAACAAGATAGCAGACTGAGAACAGACTCCAGAGCTTCTCATCCGGAAAAATCGTTTAATCAAGGAATAAATCTTTAGGGTCATAATTATTGGAGCAATATACATGCATAATAGAATTTGCAATTCATGAAGGGTTATTTCCATTGAAGTCATTAATTTTCAAATTGTGGCATGCTATAAAGCATTAATTATAAAGTTGAAGAGGTATCATTTGCGTATTGTAGCGTGTCGAAACTAGATGAGACTTATTTTCAGTGAAGGAAAGGATGTACCCTTTTCTCAAACGTGAGGAGCATAATTAATTATTATATATCTAGGTAAATCAAGTGAACTGTAAATTAAATATAGCCGGAGACTCTTTCTTTTTTCTTCTATATTTACGATTATGGTTAGGTTACTCAATAATATTCTTAATTCCATTTTTTTGGTGTATTTGAACGTGTCTTATGCCTGTGATTATGAAGATCACAAGAAACGATTATTTTGAATTTGGTGGAATATTATCCCCGACCGACGAGACAACATTGTAATAAAGAAGGTAAAAAAATATTAAATTCAGAAATAAAAAAGCAGAAATAAGAAAAAAATGATAAATAAGCAAAATGGAAAGGGCCACGAATCAAATTTCAGAGGATCGTATTAGATAAATTAAAAAATTTAATTTGATATTTTGGAATTAAGTCAAAATAACATGAACGTGGAAGAGTAACAGTCGTTTGTTGTCTAGAAAGTTCTCTACTCTTGACTTCAAAGAATAAAATACCACAGTATATTTACAGTATACTATAGTATATCAATACGTTATTTTAGAGTTTTTCCTAATTTCCAATTTGGAAACACCTTCAACATTGCTAAATTAAGTTATTACTCATATTCAACATAATTTAATGTTGTTGATTTCTCGTTGTTCATCCGAGTTAACACCAAATACCTCATTATTTTAAGCAGGAATGATTAAACGTCTTAAACATCTGCTACAGAAAATCGTGGTATCGCCTGATTAATGAACTAATTAGCACCGCAATTTAATGTAAACTACGTATTAAATTCGGTGATGCTCGAGATAATAAATTAACAAAAGGCCTAGGAATATACTGCGATAACATTCTTTCTAAATGGTAAGTGATACAGAATATGTTCTTTTTCAATGGTGTCATAATTGTGAGAGTTCTTCTTTAGCACCTTAATGGGCGTTTCCAGGGTCTATGTAGAATCCATTTCTGTCGATTAGAGCGATAAGCGGTACATGACAAATTTCGAAATTTTCCTCAATATTTCAAAATTTATATCATATTAAGCGCTGACATCTCGGGAACCCTAAAAGCAGTTGTATTAAAAATGTACACGGTGTCCATTAAACACCTGGAAAAAATTTAAGGGATTATTCCTTGTACTATTCTAAGAATATTTTGTCGTTTGATGATTTTTGAAAAGCATCTTTGTTCCGAAGATACTTGGCGAGAAATATTTTCAATAATAACAACATTTTATTACTAAATATTACATCTAAAACTTCTTAATCTACAAGAACTATTGAAAATGACTACCTCGAGTGAAGTAGTCATTATAAGGCCCGCCTCAACCAATCCATTTCTTGAGAAATTTGCTTCACCGGTAAAAAAGATCGTTGAGATGGACTTCAGATATGGCCTGCTCGATCCTCGGATTTAAATTCCTTGGATTATTTCCTATGGCGGCATCTACAATTATTAGTTTGTAATTCTCCAGTTGAAAAGGTGGAAAATTTGAGAAATCGGATCATTACTGGGTGTAACTCAACAAGAAACAACCCTGGTGTTTTTGAAAGAGTTTGGCAGTCAATGAGGAGAAGATTAGAATCTTACGTCATAGCTGGAGGTAGTCATTTTCAGCAGTTCTTACAGATTAAGAAGCTTTTCACGTAATGTTTAGTGATAAAATGTTGCTATTGTCGAAAACTTTTCTCATCCTGTATTTTCGGAACAAAGAAGCTTTTCAAAAATTATCAAAGGACAAAATATTCTTAGAATAGTCCAGGGAATAACCTATTGAATTTTTACCATATGTTTAACGAACACCCTGTATAATAGATCAGTTTAATCTCTTCTATGATCTTACTGTTAGCTTGCACTGAACACGTTGCTCTGTCTTTTTTAGTTTGCGAGATTTGGGGTAGCTTTCATATTTATTTTAACGATTTTGAAAGTGCCTTAAAATGAAGGTCTTTCAAATTACATTTTTAGGCCCCAGTGCTTCAGACCCTAAATCTGGTCATGGTGAAAAGTTAAACACTAGTATCTACTGCCAAATATTATAGGAAAATTTAACATATCACGATGACACCAAAAATATTTTTTCGAAACGAATATTTTCAATATTTTATTCGAGTATCCTACAAACAACATCTAAACTAAGAAAAGTTGAGGCTTTCGAGCCAAAAGCCGCAAACTACCTCTCTGCCATAAATTGCTAAGCCTTAAAAGCTCCTTAAAAATTAATTAAAAAAACAAAAAGTGCAAGTTGCTAACGTGACCTACCTCCTCCGTTAAGAGGTCTGGAAGGAACGAAAACCGCTAAAAATAAACAATATTTTGATGTCCTTTTAGAAATCGTGTTATGATTGAGTCGATAGCGTCTGCGAAGGAAAACGAAACAGGAAAACAGCGTGCAGTCAAATTTTTATACATACACGTGTGGAAAAATGTTTTACTGCACACATATTGTTAATATTAGAGAAACTTTGCCTATTGGATTGACGGACTGTAGAAAAAGAATTTTTCTCCTTGCACTTCAGGATGATATATTTGGGTACACTTTTAAACAATAAATATGGTGATTAAGGTATAGTCGCAGTGTGGTCGAATCGTAGAGAGCGAAAAACTACCCTTTGAAACCTTAAATACTACATTCAGGGATCGGCACCCATAGGCGTACTCCAGTAGAAACCTTGTAGACAAAGAGGGTGCTCTTAATTGCAGCCGTTAGAAACGTGGTGCTATGGCAAAACTACTTGAGCTAGTTACTTGAGAGAAAGTTGTCCCTTTCGAGGAACCATCATTATTAGGACAAAGGATTCCCCACATCTGGGCATTCTGAAATGGTGCCAATTTCTTAACGTTCATAGGCGTTGTCTCTGGGTGCGTGATAAAATAGGATAAACTAAAGTAAAGCTACTAGGTTGCGATGCAAACAGCAGTACTAATTCGACTTATGCTAAAGTGCTTATCTAATCACTATGTACAACCTTAAGATCAGTCCTGAACACACATAAATGTGCGTTTATTGACTTGTTATTAAGAGTGTAGCAAAATTGTTTTCAGATTCCTCTAAAGAGTGTAGAAATGTTTTTGAAAATAATTGCTTGGAGCCGGACACATTATGATATCTAGGGACTAACGGAAATATACAAGATGTTTCTAAATTATTGCTCCAAATTGATATGGTAGGTAGATTACGCTATTTTACGCCGGAAATTCGATATAAATAAATTATTCAAAATGTTTAATGATAAATATATGGGTCATTTTAACATAGTTTGGAAAAACATGCTTCCATTATTTTCTTTCGAAAGGCTTTTGTGATTTTACTGAAAGGTGGTACACAAGATATGTCCGTTAGGTGCAACAATAATTGATGAGTACATTATTTTTAGTTACTATGGTAACCAAACAACAGGGCTGGCTTAGAGGTTTTTCCAGTAGGTTTTTTTGTGCATACACAAAATGCATATTTGGTCAGTTTTTCTTAAATTTTGTTTAAAAATACATAAAAAAAAGGTATTCTGGTTCAAAATCGTTAATGTGCACTGTTTTAGAGAAAAATGACTATGTATGAGAAACTGCACACTGCTCATCTACTATTGCATTGAGGTTTCGGATATCTATCTTGCCATGTTTTTTATCATTTTCTGTTGTCAATGTTAGTCTTTAAGTTTCCTGTCATGATGTTCGTTTCTAAACATTTTGCATAATTTTTTAGACTTTTTTTATTGGGCAATCTAAAGGAGAAAGTGTACAGTAGGCCAATTCGCAATGAAAACTTTCAAGGGAAAGAATTGAGATTGTGTTTGCGGAGATAAAATGAAATGAGAGAATTACAGAGAAAGTACCATTTAACTTCCTCGAAAGAGTCAGAGCTTGTGTTCGTGTTGGTGGAAGACATTTCGAATAATTTGTATGGGGCAATTATTAAGTGTGTTTTGGTGTTACTAGTTTCTTAATTTTTAATGTTTTTAAATCTAATTACATTATCAACAAAAAATTGAAAAAAAGCATGGCAAGTTAGATATCCGAAACTTCAACGCAATGGTATATGAGCAGTGTATAGTATTTCATACTTGCTCATTTTTCTCAAAAACAGTGTACATTATCGATTTTGCACTAAAGTATCTTTTTAGTACATTTTTAAGCAAAATTTAAGAAAAACTGACCAAATATGCATTTTGTTCACGCATACAAAACATATTGAAAAAATTTCTAAGCCAGCCCTGTTGTATGGTTACCATAGCAACTAAAAATAATGTACTCGTCAATTATTGTTGCATTTGATGGACATATCTTGTATACCAATTTTCAATAAAATCGCAAAAGCCCTTTGAAAGAAAATAATAGAAGTATGTTTTTCCAAACTGTTATAAAACACCCTGTTTGTTTAAGCGTTGTTGACCACATATTTATATAGAATTTCCGGCATTTAATCTACCGCATATCAATTTAGCAGTATAATTTAAAAACACTCTGTATATTAACAGAAAAACTACTAAGTGAAAGTCAAATTTCAGCCATTTTCCGAGCTTGCAGGCTATAATTTTTCCTCACTTTATACTACCACATGTTGGACCAGTTCCAGTATCGTTATACTAAATTATCAAAGCTGTTCAAGTATAATGAAACTATTCCGGCTAGAAATGGGTCATGTAGATACAAAATTTCGCAAATTTCGGCAAAAGAAGTATGGCATCGCCCAGAAAAATTTTACTGCACACGTGCGGTAAATAGTTAGGAGATAATGAAGTCGATGGGACTTTTATTTAAGACATTTATGATATTTGTTTTAGCAGTAAGTCCTGCCAGCATCAAAGAGCCTGTTTAAAAATAAACGGCATCAAAATAACGTCAATGCGATAATGTTTTCATGGCCTAATAGTGCTGAAAAGCTGTCATTTTAATTGGGGAAAAACGTTGAAATTAAGTACGAGCATATCACGTCAGATTTCATTAGGGCACGGTAGGGCTGTCAATATTTATCGACATTGCCAATTATGTAAATCGATATGAACTGAAGGTTATGAAATTACTTCATGTAGAAGATCAAAGCACAAAATCACCACTCTCATTGCGATTGCTCAATTTTTTTACTCTTTTTGGACAGTTATTTTAAGTTAGTAAAAAGGTCCATAACTTTTCTACCGAAAGATCGATGTAGTCATTTATCGATTACGGATCGACAGTCCTATGTAGCTATAAGTCATGTTCTAAAAAATACTTTTTATGTACAGTGAATATACTGCTTATGAAAGACTCTATATCTGGGTTTTTGACAAATTGATTTTATTGGAAACTATGTTGTGTTTAGCGACATAGCGAGATGTTGATAGATTCTGGAACGTTGCCAAATATTACCATCACTAGTACTTACTACCAATATCATAATAGAAAAGGTAAGAATTCTGGAAACGGACTTCCCAAGCACACCGAATGATGAAATAATGTTCGCATTACTAACTTCATTATAAGTTTAGAAATGTTATATTACATACCTTTAATCCCAACCCTCATTTCCCGCCCCCATTTTCCCGACGTATTTTTATTGATTTCTAGCATTGTCCCGAACAAACTATACCTTGTCTACAATATTTATGGTTTGTTTTGTTTACTTGGTTTTCCAAAAGTGCCTTTTTATTGCTCAAATTGTTAATGTTTTTGGCATTAAAGTAACATTTGGTTAGATTCATGGTGATTATTTATCTTTATTTACTTGTAATATTGCATGGCAAATACCCAACCAAATAACACATATACACAATACATTATTATTACAACAATACATTACAGAATTAATCCAATGTATATTATAAATACATACGTTGATTGCGGATTATAGCATATTATACGCCAAGATTGTGAAATCTATTATTACGCCCCTAGAGTCAAGTTTAAATTTAATATCAATAATAATCTTAATGTAGGACATGAGCATCATAAATATTTCACAACCGAGGGGTATATACAATTTTTTCCTCTTCAAGAATTAACTAGATTTAAAAAAATTACGCCTAAATTAAGCATAAATTTAATCAAAAAAGGTATCATGTCTTGAGTCAGAACATCAACGATGACGTTTCACTTGACATTTATTGTCATGTCATCCTTACTCGAAATTATTATGGAGTGACGACGTTATAGCCGATTACCTCGCTAGGTAAATAATGAGGCATGCATATGTTATGTATATGTCATTATTAACCTGTTAGTCAGCTGTTTTAGAAAAAAGACGTAAAAACGAACTTCATAGCTATTCAATACATCTAGCAATCTTATCTTCTATAGCTGGTGATGGACAAAATAGTATACAAAAAAATTCCTTAATGTCTCAAGATTATATAGTTTCTTATAAAACTGTAAAATCTCTTGGCAATAATGAAATGCTTTTCAACTCGGTAATAGATTATTTGTTTATATTTTTCTAAATTTTTATCCATCCCACACTGCCGCATTACGAGATTGTACATAGTTTTCTATAATAAAAAAGACATTCGCCGGTTCAACTGTTATGGCTGCATGGAAGCTAAGACATAAGCTTGCACTTAATAGAAGCATTTTAAAAATTTCTTACCTTCAATGCTCATAAATGAATTGAACGTACACCCCATTTGCAGCATATAGTGTTTTTGCTAATCGACAGTATTGGAGTTAGTTTTTGAATAAGTCCGTTACCTGAAATTGTACTTAAGAGGATTTAAAATCTTTAGAATAAAAATACAACTAAAAAATGAAATCAAAAGAACAGAATACATCAAAAAAAGATCACAATTCCTATAAACCATAATTTTATTAATGATGCGAGTGTAGCTTGCAATATTTAGATGGAACAATCCTGTACTCGTATCTACACAGGAGTATGATTCTCAACCTTTCGTTGAATTGATTAAAATTTTTCACTCCAACTTTCCTATAGATTATGACCATTTGTGATGATTTACTTAACAATGCACTCCAGCTATGTATTGTATCTCCAATTTTAATTAATTTTCGCAAAAAAAAAAAAATTTTTCACTAAGTAATTAACTATGTACGTAGCAAAAAACGTATTAATATTTACTGCACGAGTATTTACTTTAAACAATAACATTAATATTTTCAGCAGAAAATAAACAACGATTTTTCCCGATAATGGTAAAATTATTAAGATGAAAATTGAGTCTCTAGTCTGACCCTTTTGAGGCATAGGGCTTGTGTTCATGGAACTTGAATTAACTTAAACTAACCGATTGTGATATCACTTATTTTATGGAAGGGATATGCCTGTAACGTCATAACGAGCAGGAGAATACTGTCATTCCCAATAATTAACGTTTTCATGAAGTGCACCCATCATGAAATAAACCAATTTCACGGGTCAAATGGTTTCCCTCTCAAATTAATAATGTTTCAGGCATCAAATTATTTTCGTTTAAAGCATTCATCTACGTATTTTTGAGTGCGTGAGGTCTGATCAAGTACATAATTTTTATAACAGCGTGTAATAAATTCGAGGCTATGTATGGGGATCTCGGAAACGCTTTCAAGATAAAAAAATAATTTCTCATTCTTGTGCCTACTAAAAAATCAGTATATATAAAATTAAATTAATTTCTTCTAAAGAATTGAAAAAAAAAATCGTATTTGGAAACCTATACTGGTTTTTTGGTAAGCACAGGGATGAGAAATTATTTTTTATCTTGAGAACGTTTACTTGAGCAACAAAACACTAAGAGGTCATTTTTATTAAGAATTAATGGAATATTAAAAAATATATTCGTATTAAAAAGTCAGTGGCGTACTATTTCTTTCATTTAAAATATCCAATTGAATAGCCGTACGGACATCACTGGTGTAGGTGCAAATATTCTGCCTATTCCAGAACATGCACATTTATCCCGCTATAGCGTGTCCCTAGTTTCATGTCTGTATCCCAAGCCGTTTTTGAAATATTTAAAAATATAAAAAAAAAAGAAATAAAGCACTCTATCTTGGAAACGAAGCGATTTCGGACCTAACTTTATTCGACCTAAATATTTGTTTTTATGAGCTCTACATTCCTTGAAAATTTATCGGTATATCTATAAAACACCCTGTATAGACTCGAATTTGTTACACCCTGTAAATTTCCATGCACCGGAGAATTATTAATTAATTAAGTGAACTACTTCGCAATAAATTAGGTTTTGCTTTATTGATTTAGAATATGTAGCGCAGAATAACAAGTCCGCATAAAAATTCTGTAACTTTCCGAAAAGTTTCGTTACAGTAGTTTAAAATATTTAATTCTGGAAATAATTATTTATTCCGTTGCAAGACCGGAAAGTATTGTTTTGTAGGTCGAACCAGGGCTCCCCTACGGTTCACCCTGGAAACTTTGAGAGCTCGACTAATTCACATTTCTGGGCGTGCGACGTACAATATTTATTTATGAGCTACTTGGCTAGTATTTTATTTATTCGTTTTATATATTTGATATTGAAATATTATTCCAAAGATATTGAAATTATCCAAAGTTTTACAGTATTATTTTTACACGGATCTTAAAACAAATTTTTATCGATCCTTTATTTTGCGTAAATTTGAACGAGAGTTTAACAATCATAGGCATATGCCTCATTATTTCCCCAGAGAACTAATTGGCCACAGCTTAGTCATCATCTCTTGCTGATTTACTTATTTTGATTCGATTTAGCCTTTTTCCAAGAAATAGACATCTGCGACTTATTTATTGTTTCTTACTTAAAAAAGTATGCCGTCTGATCTGAAATATTTTCCCTAGTAATGAGATAGAATCCACCCACATATTTCAGTATTAACATCCTCGCGTTCCCTTACAGGAAATTTCTTCCAAAAATCTCGTCGCTCAAATTCCTTTTATTCGTCTAAATAATGGAATATAAAAGACCCATCTGACGTGACACCTATCCAAATATTAGCAGCCTATCCCTTTTGTTACTACCACAAATGCAAGGGAATGGATTCTGCTGTTCGCTTCTTCTCCCCCTTTTATCCTTGGATTATGAGCTTTGTGGTTAAACACGCGAATGGATCCTTAAGGATTCTTTGACTTATAGGTAAGTAATGGACTACATAGAGGAAATATTGAATTCAACAAAGAATTTCGGGCTATAATACTAATTTTATGCGAATAATTAGAAAATGCGTTGTTTTCTATAACGAGCAGAAGAATTGGGGCGAATCCGAAAAATATGACCATATTGTGGAGCGAGAAAAATCAGACATCCTCGCCTCGCAATATGACCCGAAAAGGATAGGAACTGCACAAAAGAGCATTTCCTAAAAATTTTTATATATGATTTTTCGTAATCATTTTTTTTAATTTAAGTTTCTCTGCTGACATGAAAATGTTGCCGCAAACGTTCTTAATTAGATATTTGCACTTCCTTCTGATTTTTTTAGAGGAAACCTACTTAATTATCCATAGGAAGATATTCCATGTTTTAATTAATATTTGCATAAAGATTGTGGCAGTCCATTACTACCGCATGAAATTCCTAATTAATTTAATATCTAATGGGGCCTTACACAGTGTTTTGGCTGTGTGAAATTTACCTTCAGTTAATAATTAAAGTAGCTACAGAAAATAGCACATTGTTAATCTTTGAGTTTTAGATACAATACATAATCGCCTTTTCAAGGCAAATTTGGAGTGTGTGCTTGAATGACTGAGGACGATGAATGATTTCAGTACCCTTTCATAATGCTGCAAGTGTCATGGCACTGTAGCTCCTACATAAGTAATATCGTACGTATGAGTTAGTGGAACATGGAATTTTTAAATACCCAAATAACACGGAAACTAATTTCAGAAATAAAATGAATACGGGTTATCATGAAAGTAGAAATAAACCTGTTTTATTAATGCTTTTCGATGGAGCATCAGGATCCGGAAACTAACTGGCTGAATTTCCGGTGTTAATTAAATATGGAGTGAGTGTATGGACCTATTTTCAGTTGGTAGAGGCATAGTAATATCCAAACAGGGATAAAAAATGTCCCTATTTGGAATTTCCAAAAATATTACGTGTTCAGTATTTACTTTTAATTTAGAATAATGCAACAGAGTTTTTGTTGAGAATTTGAAGTTCGAAGTGTTCATTTGAGGATTTTTTCTAGAATGTTTTTAAGAATAACAAAAATAGAAAGTAGTTAATACAATAACAAAATGAATGCAAAAACAGAACCAGAAACTTGGTTATTGCCTAGATTTGGCGAAAAATATTGGTTATTATCCTTATTTAAAGAACAACTCCTTTGTACTTTTTATAACTGTAAATCATCTGTGAATTGGACTTGTTCCCAAAAGACATGTATTGTGCCCAAAAAATAACGGCATATCCAGTGAATGTTTGGAAAATCTACTAGGAAACATATATAGCTGGAGGATAAAATGCGAGTTACAACTGTACCACGCTTGAAGACCCCCCGTCTCTCCCGACTTTGGTCCTATGGTCCATACCGGAATATATTACGTACGTGATTCTTTAACGATGAATAGCGGATATATTGTGTAATCCAGAGTTAGAAAGGTCCTTGGCTATTTTCATTTCTATCGGGTAACATTGGAAAGCTGCACACGGGTGAGACAGGCCAATACATACTCATTTTACGAGGCAAACTTCAATACTGATCCATGTAAATTTAGAAAGGACTTACCATAACTTCTGATTTTTAAACGGAACTAGGATATAAAACAACATAAAAGAACTAAAACCCCATTCGTTTTCCCATTTTATAACCCTGGATGATCCTGTCATCTATTCTCATGTATCCGTTTTTATAACAAATTTTTAACCACAATAAACATGAATCATTATTCATTTTTCCACAATGAACTACAGAAGCGCCAAGCAGAAAATAAGGGTCCTCTGGATGTATCATAAATATTTTTCAAGACGCTCTAAGGTATATTTATTTCTATGGGCTCAGTCCATTGCTTAAATTGTTTTTACCTGATGTTTTTATTAGGAACTGTATTTATCTGTGAGCTGAACCGAATTTTGATGAGGAAAACATTTTCTTGTAAATAACGAGTCTCTGGAGCTCTTAAAGTGGGAGTGCATTTTTAAGTACTCCTACGTGCCATTTCATTTTATCATCATTTTTTAGTGAAATCGATCCCCTAAGTAATTAATACAGTCCTATGCCCTAAAATTTGTTAAAGCAATGATGCTATGGTTATACTTTTCCATCAAATTGGGGTCGTATGCCATAATGGATGTGAATTATGTGGAAATTAATGACGCTGTTTACGCATTGACCTTAATTTGCGGTTTTATTCGCCAAGGTAAAAAGCCGTGACGTTGGATGGCGCCGTTATGATTCGTTCAGCCTAAATGTGCAGAGTTTTCCTCCCAATTGATACCTGATACAATGAATGCATGGTAATTTGCTCAAACGCCATGTCTGGCTTCAAACGTACCACCGCAGTACCACGCGTCACATCTAAAGTGCCTTTAAAAATTTCCTTTGCAGTTCTCACCTACCGTGGTACCTCCAGTATGCACGATACCACCAGTATGCACGATACCACCAGTATGCACGGTACCACGGTGATTTTACAAAGAAACACGAGACGCTCTGAATTTTGATTAGATTATTTTTTCTTCAACTCTAACATAAACTTGTCGAAATTTCGACAAAAAAAATACAGATAACACCTTGGCATACTATATTTTGACTCATCCAAATAATTCTGTAGGTTCAGAAAGTGGGACTACGTTCGAAATGCTATAAACTTAAAACGATTATTTTTCCACTTTTTTGACGTTCCTTTCCTCTCTTATTATTCTTTCTGGGTCGCGTTTTTGTCATGTAGACATTACCTACCGAAACAACATTTTTGGAAATTTACTTCGATTCAAATGTTCCACGCTAGACCGCTCCGCTCTCTCGTGCGATAGAATATCATGATAATATTATGAGAAACCTGAAACATTTACCCTCGTGAGTCCCCTGGATATTATGTAGCCAAAACAGAACAGAAATTATGAGAGATAATTCGGTTAAAAATATATTCAATTTTCGGTATCAAGATCATTGAACATTCACTTCTGCGTTTCAGAGGACGCGTGAACGATTGTTGTACTATTTCTGGTGAAAAATTACTTTATTTTATAATTTTTTTATGTTATATTTATTTTATTTTTTTCCCTAAATAATTTATTTTCATTACAAAAATGTGATCCTTAGCACAAAAACACAAAAAAAACGCACATTTTTTGGAGGCGTTTCGCTTTTAACACTGTGTGTAGGTACCTATCTATCTAGTTTAGGAAGTATTGCCCCCGTTGCAAAAAAGAAATTCTATCATTCCTGCCATCCAGCTAGAATCTGAAAAATCCTAAATCGGAAAAATCAACTTTCATTTATAAAAATCTTTTAAGTATTAAGTTAGAAATCCTGTCATTTATCAAAACCGACTCCACTTAAATTACCTTCCATGCTGGAACATAACGTTGTTTGATGATCGAAAAATATCGGCTGTGTATGACAGTTTAAATTATTTCGGTAAACAAGACAACCTTTAAATCCACCTGCACCGATATTTGCTCGAAGTTGCTTTTCTCTAAGAAAGAGTTTTCTTATTTATTCTTTGTTCTTATCTTTCTCCTTATATTTTCTATTTATCTTATTATCTATGTCATCTATCTGAATTTTCTTTTTTGATTATCCAAGTGGTATGGGCAAGTATTACTTAGATATGATACGAATATAAGTGCTATTTCGTGTATTGTTGCAAAACATTGAATTAATATGATAGGTAGGACGCTTGCGAAAATTCTATTAGGCGTGTTTAGAACAGTGGCTCGAAAACTAATTAAATGACAGAAAAGGGCTATTCAAGTGAAGTTTCAATGAAATTATTTATTCTTCATGGATAATGTGGTCTAATTAAAGCAAGAACACGCAGACAGTTCTGCGAAACGTACCCTGATTTGCAGCAAATGACTGGAAGGAAGTTTATACGAATACAGCACAAATTCATTAATTATGACTCAAAATTAAAGGGAGAACCTAGTTTACTGAAACTTATAAATCACTTCTGATGAAGAAAATACTGTGAATATTTTAGCTTACTTCCACACTTTCGTGTTCTTAGAGCTGCGGATGATTTGATGGTCAGCATATGTTTTGAATCAGAGCATCCCATTCCAGCATAACATGCATGCAATAAATGCAAGTTCGCAAAAGTCAAACCTCTAAAGATGGAAAATTGCACTTTTATGAAGCAATTTTGGTTTGGAAACAATAACACACCAACTTTTTAAAAAATATTGTTTAGTTAGACGATATTAAGTTTTCCAGAGAAGACTTTTTCAATAAACAGAATAACCACTTGTAGGCTCCATATGTGGTTAAAGAAATTGGAATTAAAGTAGAATTCAGATTTAATGTTTTTTGCTTCCTTAAGGAGGGTCCAATCAGTTTCATCGTCTATGGTGAACCATAAAATTCTATCAAATCTGTCTTAATCCTAAATTCAGTGACTAACGATTTTTTCGAAAATCTGGCTATAGAAAAATATTGCACTTGTTGGTTCAAACTCACCTGGAACACCAGCTTATTGCAGCCAGGCTAATAATGGACTTCTTTAAAATGTTTGGTGACTGTTGGTGTAAGAATTTGAATCCGTGTGTTTGGCCTGTTAGATCTCCCGATTTTATCTCACTGAATTATTACTTGCGGGGTAAAATAAAAGATCACACCAGTTAACCGTAAAGAGGAATTGCGCTAATGTGTAACTAAATTCGTCTTTAATTCGCCGTTTAAATTATACACATATGTACAATCAATTGTAACCAAGAGAATAGAAAAAAGGTCTCTATAGCACTATGATAATAGATATATGATATAAATCATTATCAAATGAATATCTATGTTCTAAAGTAGTCATAATCGTGTCACTATAAAAAAATAATTATTTATATAACACACAGGCTCTATTGTAAGTAGTCGACGATAAAAAGTAGTACCTATTCCTAAATGAATATTTTTAATATTTTATGTTCCTAACTTCAAATCTTGATGTTTTTGTGTGTTACAGATAAAACCGGTGAATGTCCCTAAACAACAAGGCAGGAATTAACACAGGAAACAGGAAATTCATCGGTCCCTGAACTAAAATTCAAACCTCCATTAGAACACTCTTGCGACACTAGTTCAAATCTAAAACGAGATAACTGACGAAAAAACAGGACTATTCCCCGATACATTACAGAGAGGGACAAAAGCACCGAGTTATCTGATAGTCGAATAACTGAAAATCAGGAGGCGAATGTTTAGCAAACTGCCTTTTTCATGGTGGAGGACACTGATACATTGACGTGCAGGGATGGGCTGGCTTATGTTATTGGCAGTAGCGCTGGCCCTACTCAAACTATTAGGTAAGCTATTATAAACTATTAGTGTGTCGCACTTAAGATGAATACAGTATTATATTTTTTTTACTTTTAGAGGTAAAGAAATAATGTTTGATACACTTATAGAGCTCCATAAGCTACATATTTTATGGCATTTAGCATAGGCAAAATGTCGGGGCGTCGCGGCGCTTATATATATCGCAGTAGGCGACACGTCGTCTACTACTATTGATGAACAAAGCGATTTCCTAACATTTAGCTTCGCGTTAGAGATATCAAAAAAATGATTTCAAAAAGTTTTTTAGAGTATTATTTTAAGCCTATCTATCGATTTTCATCCAAAAATTCATATTTCTAGTTTTTTAATTATCTTGTATAAATGAATGATGATGTAGGCAATAAAATTTAATAAATTAAAATGAAAAAACCCTTTACAATTTATCAAATGTAAGGTTATCGAATAAGAATTGCTTCAACTGCTTCACTTTCCAGCCTGATGTATTTTTCAATTCGTTTAAGATTATTGTTGACAACTCATCTAAGTTCTGGTTGCATGCATCGCGATTTCTAGGCTGTATTCTGTATACCTTATTCTTGATGGTATTCTAAAAATAAAAATCTAAAGGCATAATATCTGGAAAATGCGGAGGCCACATTTCAAAAGGGCTATTTTTACCAATCCATTTTTGTGGAAAATGTTGATTTAGTCAATGTTAATCGAGACTTTCGAATAGACGTACCATCTAACTGAAAATACATTTCTTGTCGCACATTTAGAAGTAAATCTTCAATGATATCCCGTAACTCACTGTTAAAAAAATTAAGCAGGCGGTTTGTGTTTAACGTAGTGTCAAAAAAAAGTTTAATTATTCTATCGTTTTAAATATCGCACTAAACATAAATTTTTTTCCGAATGTTGGTCTTTGCAATTAATAATCCAGTGAAAATTTTTACAGCTCAATATTTGCAATTTTGTGAAGACACCGTCCCGTTCGTAGTGGATGTAACTTTGTCGGTAAACATAATTTTCATTAAAAATTGAGGATCGCTTAAAAAGTTTTCTTGGGCCCAATAATGATAATCCAACCTTTTATTTTTGTCACTTTCCATCAAAGTGTATAAGTAATTGGGTTTAAATGACTTTATTTCATGAAGAAGGAAATATTTCCTTACTCGGTTTTTTGAAAAATTTAATCTTAACGACAAATTTCTTAAACTGGTTCTGAGATTTTTTTTGTTTGCGGCCAAATTAATTGTGTCTTGAAGGTTTTGCCAATGTCTGCGAACTGGGTTGCCCAGAATTTTTTCTACTACACAACTAGTAGTATTGAACAACCTGTTTTTCTTAGCTACTATTGCATATTGAACAGCAGGCCGAAGTGGATGGTGTTTATTAATCCATTAACACCTAGTGATTTATACAGAGTGTTAATGAATACGTGTTACATATTTATAGGGTATACGGGGGGATTGAAAATTCACCAACTTTTACTAATAAATCCATATGCGGAGGCGCACCGTTTTCAAGCCATGGCTGGATTTATTAGCGATGCTCATATTAATAAAACACTGTACTTTCAGTTTTCGTATTGTTTTATCAATTAGTTTTTGTTAAAAATAAAGTTCATAAATTTATCGCCTAAATAATTTAAACAAAAAATAAATAAATAAAAAGTGCACGGCACATCCCAGTGATCTATACAGGGTGATTCACGTAACTGTTTCCTTCGAAACTTTTGTACTTGTAACAAATCTAAATTTTTCATATTTGGGGGTTAAACTAATATAGATATACTCTACTTTTTTAAAATATTTTGAAGGTCATATCACTTCCGGTTATACCGGAAGTCGAGGTCAACTTCCTTATTTCAAATAGAACACCCAGTATATTTTTGCATTTTTGGAATCTAGGGATTAAGCTGATTAAATTCTTATTAGGTACTCCTATACCTAAACCTAACCGTTTTAAAGATATTTTGGTTTAAAAGAAAAATCTTTTTAAAACACCATTTCTATAAAATTTAAAATTCTCAGTTATTATTGAAACTGGCTTTGCGAAAATTTGCTGACATGTTAACTAGATATGGTAGATTAGGTTAATGTGAAAAGTTTTTATAAACATCCTACAGGGTATCCAAAAAAACACATCATATTTAAAGAACTTTGATGGCAAAAAAGTCGCTTATTTCAAATGGAACACCCCATATATTTTTATATGTCTAGAATCTAAATTAAATTCTGAATCGATTACTATTAGGCGTCCCTATACTTAAAATGAACGCTTTTGCTCTAATTTGCGATTTTTTAATATTGTACAATAATAATTGTAAGTATCTTAGTTGGCTTTGAAAAGAACATGGCTGCTTCCTGTAAAATGCGTTTGTATAATGCAGTTAATGTAATTATCAATTTAATAAGTTCGCATTTTACAGGAAGCAGCCATGTTCTTTTCAAAGCCAACTAAGATACTTACAATTATTATTGTACAATATTAAAAAATCGCAAATTAGAGCAAAAGCGTTCATTTTAAGTATAGGGACGCCTAATAGTAATCGATTCAGAATTTAATTTAGATTCTAGACATATAAAAATATATGGGGTGTTCCATTTGAAATAAGCGACTTTTTTGCCATCAAAGTTCTTTAAATATGATGTGTTTTTTTGGATACCCTGTAGGATGTTTATAAAAACTTTTCACATTAACCTAATCTACCATATCTAGTTAACATGTCAGCAAATTTTCGCAAAGCCAGTTTCAATAATAACTGAGAATTTTAAATTTTATAGAAATGGTGTTTTAAAAAGATTTTTCTTTTAAACCAAAATATCTTTAAAACGGTTAGGTTTAGGTATAGGAGTACCTAATAAGAATTTAATCAGCTTAATCCCTAGATTCCAAAAATGCAAAAATATACTGGGTGTTCTATTTGAAATAAGGAAGTTGACCTCGACTTCCGGTATAACCGGAAGTGATATGACCTTCAAAATATTTTAAAAAAGTAGAGTATATCTATATTAGTTTAACCCCCAAATATGAAAAATTTAGATTTGTTACAAGTACAAAAGTTTCGAAGGAAACAGTTACGTGAATCACCCTGTATATAGATCACCTTTTTTTGAAAAAACCGCTGAGAAAAAATGTAAAATTCCAAGATGAGTATTCAGTACGACGCTAACACGATTATTCGTGAAGAAAGCAAGACATTTTTTGACGATAAAATAATTTGGACGATAATGGATTAAATTCACGAGCAACTTCTCTGCTACTTCGAACATTGTTTCCAAATAATTTCATTATTTCAATTTTTTCACGTAATGCAAGATATTCGACGAGCATTTCTAATTTTAGTTTCTAAATTGGGAACGGTACAAACAACTATTGTGTTTAAATAACAGAATATCTGTTTATTAAACTGTCAATTCAATTGTTTTTGTTTCCATAGTTTTTGCATTCATGGTCTGTTAGTAAAAATAATAATAAATATGAGAATCGAGGCATGGAATTTACACAAGATAATTAAAAAACTAAAAATGCAAAATTTTCGATGAAAATCAATATATATAATAGGTTAAAATTGGTTAAAATAATATTTTAAATAACTTTTTTTAATCTCTTTAACGCGAAGCTAAATATTAGAAAAGGCGGTTTGTTCATTAATTGCAGTAGACGACGCGTCGCCCACTGCTATTGATGAGCGTCACAACGCCCTGACATTTTACCTATATTAAAAATATCGTAAAATATGCAGTTTATGGAGCTCTATAATGTATCAAAAATTATATGTATGTATACATATACAGGGTGGTCCAAATTCGAGGCGTATCATTGGGATCTCAGAAACTATAAGAGATACGAGGTCGCTTAAATTAGGGCAAAGTTGCGCAATTTAGTGCCCAACAAAATGCTACTTTGTATGTGGAAAAATTCCGAATACTTTCGGAGATATCCAGAAAAAATCGAAATTTTGCTATATAAATTTTATTTTTTCCTGACTTTATTTGAAAAAATATTCCAAAACAGATGTTACTTCATTATTGCCACTTTTTATTCCCTACAAGATGGTGTTGTGAAATTTGAAATCCGACGTTTCATCTTTGAGCAACCATCATCAACTTAATTTTTTTAAATACGGACCTGGATTTTTTATCTTGTCTTTTATTACCTTTTGCTCTTCTTAGAACAATGACATATAACAATCACCAAGAAAATTTGTAGATATGATAAACATACCTTCTTAAAAGGTGCATATATTTAGCACTCTCCCACATCTTTTTTAACATAGATTTGTCTTAAGCGACCTCGTATCTCTTATAGTTTCTGAGATCCCAATGATACGCCTCAAATTTGGACTACCCTGTACAGTGTGTCTCAGGATAGATGTGACAAGAGGACGAATGGACCAAAATTTTTAAATTTTTGAATAACGTAGGGGGATTGAGTCCTACTTGTTGTAAAACTGTTGTATACAAATAATGAGTTGATCCCGTGTTATACAAGGTGTTTTATAAATACATTTGTAAAAATAATCACCAATAAAGTACCTTTATTTTTCAAGATACAGAAAATTCGTCTAAAAAAAGTTGTTCAGAATGTAATCTTACATCTCCGTATCAAATTTCAGGAATATAAAAATATTTTTCGAAAAAAAAATGTTTTATTTTGAATTAGATAATAAACATTGCGTAAAAATTATATTAGGTGTACAACTTTGCTTCCGCCGTTTTTGAATAGATGTATGTAGCGGTAAGTAATGATCGAAATAAATAACCCCATGTGGGCATGCAGGAGCCTTGGGCACCTGTTAACATAACCTCATAAAAATATTAGTCTATTTGTGTCTTCATCATAAAGTTATTCGCAATTGAAAATGTCAGTGTACGAGCCAAATTCTCGTCATTTGCGGGAGGTTTTACTTTTCTGCTTCAATATGAAGAAATCTGCTGCTGAGGCTCATCGAATGCTCTCAGATACTTATGGGGAAGCCACTATTAGTGAAAGGACATGTCGTGAGTGGTTTCAGCGCTTCAAGAACGGTGATTTTCACGTCGAAGACCAACATAGCGGTGGAAGAAAGAAGGTTTTCCAAGATGCGAACTTGGAAGCATTACTTGACGAAGACTCGTGTCAAAGTCAACAAGAATTGGCACAATCATTGGGAGTGACTCAACAAACAATCTCAAAACGCCTCAAAGACATGGGAATGATTCAGAAGCAAGGATATTGGGTGCCGTACGAGTTGAAACCAAGAGATATTGACAGGCGTCTGTTCGCTTGTGAACAGTTGCTTGCAAGGCAAAGACGGAAGGGATTTCTGCATCGTATTGTGACTGGGGACGAGAAATGGGTTCATTACGATAATCCCAAACGCAAAAAGACTTGGGGATATCCCGGCCATGCTTCCACGTCGACGGCCAAACCGTCTATTCATGGTTCCAAAATCATGCTCTGTATTTGGTGGGATCAACTCGGCGTAATATATTATGAGCTGTTACAACCAACTGAAACAATCACAGGTGCTCTTTATCGAACCCAATTAATGCGTTTGAGCCGAGCATTGAAAAAGAAACGGCTGCAATACAACGAGAGACATGATAAAGTGATTTTGCAGCACGATAATGCTCGACCCCATGTTGCGCAAGTGGTCAAGAAATACTTGGAAACATTGAAATGGGAAGTCCTACCCCACCCGCCATATTCTCCTGACCTAGCTCCTTCTGATTATCACTTGTTTCGATCCATGGCACATGGGCTAGCTGACCAACACTTCCGGTCTTATGAAGAAGTAAGAAATTGGATAGAATCGTGGATCGCTTCAAAAGATGTCCAATTTTTTCAACACGGGATTCGTATGCTGCCCGAAAGATGGGAGAAAGTAGTGGCCAGCGATGGACAATACTTTGGATCCTAAAGGTATAATTAGTTTTTTACAATAAAATCGCGAAATTCGGAAAAAAAACGGCGGAAGCAAAGTTGTACACCTAATAACAAATAATAAATTTCAAATTTAACACTTCAGATTCATAAACCAACTAATTAGCAGTGGGTTTACCATTTTAAATGACAATGTTTGATAATTTGTGCCAAAGTCTATTTTTGTTTTTTTAAAACATATTCAAAATACTTTTAGGGAATTTAGACGAAGGATCGAAAGATGTGTGGATATGGATGGTGGTTACATCGAATAAATAATTATTTTAAAATGGTAAACCTGTTGCCAATTAGTCTATTTATAAATCTAATTTGTTAAATTTGGTATTTATTATTTGTTATAATATTTACGCAGTGTTATATGATTCAAAATAAAACATTTTTTTTTTGAAAAATACTTTTATATTCCCGAAATTTGGTGCGAAGATGTAAAATTGCATTCTGAACAACTTTTTTTAGTCGAATCTTTTCGTATTCCAAAAAAGAGGCATTGTATTAGTGATGATTTTTACGTATTTGTTTATAAAACACTCTGTATAACTGGGAATCAACTCATTTTTTAAATACCGTAGTTTTACAACAAGAGAGACTTAACATCCAAAAGTTTTTCAAAAATTTTAAGCATTTTTCGTCCATTTGTCTGCTTGTTACATCTATCCTGAGACACGCTGTATATCTAAACCAGAAAATTATTTTAATTCTATCAATGATTAGGAGTAACTCAAGGGACCACAGCCCAACCCAATCAGGCTCAATTACCACAACTCAGTACACCGTCACCGGTTCCTGGAGTGCCTGGTGGAGCCATTGGTGGGATCAGAAGAACTGTAAGTGGATGGAGAGAATGGAGAAGGGCAGATCCAACTTTGATCAACAGTCTATGGAGGAGCAAAATGGGAAATGGAATAAGAAAACAATTAGGTATTATTGGGTCAAATTTTTCTTGCCTGGAACGAGTTTAGAAGAAACCAGTCATCCCGATAACGGTTGAATGACCCTTTCAGTGTCAGATCTTGCAAGATTTAAGCCAAAACTTTATGTATTAGACCAGATTTTAGATGAATCTTAAAATTACCAATATAAAATATATAGTTATTATATATTATAATATATATATTATATATATATATTATATATATATATATATATATATTATTTTATTATATTATTATTTTTTTAGCGTTATAGTTACAGAAACTTATACCGCTATTGAGATTGAATCATGTCTAGGAATGTGGGAATTTCTTTAATATTTGTTCTACATTTTGGTGGTGACCACCTAGTCATTAAAACTGTCCTTTCGTGCGGATGCCACATTGGTCCTATAAAGGTCTCGGTTCGTGGTGGTCACATTCAATTCGCGAAAAATTCTTCCTGGACGGTGACTGCCACCAAAACATTGTGACTACCTGATGAAATTCCACAGGGTGGTAACATTTTGGCGATCAAACACTAATCACTCGAGAATCCTCCAATTTAGAATCTCTCTTTCGTCCCTTTGGTTTTTGTTGTACCTGGAATAGAATTCTAGATATTTTTGGAAAAAACTTCAATTGTGTTCCGATCTTTTAGTATTCTGGAAGTGAATCAAAAGCATGAATACGAACTTGAGTCAAACTAATAGGACAGTCGACCTCATTAGCTCATAATTTTACAAGTGACTAAATAACTCTGAAATAATATGCCCTGCAGATACATCCAAAACGAAATGGGTTGAGACTAGAAAATTAAAGATATAACTTGAGTACAAAAATAACTAAAACAAATCGAAAATTGAAACACCTTGTATAAAATATTATTTACCTGAGTAACGTTAGTCGATTTATGTCCAAACTGTCTTCTTGGCTCAAAAATGGCACTTGCTATCATCAGTGAAATTTATGCAATTTACAACCGGGACTATATATAAAAGGTTCTGATTTGAATAATTAATTTATTCCAGTGTCGCTAGTTTTACTAGTGCCCAGTCTTAATAAAACAGCAACCGACTCTTTACGGACCCTGTCATTCACTCAAATATTCAAGCTTGTCGAAAGCAAGATCGGTAAAAATGTAAAAATTCGTTTGTGTGCTAAGAAATAAAATCTAGAAACATAATAACAAAATAATATAGAGTAAAAGCTTCATAAACTTTAATATTGTTTCCGTGCGACATGTAGGAATAAAATTATTTTCCAACAGGCACATCCTCTAATAATTCTCTGCATTAAGCTAAGTGGCTTATATTCAGATTAACCAAATTTTGGAAGAATTTAGCAGCACGAAGTATAATGTTTCCACGAAAATATCTTACTAAATAATATAGAAGCCGGCGGTGCCTACACTTGAAACTTAATATTTTATTAAGTCACCTCCATCTACCGTGCTCGATTTTGTTCCCGGTCTACTACTTCCGGTCCCAAAGGACAGTGTAGCTTACAAATGGACTATATAAAATGTTCCATGCAAGTCTATTTATGCAGAAACTGTTTTTCCGGGCAGCCATGAAACTTTTTCCCGTGCAGTTCTTTAATTGAGTGACCGGAACTATAGTTAGACTTACAAAGTTGGATTTTAATCAAGCATTACTACATATTGAATAAATTGAGCATGTTGAATCGCTGCGGTAATCACATCCTGGTTCAATAAGCTGAAAAGTTGGTCCGAGGTTCAGGTTAGTATAGGGTGCTCCGCATTCAACTTCCACTATAAGGCTCTCGGGAAATTGGCACTTATGAGGTAAATGTGAAAAAAAGTTTTTCCTCGCAAATCAAGATTCGACCTAGTCAAGTCCTTACCTTTAGTTACTCCAAAACTGGGCTTGTTTCGCTTTTAAATGCCGTATTTAAAAGGAAATGTCTACACAAAAAACTGCATTACGAAGACTCCTGTTGACGAATTTTCCTGACCAATTTGTTAATAAAAATATCAACTTTTATGCGTTATTTAATATCTTTTGCATTACGGTGGCACTTAAATAATACCTGTGTATAATTCATTTGTTAATATTATTACCAGCCCGCTGAAGTTTATAGTTGGACAAGATTTTAATTAGACTTCAACAACACCTCGTTTAGACTGCAATTTGCGTCATTGTTCTCTTCCTCTCAACTTGAAATAATACGGGCATTTTCTCGAATATTATTAAGGGGAAAAGAGAAGTGCCGTTAAAAACGAATGTTTCGTAATGGTAAATTTTCGGCATGGTTAATTACTCTGGTAATTATTTGAATGTCTATCCTTTAATCTAATTGAACGAAAAGTTGGATAAAAAGGAGAGCAATTTATTCCACGGTAACATTAAATGGTAGGTCCCTATACACAGTGAGATTATGAACATCGGTGGCTACAGATTTATGAGGTCTTCTTTCATAGCTCCCCAAAAATAATAATCGAAAGGAGAAAAATCTGGAGATCGTGCAGGCCAACATATGACTCAATTGTTAGCTATAATTCTACCTGGAAAACTTTTGATATTTTAAAAAGCTGAATTAAAAAATGTGAAAATTCAAGATGGTACGGATAAGAAAAAATAAAGTTGATGATGATTGTCAATAATCGAAACGTGAGATTTCAAACCTAACATCGCCATACTGCCGAAGAGGAAAAGTTGCATTGATGAAGTGCCAAGCTTTTTGAACTACCGTTCGAAATAAGCTAAGGAAAAATCCTTATGGTTGAGCTCCAGAATCAGACAGCCTGTATATACCCATGGATATATTCTGTTACTATTTTATATTTTCCGATACCTGTGAAACTAGTAAAGCTTGACTGAAATACTTGAATTTCTTTGTGCTGCAATGTCAGCTGTTGGATCATTAAGCTCTTATTACATAATACTACATTTCAGGAAACGCAGAAGTTTACATTATATTGGCCCTCCTAATCGGCGTCGTCACGGTTGTCATAGGCTGCTGGTTATCCGACAACTGTTGGTCTCCGGATCCGGACACTGGATTAATGACTGTGGCCTGACCACAGTCCAGAGGTCCTCCAGGTGGAGGGCCACGAGATCCACGCGACGGAGGCGTTGTGGTGGTGGACGTATCTTCCGGAGAGGACGAGGAAAATTCGTCTCCTGGGGGCCGATCTTCAAGTCCAGAGAGCGATTGGCCTCTCGTAGAGGTAATTATAGCGTTTCTTTTCACGAACAATGAGACTAAAGTCTTCATAGGTATCCGAAAGAGATGTCCTGAATCCCTGACACCATGTTCTCTGCGAAAAGAACGGTGGTGTAATTATGGGTGACCCTGGGGATTTGGACCCTCCAGAAGAGTGCGAGCTACACAAGACCCAAATATTGGAGAATGGCCATGTGTGTCAGATTTTGATGCCGGAGGAGAAATGCGAAGTGCACGACGTTGTCAACGGTGTTACCATCGGCGTTACTCTTTTCGACGATGCAAACATGGAAAGCTGAGGGTTAGTCTTGGAAGATGCCACCATCACGAATAATAATGAATTCGAACACTTCGACATTATTTAGAGCTGACCATTTATCAAAGTAAGGAACCACAGTTATAGGTGTTTGGTACTACATGCGTATAGTTATTTGGGAATTTAAGACTTTTCATGTGATACTATTAGGATTAAGGCAATTTACAATGGAAAGTCGTGAAGAAGGAGATAAACAACATGGCATGACTACCAATATATCTTCCAAGAAACTGACAACAGAAATCTTTAAAAATGTAGAAATATTGATCTACTTATTGATTGATACGATATTTAGATTAAATAATAAGACCATGCTGCTATTGTGTAAGTTAGTGGAAAAATGGTGTCGAAATGTAAGGCGAGTCATTTAAATGTTACGAGGGCCCATATTTTCAATTATTATGATTTGAGGGTAACCATAAAAGCGTGACTTGCATAGTATATTTCCCAAACAACTCCTGTTTTCGTACTTTAACTGTTGACTTTCATCGAAAGTTGAATAATTTCCTGTTCATTTTAAAACATCCTTTGTTTCTTAAATTTTTTCCGTGTTTCACCATTTTACAATTAGCCAAAAGCCAAAAAATTACTTATGTTGAACTTGCTGCAACTTCCTAGTTTCACGCATTAATGGGGTACCTACCTGATTTTATAAAAAAAAAACATTGCTAATAATAGTCAATTATAAATCATAACTTATATACATACATTTTACTATGATATTAACTCTACATACATAGGTATGTAAACTAACTTAATGTAACATACCTAATAATAATTAATGTATTAAGCTTGAGAGTTAGGTACTCGAAAACGCTTGTTAATGAATTGATACTTAATGTAAATATATAATATTTTTGGCTTGTTATCTCCCTGCCACAAATTAAACTGTAATGCAGGTAAAGTAAAAAATTACGTACATCTTATTACAGGGTGGTCACTTCTGCAATGCACTCGGTTAGGAACATCTTCACACAATGAAACACAGAATTAATAAATATTAATAAAATTGGGCATTTCGATGCTCATCAAGAACCTACCTACATATAATAGTTGTTTATGTAATAAGTACGTAATGTACGGTTTTATGAGACGGATCAACTTATGACCGAGCGAATCCATAAATGGGTGAGTCGAATAACATCTTATTACGAACAGATAACATACAAAGTTTTATACTCACTTTCATGGTAATTTGATGAGAATTTATCTTTTAAGACAAAAATCAAATACCCTCTTTAGTCTACTAGTATTCCAAAGAATCACTTTATGGCCGAAAATAATACTATGAAGCGCTTTTCATAATCAAATGAGACAGAAAATGAATTTTCTCTGGCAATGGAAAACGTTCTTGCAGAACGTAGGTCATGTTCTCTACTTTCGATTAGATTTGAGAAATAAAAATAAAAATTGATATTTTCTTGTAATCTTTGCATTTAGGAAATATGAATGGTGTTAGTAATTATGAAAATAGCCACCACAAAGTGGCAAATTCATTGTTTAGTACACCATTAAGTTTCATAATACCTAAAATTCAAATTAAGCAAGAGGGAATTTCCTAATGATTCTCATAAGTAGAAGATGTCCTTAAATTCCGTTATCAAACTTAATGGTGTGATTTCTTGCGTCATTTCATAAAGAAAAATTCATATGAAGGTGGGTCCGTAAACCCTTCATTTTTTAAATGGAAGATGTCAAAATTTTAATCTTTTTATTTGTTTTTTTCAAAAAACTTCAAGAGTTTTTGAGATATTTAGCTTAAACTTGGAATATTTAAAAGTTATCATAATTAACAGGCCAAATAATTATTGAAATCTACATGGTAATGTTTTGTTAAGGCTTTGGTCCTTTTAATTCCCCCGAATGACACGATATATTGCTACCACCAAAACATAAAATGGCAGATTTTTGCGCAACAGCAATATATCTTACAAAGATCCTTTTTCGGGACAACCTGAGATTCACTTTAAGGGGAAAGGATGCAGATCTCTCTTATATAGGGTGCTACAAATAAAGCACCTTGTATATTGAGTACCTGCTACAAATGTAGCATTCTGTAAATATTTTCGATTTCAAATGGCACTAAATGATGCAACTTTTCCCCAAATAACCAACTGTGTAACATTACCGTGTCAAAGTTCCCAATGGTTCGGTTTTCTAAAAGTTCCCACCCTGTATATTGAGTCACTTTAATATTCATGGCACTACAATATTATGATAAACACGATAATTTTGCATTTGTTACTGCGACTGAAGAAGAACCCGCTTAATTACGAACAACAAAAATGAGACCACATACTAAAACGACTGTTTAGCTAAATGTGAATATACTGAAATAACTTTTTATATTTGTGATGATTGTGTAATAGAATATAAGTGCTATTATTAATCCTTCAAGTTAAACGAACAAGACTTTTCCTGGTAGTGCCTACATAACTTTTTCAACTGATGTTTTTCACAATATACAGAGTGATTTATTAACAATGGAAATCTAAATTTAAGTAATGAAAGAAAAGACATTGATAATTATTTTGGGTAGCTTTACTTGTAATAAAAAGAACACCTTGTATTTGTGTAATTATCAAGTTTGTAAAAGCTTACACCAATGGTCACTATTTAACGGATACTTCCAACATTCGATTTCCTATTGTTAAATGAATCACTCCACCCTGTATCTACCCTCTTCAGTTCTCGATAGAATTTCTGACCTATAGTATCGTGCATATTGTGACCAGCAAAACAGGTTAAATGGTTAAAATAGTAACTTAGACTTAATAATAGACTGTTTTAATTTGAATGATGAAAATGAAATTGGTAACTAACATTAATTTTTACCTATTTCTTGCCAGAATTCAAAAAAAAATTAGAACTTTCTCTCCAAAATGATTCAAAATCCAAAGTATTATTGGACGACCATGCATCATTCTCGATGGAAAGATTTCTCTCAAGGATATGAGGGCCATTATATGGGCGTGCCAAAACTAGCCTGCCAAATTTGCCGGTACAGTCTATGTCCAAATTAAACAAAAAGTTCATTTTTATTCGAAAAAGAAACTCATTACGCTTGTAAGCAATGATTATTGGAAAATTATGTGCATTTTAAGATATTTTAGGGGATAGACAAACAACGTAAGATATAAAAAAGGTTCTAGGTTGAACAAAAATTTTAAGCTTTTAAGGATAAACGATTAATGGCAGATAATAAAAAAGTTTGAAGGTGGGAGGATAAGGGAAGTTGACTCTGGAAAAAAGAACACACTCTATAGATTCTCGCAATCAGTTGGTACATCTAATAATGTAGGCCCTTAACCAGGAATTATAAAGAAAATGTAAAAAATATGAAACTTTGATACACTGTATCTCGAAAATTAATAAACTTATCGTCATGTTTTTGGGTGTAGATTATATCGGTAAAATTTGGCGTACTAATTCTGGATCGCCCTGTATGCGAGCACGCTAGTATATTTTGTCCACGGCTAAACATTCGTACTTTCTGCAAAATAACCTAAAATTCTCTTTAAATAGTTTCATAATAAGAAGCCATTGTTATTTATCTTTTAAGGCTACAATTAAATAAATTTGTCTTGTTTTTCCAAGGGTTTTCTTCATCTCCTGTTTTAGTTCTAAATCGTTACTGAACACATAATTCGCTGTGAATAGAACTTGTACTCGATTATACTTTAATTCACTAAATAATTAGCAGCAAAATTTATATTATTTTGACGTTTCACAACTGCCCTATCGGATCGCCACGTGAAACTTCAAAAGACCTTCAGCAATTTGAAAATTAGAGCCTACTAAATACTCCGGCAGCTTGTTACTAATGGCGTGGATTCTAAGAATCAAAGGCGTGAATGATGAGTGCATTATTCGCGCTCCATAGCACGCGTTGGTGTATAGGGAGTAGTAGGCGGTGCGTTTGTTGGTGTACATCAAAAATTGCCTATTTTCAACATTAATTTAGCCAATTTGTAATATTATTGCAGAAAGAAATGTGGATGTAGTTTGGCGTTAGTTAAGTCCTTGTATACTTACTAGAATAGCACTACTTAATACCATCAAGACTAATCATGCAACATAAAAATAACATGCTGGTTTATATCTGTAATATGTACTTACTTATATGATATTCACGACTTACTGTAGATATCACGAACATTGATTTTAAATGACTGTATAGGGAACAATGTATAGAAATAGATTTAATAATTATTATAGGGGGATGTGCGGAAGCATAAAATGAATGAAATTAGGGAACATTAGAGGCAGTTTTAATAAGGGCTTGACTTCTAAAGTAACTTAAAACTGTTTACGGTGGCACACACAAAATCTAAATTAGTATTAGCTATTAATAAATATGTAACATTATACACAAAATTTTTATATACCTACCTGTCTCATTTGAATGTATAGGTATAGGTCTTAAACCTGCTGCATTACGCTTTGTTAATATAAATATCTGTAATCATATTCAAATGTAAGTATGTACATGGTTTCCACATAAGAAATAAGATTCTAGTAACCTAAAAGCGTAAAGGCCTAAACTATCTAATTATGAGGTTATATGTGATGACCCTGGACATTCTACATTCAAATGTATATCATATTCAGCAAAATTATGTATATCGCTCAGCCCACAACGATATTTGTACTGATACCCGTTCGAATAAATAATATTGTGTGTAACTCCTATGACTTTTACTTACCTATTTCTTATCAATAAGTATTAATAATATTACGTAACGGTGTTGAGGAAGTTGTCGAAAAAACACAAGCATATTATTTTTCTTGAGGAAATTACTGACCTCACCTGCGGGTCGGGCGCAAACATTCGCTTCACCCGTAACATGCCGCTTACTACTCTCATAACGTAATATACTATTTACCACCATCCCCTAGGAAAGTTAAGATAACAAACGGAGTATTGCTCACAAAAAAAAATAAAACTCACGTGTGGTTCGGCAAGTTATCGCAGTTTTGGCGTTGGCGTCTGACCTGTTTGTTCGCTAGTTCTCCCACTTTCCATTCTTTCGTGTTTTGTTCTCGAACTCTGGTGTAATGTCTTACATGTTATTCAGATAAGTGAAAATTAATTAGTTATTGTCAGGTAATTCATTCAAAAGGTATTCGGCTATTATTTCACAATCAATAATTGTGTGTGTATGTACATCCTTGCTCGTGTCTTCCATAAAATTAATGACCAGTTGAATAAGCTGCACGTCCATATTGTTTTGTGATAGCTTATTTGATGGTACAAGCTAGTTTGAAAGTCACAGAAAAAAATGGATTTTGTCCTATATATCAATTGAAGAATTGTGAAACGAGAGGAAAAACAAAGGAGGTTTGAAAAGTTATTTTGCATTTTATTTCACATTGTGGAAAAGAAATATAAATATGTAAATATTTGCCATATGCTTTTAATATGACTCATGCAATGTTCTAAAAAGATGGATTTTAACCACGTCAATAAAACGTTACGAAAAGTAACATCTTAAAGGTGACGTTATTCGCCGGATCGTTAAGTGTTTATTTGACGTTGTGAAAATGTTATCTTATACATACATGCTCAAGAAACATTTTTATAAATTATGCTATACTAACATATCAAAGATAGATTCGAATTTGGAAAAAATATAAAGCTTTGCTAATTTAAAGATTTTCATGGTACCGATAGTGATAGAAATGCCCATTGGATTAAATCACCATGTATATATAGACATATTAGTAAAATTTTGTTAAAAAATAGGAAAAAAAGTAATTAACAAGTGACCTTTTAAATAAAAAAAGGTCATCATCCCTGGAATACCACGAAATTCATTTCTTAGGTAGTAAGTGGGTCCAAATGGTGTGCAAAATTAAAATTACCAAAATGAGATCTTTAGTTTTTTTTAATAGTTCTCAAAGTGAGAGATTTTTCAAAAGAAGATATTATACAAAATGAGCTCGCATATACTCTAATTATTTTCCTTTTAACCTAAAGAACAATACATCTAACATTCAAATATTTGGCATACAAGTACAGTCTTCAGGACATGGTTGAATATTATCAACTTTCTGGAAATTGTAAAAGTATTCGAATACATTAATAAGTGGCTTTCATAATTCTTTTTTATACATTTTAAAAAAGGCTTATAAGACAAAAGTAGAATACGTTTACCTTTAAACCCTGATCTGCTTCAGGTGACAGCCTTTTCATATGGTGGAGGAGGGGATTGGTCATCGTAGATCTGTATTTCTTCCAGATCCACCTGGTTGGTTAACCTAATGGCGATATGATATGGTGGTGGGGACGCTTCTCTCATTTCTGTCTCATGTATAGACAGCTGAGTGGGTCTTTGTTGGTGACTGTGGTCTTGTAAGTCATCTAATTGGAACTGAGACAAGGAAGTGAGGTAATCGAGATTCGTTTCGAGTAGATTTCGATTATGGAGTGAAAATTCATTATAGGCAAATACAGGCATTAAACAAATATGAAAAATTTATTGTTTGGTTTCAATTTTAGAAATGTTGATTCTTATATTTCCTTGTAAGAAAGAAAACAATGGTTTTCATTAAAAAAAGGTGAAATTCTTATATTTACGAATTTAAATATGATGTATATTTTTTATGACTCCATGGAACTCTGTGCAAAAACAGCTGTCAAGAACAGTTTTTTTTCACCGCAAATAATTTACGAGATATTTAACGTGCAAATAATTTTATATTTTTCGGTGTCAATAGATTTTTTATCTTTCTTAATAAAAAAGTTTTCCACACATGGAACAATATCTTTAGGTAAAAGTAGTTTTGTTTTAACCCCACAAAGACTATTTACCAGGAATCTTAAAAAATGAAAGAGATTTTGCAAATCCGTTTGTATATTATCATAGTGCGCATCGAGATGATCAATTTTGTGGCAATCGATACGTGTATTCGCAACACGTCTGCATTTAAAGTTTGAAAACTGGGTAAAAGTAGGTACCCCCCCCCCCCTCAACCCCTTGGAAATACCAACGCATTTATTGTTCTTACCTGGTCATTGCTAGTTTCGAAACTTTGTTGGTGTATCATAGTTAGATGTGTGGTGTTTTGCTTATCACCCAAGTACAAAATAATTATACCACCTAGTAGAAGTATCACGAGGGTTCCCGAAATTACTACTAACGTTTCGACTCCCAGTCGCCATATGTGCTAAAATTAATTTCCTTATTCATTAGGCGTTTCAAACCAAATAATAACTGACTCACCCCTGTACTCACATAATTGGCCCCAAACATAACGCATACAGAGAGGAAAGCGAAACTCAGTAAAGCAAATTTAAATTTTTGAATATAAGATTCCAGCTCACTTCCTCCTAAGGTTTGTACTGCGGCTTGGTCTTCTATATCTATTGATCTCTCCTGCTCGAATCGCGGAGTTCGGTTAATTGTTGAACTAAAACGTACTTAATAATCAAATCCATTCTAAAGGTAATAAAAAACGCAAACAATGATGTAAATTAATCCTTCTTACTTATAGTAAATATGTGCATTACTGTGTACGGCGGGGCGAATGGGACGGTGGCCTGGAGATGTTCTGCTATAACGCAGACCATTGTTGGATACACTTTCGAGGGACTGGAAACGCCGAACTGGTGTTACCATGGGATTGGGATAAAATCCCCTGGGGCGACTAGCTGCGGAAGAAAATAAATATTTTTTTTTAAATTACGGATATGTGAATATACATATATCCTTTGTACTATTGGATCTAAACGAAATATCTAGAAGAAATTACTTAAATTTATTTGCCTATTTTAAGCCTTATTTTAGATTCTGAAACAGGAAGTTAAGTAATAATTAGTAAAATTAAATAAATTCAAAAAAAAATTAAACATAAACGTATATTGAAAAATGCTTTATGTTTGATATATGCAGTGTAAAAACGTAAAGAATAATAAGTTACTATAATTTTTTGCGCTCCTTATGAAACTTTAAAAAGAAGTAGACTCGTTTTATTCAGGGGCGGATAATATAAAACAATATACAGAGTGATTCATAACTATGGCATCAAACTTCTAAGGATTATTTAGTGCAACACTAGAAAACATTTGAGTATAAGAACCGATGTCCGGATTATGCCTGTTTAAGGGGCTACAGCCTTATGATGCCTTAAGACAGTTGCGTGCAAGAATGTGTTTTATTGAGTTATTTTATTTATTTTCAAAACAGAACTTCTTAAAAACCCCCCATTAATCGTTCGACAGAAAATATGGCTGCAGCCTGATGGTGTGCCTGCACTCTTTTCTATTGAAGGCCGTTAGTACCTATTAAAATCGTCAGTTTAGACATTATGGGATCGGCAGAAGTGCTCCAGTTCCGTGGGCCCCTGAGTCACCCGATTTAACATATTTAGATTTCTTTTTATAGGGGCATGCAAAGTTTCTAGTTTATGAAACGACAATGGAAACAGATCAATATCTGATTTCACGAATTGCTGCGACATTTGAAGTCGTTTAAAACGATTATCAAAAATTTTTAGCCAAGTCCCCAGAAATCATGTACGTCGTTTAAACAAGTGTATTCAAGTTTAAAAACGACATTTTGAACAATCACTGTGATGTCATGATGTAGAAATATATTAAAATGAAAGTACTAAAACTCGATAAAACTCATTTTTGCACATAACTGTCTTTAAGGATGATAAGGCAGCAGCGCCTTAGAGAAACATTTGCGGACACGAGTGCTTATACTCAAATGTTTTCTATAGTTGCACTGAACAATCCCTAGACGTTTGATCCTATAGTTCTAAAATACCCTGTATGCTAATAAGTACTAGAAGGAATAATTAACATTAAAGAAGGTGCTTAAATTAATTTCCATATTCTCTCATACATTTAACATATAATACTGTGCACCATTGTTCTTGCAACCGTTAAGTGACATTACGCAGATCTTCAGTGCTACTATACCAACTCGTACGATAAATTAAATTTTTGAAATATCTCCATAAAAAGAAATCCCACTAGGCTGGGTCGGGTGATCTAGGAGACCAATATACCAACTTGGGAATTATCTGCTGACATATCATACTGTTAAAAGATTTGGTTCTGCTCTGCTAATTCCGCTAATATGTCTTGCAGTAACATATATTTGATGAAATATTTTTCTCATAGATGTGATATTTAATTTTCGTTCCTGGTATAAAGCGGGCCAGACAAAAATCAAATTTTCCATACTGCGTCTATGAAACATTTGCTTGTTGCTTTTCACATACTCAGTTAAATTTTATTAATGAAGATTAAACTTGTGTTTAAAATATAATTAACGCGAGACTTATTTACATCCACTTGACCCTCAAGTTTTCTGCAAGATGTTTCAGGTATTGCATCTATTCTAACAAACACATTAATTACATCAACTTCGTCATTTTCTTCGTTATAGACTTTGGGTTAAAACTTTAAAAATACGATCTTCCAAGACCTTTAATTTGCCATTTACAATGGTGCCAAATTGTTGTTTGTGTATGAAAAATTAAGGATTTTGATAATTAGCTATAAATTTTTTACTAATTTATATTTCAAAAACTATATGTTTAAAATCTTTAATATAGAAAACATTTTATGTATTTCCTCTCTATGAGGAGCACGTAGAAAAACAGTTTTTAATTTTTTTCCTGCAGTAAATTTATTAATTATTAAATAATTATATATCAAATTAAATTAAATTAATTTGCGAAATATTTAATGTTTCATTTTAATTAAAATATTTTTTTCAGTAAATATTTGTCCAAAATGGCCCATTTTTGGTTGGAAATTTGTACTAATCTGTATAATTTTAAAAAATCGAATGCATATAAAGTAGGTACCTATCTATTTACTTACTTACACTTACCCAAATAATTTGCAACAGCCTCTGGAGGGGGACGAACTAAGCGACAACTTCTGGGCCAATAATGCCCCTGCTGATTACCTTTATTTATCCAAAAATGCATTAGAGATATTTTATCGTTTATGTTCTTTTAGATGTCTCCTTAATTGTTGTTGGCTAATAAAAGTTAAAACATCCAGTAGCATAATCGTAACCATAGTGCACATCCGTCGACAGAACATACGAGGAAACACATAAATATAAAATAATATCTGTTTATATTTAGAATGGAACGTTTTTCAATGCAGCATGTATCCTGCTTTTACAGTGCGCAAACACTCACTGATGGGTGAGGAGCACAGGAAAACAAATCGGCAACCAGATTAAAGAGACGCGCGACGCGCATTTATCGACGACGAAAATGGCCGAAAGGGAGACTGGGGTGGCATTTCATCCCCCTTTTCGCCAAGAGAATATAGGCACTCAATTTAAAAGCACTTTCAAAACCTTCGGAAGCATTAGGTACGTAATTGCTGAGGTTTAAGGATTGCCTTGGTTAATATCACTAGAATTTGATGTGGTTGAAACCGACCAACTCAAGAATGTACATCTAATAATTATGATGTATAATGTACATAGTGTTTCCCACCAAAAAAAGTCCAACGGGGATAGATCGGGCGACCTAGAAGGCTAATCACCTGCCCGTACATCATAATGCGGCGTTCGGGGTAGTAGTCTTCCAAGAATCGTCTCACAATTTAAGAAGTATGGGCCGGCGCGCTATTCTGTTGGAAGATTTGGTTCTGCTGTGCTTGACGTACAACTTCTACTAATTCCAATATTTTTTAATTGAACGATCCAAGACTACCTATATATACGATTCGACCAACCAGATAACTTTGCTTACAAAACTTGAGCTCATATCAACTTTTTGCAAATACTTCTGGCACACATGAGTACGTCGGTCAGGACCTCCAGATCTTAAACTTTGCACGACTTCGAAGTTAAACAGTTTAAACATGTCTTAAAATAGAATTAATACGAGATTTATTTACTCCTTCTTCAACCTTTTTTTTTTTTTGGAATGAAAGGTCAACCTTTCATCCCTTTTTTATTTTTAAGTATCGACATAAATGAAGATTAACATAATATTAAAAGAATGATGTAAATGAAATAATATGGAACTCAGATAGTAATAAAAATGTCATTAATTTATCAGTAGGTATACCTAGATCTACTTAAGCAAACTTAATTCACACATGACATGAGGCAACCTCTTTATGGTTACATCTGTATAAATTGACGCTACGAAATACATCTTTATATGTTAATTACTCTAGACAACTTTTGTACACGTTGCAGCAAGAGATCTCCCTGCTTAACCACTGCATTGAACTGGGCATTCTTCAAATCGGGTCTGTTTGTTTCAACAATTCCCCCCACTCGGTCAATCTTGCAGTGAAGTCTGCCAGTTGCTATAAAAGTGGACAGTTCTCTGAAAATAAAGCAGGAATGTAATAATAGTAACAAAGAGAAAAATCGATTTTCAAATAACTGATTATATAGTACTACAATATGCATTGCCTGGAAATAATTGTTCCTTGTTTAAGATTGCAATAAGTTTTTCATTAAATTGTTAAGTAAGAGTCAGTTCATGTTATTTAATGGTACAGAGGAAAATATAACAGAAGCTTAACATGTACCACTTACTCATCGACGAAATCAACTGTAACACCAAATGCTTCAGCCATGTATTGCAATGTCAAACTTCTGTAGGATTCTAAAAGCTGTGTATACGCCAAAATCTTCATTTCCCTTATATAATATCTGTAGTGTGGATTCAGAAAATAATCTTTCCTTAGTATTTCTTCAACTTTTGCTAAAAAATTCATATAATAGTTATAAACACGTGTGTTTGAAAGATTTTAATAAGCATACCAAGATTTGTAAAAAAGTCAGAATACTGACAATTATACAAAGAAAACAGATAATCTTTTACAAAAGGCTCTGAGTGCAAAACTTCTAAAATTTCAGAACCCCTTACGACCTAAAAAAGTAAGGAAACATAATAAAATAACTATAATGTATAAAATAATTACAGCATCCTCACTTTATCCCTCAACTGATTCCTTGGTAAACTAATAATAGAGGTATATACTGTATATCTAACAAAAGCTTTGTAATCCATTAGTTCATACGACGTGAAAGTACTAACTGTATCCAAAAATAAGTTAGCAGCAGTTTTAAAATCTCTTACTGCCATGCAATATGCCCCTTGATATACTTTAAGACGATTGCGACGATCCCAGTCGCCTCCCTCCTCTATCAAACTAAAAAAATAGACATTTTAAATAAGATTACATTGAAGTAATATTTGAGCTCCCCTTACCTCTTAGCTTTTTCAATATTCCTAGTAATAAGGTCGTGATCCATAAAAAACAATCCAATTCTTATTAGATGAAAAATAATGTCTAAACGATGTCCCAAAGAAACGGTTTTATCATATGTCTGCCTGAAAGTACTGACAGCGTTTTCCTTATCTCCAATTCTACAGAAATATTCAGCTTTCCGAAGATATGCTTCTCTTACTTCCATCTCACCGAGGTTCTTTTCAGCATCCTCAATAGCAGCATTGAGTGTTTTTATTTGCTCTTCATTCTTTGCTTTAAGGGTTGCAAGGAATTTTTCATCCTTTTTCCAGCCAACATCTTGACACACTAGCTCATACCATGGAGCCATATCTACACAAAAATGTAAATAAAAATAAGAATTATTCAATCATTAGTACTAAGATCTTATGAATAACTACATTTAGCAATCAATGTTAAAATATTATTTTAAAAACTCCATGTTAACTATATTAAGCATAATGCAGGTATGTTCAAGGTATTTTATTGTACAAAATTCATCTAGAATATAGTCCTCAAATTATGAGCTCAATTGTCAAGTTCAATCCTGGTGTACATGTAATGCATGATTACTTCAGATTTGCTAAATAACTCAATTTATTTAGATAAAGTTTGATGTTTTGTATGAATTGAGTTGGTTTGACAAATTTACAACATCTTGATTGTCTGCAGCTTTGGATATAAGTAAGATAACAAACAAGTTGACAGAGCAACAGAGTAAGGAAAAGTTTGAATGGTGTGCCTGCTCGATTCATGTTCTGTGTTGGTTCCTCAGATCACCTTTAGTACTGCATACATAATGTTACATATAAATTAAACTTTGAATTTTTAAAGTTCAAGTGAGGCAAATGAGCAAGTGCAAGAGATGGTGGGCCTGAGCAGTGAGTTAGACAAAATTAATTCAATGACATTTCAAAAATAGGCTTTTCTTCGCACTATAAGTTTTGCTCTTAATATATCTATCTACAGGACCTTTTTGAAAATTGGCAATTTTGGATTCTTCATTGCATTTTAAATAACTTTTCAACTATTACATACTTAAGCTGCCAAAGAACTAAAAACAGTGTGTCTTGCATCGAATCTAGTGTTTTGTAAGTATACAAAACATAATCTTACCATCTTTCTTGATTGCCTCAGTAATTTTTGCATGAACATTTTTATCACTTCTATACTCAGGTAGTGTGAGTAGAAACTTATAATGAGCCAGCTCAAGATCTGGGTTCTTTTCTAGGCCTTGATCTTCCAGGTTCTCGATAGGCATGATGATTTATTTCAACAGATGCTTGTTAAGGACAAGATTCACAACCAAATCACGTACTTAAATAAAAAAATAACAGAGATTTCCAAATTATGAATTCAAAAAGAACGAAACAGCAAACGATGCTGTGCCCACTGATTACAAACTCGAAAACGAAAGATGATAAGCAAAATTTGTGATTGGTGATTTTGGCGGACCATCTGGTTTTTTTGTCAGTCAAGTTGTCAAGAATGTCATGTTTCCATGGGTGCCTGCATTGACCTGTCGGGGTTGTGTGCGTGCGTTTACCGATTGAGATGTCGGTAACAGTGTAGCGTGCACCTAGAGTGAACGGGTTCGTTTTACATTATAGTTCCCGGTAGACATGCAGGAAGGATCAGTATTCAACCCGACAGAGAAACTGATCCAGTAAATTAAATGCGCACTTTTCCTACTCAACCACTTTATTTACACAGGATTAAGGATTACACTAATTATCACAGCTTGGTACTACTAATATTAAGGGTAATGTTGTGGTACTTCAGCTCAAGAGAGTTTAAAACAGAAAGAGAATTTTTTGGGGATCATTTTCCCTTTTAAAGGCTAACAACCCTTTCTGTTCGTCCGCTACTGTCATCCGTCAAGTGAGACTTTCCTGACAATGCCCCTTGGGGGTGCAGGTTCTCGGAAAGGGCGGTTTCTAGAATGGTGCACCACAGAGCCTTGTTTTGTCAGTAAGTCATTCTTTCCTTTATTCCATTTGAGAATAACGCTTTATACATAAATAAGCGTGAAGTTGCATTCAATTCTCAGTTAAAATTAACTGAGAATAAAATTAACTCTTTACTAAGTAGGTTAGAAATAAGTCGGTCTAGAGAGGTTATTTACTGTTGATTTGCTACGTAGGTGCTTGTTGCGGTGTTGCCGTCGCATTCGGTGGCCCCATTCTTTGTGGTATTTCACATCGTTCCCGTTTTTGAAAAATGTAATTGAAGTTCCGCAGAGGTATCTTCAAATTGTGCTTTACCTACCACGTTAAAAAGGTTATTTAATAATTCTGTTCAATAACTCACGAGCGACTTGCAAACGAAATTAATTATTCTTGTTTCCATTATTCTATTAACGATATTTTATAAATTTTACAAATTTAAAAGAAAATGGAATGATAATTAAATTTTTATTTTTTACGGTAAATCCTAACAAGTGAAATTTGAAAGAGTTCTTGACGTTATGGTAAAGGAAACCTCCGTGGTAATTATGGTAAGGTATACGATTATGCTTGTAGTAAAATGTGTACCAAAAGGTCAGGTAGAATCGAAAAGTGGACATAACTGACATACTTCAATATCTCAATTTTTCCAGAATCTAAAGTTTCTACGATGAAATTTAACAGAACGTAAATATTTAAAAGAGTTTTTGACGTTTTATGGTGAAATAATTTTTTTCATGAGAACTAACATAAAGATAAATTGTAAACCAGAGTTGCGCTTACAGTGAAATTGGTATAAAAGATCAGGGGAGAGCGAAAAGAGAACATAAGTAGCGTAGCTAGGTACGTTAAATTTCCCGGAATCCAGTGTTTTTTAGAGCTATACCTAACAAAGCAAACATTTGGATGAAGTCTTGACGTTATGGTGAAGGGCTTTACCGTGATAATTAGCAAAAAAATAGATTGCAAATCAAACTTACGTTTTCAGCAACACTTGCTGTAAAAGATTAGTGAGGATCAAAAAACAACGCGATTGAAGGCCTTTAGGCCCATTTTCCTTTGAAGTCGTTGCTTTCTTTGAAGTAAATGGGACATAAAAACATAAAATTACAGTGTAATCATTTATTTAGAGTAATTACTACGTATTTTTAAATGCTAATTTCTAATATACAAATAGTACAGAGATATACAGGATTTAATGTACAGACACAGATAGAAGGCACAGATTAGAGAATGAATTAAAACTTCTAAATATGTATGTACCTACACATATCTTAAAATTTTTATTTTTTAAAACGTTTAAGTGTTTGTAGTCGCAGTTAAATAACTATTACTCATAAAAATAAATAAGCCTTAGGCTTAAATAAGGTGTCAAAACCCGTCCATGCAGAAGCAACATTTTAAATGGCAATTTTAAATTAATTCCAATCCGGATTCCATCCCCATTCTAGGTCAAACAGGTCAGAAATATCTACAGTATAAATACTTGAAATTCAATTCGGATACTCCAGAATTGATTTACTGTTGGAACGAACATACTGTTGAACTATGCATCTATTTACAAAGTCTCAAATTTTTATAAGATATTTCTAATCCAGGTCAGTTTAAGTTTGTTAGAGGGTTAATACAGCGGCTACATGAAAGAATCCCTGGAAACATGATAGCCATAACAAATGTTGCTTTTGTAGGAACAAGTCTTAATATTTATGGTTTCGGTAGTTCTTTGAGCAGTCCTATAGAGCCCCAATCTGGGGAAGCAAATTTTTATTTTATTTTTGAAAAGAACAGTGTTCCTAAGAGGAAATAGAAACAGGAAACCCATTGATAAGGTATTTAACAACATACATTTTCCCCAATTTCCTTTTGCATATTTTATATACGAAAAGTTACGAATGAACTGTATGAATTGTTACAAAACGAGCTTTGCATTTAAACTGTATTTTTATATATTTTCCATAGAAATATTTATTTATTCCTTCCATAGTGGGAAATTAAACGTAAAAGTGAACTACAACACATGTGTAAATATAACTACAAAAACTACAACCGACTACGCTTTTTTTATTGGTTGAAACTATCAAAATTAAAGAGTTTTATCTGAACCACTAATTTCTGATTTTATTCAAAAAATATTTCATTTTGAGCAGTATTGGGTTATAATCGTTTATTACAACACAATTAAAAATTGAATTAATCGGAACCGATCATTAATTTTGGAATAAATCATGGAAGCTTGGTTTCCCCAGATACCTCCGGACGTCTTTTGCGACTTGTACCATTGACAACACTGTGATGACAACGAATGTGCCGACAGACACACAAAGCTATCATTGATGTCATTTGTATATTTAGGAACCTACACCGTAGACTTATGTTTTAAACCTGCAAAAAATACATTTGATCTCCGGTTTGTTCCGGGTTAAATAGACTCATTGTTAGTTCCTCCCGATGTGTCCTCAACTTGTGGTGGTGGGAGGGCTGTACGCTCTTGGTCGCGGAGCCATTGGCTTTCCTGGTGGATTCGGGACTGGGAGCGAACCAAGAGGGACACAAAAAGAATTAATTATGACGACAAGGGAAATGTTACTTCCCCAGGGGGCTTCGGACCCCCAGGGGATGGCGAGCGAGGTCCTACAGCAGGCCTCGCTGACTGTCAAAATACAGCGTCTGCAACGAACCCGAAGGGAACCTGTGGAACCCCAGGCCGGCCCTTTGGGTAAAGCTACTGGGAAGAGGGGAGGCACTTCGAAAAGAGAGTCTCCTCTTCAAGAAAGATTCCCGAGCGGAGACCTAACAGCAGGGGGGGGGGGGGGGGGGTGCGAAGAGCAACAAGATGCTGTGCACCTCCCTAAAAAGGTCGCAAAACCGAAGTAAACATGAATTAATGAATGATAGGGAGGATGTGTGGTTTGATTAGAGTCGTCATGGTGCCGATCAGAGTGAATAAGTGCCTTCAGATCTATCTGGTCAGGAAGCGATTGGCTACCGATCTGCTGTTTCAGACAATCAGAGAGAAAGGTATCAGCGTTATATTGGGCTGAATTTAACATTGGGGGGGTTACGTTCGGCAATAGGAACGGAGGATCATTGATCGACGTAACTATGGCCGGCGCGATTGCGGCGAGGCCCATGAGTGGCAGAAAAAATGGGTGAAATACAATGAATACATGAAGGTGTTTGTTCCTAGTATAAGGCGGTGGTCCGAATGCGACTGGACCAAGTCCAATTTTGCCCCGTCGCAGGTGTTTATTGGCCACGGCGTGTTTGGTAAACACCTGCGACGCATAGGCGCAGAACGCAGTAACCACTGCTGGTTCTGCAGGAGTGAAAGGCAGAGTGTGTTGGACACTTCGGAGCACACGCTCTGGGAATATCCAGAATGGGAGGACAATCGGTCGGAGGCCAGGAGAGGGGGACTGAATCCAAACCGAAGCACGATCGAATGTTAACTGGTGAAGAGCCAGGAGAAGTGGTTGGCATTCGACAGAATGGTTGAGCGAATCATGTGGGTAAAACGTGAGAAAGAGAATGAAAGGTGAAAGAATGTTGTGGGTAACTTTGGCGGCAACTAGCCTGTGAGGGGGGAGAATTGGGAGCCCTGAAAACCTGCCGAAAAGCGATTCCAAGGCAGAAGAGGGGAGGTGGTTTTAGTGGGTAAGGTGAGCGACGTAATGGTTGGTCGAATCTCACACTATCCGGCTTCAGTCCAAGCCGGGTGTCTTTGGAAGATTTCCACCTCCTCGCAAAAAAAGACTAATTGTCAGTAATACTGTAAAAGGGAAAAGAAATACATATTAAAAGGACGTGCTTACTAGGTTCACGTAAAATATGATCGCATTCAAAGATCCATTAATCCAACTATATTGAAGTGTTAATGTTAAAAAAATTTGATATTCAAATATTTCAGTGTTTTTCATTTTTACTGCTTTAAAGTTGTAAATGTTTCATGTTTGCTTCGGTAGTATGTTTGCAAACACTAAAAATCAAAGCGAGAAAATAATTTTTAAAAATCCAAATTAGAGGATTTTGAAATTCTCTATAATTGAAAAAAATATAGAATAAAAAGCATTACAAATGTTAATCAGCTTCAATGCTAACTGTATTCTGGAGGAAAATAAGCTTTATTCGTGTGGTTCAGATAAAATTTAAGTTTAAGTTTTAGTAATGATGATTTAAGTCTAATATCAAGTCATGGTAAATCAATTTTTCTCAATAATAATACTAAGGTTGTAACAGTACAAGACTATACTAAACACGATTAATAAAATGTAGCATGAGGAGGATAAAAAATATCACAGATAAGATATCGAAACAATTTGACTTTTCTAAACTGTAGGCCATTAAAATATAGTTTAGTTCTGCCCGATATTATTATTATACTATTTTATATATTTAGCTTCAATTCTTTAGGCTACCTAGCACACAATTTAGAAGACTATAATAGAATAATTACTCTTCTTATAATCTTAGTCATTGTCATATGAAATTCAAGATCAGCATTTGCTATGAAGCTGATACGATTAATACTATCTATATATTCAAGCTTTTACGTAATTATGCTTGTTTGTAATTCTTTACGAGAATAACTGAGCTAACTAAATCATATGTTGTTTAGGGCCAAGTTATTAATGCGTTGCTAACTTTAACATCAATCTAATTTTCATAGAAATCAAGAATTTGATAAATACTTTAGGCTCAATTTCAATATTTTTTTTGGAAATTAGTCTGCGGTAAAAGTTGACTGTTTGGCCTCCAGAAAGACATCGATCTAAGTCTAAATATGTCTTTCTTCGTTAAGAGAGAAACTCACGGTTTTTAATGATGAAAAGTTCTATGAATTAATATGGTTACGCCATCAATAATGATTGCTCCAACTATTAATATTTTTAAGTTTTATTTGAAAATAATTGACATTATCCTTATTATACACAAAGCCATACTCATGGCGTACCATATTTTGATGGGACGTACCATATTTTTGATGAAATCTAAGTGCAAACCAAGGAAAACTTGGTAGTTAAATGAATTTTTTTATAACATTGTTTATTATACCGTTTTCAAGATATTTTTGATTTTTTCACCTTTTATACTACTGTTTCTGCACTATTTTTGAAGATAACAAGTATTTAGATTGTCAGTTGCAAATTGGTTCTATCTGCTAGTTGATAAATCCTGTTTTTCGTCTCTATTTACTGCTAATTTTTCTAGTAGTAATACAATATATAAGCTAAAGAGATGGAACCCTGTAAAGTTTGTAATATGAACAAAAATATGTCTATGTTCTTCATTATTATGTTTCTATTATTATTATTATTACTTATACATATTAATTTTTTAGCCCTAAAATAATTATGAGAGTAATTTACTCTACATTTGGATCTATCTAATAGTTTACAGCTTAACGCGTAAAGAGTTTATCTATTTGAAAACTCGTTTGATTCAAAATTTCATTTTTATCTCATCAAACATTTTTAGACATTTTGTGCGACAGTCCCTTGAACAATTTGATTTGAATCAGAACATTGGCCTGAATTGGTATGTTTTCTGGAAATGTAGTCAAACATATAATGAAACCGTCGGCTCTTTTGCAGATATGTTGCAGTAATATTTTTCCTCTGCTAATTAGGTACATGTCTACTCATTGCATTACTTGCAGAGCTTCGAATTTTATTTGCAAGTTCACTATTTTTTACTTATTATAGTTCGTAGGTTACACAATCAAGTACTAAACGTCAAAATGCTGAAAAAACTTTCCAAATATACCGTAGTTAAGTATACAGGGTGTTTTTTTTTGGTGTGCCTACCATTGCTATCTCTGAAACGGTGAGAGTTACAACTTCGATTAAATTAGACTAAATTGGCTCCTTATGGAGCTGATTAAAGAAACCGCTGCAAGGTTGCCACATTTTCAGTAGTTTCCTAGATATTTGAAAAAGTATGAAAATGGTCCAAAACTTCAATCCCTCGTATTTCGTATACTATTTGTGACAGAAAAGAAGTTTAAATTACAAAGTTTCACAACTTTTTACTCTCTACAAAACGACATATTGTACGTCATTGTACAACTTTTAGTAACTGAGTAATCAGTATCAACTTCATTATTTTAAATACGGACCTGGAATTTTTATTTCATATTTCGAAAGCGCTTTTTATTCCTGACAGACCCATGTATAATATGTTTACATTTATTAACGTTTCAACCCGCATAATTCATCATCAGACTATTTTTTATTTACCTTTTTAAACTACACTACATACTCTTTCTTATTAACCTATAATTATCCTAAATGTTCAAAGTGTTTCCCATTTGCACTTAGACATAACCGTACATTATTTATTAGTTTTTTCTGAATGCATCTAAGTGTTCTGGATGTAATGCTTTGAAACGCAAAGATAATTTTATTTTTTAAGTCGTCAATATTTTCTGGTGGGATTTTATAAACTTTGTTTTTAATTATTCTCCAAATAGAAAAATCCATTGGAGTTATATCGGGAGAACGAAGTGGCCATAATATTGGGCCGTTATTTCCTATTCAGCGGTTAGGTTTAAATAAATCTAAAAATAACTTTATTTGACAAATAAATGTCAAACTTGTTAGAAAATCGTTTCCATAGTGACCTAGTACGTAGTGTAGTTTAAAAAGGTAAATAAAAAATAGTCTGATGGTGAATTATGCGGGCTGAAACGTTAATAAATGTAAACATATTATACATGGGTCTGTCAGGAATAAAAAGCACTTTCGAAATATGAAATAAAAATTCCAGGTCCGTATTTAAAATAATGAAGTTGATACCGATTACTTAGTTACTAAAAGTTGTACAATGACGTACGATATGTCGTTTTGTAGAAAGTAAAAAGTTGTGAAACTTTGTAATTTAAACTTCTTTTCTGTCACAAATAGTATACGAAATACGAGGGATTGAAGTTTTGGACCATTTTCATACTTTTTCAAATATCTAGGAAACTACTGAAAATGTGGCAACTTTGCAGCGGTTTCCTTAATCGGTTCCATAAGGAGCCAATTTAGTTTAATTTAATCGAAGTTGTAACTCTCACCGTTTCCGAGATAGCAATGGTAGGCACACCAAAAAAAAAACACCCTGTATATAAAGTAACAAAATCAGCTAATGATACCCTGCGGGGGACTACCGGTTTGACGTCATATGGCGTATCGGATTATTTGCAACCATATGCAGTTTACGGCAAAACGCTCAGTACACGGTTTTTCCCATTTTTTTCTTTTCATTTTTGTTAATTCGGTTTAATTATTACATGTATTTAAGTATTTGTGTTTGAACGTTTATAACTGGGTGATGTAGATAGTTTAAAATCGGTAAAGTTTTTGTAGGTATTGAAACAATAAAAAAGGGTATAAAAATACTCTCAATCTTTTCTGTAAGGCTCCTAGAGACTATTATTAAGGTTAAAGTTGGAGGTGAGTACTACTATCACAGGCTATCTGTCAGGTTTGCTAAAAATCTAAATACAATGATACTATTCTTAACGAGTACGCGTAATATGGCGTTTCAATTAATACTGTTTCATTGTGTAACATCACCTTTTGAAAATCTTCCATTTTAACACAAATACTAAACAATTTAACAAATAAATATGTAGGTAGTGCAATGAAAATGCAAACGGATGAAAGTCAAATTTCTCGCGTATTTCAGACTCCAAAGTTTCACCGATGCGAGAGCGTTTTGCGCGTTCATAAGATTTTATGTAAATATTTTTTAGGTTTTTCTCAAAAAAAAAAAACATATTTTATGTATTTTGAAATCTTACAGACAATTATATGATTTTCCTTTGGAAACATTGCACAAAACTGATTAAGTATGCCTATTAGCAATTCGACTTTTATTTTCCTTTCATGTATCCATGGAATTCTGATATCTTGTCCCTGTGCAAAATAACAATTTTTACACGATTACGTGAGTCATTAGTGCATTAGGACGCATAAAGTAGTTATTTTATGCCCGGGCTTAGCAAATACTTATTTTCTTAACAAATACGGAAAGCCATACTTTTCCATCTTTCCCACACATGATTGCAGTCGGCCGGGTAAAAGATAATGTTGTGAACTAATCTCCATATGAAGAGGATCAACCTCAAACTTGTCCAACTTCGATTAGATATAACTATAACAAAATTTCTTTTTTCTCTCAAAGGAAAAGTGGAAAATCTATTTCTAAGATGTCTTAATGATAATCACAACATTCTAACGAGCTACGTCGTTAATTAGATTAAGATTAGCAACTGAGTTTCTTACTAGAACTCTCACTTTCCACCTTTTGATCCTCGCAACTACTAAACCTCGTATCATAAATATCATACGGATCAACAGCCTTAAAATTTTCATCTAAGTTTCTTCGTTCCGCAATTATTCGTTGCACACTTTCTTGACTATCGTACCTTAGAGGCTTGAAACATTCAATCTTATCAGTACTGAATTCATCACTATTACTTGGAACTTTTATATTATCGTCCCTTGCCGCTTCCGGCACCGCAAGGGAAGCAAGGAATGGAGTTTCCTCACAAATGTCCATGGACAGCTGTTTTTGAAACAAATGTTTTGTACTGCCATATAATCGGTTGACAGGTTTGCTTTCATGCGGTACTGACAACCTATTAGTTAAGTCTAAGGCATTGTCGTTTAATTTTTTACTTCCTTTTTGATCGTCGATTTTTGGCACTTGTAATTGATGTAAAGTCAGGAAATCTTTGGGCGGATATGTTAAGATTTCATCTAAGTTGATGCGCGTAGGCTCCCTGGAGACTTCATCTAGAGGCGAGTCCTCACAAGGGGCTGCTACTTCTTGAATACTGTAGATGTCCGAAACGGAATCGTCAATATTCTTCATGTCTTCTATGTTGGACAGCATGATTGGCAGGTGACTATGTAACGTTTGGCGGCGGGACCGAGAATACTGCTTTTCCATTGTCGTTTGTGCTCCCGATCCAGGGGAGTTAAACGTGAAGTTTGCGGGTAAGGAGAGCACCTAAAACAAAGTTTTAGCGGATAATGTGTCATAAACTGTTTAGTAGTTGTAAATTTTTTTTTTAATTGCTCCCAACAGCACTGTTTTGATTGATAAAGAATTAAACAATTTAATGATGGTACTAATCAAATAAATCAAAGCAACGCTGTTTGCAAACGAGTCGCATTAAGCAAAAATTTAAATACAAAGCGTTTTCGTTTTACGGCAAGAAGGCCTCTAAAGATGAGAAAGACGGCAACTATGGAAACTTTTTTATCTAGGAAGCGTACAGGTGTGTGTAAATAGATTTGTGGAGTAAGTTGTACTGTTTAGGTGATAGAAGAAAGTATTGAACATGTCTATAATATCCAAACTTTTGAATTCAGCATTAAGTCTAGAGCTGGCTGAATCAATTAATGCAACTGAAGTAAATAAGCCTAAAGACTCGTACACACAGAAGCAACATTCAATGTCGACCGTGATGAATTATCTTTCTTATAATTAAAATATTACGTTGAAGCGGAAATTGAACATCCCCGCCCCCTGCGAATTTTTGGAATCATTGTTGCGATGCTAACTCTGTCTCGTGTTGATTCTGTGTCGATAGGCCTTAAGCCAACTTTTTAACTGTACATAGTTATTTCTAAGTTGAATTACCTACCTTTAAAAAATATCTGTTTATCTGAAGTGTTGCTAGTTCAGTACTGGAAGAGGTGTTTCAAAAAAAAGTTTTGTCCAATCTGTATGATGCCTTATTGTTTTACAAAGATGAGTAATAATCAAAATGCGGAACGAATGTCTTGATGGAAGAGTAAGTTCCACATTTTAAAATTTACTAAAAAACTAAAAACTGGGTCTCAGTTTTTCAAGTGTTTTAGCAAAATGTTGGCAATACAGTCGATTTAAGAACGTATTCTTGTTAAGTCTTAAAATACTTTGCCCTAATTGAACTGGCCTTGAACATATCTCTTAAAATAACCGAATATCCAATAATGGTGCTCGAAAAACGGTCACTCAGTATATTAACTAATTTAAATCTAATACTAAAACAGAATTAGATCAGAATAATTATACAGGGTGTTTGAGTAATCGATTAATATTTTAAGGCATATTTATCTTGTTAGAATTATTATTCGACTTGGTGATATTTCGTCAATAAGAAACTGAATATTTGAAAAGTAAACGTTCAGAAAAACGACAAAGTCATCACCTAGTTAGCCATTTTTCGTCAAAGCAATCGCCTAGTCGGCTAGTAGACATCAAAGTCCTCACCTAGTTAGTCACTATACGTCAAAATAATCACTTAGTTAGCTATTTTAAAAGTAAATCCTGCGCAGAGAGATCTATAAAAACACACGGCATCATTAGCTAAATGGCTTCATTATCGGGCGTTCGTAAAAATTATACTGAATACTCTAGACAGTTTTAATTTCCGAAATGTTTGAATTAAGGCGAAATGGCTTTTAAAATATTGTAAATTTTGTGCAAAAGATTCTTTAAATTGGTGGCCTAACACTGCAAATCTTCCAAATAAATGACTTTGTAGCTCTGACAGTTTGCGAGATCCTTTCACTAACCAAGAAAAACAACTCACTCTGTAGAGGTAAATATGCACTCAATTTGCTTGTCCATATTTCTACATCGAGCTACTAAACACCCTGTATATAAGTAGTATAGTTTAGAAGAAAGATATGTAGACAATGTTCTTTAGAAGGAAGACATAGTCAAGTGTGATGGAGATAAAGAGTGTAGTGCGTGCATCTAAATAGGAAGGTACATTTGAGATTGGCAAATACCTCAAATTCAGTTTTGCTTTGTTTAGTCTGAAAAAGCTGTAACAATAATGTATTATGTTTTGTCAAAATGTTGGGGTTTTTAAACATCATCAGGTTCTTCATGGATATGGAAAATCTAGATTACAAAAGTACTCAGATAATGTAAAAAATTTAATAAATCAAAATAACAATATTTTCCAGATATAGGTAAACATCTAGAAGGAATCACTAAAACTTACTTTATGAAGTTTTTTCTCAAGACCAGAGTGGCACTCTTGTGCATCCAACTGAAGGGCTAGACACAACTCCCTCCGCTCATTTTGTTCTTGCTTCTCTTGGAACTCTCTCTCTAGTTGAATATCCATGTCCTGCTCATCTTCCAAATGTTTATGCGATTCTTCCAAATGCTTCATCAGAACTGCTACCACCACATTCACCAGAACGAACTGAGCCATAAGAACGAAAATGACAAAAAATATCGGCGCAATGATGGGTGATATGCAACAATTCTTTATACAGTCATCGCTTGAGTTACATTCTTCATTATACAGGGTGTCTTTCATGATTCCGTTCCAGTTGTCCCCAGTTGCCACTCGAAATAAAGTGAGAAATGCCATGCCAAAGTTTTCGAAGTGAGCGTGCTCTCCTAAACCCTGACAAGGGGTGACCGTGCAATCTAGCCGGCCAAATAGTTCGACACCCAGGGCTGCGAAAATGAAAAATAGGAGGAAAAAGAGGAGCCCTAAGTTGCCGACTTGAGGGAGGGCTTGCATGACCGTGTCTAGAAGTGCACGGATACCCTTCGCCATTTTTAGGAGTTTAAGTACTCGGGCTATGCGCATTACGCGCAACACCTGTAACAAAAAAAATTACTTTTAAAGTTCAGATGGGTTGATGTAGCAGAAAAACTTCTTTTTAGATGAGCGTGAAGGTAATAAGCCCATCCTAAATTAAAATACAATTTTTTCTTGTTTTTATTTTAATTCTTCAAGTGCTCACTGGATCGTGGCAAAAGGATGTAGGAATTAGAATAAAACTTTTCTAAGACCAATTAGACATTGACATTGTGAACATTAGTGATATTGTTTATACAGAGTATCTCAGGCACAATGAGACAAGTGAGCATTGGACGATAGAAAGTAAAAAATGTAGCCATTCCGGTTAACTTACCTTATATAAAAGTTGTTTGTTTTTCTACAAGGTACCAAAGTAATTTTTTAAATATTGTAAAATGGGAATGCAATGTGGATATTTAAAATTTTTTTTTTCTAAAAAAAATGGTTATGTAACCTGTTCGAAATTTAATCGTCTTGTATGTAGAATTGTTAGGTCTTTCAAATGGCGATATCAAAAATTGGGGTTTCAATTAAAAAAAAACAGAGTATGACGTCATGTCTACGACATTAATGACGTCATGAGAAATCTTTTTGTGTCAAAATTTACGCATTTATAAATTAAGATTGACGTATCCGAGCGATTTTTTTTTCATCTGTAAAGATTTTATTTAATATATTCCATATTTTACATCCACATTGTACATTTCACAGTTATTAATTTAATGACATGAAATTTCCAGGGTATGAATGTGATAGAATGAGTATGGAGCAAAATCAAATAAAAAATGACTCAAAGAGAGCAAGAGTTTGAAAATTTAGGTGACAGCGATTGCGGTTAGGGAAGAGTAATGGTGAAATTTCAATAGATTATCAAAATTTGGTGGAGAGTATGGCGAAAAACATAGTGGAAATAATATGTGAATTTATTTTACACAACTCTATGTTTTACTAGAGAAAAAATATATAAAAATTGAAGACAATATTTACGAGAAGTTTAAAAAGAGACTAACTTTTTGAAAAGTAAATGCTTATTTTAAGTATTTTTATAAGATTTTTTTATCTAGTTGTCAAATTGGAGTAAATTTAGGATTACGAATGTTACTTGTGCCAAGTTTCATAGCTGTAATTCTAATAGAATCCAATATAACATGTGGTAAAAATTTCTTCAACACGTAAAATCTAACAATCTGCGTTAAAAACGTACTATATCTATATAAGCCACAAAAAATTCAATGAAGAAGTGAGAACAGGAAGGTAGCAAAGATGAACATTTATCGTAATAGAAACTTATCATATTTTGTAGAATTTACTCCAGCGTTTTAGTCGTAATTTCATATTTTAAAAAGTTAATTTTAATTAAGTATTGAAAATGTATGTGAGTATGAAAAACTGGCAATCAAGGCATTATTGTTTTGTTTCCAAAGTTTTTTTTTTCAAAATGTGTTGCTCCCACATGACAATTTTTTTATAAAACCACGTGTCGATTTATTCGTATTTAATTGACTTCAGTTTTTGACACCCTATAAAATTGAAACAAACAACTTTGGTATGAGGCAAGTTTAGCTACGCTTTGCATCCATTAAAAGATTCCAATCTTTTCGGCTTTAGGGTGTTTTGTAAACTGAACCATCATATGCACATACTCACCCGAATAATTGTAGGATTAATAGGGATTATTTTCATCTCGTTTTCCTTCATTTCTTCAATGATGATCCCGAAAACCGAAAGTATCACAATAGCCACATCCAAAATATTCCATCTATCCTTTATGTACATCTTGATACCAAGTGCTATCAGTTTCATTATGCTCTCCAATATAAAAACTGCCGTGAAGAAGTAATTAAAAATTCGTAGCAAATACTCCCAAATCGTCGGCATTTTATAACTTTCGGTTGCCATCGTAACAACATTTAATCCTATCACAGCCGCTATGGCGAGGTCGAAATATTTCGAAGTCACGATTTTGTGAATGAACTGCCTCCAGTTAGGATAATTGATATAATATGGTGGCTCATTCATTCCTACAATTCAGTTGTTTTATTATCTTGTAAGAACAGGAAATTCGGAACGTACTTTTCCTCCTTTTTTCCAGCTGTAAAGCCCGCTTAGCCGCCCTCCTTATCCTCTCTTCTTTCTCTTGCTCCTCCCTGCACCTGTGAAAATTTTCAACCACCACTCCCACGAACATATTCAGAACGAAAAAGCCGACAAGTAAAATGAACGAAATGAAATACAGAAGTCTCCATTCGTTGTAGTTCGTAATGGGTTGTTTGTCGACTCCCACCGCGTCTAACCCCGTGTACATGATGTTAACCCACCCATCTCGGGAACTTAGAACAAAAAGTGACATAAGCGCTTGTACTAAATCATCAAAGTTGTATTTTTCGTTCTTCCATTCGTAACCACGATTATGGCAATCAGATTTGTTTACTATCCCAGTTATGTTCTCTCCAATGCAATGGTAGAAAGTGCCTTTAAAAAGCTGCACTCCCAGGATGCCGAAAATAATGAAGAATGTGCAACAAATTAGCACAATATTTCCGATAGGGCGAAGAGAGGAGAGAAGAGTTTGAACCACCAGTTTCAGCCCTGGTGCCCTGTTGATAACTCGTAGCGGTCGAAGCGAACGTAGCAAGCGAAAGACCTGAAAGATGACTTCACTCATAGTTTTTTATGTTTATGACTATCAGGCACTTACTCTTAGAATCCCAAATATTCTTGAAGTTGTGTCGTTAATAAGGAACATTATAATGTCAACTATCGAAATAATGACCAAAGCACCGTCCATTATGTTCCATCCGGAAGTGAAATAAGCGTTGGGGCCGTAGCACATGCCAGCAGCCACAACCTGCCAAATATAATTCTTGTTTTTAGGTTTACCTCTATTTATTTATGCACTTTCATGGAGAATGTACCTTTACGAACATTTCGAAGGCAAAGACAACCGAGAATATATAATTGCAACTCTGCAGAAATAATTTTTCTGGGCTTTCGGGTGGAATGTTGGGTCGTTCCATGGCAAGAGTTATGCAATTCATGGCAATAAACAGGAGAACAACATTATCGAAGTATTTTTGTTCTACTAGCCAAGTGCATTTATTGCGAAATCTGAAATAGATGATATTATAAGAATTTATGTATCCAGGTAAGAAATGCATAATTTTGTGTAACAAGCAGGATTCTGCGAAATTCACAGTTGCATAAAATTGTGTTTTGCTAACGAGTTTCGTGCAGCGAAACTCAACAGTACGCAAAATTCAAAGAATTTTTGACGTTATGGATAAGAAATTTTACCATGAGAACTAGTGTGAAGATATACTGTAAATGAAGATGATCGTCAAAGATAAGGTGACGCAGTTCCCCATACTCTGTATATTGAAAAAACAGCAAGAATTATAACGTAGGATAATTTTTTTCTCGTGTGCCAAGGTCGAAACTCCCTTACCTACTACTTACCTATTTTTCGGAGAAAACAAGTATAACGAATATTCATCCTTCCCCTTGAAACATCCAATCTTGGGCTCAATAATCATCTCCACTCTATCGATGATGCTCAGTCTTGGTGAAGAGGGTGTTACGCTCTCTTCCAATTTTATCTGATTGGACAAAGTAGTATCTGTTAAGCTATTATCTTTTAGGTTATTTAACGGTTTATTCTCGATATGGTCACATTTTCTGGACGGGATAGGGCTAGAGCTTTTGAGGTTTTGTTTGGAATGGTGCTCGTGGTGTTCGCGGAGACTTCTGGAAGTGCTTTTTGGTGATTTAGAGAGGGAGTTTCGTCTAGTTAAAGCCGATTGTGTAGTGCTCACCTAAAAAACATCAATATTTTCCAGCTTAAAACCGAGCGAAAAGTGGAGCAGCGTAAAGCTACATCGACAGCCTCATAATTAACGTGAAAGTTAGTGAAGTAAGTGTAGAATACTTACGCAATTGCATTGTTTCCTTCGTATATTTCGAAATTGCAGTATGGTACAAATTTAAATTATTTATTGATTTTAATTACTGATTAGTTAACTAGTTTAATTTTAATCATTTAGTTAATTATGAGGATGCGAATGTAGCTTAATGCTTAAATTCACATCGATTCGTACAATGTAAGCAAAATTGAAAAGAAATAAACATAAGGCATTACTCGTTGCGATCGGCTACATGTGTTTGATCTACATCTAATAGCGTTCTGTGGAATAATTGCGGTTCTGACGACTTTGTTATTGGGCGGATCTCGGTGTGTATCATTTTGAATCCGAATAGATGATTGCAACAATGAATCATTCCTCAAGCTGGCCTGAAATACAAAAGTGCGAAGAGCAAAGCAGAATGACTTATGATAAGTGTAGGTGCTAGCTAACTAGCCACAATATCTACATTAGGTATGAAACAACGACTTTGCTCATTTCATGATTAAAGTCATGTTCCAGATATTTTAGCACCGTCAATGCAGCTAGTTAGATGCATAGCTTGTTCAACTGACTTAAGAGCATCTCAAACTGCTCCATTAAAGAAAGAAGGGCTCAAGTTTCTTCAGATGTGTTAATGAATTTAAACAGTCGATAAACGTAAATTATCTAATATCTTTTTAATTAGCCAACAAAAACAAAATAAAAGATTAAATATGTAGAAGCAAGAAACTTGCAGCTTTCTAAATTGAGACTGTGCAAAATTGCTTCTACTTCGCCTAACTTGCGCAAAAAAATCCGGGTAATTCATATGCTTTCGAGTATTTATGAAGATCTCACTCAACATTATATCAACATATCTTGATGATATTCAAGAGTTTGCTATTGAAGCAGTTAGAAGCGATAGCAATATTTTCTTGTGTACAACTAATCAATCTAACCCAGAAGCTTCTCCTGATACTTCGCACCAGAAACACGAAACTTCCAGCTTTCTGGATGAAGATTGTACGAAACTTCTTCCATCACGAAATTAACGATTACTAGTAATGAAGGCAATGAAGTTTCAAGCCGTGCGTATAATATTACGTAATAATGTTCAGCTGGGACACGCTGATCAATTAGCATAACCCTGATAACAGCGCCATGTGACGTGTGTAATATGTGTTGTTTTTTGATTTTGGAGTACATACAAAGCAAACGTCATCTCTGGAGATTCGCATAATTATTAACAGTTTAAAAAGTTTATTATTTTGGAACTAAAAAGAAGTTTTTCGTATAAATATTCGACTTAAATATTAAGTAAAATATTTGGAAAACTCATGAAAATCCTCCACACTTTTAAATTTACCCCTTTTCAATTCTGCTAGAAATAACGGGGATATTTGAGGGTGCCCCAAAAACTTGGATGACCCTGTAGATACATAAGCTCAAGTCATTGTTTCGGACTTACCTATTTAAAAATATAATGAATCGAATATAGAAACGTTACTGCAGTTTAAAGATGTAACTTACATGCCTGACAACGCCTTTTCCGTTACATTGGGAATGATCTCTTCCATTGTTTAAGGGTACGGCTTCAGAGTCGGATCCTGATTTATCCCTCTTAACTCTCAGGCTTGATTTTCTTTAAAATGAATTGAAATCTACGTTGTTAAATGACATCACCAAAGAATACTCATAACATTTCAGGCTATGAGTATTTTGGCAGCTTTACCTTGGTAGATTCCACGACATTTTTCTTTGCAATTTTTCTTTATGGGGATTCTGCTTCATCTCGTTTTTGTTGCAGCTAACTTGTACGACTTTTTCTGAGAACGACATAGTTTTCATTCCAATTTTTTCATTGTGTGTTACTATCCTTCCTGAAGGAACTTGATGAGTTTCCGTTGGAGGTTTTTCAAATATACGGAAAGTCACAGGAAGTGGAGAGAGAGAAGGAGGTTTTAGTAGACTTAGGCTCTGGAAAAAATACCGAGTGATTTTTTTTAATATGACCCATAGAGATTTCTATCGCTGCTTTTTTTCAAATTTAGGCAAAATTACCTAACAAATTATTTATTAAGCTGATTAGGTTAGTTTACTTTCAACTTATATTACCTATCGCGCTGTAATATAAATGATTAATGAACGCTGTATTGCAACTATATCACAAATTAACTTGGAACTATTATAAATTCTGAGGAATATGAAGACAAGAAAAATTTATTTCCGGTTAAAGAGTGCGTTTTTATTGACCATTCCTGTCGCAATTCTACAGGTAATATCAACTGAAAACTTGAATTTAACCCGAACTAACCTAAACCAGCTTCATGAATATAGTTAGGGAATTTTATGGCTAAATTGTAGGATGTAAGGCAGCGAAATATACTGCGTGACAAAGAAAGGTAAACACCCATTAAAGATAATTTTATTTTGATAATTTTTTTTGTACGTGTTCAGTACCACATACTTATTCAATGATTACATTTTCAGCAAGATCAGAAGAAGAACTTCATTTTTTTTTCAATAGTGTGTTGAGCATCCACCGTTCCTTATACACCCATTGATACGCCTGGGCTCGGATCTAATAAGATTGTCAATGTCTTCTTGAGGTATCTCATTCCAGGCAATCTGAACTTCATGAGTAAGGGCTGCTAAAGTCTGTGGAGGGTGCTGTAAATTCAACAGTCTGCGGCCAATCATGTCCCAGACATGTTCAATAGGAGACAGATCCGGCGATCGAGGTGGCCAGGGTAAACGGTTGATTTGATGTTGATCCATGAACGTTATTGTTTGCCTAGCAACATGAGGTCTAGCATTGTCTTGCTGGAAAATAGCGTTCGGGATAGTTCGAAAATATGGAATCACATATGGCTCCAACACTTCTTGGATATAGCGTTGGGCAGTCATGTTGCCTCTAATGAAAACTAGGGGTGACCTGCTATCATATGCGATAGCACCCTATACCATAACGCCTATAGTACGGTGGACATGACGCTCTCTGTCAAATTGTGGATCTCGCCTTTCTCCCCGTTGCCTTCTCACTCATGCCCGACCGTCGTTCATCCCCAGACAGAAGCGGGATTCATCACTAAAGATCACCTGAGTCCATTCTTGGTCCCACTGAATCCTCTCTCTACACCATTGTAAGCGGTTAGATCGATGTTCGCGAATGAGAGGTAGCACCCAATGCGAACGATAGGACAAAAAACTTCGTATTCGGCGATATACTGTACGCATACCAACCCTATTCCCATGTTCTTCAAACCACTGATTTGCAATAGCTCGACTGCTGCTAAATCGGTCTCTAAGAGCCAAAAGTCGCAATCGACGATCTTTGCGCTCTGTGGTTCCTCTGAGTCGCCCAGTGCCTCTGGCTCTGTGCCCACGGCCTTCCTGAGTCCACGCCTGGTAACACCGCACTATGGTTCCTAAGGATCTGTTAGTTCTTCTAGACACTTCTCTGACCGACAGACCAGCTTCGCGCAACCCAACAATCCGCCCCCTCTCAAAGTCACTAAGCTGACGGATCTGTTCAATTCTACGCACTCTAGGCATAATGAGTAAAAATTATGACCGATTGCAACACACTTCACAAAAGTTGCGATGCAAATGTGAACAAAAATGTTTAAACAAAATTTTATTTTTTTAAGGAACGACCCATGGAAACTTAAAAAAAATTAACAGATAAACTTGAAATTTTGATCATTTCTTTCTTTTTTTAAGATAAGTCAACATGTAAAAAATTATCAAAATAAAATGGTTTTTAATGGGTGTTTACCTTTCTTTGTCACGTAGTATACATTGCATTGAAATTTCTAAGGCTCATGTCAAAACAGGGCAGTACATTCACTTTATATCTTCCGTGCCTGTAGCAACCTATAAATCTTTTAATTTACTGTGGTTCTTCAAGCTCATAAATGAGATGTCTAAGTGAATTAATATTCTGTGCAGATGTGGCTGGACTTACAGAACTTCTCTGGGTACCAGAATCTGTGCTAGAAGGGCATAATGAATGGTCAGCTTCAGTGTCACTTGTCGCACTAGTGACATTATAAAGGAATTCTGGAAAATCAGCGTCTAACGTGTTGCTGGGGGAATCTTGGGGCGTGGCTGCAGTATGGGTTATTATAGGAGGAGATGTCTGGAACAAAAGCAAAAGAAATGTTTTGTAAGACTGTGACCAGGAAAGATTCAACAGCCTAATATATATCCTAGATTAAGATTCATCTATCACATTTTTACTATCATGCTCTTACCGATCCAGGAGGTTGCTTGAGCAGTGACTCTTTCTGAATATTGCACTTTGGTTCTCGAATATAACAGCTTTCCTTGGAATTTACGTCTTTAATGTCGCACTTTGTTAAGGTTTGTACAGACTTTTGGCCGCTCGAGTTCTTTATTTTCGATATTTCAACAGTTGATTTCCAGTAGTTCTTCTTGTCCTGCCAAAAATCACTGAACTAATTTTGAATTTAAATCATTTTTTTCATACATTGGAGTAACTGTCAGAAGATCCGGTCTCCGACCTGCTACTGGCATCACTAAGTTCCCTAAAATTTGCTTCTAATATACAAGACATTTTACGTCGTGCCAGTTCTCTTTGCTCTCTTTCTCGCCTCTCGTTCCTCTCCGAACTGAAGCCTTCAACCAAAATGGCTACCAAGAGGTTAAATAACACGTAATTTCCAAAGGTCATAAGTGCAACAAAGTAGAGAGCAGCCCAATGGGTCGTTCGTGCCATACCATTTGATAGGACCATATTCCAGTCCTCTTGGGTTAGTATCTGAAATAACGTTGCAGATCACCTTCAATGTCTTCATCTACTTCTATTTGGGGCAATGAAAAAAAACGAGGATTTGTTGCAATTGAATCATAGTTCCACCATTCATCATGAGAGCAAATTATGTCAGTGTGTTTGCTTATTGATAATCATGTTTATAATAATCTAAGATTCATCCTACAAAGGCGACTAGCATGAGATTATGGCAGAGTACTCGGCCTTTTCGTAAATCACGGTAAAAATCCGGGTACACTTGGACGTGAACTGTTTGATATGGACTCTGAATGGGATTAGCGTGGTATTATACAAAAAATGGCCCTGTATAATGTCGAAAGATGGCCAAATTGTTCCTCCAAAAGCATTCAATAGCTTCCTTCTAACAGGGGTAGAAAACCAACTCCAACTCCTCAGAAACACTTAGAAATATGCCTAAGGTGCCCTGACTGGTGAACTGCTCATGTTTCTGCGAATCTGAATGCGGTTAAATTTTCTATTGAAATTACCAATAAAAACTTGACTTTAATTAAAAGCCCATTTTGGTGAAATAGTCTAAAAATTAATGACCGCAGCCTCTTAGCTGGATTGGTGTGAGAATTGCTTTAAGTGATAAAGTCTGATTTAACGAGGCTCAGGCAAAGGCTCATAATCTTAGTATAGGATCGATTTTCTGTTTCTTAACGCATGCGCCACCTCACTGGAAAAAACAAAGTTAATTTTATTTACTTAGATCACTGTTAAATAGTCAAATCACGGCTATTTTGCATACATAAAAAATAAAGGAACTTAAGGAGTAAAAAGTGCTTCCGCTCTGAATCCATTTTCTATCGTTACTTTGGTGTGAAGAGATCAAAGCTCCTCCGTTAAGTAAACCTTCTATCACTACATATGTTGGGTGGTATCAGGTTATAGCTGATGATACAGTCATACTGGCCGAGTGTGTTTCACGGAGGAAAGTTTGGAAAAAGTTGTAATAATGTTTTCTACGTAATTCATCTTGCTCTACATATGGTTAAAAGAGGACCATATCTAACTATTAGTGGTGTCAAAATCTAGTTAAATTGCAACAAATCCAAATTATTTAATACAAGAAGAATCAGTAAATCTAGTAAACATTTCATACTATTCTTAATGATCTAAAAATATAAATTTAATAGATCTCACTTGAAACACAGTAACAGTAGCCCATAGGATGTTGTTGAAGTGCTTCCGGTCGCATTGGCACCTCTCGTCTTTCAATTCGAGCATTTCGCATCCACAATGTTGAACAGTGCCCTGCTCGTCTACATAATTGCAAAACTTACCACCAAACAGGTACATACCCAGAATGCTAGCAAAATGTATGAATTTTGTTAGAGATGGGTTTATTTTATAGGTTAAAGGGTTTGAAGGGATTAATGCTTCTCGAGGTTAATAATTTGTGTCTGGGTTAAAATTTTGTGTTGGATTAAATCAAACTTGAGAAAATATATTTATATTTTTTATTTATGTTGGAGATCAGTGTTGAGGATTGTATGGCTTTTTATGATTGATGAGACTGAAATTTTACATATATTCAAGTAATATAGAGAACGATTTCTATAATCTACAACAATAATTAATGAATTAATAAATAATTTAAGTAAAAGAAATACTGTCTATGATTGAAATCTAGTCTGAGTGTTAACAAATCAGATGCTTTTAGACAAACACAACTGCAGGGGTGACATATTGATAGAACACACTCAAAGCTTCAACATAAAGTGTATTATGGCAACATAGAGGCATGCACAAATATGTACATATATTTATCTACCATCTACATGATAATGCTTTATTACATGACTCATTATGTATTAAATAGATAATTATGTAAAATATTCCGAAATTTTTCAACCTTAAAGCAGATTCTAAATGTGTATTAAGTTGAGCAATTTTGCTCTAATTCAATCGATCATATGTTGTTAAATAACTGAGATACTCATGCATGAGCTCGAAAAACGCGTATCCCGCATATTCTTTATATTTTATCTGTTTGTGCCTCTATAGGTTATAAACATCGCATTAGGCCTTTTTGGACACGATAATCCGGATCAGATTGATTTCTATCTGACTATCAATAAATCGGATTGTCTAGTTACCACTAGGATTCCTCCCATTGATTGAAAATCACCTTATACGGGTCAATCAGATCCAGATCATTGTTTCTGAAAGCCTTTGTTATTTTTTCATGACTCAGATTTAACATACCTCAAAATAGACAGGGCCAAACGGTTCTTAATGGCCGGTGGCCGTTAAGGTCAAACCCACCAACAGACATATGTATTCACCAACAGAAATATGCTAGTATAATTCTATATACATATGTATATGTTATTATAACTTATTACAAACCTAGGGATGCCATAGATGTTTTTACTCTCTGTACATAAAGAGGAGCAGAAAATGTCAAATTCTAATACGATTGTGCTACGTTTCTAACACAAGTTGAAGTTTGCTGAATTTTTTTCTGCATTAAGTTGTAAAATTTCGTCATCACTGTCAATGTGTGTTATTTATATAGTCAAAAAGATCTGTATTCCATGGCGATCCGAGATTTTTCATAAGTTGGAATAGCATATAATTTTTCATTATGTCATACATGTTAATTGATTCAACAATGCCTCCTTACTGAAACTTCCCATTTTAATAAACGAATATCGTATTGTGACATATTTACACCTTTTTATCAAAAGTCTTCACAAACACACTGTCCACCTTCTCTGCGATGGACTTAGCCAGTAGAACTTTTTTTAATTATAGAGGTAGTGGAATGAAAAATATTGAACGATATACGGCCGATATGTAAATAACGTACGCACTAGGGTTGATTACAACACGGTTGCGCGGCGGTTTAGAACTTTCCTCCGTACACGTTATTTACTCTTATTTACTTATTTAATTTCACCAATTTCAGTTTATGTAAATATCTACATTCCGAAGAGCGATACGTGTCATGGAAATCAGCGAGGAAATCGTCAACATGTGCTCAGAAATGAAATTATCACGAAATATTGTTTTTTAACGTCTGAAATTCATTAATAGAAGCAAGATGTTTTACTGCTGGCGATGCCAAAAAATATCGTACTCTTCGTTAAAACAATTTTAATCATTGATGCCAAAATGCGTTAACATTAACATATTTTATTATATTTTATTATAACAAACTCGATATTTTTTATATCATGTAAGAAAACCAAGCCAATGGCTTAAAAACATATTGGCATTTTATCGGATTAGTTTTCTTCGATTCTCAGTACAGAGATATCGGTATCTGGCGTAGCTAGAAAATCGGTTAAATGCCTGGGATACTTTAAGTTTAGGGAAGTAAAAATTAGATACCTAGACTGATAAAAATAAATCGATAAAACTATGTATTTTTTATATGTCATGAGTGAGTCATGAAATTTTCCAAAATGTAAAAGTTGATTTAAGTTGCTAGTCTAAATACTACACAAATATTTATTAATTTAAAAGACTTTATAATTTTTTCTAGTTGCGGAGGTTCCCGTACTGCCTCACTCTGGACTTATGAAAAACATAAAACTTATGCATGCACCTAAGAGTGTGAAAAATTTGTGAAAACTAGACTATATTTCAAGCAAACCAATACCTCAACCTACCTTGAATTGAAGATCACATCACAGAATGGCAACTTATTTTTACCGCTTTAATTCTTAATAAAACTTTTCAAGATAAATAACCAGAAAACCGCATTTAGTACATCACCTTTGAGAGCGTTAAATCTTTAACATTCGCAAAATTATTGCAGATATATAAAGATAACTAAATGCAGTTGAGTTAGGGAAAAAAATTATAATACCTGGAAGACGGTTACGAGTGACCACAAAAGGGAGTCAAAGTTTTTCCTATCTTTATCTTCGTCAGAATTAGATTTGCAGACTCCTTCCTCGTTATATTTTTGCTCTTTACAAAACTTGCACCCAAAAATATTCATACCCAGTATACTAAAAACATCCCAAAAATCAGCATTTATGGTTATCAGTTAATGGTGGTTAGTAACTTTATGATATGAGTGAGTTTATTGTGAATTTAACACCCTACGTGTTTTACTGACTGATTTTTACAGCATTTTATAACTTATACGACAGTAACAATCGACGAATGTGATATTTGGAATGTTAAGTATGATTTGAAAATAAAATTATAAATAGGGACATTTTTAAGCACTTTGTATAACGGTTTTGACTGTAGGTATTAAATTGTTCTATGTACAGGAAGTATTCTTTGTTTGACAGTGTAAGGTGCAGTATCAAGTGCAAATAAAGAATTTAAATAAACTGAAAGAAGAAAAGTCTTAAGAGAAGTTACAGTGGTGTACACAGTATACAAATTTCTCTAAACATCAACTAAATAAAAGTAACCAATATTCTAATTAACATATGTACACAATAAAAAATAATTAATCAAATGCCACCCCTACCCACCATAGATATCTTTATTTGGTTTTTAAATGACATCCCGTATGTGCAGAGTTAGTAAATGTATTTTAAATTTGACAAAAGTTATTATGCAGTAATGAAAAACCAAACAGGAAGAATTTAGTTTTTTATTGATAGCTATTTATGTAATTAATCAAGAAATAAAGAGATTTATTTATTAACTACTAAGATAACACAAAACAACATTTTTTAATGAGTTTCAAATACATTTTATTTGTTGATATTTGAAAAAAAAATTTTCAGGTGGCTTGAGGCCGAGTTGTTGGAAACATGATTTAAATTCAGTTCTGCTAACTTTATTTTCGCATTTTACGAAAATGCACGAGGAACTTGTTTATATTAAATTAGTCGTAATGAGACTCCAATGAATTTCTTATAAACGTCAAAATTTACCAAGGTCACTCGACCTTGAATGGAGTTTCAGCCGCAATTCAACAACTCAACCTAAGAGTGCAATCTTATTCCCTTCCGGATACGCAATTAAAGTCCTAGTTTATGACCTAGGGAGTAAAAGCAGTTCCAGGAATATACCTCTGGCATTGTAGCAGTACAATGATTAATTACTTTGAACTAACCGCACATCCAAAAATCTAGAAGAATTAGATGTATTGATCCTATATTCCGCCATTGATTTGTACCCTTATGACGCCATTTTGACGCCAGAGATCCCTCATGCGCCGGCGTAACCAAGGCAAATATAAGATGTATAGTATTGTGATTTCGCCGTCGACGATTAGTGCCTAATTTACCAAAGACGGCTGACAAAACTGTGAAAAACAATGTCATATACATTTCTTTTAGATCGTTGGTCTCAAAGCTGGTTCTTTTGAGCCCTAGGCTTTTATGGAATTAAAAATTTCATTCAGTTGTTCCCCTTTTTATTTCACGGCCTTCGGTATCAACTCGGTTAAAAAAAAAGAAAAAGAAAGAAAGACTCCTGTGTTTGAACCTAAGTGAAATTAGGTTGAGAATTGATCTTTAAGCGATGATTCTAATATCGTTATGTCCTCGATTTTTATTTTGCTTCAGGACTCAATACCTTTCTAAAATACGAGGTCCAATATACCTCAGATTAGTTTGAAAATGCGGCTGTCAAAGAAAAGGGAATATAGAGGGATTAGCAGGTTGCAAATCTTTTCAAATTTAAAGGGGAATCCGAGGGGCATCTGAGGTTTGCACTTTTCTGACTTCTCTGGATATGCGGTTGTCAACTTCAGGATAATATAAAAACCGGTGAAATAATTTCTTAATAACAAATTTTTGTCTATGCTCGTCTGAAAAAATCATACGGGCGCATATGCTGAACTTTCACAATTTACTGATTGTTACAATATGGTGGGCTATAGGTCGAAATTATCGAAATTGCTACTCCAAATCGTTCATTTCAAAATAACGAAACTTTTTCAGATTCAAAAATTAGAAATTCTGCACTAACTTTTGTCAAATTCGAAGTGTGTGGCTGTGAACTAGTTCTGAAAAATATAACCTCGTTAATGCCACTTACCTAAATATAAATATGAACAGTATGAGTAACGAAAAGAATATTGCAACGTTATCCATTGTCCTTAACATGACAAACAACTGCCGCCTTAAGTTCGGCATAAAGCGAACAAGTTTTAGTATCCTTAAAAGTCTAAATGTTCGTAGAACCGACAAGCCTGAATCGGTATGCAGTTCTTCGTCTTGTGTAAAATTCTTAAACAATTCTATTGCACTAAAAGAAAATAAACACTTAAATCATATAAGCATTACAAGAAGCGTTGACAACATTCAAGAAAATCTCATAATTTAAAATTTAAATTTTATTATCAAGGATTTTCATGGGATTTTCTGTGAACGTTTAGGTAACTCATGCTCACTCACCTTAAGATGACAATTACACCATCAAAAACATTGAACCCATTGGAGATATACCCGAATGGGCCTTCGGCAACTATTTTAAGAACCATCTCCACTGCAAACACAGCAGAAAAGATAATATTGGTTACTTCTACGCAATGAGTTAGCCAATTAGACTGTTGATGGTGCTCAATACCCATAGATAGGGTATTTATGAGAATTGCTAATAAAATCCCATGTTGAAAGATCTTATGCTCAACTAACGCCTTGATGTATTTTCTGATTGTTTTTAGTGTTTTTAAAATCCCTTTCACAACCATACATGAGCAAATGTAGAATTTGGATCGTTTTTCGTTCTTATATTCTGCTTCGCAGTGCCACATTTCAATGCAGCAACTGTAGTCCTGGAACAAAGTCAATAAATCATCTAAATAAGTTGGAACTCCTCTTATATAAAGGAAACTAACCTAAACCACATATAGGGAGCCCCAAAAGTAATGAGACAAAGAGCGACGGCACATTCCTGCCATTAAAGTATTAAGATCCAACGCAATTGTTGTATTCCGAAACTTAACAAAGGTACAAGGTGGTAAAGTTTAAATTTTATTTTTGATTTTATATCTTCACAGTCTTTTGGCCTATGGTACTGAAATTTAGTATTTGTGGGTTTTCGTAGAAAACAAGCGAATTCTATCGGTTATGTTGTAGTTAATAGGGGATACCACTTGAAACCTTCTTGGCTAGTTAAACAGGCTCTAATTTTTTTCTTTTACGTTTCTTTTGAGTTCCCCGTTTCTTTTGAGACACCCTGTATAGTCTAAGCTTGGTGAGTTAAAAGTTTTTTTCTAAGCGCTGAAGAGTGAAACCCCAAGATTTATAGTCTATAACTTAATTTATATAGGGGAAAACAGCGGCCGTGGCAACCCAAGATTGTTTATAACATGGAATAAAATATATAATTAATGTGCTCGTAACCGTTTCTAATTAGAAAAAAATCATGTCAAGGTCAGGCTTCATTACTACACCCATTCGTGCCTCATCCTCGTTTTACAAACTTAGATTCATGCACTAGTTCCAAGTGATATGGAGATTGCGTCCCTTATTGCACCATTGATAAATCTAACTGAAGCCTTCAAAGCTTGTCTACTTTTTGTATGATTGTTTTTTGCTTTATCGTAATATAGCATCCTTAAAATTTAGCTGTACCCTGATTGTACTTCTTACCTCCTCAGTGTTTACGGGCTGTATGTAACAATCTTCACCTTGTTTTTGTCTGTTATTCATTCCCTTCGACAGCGAATCAAAAAAAGAGTCCAAAACAACCTGTCCCGAAGGTAATGCCGCATTTATGGCTCCCAAAGCCAAAAGTTCTTGGCAGGTGAGTGCTTCTCCATTCATTAAGTCACTACACTCTTGAGCAATTTGCTGTTTTGTTTCCAACATTTGTTGCGCATTCGAGGGCCCCGTTATCTGCCAAATATTTCCGTCACCTGAAAGTTTCAGAGTAGTTTTAATGGGTATAGTTAGGTACCTACCTATTATTATTCTGTAGCATTAGTAACATCTATTATTTGGAGCTCCAATTGTAAAGTAGAACTATCTAAGAGCTCCTAAATAAATGCCCGCATATTGTTTGTAAGAGCATTTTCGTGACACTCTACTATAACCTCGATGTCGCGAAATTTTCAAGAAGGAAAATGCATATTTAAGGACGGAAACAAGGTCAGCACGATAACAGGTGAGTTGTGAGTTTTAGGGAGAAAAGAGGGTCGAGTTTTACATAATTAATTGGATTTCGTGGATTACCAGACATAAATATATTTTATGACCTTTGCGTCTTGGCAGTTTGAAGCTTTGGTCCCTCAGACGTTACACAGGACCTTCGACGATCAGAGATAAAAGTTGCTCTGCGTTGCATTTTGTTCCGATCAGACCAAAGCTCGGACGCCGAGTGAACTTTCTATGATAAATATTGCTTCTGTGGTAGAACTTTGAATAAAAATTGTCAATTTGCGCAAATTTATGTAAAGAGTGCTCCGATGCAATCTTTTATGTGCATACGAGTTGATTTTTCTTAGAATTTTAAGATTTCTCTATATCTTTCTGCGTTCTTGATGAATTGGCGTAGGATTTTCACTTTCACTCTTTACATTAGTGTTAGTAAAGATTTTGTAAACGAGAAATCTTTCGATGCCTATAAACCTCTTAAGCTCTCACGCGATTTTAATTAAGGCGAATACAGACCAACTTTTGACTCTATGATCCCGCTGGTCAAACAAAGGCACCTAAACTTTGCATTACTTGAAAGGTGGATCTTGTCTTAAGCGACTTTAAAGCTTGCCTTACAAGCTGTTTGCTCTTTAATTTAATAGTCAGATTTTAATTAAAGATAAGCGTCAATTAAGTTAATACGTTCACTATCATAAAACAATTAACCAACTTCCCATGACGTACATCTTTTTTTAGAAACTTTGATTATTATAATATAATAAGCCCCTATGTAGCAATAAAAAAATGGGAGATAAGTTGGATACACAATAGGATGCTATTCACTTATTTTAAAACGAACTGAATCGACAAAAATGAGATATTTTCTTACCTGCTTGTGTCGTTTTCTCGCTAGAGCACACATTTTTCTTATCAATGTTCACTGATAAGAGGTTAGATGCGGATGTAGTTGGAGAAACATTTTGTCCATGTAGCACGATTACACCACTGAACATGACGGAAGAGCGGCGTCGATTATTTTGAAAAGAAGTCGGCGATAACATGTTTGTTGGGCTCTGGGACTGAAAATTAATATTTTTCACTTAAATTCACTGTAAATGTACTATACGTTCACATTTAGAGCAAAAACATCTTATAATGAAACGTGAGACCTTTCTCCAAGAAACTTTTTCTTTCTCTGTATCTCTCTATGAATATCGCTGGATCCGGATTAACCAATTTCAAAAATTCTTTATTACCAAGATACCGAGTACTGAAATGTCAGATTAAAAAAAAAAGATGTTATAATTTTCAAAATATTTCAACTTATAAGAAAGATCTAAAGAGCCACATTTACAAATTTGTAAATTTAAAAAAGCAAAAGGTTATTACGTCAATTCAGTTGAAAGTTGCCTATGAAGTATCTACAGGGTATAGCATGACATTTCCAGAAGTAGCTCACTTTAGGAAATACAGAAGACATTTAACTGATATTTAACTGACTCCCTTGTATCTCCAACGGTTTCGACATCTCCATGTTCGAATTTATCTTGTCCCTTTGGCTGAGTATCATATAGTCGCTACTTGTCCATAGCGTTATGCGTCGTTGTACATTATACAATAGGATGCGATGGAATGAAATGCAGATTACAGCAGAATAACGCAGATGGCCCCGTGACGATATAGATGGTTACATAACTCGTAGTGTCTAAATTTAGGGTACATATATCTACATAGCTTATATTGTTCAAATTTTTCAATATTTTTTAATTAAACATTGTTATAACATTAATTTGTCATACATCATTAAATTTAGAAAAATATTTTATATCAAAAAATGTTAACGAAATTTGAAATTCTAAAGTTGACACCTAAAGCATAAGAAGTTGAGTTAACCAAAATCAACTTTGATGTTATTTAATAGTCTGAAAAATATAATTTTATTGGTTTTCAGTTCATCCAAATCTGTTCATAAATGAGTTATAGCTTTACCAGTTTTTTTGAGACACCCTGTACAAAGCTTCAAAAGTATGTTTTAAATAGTATGTACAATGACACATTTTTTTACAAAATATGTCGAAAATGAGGGATATTCTCCCAAACTCACTGAAAATATAAGTACCTAATTTGATTTAACCTGATAATTTTAGAAAAGTCTCATGGAGCCTGAGAGTGATTCCAGCTAACCTGAGCTTGTGAAAGAGAACTTGCGAAAATCACAAAAAAATTCCAGTAAATCTCATCAAACATCATCAAAATCACCGAAAGAAAATCTTTAAGCCAGAATTCGGAATAACCGGATGAGTTAATGATCTAATAAAAGGCAAAAGCACTTACTTCATTATTTGATATTTCCTGATTTGATATCGAAGGAACTCTCAGGAGACCGGGTCTTCTTGGGGAAACAACGGATAGCTCTATATCCTCTGCTCTGAGAAATCCGGGATCACTTAGACATATTGAGCTCGCTCGGGACACGGCCCTTGTACTCGGTAGGCTTTGCGTTTGCTATAAATCGATAATAGTTATTAGTTTACATTGTTTAGTTAAATAGGTAAAAATCAGCATTTTTCATATACTATAAAATAGTTAATGGTTTTTCTAAATATTTGTATGAAATTAAGCTGATGTGGGTCGAGAGTTTTCAATCTTGTTCGGAAAATGCGGCCAGGAAACATGCCACAGACTGATGTGAGTCTAATCCACTTTTTTCATTACAGGTGATAAAGTTTGGACGTTTTGATGTTTGGTGCACAGATTTTTTATGTTTTAAAATTCTTCAAAAGGTCGCACTTACCATTGGCTTCATTCTCGGACAATTAGGATGATGTCTCTTAGTATAATTAAGTCTTATTGTCTCTCCCATTGTAATCTTCTTATCCCTCCTCATGTCCCTTTGTACCCTGTATAATCGAATTTTCTTCAGTATTCTTCGCTTCGATCGTCTCCACAAGTGGGCAATATATTTTACTATTTCGGCGTAACAGCTGGTGGGCTCACTGTTATTCGTTGATGAGGCCAATGTACTGCTACTTTGGAATCGTGCTCGTTCAAGGCGCATGCGCTCCATCTCTCTCTTCTTTGTTTCGGAGAATTGTGTGGCTATGACGACTAGGCAAAGGTTGATCATAAAAAATGATCCGATCTTAGAATAGAAAAGAAATTTTATCAAAAATTTAATTTCAGACAGCCCTACTACGTACCACAATTAATAACACAAAATATATCCAGTCCCAAAAACTGTGACCGTCTTGGACGTAATACATAATTTCAGTCCATCCTTCGAGGGAAATTACCTGAAATTATCAAAATATTTATTGAATCGTATTTCAGAGAAAGACTGACTAAAAGAAAACATTTTATCCACGACTCTATAAGAATATTAGATTTACTTCTGTTTATAAGAATACGGACTAATAAGGACTATTGACATTTACAGCGCAACAAATACTATCAAGCTTGATAGAATATATATTTTATCACACTTTTTCTCCTTGTCTTTCAATTGCCAGAAACGAGATAGTGTATAATTTTTAAATATTTTTGTACTTTCTTCACGTTTTGAGACAATAATTGTCTTTAACTCGTTATTCTAGTGATTTTGAGTAATTTGTAGTTGCTTTAAATTTCCGATATAATAAAGTACAAAATTTCATTAATTTATCCCAAAGTAATCCCAAAATATTAATAAAAATCATCTTTAGCAACCAATCTTTCACACCTTGTATGCTATATCGAAAATTAAGTGCTTTTTAATATACGTTTACAAAAAGTTTTCATCATATCTTGGGACCTAGAATACATGGTTGAATTTAGGGCACTATATTGAGGGACACCTTATATAATACGAATCAAGTTAGCTGTGAAACAATGACGCGATAAAATTTCTCGCGAAAATCGGACCTCAGAAATTGTAATCTGATTTCATCTATCTATTAATACTTTCCCTAGATCCCATAAATAAAAAGGCGCCACCGTGGTGCCTTTTTGATGGATTTACGGGCCTGTCATGAAATTGGGATTTAAAGGCACTGTCATGCGAAGGGATTTAAAAGCGCTGTCATAGAAAAGGAATTAAGGGCGCTGTCATGGAAAGGTGCGGAGTTAGGTCAGCAATGGAGTGCGGTAAACATACTTTTTAATCCGTTCTGATGAATATTTTTCCTACTATTTCCATGTGTTGACTTTGTTATTTCTACTATCCGAATTGAAAATTAGCACGCAATTAAATAATGTTAATGGCCCCCGTGGGTTATTATTCACAAACTGTTAAGTGCTACTTTCAGTCCGTAAATGTGTTCGATAAGACCACATACCGCACGCTAGAAAAAAAATCCTGAAGGGACCTGGCCTGATGACTGAATCTAACTCTTATGGAATTGCCCATCCACAATTAAACGATTTTTACGATGGTAAAAACCAAAATACGTATATTACGATCATCGAAGTCCTAGAAACTTACCAGGAATATTGCTATCCAAGCCAATCCAATATTATCAAAAGATATGGTGTTTTGAAAAGGGTTGGGATTATTATCAGAACACGTGGAATAGTACAAATGCCAGTTTATGCAGTAACTGTCGTTACTGGCATACTCATGCATATGCTTTTCTTCCCATGTCAGCTGACACTTTATGGTACCATTTACAAATGGCGGGAGGTCATGGCATGTATGCATCCCTGAATAGTTGCTCTTACTGCAAATGTAATCCGTGTCTGGGGGCTTGTACATGGGTACTATACTGAAAATTGAGGTAAGCATATCATTAGTTCATGGAAAGGTTAAAAATAGTATAAATATTATACAATTCTTCCATGAACCCTTTTCGATAATTTTGGTTGCAAACGCTTGTTATCAATGGTTTATGAAATAATTGTGTCTACGTATAGTTTTTTAGCATATTTACTTTGATTCCACATTATTCGAAATGCTTTCATTAAAAGTCACTAATTCGCGATATTAGCATATTTTCTAATTTGAAGCGAAGTGAATGAAATCAAACTACTTTGGGTTTTATATTGGGTTTCACACAACAAAAAATACATTAGCTAAAAGTGAATAAAAAAAGCATGATTATTGGCGTATCAATGTGAAATCGTGTAAATAACCGATATGTCTACAAGATGCGCTCTGATGCATATTTAAATACTTTACTTGTGAAAGCTTCGTTATGTGATGTGCCAGAAGGGGCATGCAATTTTCCAGCAACACAATTACCACAAAATATAGAAAATTAAAAAAAAGATGTGCATTGATTGAGTTGGAAAGTATTATGAGAATTGTGTTTTATCGATCAGATAGTGATCCACTAATTTGGCTTAGTAATCTATGTAAGAAGCTAGAGGTTAATAAAAGCGTTCAAAGGGGGCTTAGTCTTAGCATGCTTAACAAATCCATACTCGACAGACATCAAACTTTACATGTCTTTATCTAATGCATGCAAATGCATTTGGTGTGTATTATTCATGGTAATTTTGTATTGGATTGAAGTATAAAGAAAATAAATCTTTTATTGGTTTTATTAATTGCTGAATGTCTTTTAGTTTTGGTTCGAGGCTACGAACAAATTTCTATTTTTCTATCTAGAATGTTTCATCTGATAATCGATAGAAAGGACTAACTTTTTAGGTGATGGAAGATGTCCTAGGAAAAGGAATACTGATGACCCACTTAAGATCAGTAGATCATCAAAGCTACATTTGGAGAAAGCGAAAATCTTCCAGTTCAACACTGCAGCTTTTGAAATTGTTTTTCGCTAACTCATGGCATTGTTATGGCCGATAGAGGTGTCAAGATGGTAAGTTTATTACGTGTGTTGCTATTTTATTCTATATTGATCGTTGTATACAATAACTTTCGGCTATATGCTCCCAAGCAATAATAGTCAGAAAAGAGCGAACTCGGCATTATGAAATTGTAAGAGATGTGGTTAAAGTTCTTTATAAGTTTAAAATTGGTATGTAATTTTTTCCAAATTTTGCGTGTAAAAGTATAGCCCACCTATTCGATTAAGTAATTCTATTTTTTCTTTTCACTACACACATATGAACATACAGTGTGGTCTCAATTGAACCTGTAGTTATGAATATCTTGAGAACTGTGAGAGTCACAAAAAGTCTTGTTCACTATGGAGTGCATGAAGAGAGAAAACTTTTCAGAAACATCTGTACTACCTAGTACTGCGTATAGCCCTCCCCTCCCCCAGAAAAAAACTGAAATAAAAAATTCTATTCCCGAATTAAGTTGTGATTTTCAGACAACATCCAGTGCGGTTTCTTGTTTGAAGAGGGAAACGCGTGTGAAACCCCTCATCTCCCGTGAAGCAAAAAGCTTAATCTGAGATCCCAAATTCTTTCGAAGAAATAAGTTGTTGTTTTCAAATAACAGGACACTGAGATTTTTCTTTTTTCGGAAGGGTCATGTGGGTGAGGTAGGGATTTCACCCACTGAAGCGAAAAGTCCAAGCTCGGATACATATATCTTTCACATAAAATTACTTCTCCATTTTCCACAATGTGCCTCATCAACTTCATTTTATGCCCGTGCCATTGCGGGATAGTACATTAATCATTTCAAAACTCCTACACTAAAAACACACCACGTAGGTAACTCATTCTCCACAGCGCTTTTCCAATTAGCTTCCACAAACGCTTGGATAACTTCCAAACAATATAATGCTCTGGACCAATTTTCTTATAAAAAATACTATTGTGTACCACACTTACAACGTTTCAAATTTTTAGATTCTGATTCGGAGAGTTTCAACTCAGGTATTCAACAATTTTTTTATTTCACTTCAATAGAGGATAAAACCTTTTATTCGTTTAATTAATCGTTGATGTATGTGAAAGTTAAACTTGTTCAAAGTTTGAGCCATGTCGTCCTGAGATTCTGATTAATTCGGGGATGATACTTGGTAATTAATGTTTTGCAATGTACCGAAATAAGTTAAAATCAATCATTAGCATCTAAGCTGACATTCAACCTCAGTATGTTAATTTATGGTTTAATCTGGGCCAGATTTCGTGTGTACCCGACAATGAGGGAGAAATAGGGCGCCAAAATTAAACATGAGGATATTAATAGGGAAATAGAGGAACAATATGCTTTTAGGGTGATCAACTTGAAAATGTAAATCTAATATCGTCATCGACATAGAACACTAATTCAACGAAATAAAATAGGTTTATTTGGTTTGATCTGAGCGTTTCTCTCAAAAACACTGCCAAAAAAAAATCGATTCTACACAATCTAGCCCGATAGGACCCTAAATTATATAATTTAAACAATTTATTTAATTCATTTAAATTTTAAATTTAATGAAATAAATTAGTAAATTTAAATTTTAATGAAATAAATTATTTTGTTTAAATTTTAATGAATTTTTTAATACCTTTAATATTTAACAATTTTAATAATTAATTTTTACAAAAAATGTAACATAGAAGAAAATATAATTTAAGCAGATGGAAGGAGTACCTATCCCACTTTGGGGCAGTTACTGTAGGCTGTTAGCTTATATTTTGTTTTTTAGCTACTTTCTTTATTTAGATTATTATTTATGGAATTAATTTTTAAAAATGTTGACTATAAAAACAAAACCACAGCTTCCATTAATTTTACATAAATATTAATCCTTCTAACGATTTCCAAGATCACTCTCTAATGACATAAGAAATTGAGCACAGACGGTAACAATTTTAACAGTTATTCAACTAACAAGTCTATTAATGGCAGCAATTAATAATAGAGACTGTTCAACTGTTCGCTATGCTCACGCGTTAATAAAATCAAGTTTATTAATTCGCTCATTAGATCGTTCATTAATTTGCGTGTCATTTACGATATTTTTCCGTCGACTGTATCGCGACAATCTAAATTGTGCACATCTTCACCTTGAATTTCAAGTCACTCTATTTACTCTTAAGCGGACTTGTATTTCAGTTCGAAATTGGAAACCCCATGTGTAAAAATTTGAAACTTTCATAAGTGAGAAATACCAATCACGTGTCGAGCATAAGTGTTATGGTTGGTCAAATGCAAGTAGTCACGGTCGCGGTCATCTGCATTGAGCTAATCACAACGCGCTTAAAATACATTAATGACAACTCGTGCATGATTGGGAGTTATTAATGAATGATTTTGTACACGTTTAATAAATTTGTTAACACTCAGCCGGTGGAAAGCAATTTTAATGGAGATTTTCCTGAGTGGAAATAAACTTCTAGGAGAAAATACAAAGGTACGTATACAGTAATGGTTGATTCCCCAAACCATATATAATATGTAAGAAAGGCACAGCCTGTCTTGTTTAAGAGAGATTTAGATTTTGCTTTATTTTATGGAATATTATGTTTGCGATACTTCCAGAAGTCTAAGAAGTGTTGCTTATGTAATGTGAGAAAGCGAATCCTTAACAAGTAAAGTCAATTTAAAGTTCGTGAGATAGTTGTGTTTCTAAGAGTTTTGGATGTGCTACATTTTTCTCTTTTAGTTTCTGAACTTGTTTCCATTTCAGTATAAGTTTTAGTAATATGACTAGGGAAATATATGTTGTATATGCTTTTTACAATAGAAACGTGGAATATAGCGTATCCAGAAATTGCCACCATCTCAACTGAATTAACTCATTATATTTGTTTCTGTTGCTGCGTTATTCACGCTAATTGATGCTCGTAGTTCCATTGTCGGTTCAGCCCCGGTATGGTGAGTGATGGGCCAGAAATTCTCCGTTTTCTCTATATGGCCAGTTCGGTACTGGCCAAAAGGAGAAAAAGAAGGATCTCTAACTCTTATAGCAGTTTCCTCAAGGTTGTCTTAATGTCGATAGTTTTTCACAACTATAACTCCTGCTGCTAGATTACATTTTATAAAAGAGTCCGCAGGCGAATCCCGATTATTATGATTGAAGAAGCATGATTTTTAACATTCTCAGATTGTCAATTGGGCTGGAATATTCCCACAAAGACCACGAAATATATAACAAAAAATAATCTGTGTAACACTAACAAATATTATACAAGGTAAACGGCACTTTTTGATTTAAACTAACGCCGAAATCTTGTTGAAGTAGCCAGATGGATCACTTTGTACACCCCGTAAATATAGAGATCTTTGGAATGGAGTATCGAAACACCCCAACGAACACGGATATAAAATAGAGATAGGTATAGGATAAATAGAGATAGCTCTCAAATGGGGTGTCTATTGATTAGCAAGTGGAGAGTGTTCTAAAGCAAATTGAAAAACCTCCTATTAGATATACTTAATCTAACTCATTCCTAGTAATATAAAAAATTTTAAATAGCTAATTTGTATATTGTTGAAGAAGAAAAGTAAAAATTATTTTGAAAATATGATTCGGCATAGAACAAATGAGCTACAATGAAATTTGCGATTTGAGTATTGGAACACCAAAACATTATAGATTTTTAACGCAACACTTTCTATTAAAAAGCAATTATACAACTTAATTGAAATTAGCTCCCTTGGAAGGTAATTCCAACGAGTTACGTGCACTGGTGGATCTCTGTAGTTGAACAATTGAGTTCTCATAAATTTATGTACTGGCTCAAAAATTGCGATAATCATTTTTTGCGTTGTCTAATTGTTTTGCTAATGATACTTCACATTAAATTTGTTATAAAATTATTTTATTAACAAATTATTCCGGAAAATACATAAACAATTTTTAAAATAAAAATAAAAATGAATTAAGATTCGGTGACGAATTTGGCTTTAGTTAACCAGAATTTAGCGGCGCTCATTTGGTTTTCGAGGGTATCAACCAAATAAGCCGTTGGGTCTCCCATATGAGAATTATGGAGAATCAGTCACATTAATATGCGCAGCAGTTCTTTCTACAACTTAATTTATCGTTCTAATGTTATTTTATATGATTATTTACATTTTGGCGTTATATTTAATAGATTTCAACACCGTCTTACCTTTTATCTACACTACCTTAACGTGCAGTTTCATGCAATATTGCTAAAATTATACATTCATAAAGGTATATAGAATAAAAGTAAGTAGATATATAGAATCAACAGCTGAAATGATTAATGATAAAGTTCTCGTTTTTAATAATTGCATCTTCAATTTAAGTCCGGATTTTATAGAAAGGCAGAGACCCATGCATAATTCGACAAACTGAATATTTACTATTGATCAGAAATTTTCCATACAATTTTCGAACCAGCAAACGAGTTAAAATAATTAGAACCGACATTGGAGATGTTACCTGTATGTCCATTAATCGAACTATTTTGGATATTACTCGAATTAACGAGCTAGTTAGTTATACCTAAGAAAAGAAATTGCAAATTGTGGGACAAAATTAGGAAAAAGTTGCTGAATTAATTGCAGCAAGTGAAAAATGCGATAATGACAAATATACTAATTTAAATCTCAGTTTCGCATTAAACTCAGACGAAGATTTGTATTAACGGGACATTATCACATTTGAATCGTACAAATGTGAAGTTTTCTGGTTATTGGTCAGATAACGTAAACCGAATGCTTGGGGCTCCGCCTGAAGGCTTAAGATAAAGAAACATAAATGTGAGTAAATTAGGATTATATTATATTATAATTATTAAAGAAAAAGAAAAGGGTCATGTTCTCCAACTTGATTTCTTCGAAAAGTAACTTGAAAAGTACATTCACCTAAATCACTTATGAAGATATTATGGAAGAGATTGTGAATTCAATTATAGGTGAAACTTTTAGTCTCTAACGTCTGATTATTAAAAAAACTTCAAGACGTTGAAAACCCGAACGTCCTTGATAAACTCCTTTATTATCTGTTATCAATGACAGATCTTTGGTGATAAATAATGATCTTGCCTTATTAAATTGTCCGTTTCTATTCTTTTAATATACACTCACTTTCACATGAAATGCACCACCCAGTAATAATAATAATTAAGTCTTGTAATTTTGGCAAAATCATGCTTCATAATAGAGTATCAAATGATCAGACTTTCAGTAAAAAAGAAAGAATGCTAGTGGTTTTTTTGTCATCGACCTATTAGATTTTTTATTCAATTGTAAATAAATAAAATAATATTTACGTGGAAATATCAGTTTATTTTGTTGTTGAACTGTGAACAAGACATCTCAAAATGCCCCCAGTGAGACAGCGTCGAAATTTTTCCCACGTTTCGGATTTTGATAGAGGGCGAATTATTGGCATGAAGGAGAGTGGACTTTCTTTTCGTGAGATTTCCCGAAGAATGAATCGGAACTACATCACGATTGCGAGAATATGGTCTTCCTGGTCTGAAGAAAGGGTTCAGCGACATCGTCCAGCTGGATGTCCTCCCCGTAGCGGCAACGCACGTGAAGGTCAACTTCTTAGACGGATGGCCATTGGTGATCGATTTCAAACAACAATGTCTGTTGCAGTAGATTGGATGGGAGCTCTAAATCGTCGGGTGTCGATGGCAACAGTTTACAGAAGAATTTCGTCTTTTGGCCTGCATTCATACCGCCCAAATCTACGACTGCCACTAACCGCCCAACACCAAGCTTCCAGATTGGTCTGATGTCAAGAACGAATTGATTGGAATCATAAGTGGAACAATATCGTCTTCAGTGACGAGTCGCGATTTTGTTTATGGATTAATGATGGTCGTAGAAGAGTCAGACGATATCGAGGTGAAAGAAGAAATTTGCAATTTTCTGAAAGGCGCCACACAGCTTTAACACCTGGTGTTATGATCTGGGGTGCGATATGTGTTGGCCGAAGATCTTCTCTTGTGTTCGTTCCAGGCACCCTAAACGCACGTCGCTACATTGACAATGTTCTGAGGCCAGTATTAGTACCTTTCATGCAAACTTTACCAAATGGCATTTTCCAACAGGATAATGCAAGACCACATAGTGCGAACATTACTCGACGATACCTGGAAGAAGCACAATTGGAAATACTGCCTTGGCCTGCACGGTCACCGGATCTATTGCCCATCGAAAATCTTTGGGATATGATGAGTCGCCGTCTTCGAAATTTACCGAGGCCTCCAAACAATGTGGATGACCTACGACATCATCTTGAGGTAGCATGGAATGAAATACCCCAGGAAGATATTGATCATTTGTTGCAAAGCATACCGCGAAGAGTACGTGCTTGCATTGCCGTACGAGGCGATGTCACTTATTATTAATTTTTTCATTATCAAATGTTGTATCTTTTAACTGAAAGTCTGATCATTTGATACTCTATTATGAAGCATTATTTTACCAAAATTACAAGACTTAATTATTATTATTACTGGGTGGTGCATTTCATGTGAAAGTGAGTGTATTTTAAATTTCGCTACGAGAATATGATTTATAATAACTAAAAGTCTTATGCCACTTGTCACAACCCTTTTCAAATAGCAAATATTTATGAAAATCATTTTAAAGCAAATGTCAACGAATCTGTTCAATTTCCTTTGCTTTCTAAACAGTAGTGCAGCTGTATGTGAAGCCAATATTGGTGTTTATGAATATTTAATATATGTAGGTAAGATGATATGTGATTGTCTTGCAAGTATATAAATAGTTGGCTAGATCGAAAAACGCATTTATCTTTCAGTAATTTTATTTATGTATTGACATGGGATAAAATTAGTACATTTATCAAGTTTAAAATCGAGTGCGACAAAAATAATTTTTAACGTGTTATGTGCAATATGTTTCCTACGAACTCGTTTGTCTTAAATTATCTTGACAACTAGGATAGGGAAGTTCGTCCGCTTCACTTTAATCAGGGAAGAAGAGGTGGGGGATTTTATTTTTGTGCATTCGTTTTAAAAGTGCTAGACTTAAAAAAATTAAACAAAAAATTCTTTCGACTCGGTTGCAATTACGACATATATTTTGGAATTTTGTATGTGTTCTTATGAAATAAAATTAATAGAATTTGCAAGTTGGCACACTACGATGGTGATTCAGAATGTAACCGGAACAAGCTTGCTTGTTATTAAAATACAGGGTGATAAACTTTGAGTTTTTTATTTGTTTTGCTTCAGTGATCCTGAAAATTTACAGACAGCAGCAATTTGCTGTCACGGAAAAATGCGGAGTTCAGTCAGCAATTGAGTGAGATAAACACACTTTTTAACGTGTTGTGTTCAATATTTTTCCTAAAAACTCGCGTGTCGTAACTTAACTTGACAACTAGGACTGGACATATTAAGTTTATCCATTTCACTTTAATCAGTGGGGGAGGAGCGGGGCGTTATTTTCGGGCATCCGTTCTGGAATTACGAGACTTCAAAAACTATCCAAAAATACTTTTAACTTGATAATTTAGTTTAACGACAGTTTAGTTCAACGTTACGATCATCTGAAATACGCTCTCCATCTGAAAATCCGTATTACGTGCCTAACTCCAATATTTTATAAGAAAGTTCACCATTCACCTGAAGCTCTATGCCAATAAATCGTCATATTTTCAAACTATCGATTTTGTCACAACCGGGCTTGTCACCGTCATACTCGATATTCTCTTTTCAAACAGCGTAGAATATAAATTTATTGTTTCCCTTATCACCTCAAAGAAATACGTATTGCTTTGGATAATTCAGGAACGTCTTCAAGTCACGTCGCCAGATTTGAATTTTCAAATCTATGCCGACTTTAGATAGTCTATTAAACTTTTATGAAATGACATTTTCCTGATGCTTTCATCCGGTATTATGATTTATTCTAGCAGAGTCCTGATATTGAATCTTTAGCAAAAAGGAGTAACATGTGGCACAAGTACTATGGAATGACGAACAGCTACTTCATCAACAATTTGTGCATCCGTTTTGATGAGTTGAGTTTTAATAAGTTTTCTAAAATGGCTTTCTTTAATGACTTTTGGAGTCTCCCTTTAGTGACGCTTAATATTAAGGAGCTGTAGAATATAGGAAAATATTTTCGCATAGCAGAAGTGAAATAAGAGAGAGAACAGAAATGAAAGATATGGATAAGGCACGAACACAAATAGCAATAAGCCTGCTGTTAAGATCTTACGTTAAGGGAACGCGCATAATGTACTGTTCCGGTAACAAATCCCTGGAACAAATTAAAGCCACAACATTCAGAGATTTGCAGAATATATGAGACAACTGGTACAATAAACATTAGGTTTAGTAAACCAATAATGAAGTAACCAAACAAAGAATATTCGGATTACTCAGTTAGTTAGGCGTAATTTTAAGAAGCTATAGAATATAGAATTACTTCCGAATAACAAAAGTAAAGTGAGAGAAAATGCGGAAATATGGTTGGAGCACAGACAATAGCGATGAGCCTGCTGCTCAGACCTTAAGGGAATACTGTAAATGTGCTGTTCCGGTATTCCAGTAACAAATTCCTGAAACAAATTGTTACGAATCCTATTTAAGAGGATAAATTTCCCCGATTAAAATACTAATAAACCAGGAATTTTACATATCGCTGTTATCAAGCCAAAGTCCGCTATGAGCAAACTTTGCCATTTTTAGGAAAATTGTTCAAGCAACTTACATCTCGCATCATCTACGCTCCCGATAATGCTCGAATTATATTAATAAATACAATTTGCCTTTAAATAAAAAATGTTTGTAACACGTTTTTACTTGAACGGCTGTTGTAGTTTTTTTGCTTTCTGGAAAGATCATAGAATCTACATAGCAAACTTGGATCTGACCACATCGATATCATTTGAAAAGGAAAAAATATTTATTTACCGAGGGTTGGTTAGTTTGACCAGTCTTAAACGAAATCGGAGAGATCACTCTCTTGACTACCGTAATAATCCTGCGAAATCAAACTACTTCATTTGAAACTAATTTCGAATTTGACCTGCACCGAATCTGAGGGAATTTTCTATGTCCCAGCATTAATAAAATTCTTTCATTTATTCACAATTATTCAAAAACGCAGTGAAAAATTGATTCGTTGGCATTTTAATTAAGTAGTTCAAATTATTTAATAAAAGTAAGAATTTTCTGTGCACCACATTTTTAAAATCAGCCAATTATTTCCTAGAAAATGGAAACTGTAAACGAACTGAAGAAAAAGGATTGTGATGGAGGATTGCATGTACTGGGCTTTGAAATAAATACAATTGTGTATATCGGGATAATAGAAAATCCTCACCATTCAGGGAAGATCACGGGCAAGTTCCACAAAAAAAAATCAATATTTCGAAAGGCATTTTATGAAATGAAATTCTTGGACGAGTCTATCTGGATTGTTATAATATACAATAATATTATACGGATATTCATTTGGGGTACTGTTTGGCTGCCAATAGAGGAAATTTCTCTCACGAAATGAAACGAATTTCATTTTAAGATTTAGCTTCATTCTTTGTTATTGATAAAATACATACAGGGTGGGACAGCCAAATGGAATAAGTTCAATATCTGGATATTTCGATATATGTGGCAAAAATACCGAAGCACGTTAATTCTAACAAAGTGGCCTCTCGTCCTCAGCAAATGGTAACATACTATTTTCTAAGATTTTCCGGTATTGACAACGATCCGTTTTCCCTTTTATATGAACCAACGGTCCAGTCTTGCATCGAGAAAAACACCCCCAGACCATTATGCTCCCACCATCAGGTTTCACAGTAGAAATTTGGTACTTAATATCCAATCTTTGGTCTGCTGGGCGCGTTACATAAATTCTACCATCAGAACCAAACAAGTTAAATTTGCTTTTGGCCCTCCAAAAGACGATGTTCCATTTTTCTATAGTTCATGACAAGTGAGACTTTGCAAATTTCAGATGGGCCATTCTGTTCTTCTTCGACAGCAATGACTTTTTAACAGCAACTCTATCATGAAGTCCTAAATCAATTAGGCGATTTCTTACGGTTTTACTAGTAACTTCAAGATTAAATTGTGTGGTGATTTCATTTGTGATCTATCTTGATGTCTTTCGGCGATCTTTAAGAGAGATTCGTCTAATGGCTTTGTCTTATTGAGTGTGGTTTTTCTTGGATGTCTTGACTTGCAACGATTTTGAACACCGCCCTGAGTACAAAATTTGTTCACAATCTTAGAAACGGCACTTTGAATAATATGTAAAGCTCTTGCCACATCACATTGCGTTCGACCACTTTGATAAATCTCAACTACTTTTTATCTAAACTTAAATGAAAAATAAACATGTTTAGCCATAATTGAATTCTAATACATTTAAATCATAGCAACCTCTTCAGACTTGAAGCGAACTGAAGCCAAATAATCAAAACCAACCAAATACACTCACTTTCACATGAAATGCACCACCCAGTAATAATAATAATTAAGTCTTGTAATTTTGGCAAAATCATGCTTCATAATAGAGTATCAAATGATCAGACTTTCAGTAAAAAAGAAAGAATGCTAGTGGTTTTTTTGTCATCGACCTATTAGATTTTTTATTCAATTGTAAATAAATAAAATAATATTTACATGGAAATATCAGTTTATTTTGTTGTTGAACTGTGAACAAGACATCTCAAAATCCCCCAGTGAGACAGCGTCGAAATTTTTCCCACGTTTCGGATTTTGATAGAGGGCGAATTATCGGTATGAAGGAGGGTGGACTTTCTTTTCGTGAGATTTCCCGAAGAATGAATCGGAACCACACCACGATTGCGAGAATATGGTCTTCGTGGTCTGAAGAGAGGGTTCAGCGACATCGTCCAGCTGGACGTCCTCCCCGTAGCAGCAATGCACGTGAAGATCGACTTCTTAGACGGATGGCCATTGGTGATCGATTTCAAACAACAATGTCTGTAGCAGTAGATTGGATGGGAGCTCTAAATCGTCGGGTGTCGATGGCAACAGTTTACAGAAAAATTTCGTCTTTTGGCCTGCATTCATACCGCCCAAATCTATGACTGCCACTAACCGCCCAACACCAAGCTTCCAGATTGGCCTGGTGTCAAGAACGAATTGATTGGAATCATGAGTGGAAAAATATCGTCTTCAGTGACGAGTCGCGATTTTTTCGCGATTTGTTTATGGATCAATGATGGTCGTAGAAGAATCAGACGATACCGAGGTGAAAGAAGAAATTTGCAATTTTCTGAAAGGCGCCACACAGCTTTAACACCTAGTGTTATGGTCTAGGGTGCGATATGTGCTGGCCGAAGATCCTCTCTTGTGTTCGTTCCAGGTACCCTAAACGCACGTCGCTACATTGACAATGTTCTGAGGCCAGTATTAGTACCTTTCATGCAAACTTTACCAAATGGCATTTTCCAACAGGATAATGCAAGACCACATAGTGCGAACATTACTCGACGATACCTGGAAGAAGCACAATTGGAAATATTGCCTTGGCCTGCACGGTCACCGGACCTATCGCCCATCGAACATCTTTGGGATATGATGAGTCGCCGTCTTCGAAATTTACCGAGGCCTCCAAACAATGTGGATGACCTACGACATCATCTTGAGGTAGCATGGAATGAAATGCCCCAGGAAGATATTGATCATTTGTTGCAAAGCATACCGCGAAGAGTACGTGCTTGCATTGCCGTACGAGGCGATGTCACTTATTATTAATTTTTTCATTATCAAATGTTGCATCTTTTAACTGAAAGTCTGATCATTTGATACTTTATTATGAAGCATGATTTTGCCAAAATTACAAGACTTAATTATTATTATTACTGGGTGGTGCATTTCATGTGAAAGTGAGTGTATTTCATATTTTTTTCCAAGCAAAAATTTTAATGTACAAAAAAATTAAGACATTGATAGTGGCTACATCGGAACAGTGTGTGTTTGATACAAAAAAACTAAAGAATGTTTTAAAACGTAATTCAGAAATTGTAAATATTTCTAAAAGCAACGAATAAAAATTTAGAAAATATTCCATACTTTTTGCATCACTGTATGTCGAAATATCCAAAAATAGAATTTATTTCATTTTCCTGTTCCATTCTGTATATGTGGTTAGTTTTGGCGAGTTGAGGCAATAAAACAACTAATTAAAACTTTTCGCTGAGGATTCGTTTAAATGAAAATAATCCAACTAACCTGAAGAGGTTCAAGTATATTTGAACGGAACGTGGGTGGAAAGTTTTAATTACTGTTTGTTTTGTTTTATTGTCCCAACTCGCCAATACTACCTATGGAGTTATCATTTTCTGGGGTGTAATCGGCTTGCAAGCTTTAATTCTCGTTGTTTTTTGACAATAAATTTCAAACGGCGGAAAATAGGCCATTTTACCTTTATTCCTGGGATGCATAAATTAAAGTGGCGAGCGGCGTCAAAAAATACAAATTTTTTAAAAATTAATGCTTCTTTTAGGTATTTTTGCCAGCTTGTATCATCTAATTAGAAAATAAACATGGCTAATGTAATTAAGATAATTAACAAGTTCGCCTAGAGTCAAGGCGTAGAATCTTGCTTTTGCCAAGTTTCCTGGATGAAATTATAGCGGAATCGAGCCTAACATGGTTTCAAAAACATTTTAACACGTTAAAATGTTGCGTATTAACCGATGTTCGTATATTTACATGTAATATATCATCTGTGACTAATGTTTAATGTACCAGTTTCCGTGCAAATTAATAGTGCTAGATGTTTAAAATATATGGAAATAAAATAGCACATTGTTAAACAATGTGTATACATATAATGAATGACTTCCGATATTAAGCTATGGATGATGTTATGGAGGAAATATTACATGCCCGTGACGGCAATTAAGACATAATTAACGTTGAAGTGTTAATTTTCTCCACACACCAATCAGCAAAATACATAATATGAAGTATTGACTGTATTACTCATATCAGTGGATTACTCTTAACATGCAAATTATATAATATCTCTACTAAAAATAGTAATTTTCTAGTATATTAAAAAAAGCGCGAGCTTCTAAAGCCGCAGGATTCACTGATGTAGAAGCATTAATAATAGAGCATTTCTTGTCCAGTCACCGAAAATAATATTGCAAACAATAGTACCGTTCCATAATTAAAATCATCAGCGTAAAAACATCCTACGTCACGTTACAAATGATGATCTGACGTGCCTAAATCGCCAGTCTAAATTAAGAGATCTGGCTCCATTGTTTGCAACTTCAAATAGTTTTTCTTCCGGCTTATATGAACTAGAACAATAATATCTCATAATTTCCCCTACTAGCAGTTCAGGCGAATCCTTTTCAGTTCCACTTCATTACACTTGATGGATGAGGGCACCAAAAAACTTTTAGAAATTCTGTGTATGTGCTTCTTTGATAGAAATTGCACTTTTATTTTTGCACTGGACAAGAAATGTTATTAATAAAAACGTGTCTTCTTAAAAATATCCTTAACACTGCGAGGTTAAATCCTTAAAATAGCTATTATGTAATTAGGGTTATTATAGCGTACTTACTTAGGCCATCGCACGTGAGGATATAGACTTTGGTTGAACATACATCTTTGTCTGAGAACCCCTTGCCAAAGCTGCACCCCGACAATTCCAAAGATGAAAAATACAAAAAAACATAGGAGTAAGACATTGCCTAACATAGGCAAAGTGTCAAGGAGCAACATCACCAGGATCCTCATACCTGGAAAAGAAAAATTCCGCTATAGATGGAGGAAAATATTGGAGACATTAGGATTCCAACAGCTTCTGATAGCTTGGATGGCAGGAAATGTTATTGGATTTGCGCTTAAGGAGCAGGAGATAAACCCTAATACCTCTGTCGCTTAAGCGAATTTCATGACCTTTAACGTTGGCTTGAAGGAAGTGATATTTTAATGACTTCTCAAAAGAAAATTATTTAACATATGAGTATGCATCTTGACCTAAAAAAATTAAATTCTATACTCATAATTAACCGAAGCGTGAGTCACTCTGCCGCCAATAAAATGTCAATCGTCGACGATCTACATCACTTTGAGTTGGGTAAAATTTAGAAATTGCAGAAATTTATTTTGCTCCTAAAAAATTAAAAAGGGGGCAAAAAGGGGTTGACTTCAACCATCCAGTGTTTGGTTATAACGGGCCATGAGACTTAATCTAATTTTAAAACTAAAACAGTTTAAAGATATTCAGTTCAAACTCTGTTCCGGACTACAAGAAATGAAAGAATCTAGAGATTTTTGTTAATCCAGTACCTAAGTACAACACATTCGCCAGATTTTAAGCTGAGGGATAAAAGTTTTATTTCCAGCTCGAGAGTAAGAAAAGAGTTGCTTTTTCCACAGTCCCGGATTCCAAAATGATGTTCATGAAAAGGAGTTTGTTATAAGAAGAATCTTAGAGAAAAAACAGAAAGTACGACATTTGCAAATTATTCCCAACTAGGGAATCGGTGTTTTCATAGCAATTCTTAATCAAAATATTAATAATTTTATGTCCTATGTAATAATTGTATTTGTGCACAATATAAGTATAGAATTTCCATTTTTGGAACTCAGCAATCGGGATCTCGATAACCATAAAAGATTTTAGGTCTGTTAAATTGGGGCAGAGTTGTGCCGTCCAAGAATATGCCGTTCAAAATTTTAAAGTCTGATGGCTTAGTATTAACCGCAACTAATTGTCGAATTATCGCATATTAAAACAAGATTTACACCCTGTTAAATTCGTAAGTATTGGTGAGATAATCGGGAGTATTTTTCTTCTATGTTTAACCGTCGATTTGAAAAATGCAATTATCGACAAATTACAGCGGTAATTGCCCGGCAGGTCCCGATAATTGCCCGCCGGTTACCGATAAGTGTCCCAGCAAGTATTAAAATTTAATTTTACCAGTAGTTTTTAAATATGTCTCGTTTAAAAGTAAAATAAAAAAAGGGCTAAAAATACTCGGAACTGAATAAGCAGTACGTATTGACGCCAATTTTCCTTATTCAGGAAATTTTACACTAAGCAGCCTGCGCCATCCAAAATAAGCAAATAATTTTACATTCAAGCAAATTTCCTTTAGAGACCGGGCTTAGTTTCGCGTTTCATTAATAGAGCTCTTTCACACAAAATATGAAGGAGAGAACTCGTGCACCTTTTAGAAAACACACAAGATGCAAAAATTATCGGTAATTTTGACGCTCTATTTTAATTTGAACTCAACTTAATGGAACCATTAACAACACAACAATAATCGTTTCAGGAGCAATAATTTCGATTATATCTTAGATAAGTTCGAACCTCGAATTTTCCACATGCATTCTTCATAATACTACATCGTAATTGGGACAAATCGTGTATAAAACTCATCGATAAAAAACTTGAAATTGAAATATAATAAGTGCTCACGATCGTCTACACAATGGAAAACAAAGGCATATAGATAGCTGATGATTAATTTAGTTTCCTCAAGAGATCCGCGGCACGTAAAAACCTTTCGTCGACTTATCGCCAATTTATTCTCTCCCAATATTTCAGACCCCCTTCAAGAATCGTAAACGAGTGTCAAAAATATTTTCTTGATTGAAACTCGCAGGGGTAAAACTCGTTATGCCGTTCATATTTCTTCTTTTTTTATATTGTTCTATCTGATTTCGCTCTCAACAGCTGCGTGAAAAATATGGCTCGAACGTTTTGAATCTCAAGATAGAGACCTGAAAATAAACAAACTGTGGAATTCGAAAGAGTGATTTTTTATCAGAGGCTGAATTATCGACTCGTAGTAATTACGTTTGTCTCGCACAGGTATTTCGATTATTACAACGAATCATTACGTTCTCGGGGGAGGAAGGCTACCGTTGAACTAGCTAAACCAAAATTTAATTAATGACTTATAACATAATTGGATCAATGTATGCGGTACATCCAGAGCGGGAAACAGTCCTGCTAAAATATTGAAATTCCAATATGCAGTCGCGACAGTTTATTGATTATAATTGAGTACATAGCAGCACTTTTAGGATGAATAGATCAAAAGTCCTGAGTTTTACCAAGGAGGTAATATTCATTCCGCACACTTTCGTGCTTTCCATGAAAATTACTTTTCAGGTAAAGTTGTCAGCGTATTAATCTAATGGTTGTTAATAATGCAAAATGTTTTCTCTTGCGGCGGATATTAAGTTCCAACATGTTCGAATTTTAAGTTCGAGATCTATCGAACTGCTAATTACGGTTCTATGAGCCACACGAAACCAATTTCGGTTTTCGGTCAGCAATCGAGGACGGATGGAAAAAACAACTTCGCGCGATTCAGGAACAACATTTTTCCTGCCACGGCAGTGTGTTAACTTCATTTTTATTTCCCGCAAATTCTTTTAAAGATCAGCGTGCGGTAAACGAATTTGCACGCACATGCGGCGTTATTGTACCGCACGCTTGTCAATGCCAATTACGGGATCGCCCGCAAATATCTTTGACACCGCTTCGTTTCATGGGCGGCAAAAATGTTCAGCTCCCAAATGCGTGCCGTGAACCAATTTTACTGAACACTCGTGCAGGGAAAAGCTATATTTCGCTTATTTACTTACAGTCTTCCTCATATTGATTTTTAATTCGTCAAATACTCCGCTAAGCGTCAAGTAATGATAATACCCCGATATAATCCAGGGAGAATTAGAGATTTCGTAAAATAAACAGGTTCCATACAAATTAAGCCTGCTTCACGTTATGCAAAATAGGCCTGGGGTTTACTTGGGATATGTATCAACAGCCACAGGCGCCAGGTCAAGACTCAAACTAATTGTTTAGGTTTGTTATAGAACTACGATGAATAATTAGCAATCGAGATAATGCAAATTTAACGAGAAACCAGCGGCTGTTATCCAGTGTAACTTATACAGCAATAACAGATAGTTTTGAATCTGCGATAAGTAATTGCATTGAAGCAACTAACTTTTGTAGACAGCAAATAAATATAAGAAAGCGAAGGTATCCAGAAAGCATAGAGGTATAAGAAAAAGAACTGAGCTGTAAGCCTTAAGAATTTACGAGACTTTTGTGGAAGTTGCCTTAATTCAATTAAACTCGTCTTATCGCGAGCGGAAATGGAAAAAGTTGTCGCGGAAATCAAAATTCCTGCAATGCCTTAGAGTGCACATTTAATTATGGAAGTGCTTCCGATCGACTTAATTGAGTTTAGAACTCGATGTGCCTGTCTTATTTTCTAGAATCGACGAGTATAGTTACTTCGAAATATTTTATACGATACACTTGGCCTTTGTTGTGGGAATACATCACCGCAACTTAATCTGGAATCATTCAGTCTACATAGATTGCTCATGACAATACATCAGCATGTGAAGCAAGTAGAACTTACCTGCTACTTGCCTCGTCTAGAAAATTCTGAAATGTGGAAGAAAAATATCAAAATCGAATCCAAAAGCCTGAACAGAAGCTGAATGGAACGTTCAGTAGCATTGTAAAGCTTCAGCGAAGCCCTGCGATACTCTTTAGCAGCCCTTTTCGCTTCTCAATCTACCACTTCTTCACTTTATTTTTTTTTATCTCTCATCGTCTTCTTTGCGAAGGAGAGAACCCCCTATTAAACGTCCGTTAATGAGTGATTTTTCATTTCCTTTAACGCCCTTGTGACTTTGATTCGGGACCATTCCAAGGATGACTATCTTCATGTCTGCCATACCGAAAACTCAACAGAATCTGCATGAGACGATTGATAGCATCATAAAGCTTTGGCGAAGCCCTGCAATGGGACATTTATGTGCTCGTTTTGCTACCCAATCTATCACTTTTTCGCTCTATTCTTTTTTAATATTCTCATAAAAGAGTCATCTTAGAAAGATGACTATGACTTGGCCATACTCGCCATGACTAGGTCACTAGGACTATGACGTTCTGAGTCTCGAGGTATAGGCCCCCTTCCCGCCCGTTAGAAAAAGTGCCCATTCTGTTTATAAAGGAGAGAGTCTTCCATTGAAACATTATTTTTTATTTCACTGGACGCATTTATGACCCTATGGCTTAGGACTCTTCCTTGCGTGACTTTCTTAATATCTGCAAGTTCCTAAAAACTTCTCTGCATTACTGAACGAGCTTTGCATTCATCCTGGTTGTGTAAAATGAGTTTTAAGCTCGAAAAGGCTCGTCCTTCCTGTAGGCCAGGCTATACATACATTCCATCCCCCGATGATGGGGTCACAGTCATTCGTGGTCCGTCATTACACTAAAGCTGACTGTTATCTTATAGCGATTGAGGAAGTTAGTTCCTTTCTTATTGCAATGTTCACTCCAAATCTATTTCAGTCTTAGCAGGTTATTCAGCAGGTCATTCAGACTTTCTTCTTAGAGGATGACCCGTCCTACAGTCTTACAATAACCGGTTTCACCTGATGATTACTTCCAATGTTTGCAGACTTTAATCCTTTTATGAAAAGCTATAACTTCTTTCTCAATCCAGAATGGAAGTTCCGGTAACCCCGGTAAGATACCAAGTCTCGCTCCTGACACAGTCTTAAATGTATTGTTGATGGCCCGGCAGACAAAAAAATTCAAAATTTTATAGAGAAAGAGTCAAGTTTCTTGAAGCGAACGGTCATTAGCGTACTACAAAAAAGTTTGGAGTAGGTTTGGCCTTAAAATCACCATCTCCTGCGGGTTTTCCTGATGTAGATTGGAAAGCAATTCATACATGTTGGGACCGTTACTGAGCGTGGATCTCGCGCTCTCTCGTTCACGGTACACTCGCCACTCGGACGGTCTCTCTCTCTACCACCGTCTAGACCTTCCCGTGTTCTCCGGCGAAGTCTGGAACGTACCTTTCTAGAAGGACTGCGGAGAGACATAAAAGGTCGTCATGACGCGGCACAGGGGGAGTTTTACCTAGTATCGTGCATCGAGACAAAGCATAGTAAAAGACAGTTCTAGTGCAGTGTAGTGTTGTTTAGTAGTTAGTGTATAGACCTAGTATAATCTGTGTGTTTAATAAATATCCTCTATATATATACACATATATATATCCATACGGCTCCCAGTACCCAACAATACACGAAGAATTTCATCAAAATATTCCAAACTTCACGAAGTGCAAACCAAAGTTCACATGCACGTTTCTCTCGATTGAGTTCCATCGCTTATTAAATTTTCCCGATTGAACCCTAAATCACTCGTACATAAGTTTCTATAAGCATGTCACTTAAGATCCTCTATCTGGCACAACTCCTCACTCTTTATAACGACGTCCTTTACCATTAATTAAAGACCTATTCCAATGTTAACAGACCTATCATTTATGTAGTTAACTAAAATATGATTTATGATGTAGAGGTTTGCATTTGACAAGACCTACAACCGCCGCTAATTATAACTAAAAGCCATTGTTCGGTCGCGAATGTTACCCCGCTAAAACGGTAGGTAACAAATATAGAGCACTGCCTTTGTTTTGCTTCCTAGAGATGTAATTTACGATTTTACGCCACCTTTCACTTAGCAGATATCAAACGTCATTTGAGGGAGGGTAAAGTGAAGTTTAAGTTCTTTTACAATGTACTAAGGATGCTAAATCTAAAGAAATTGGGCCCATTTACATGCCTCATTTACCAAACCGTACAGCAAGTCCAAAATGAGGGTACTTAAAGCGACCCATACATAGGATGCCTATAGCGGTCCATACATTTGTATTATTCGAATGTAAATTCCAGGACCTGCGAACGTAGCCGGAATTGTACAAAGTCCGGAGTATCAGTCTGTTGACCTCAACACTGGGTAACTTTTTATAATTTTTGCTAAGAGCTTGTGCGATAAAAAGGCTTTACTGCCTGCAATTACGAGCTGAAAGTAGCACTTTACAACACATGTGTGATGAAATTTTTAATGCCCGTTAATGGTAACTCATACGACTTACTGCACTCAATTGCGAGACGAGGCAAAATTCGGTCACTGAATTAACTTAAATAAAATAACTGTAATTAGAAATTAACTTAAATGATTAATATAATTAATATAATTAACTAAACATTAACGTTTTATCTGTGCCCCAAAAGTACAATTGATTCCCTAAAAAATACGGCAATATTAAAAAGGAGAATAAAAACCAAAGTAAAACACTGTTTTTAAGAGGATAATTACTTTCTCCCTTTTAACTCTAGCTTAAATGCTGGGAAAAATGCTTGATTAAACCGAACTAATCTGTACCAATATCTCGACAAATATTTCTTTTTGTGGTTTCGAGATAATCCCCAAGGGATGATTATAAGCTTTCGCCAAATAAGCTGGCAATAGGCTATATCAAATTATAGGTTAATAGTGACCTGTATGTCGTTCATTATTCACCTAGCAAGGTAATAAAGACGGTTGCCATGGAAATGATGGGCCATCGTTGATGTTATGACTCACGACGCGTTCTAATTTCACGTTTCTGATTTAATTTATTCGCAGTTTAGTTCATTGTAATTTTATCAAATCTAGAAAAAATCGTATATAGGGTAATAATTTTAAAACTTACAGACGCTATATTAAATATGGAAAAAATCCCTCGAAATTCTGTTCGAACTTAATCTCTCTCCCTATCCTCCTCCACTTATATAATGTTAAATAACGACAGAATTTAGTTGATTTTTTATCAAACGCAGCTTTCTGAGGTACCACCAAACAGCATTTTTAATAGCTTTATAATTAATTGGTTGGGGTGACTGAGAGGAGGGCTAAGCTAGAGCGAGTTAGTTAATTTGAGTTCTTATTTATTGTTTTTTTCCATATTATTTATTTTTTTCTTTTTTTCTGTTCCTCATATAGAGCCATTATACACTGTATACACCGCGATTGTGAAATCCTTACGAGCCTCACGTTTTAGATCACTCTTGACGTTCGGGTCATAATGATATACTTCACAGCCTTGGGATATAATGGTACTATTTTTTGCAATCGCCAGAAAACTGATGACTTTCTGAAGTATTTTACTGCCGCAAAATGCATTGTTCCTTGTATTACTCATCTCTGCGGCAGGTAATATACGTTACCCTGCAACCAGAGCAAATAACAGGCCGACACAATATTCCCATACGACGGTTCTCGCATATAGACGATGTTCAAAATTTACACATTTAAAATTTAATTCTAATTTGCAAAACAAATAGTTCTCATGTGTATCTTGCAGAAATATGATTTTTCACTACATCACCTTGAAAACGAGCATTTCCCAGTTGGTTAGCTGTACGAAAAATACACTTTTTCCATAAGCACACAAAAAAATGCCATTTTCCGGATTCTTAATGAAATTCGGGGTCTAATGATGAAAAGTATCATTCATTGCACGTTGAAAGTACATTTTTCTGCATTCACATGACTTCTGTTGTACCTACGTAAAACTCGCATCCCATTCGCAATGAAATACATTATTCCTACTGCTTTTCTGGCTGTGTCTCATCAAGCTCTACATATTATTGACCTAATATGTATTAATTTCACTACTAAATACATAATTAATTATTGTTAAGATAGGGTTTAGGGTAGGGTGGTTTATATAGGAACCTTTTTTTTTTGTTTTTTTCTATTTTGAAGAATTCTTCTTGGAATTTAGTTTGATATTTTAGTTAAAAGTTTTTGAAGTCTCCTCTAAAATCCGCCGTTACAATCTCTGCTGAAAACAAGTTTTATTAAAATAAAAAGCAAAAAACTTACTGGGTATCCTGTTAATAGCTCGTAATGGTCTCAGCACCCGTATCGTTCTAACGGCTGCGAAGTTGAGGCTATTTAAGTTTGGAAGACTGTACTCGGCTGCTCCAGCAACGACGATGAACAAATCCAGTCTATTCCACGAATCAGCCAGATAGGAGCCTCTACCGTACGCGTCCATGGCGATCATTTTTATTGTCATTTCCAAGAAGAAGAACGCGAAAATGAACTCATCAAACCTCTGTAAAACACAGAAAACAACTAAATAAATTATAAACGTCGTTTTTACAAGATGCTCTTTTTAAGTACGTGCACTATTACTGTTTCCGAAAAGGTGAAAAGTGCAAAATCAGTTAAACCACATACTATTAATCTCTTTCTTCGTCCTTTCTGCAACACAGACTAATTATTATGCGAAGATGACACTTCGCGTTTAAAAAGTCGAAACCGACTTTGTTGTTCTTTCGAACCTGACATTTTTATTTCACATTTCGAAAGCTCTTCTTGTTCCTGAAGGACCGATGCATCATGTGCATTTTTTTTCTTTTAGCCATCTAATTCTCCCGAAATGACTCCAATTGATTTTTATGTTTGGGGAATTATTACGTACCAAGATTATAAAACATCCTAAAATATATTCGTGATGTTGCTGCTGATTAGAAAAAATGCAAATAATGCATTGATCCTTCAGGGATAAACAGTGCTTGAGAAATATAAAATGAAAATACTAGGGTTGTATTTAATGTATGTCGTACGTCTTGGAACGGATCCACTTTAAATGCAGACATATTTGATGAAGCCAATAAGCAGGAACACTCGCCTAACATCCATTTCTACTTGAATGTTCGATTCCTCTTACAGGCTTGCCATTAACATTTCTGTCTATTTATGTTTATTCGCACCAAGCTTTTCCATATTAAATTCGGTTTCATATATTTTACGTAATTGTGTGGAAAGAAAATGTAATTTATCAAGCTTATGAAATATTCACTATCTAGTTCTATCTACCCTTTTTATTACGTGCAATTTTCCGCATCAAATTACACGACTTCATTTTTATCCTTTGACACCGCAGCTTTAGCTTTCTCCCATAATTACTGACAAGGCTTAAACATGAATTATGAAAATTTCACTGAATATCCAGCAAATTTCCTACTGTCGGGGTATAAATTATAAAAACTCTGAGAGAACTGACAAGTTTTTTTGTTTGTGGCTGGCAGGCAATTTCCAAAAAAGTCCCTGTTTTATATCAATTTCCCCGCTTTGAAAGGAAGGCTTTATTTTTAATCATTGTGTCGCTTTTCACACATTATTTTAAGTTCTCTCGAAAATTTTAATCTCGAGGGTGATAATAAGAACTAAAGCCGAAAATGGCTATTTATTTAACCAGTTGGGAAAGACGACATATTGTTCAACGAGAGCATTTCTGCGGGACGAGCGTAGCAAGCTCTCGTAAAGAACACCAAGTAAACAAGCCTCCCTTAAGATGTTAAGGACTACGATCTTGTTTAAGAACTTTTTTGCAAATTTTATTAGCTCCGTCATCTTGTCCGCCATTCCCTGGGGTACCAAACACCCCTGGAGAGATAAAGTTCCCTTTTTTCTCTGCTTTAATTGTCATATTTGATCCGTATGGATTTTGTTTTCTGTTAACCTGAACTAACCTGAATAAACCTTTTTTTTTACCCCCGTGACCTCTTCTATCTGACTTCTGGATATCTTACTCTAAGGTATTGGTAGTCTCTTGCCTTAGTCTATATTCTTTTAAAATGAAAAAACAATAAAATCTCTATTATAACTTCAGATATCCAAATTTTGCCAAATATTTTAAGCTTTGTTAAGTAAGTTTTGATAATTCATGTTAAGTTTTCGTGAATTCATTCTAATTTTCGTTGTTTCTACTTTTATGCTTTGTACCGTGTTCGAATATTTAGAAACACAGGCGGTATTTTAGAATCCGTTTATGTTCCAGAGAAGTGAAATTATATAAAATATTTTCCAATTTCTAAAACGGTCGTTAAAGGTAGCGGCCAAAAAGAAAAATTTTAATATTAAAATTTCTCAAAAACTTATTATTTCTTATTCATCGTTGTGTTTTTGAGATACTGCATTGAAAAAGTTGTTTTTTTTTGCAGTCTCAAGTGCCAAAGCTTACTACAGCCAACATCCCTTATTTCCCGGATACCCTACACACTATCATTATCATTTCTACTCTTGAGTTGGCACTAAATAAAAATTGAATTTTTCAAAACTATTGATGTAGGATCGCGTCCCTTGTAAATAGGCGTTACTTTTAAGCTGGATACATGTTAGATAGTAGGAATTAACTTTAAGATTGTCATACCCCTGGGGTACGACCCTGGTGGGCATTAAGTGGGGCATGGGAATTTCCCATGCCATGCCTTGTCGGTGTTGGAAATCCCCGCAATATACCGGGTCGGCATTGGTACTGCCTGTAATATACTTTGTCAGCATTTGAATTGCCCTTGATAAATTTCGTTGGCCCTATAGTGGCAGTTCCAATTCCCAGCTTAAGACGTAACGGTTTGATGCGGCGGGTGGTGCAGATGGCACCCTAGCCAGGGTACGCCCATGGTTTATCACCATGGGTTTTAGTATTTAAGATTTTGCAGGGCATGTACAAGCTCTCTTTTCTTCTGGGTTCGGTTGTCGTTGGTAACTCAGAAGTTGCGTCCGCGCTCGCTAAACTCACAAGTTACTTTATACTCTCTTTTGTTCACTTTACATTAATAAACGCATACTTATAGTCCTTTCATATCTGTGATTTCATTATAAGATATAAACACCATCCTATATCTACAGTAGTATCAAAACCCGATACTACATTGATGATCGATTTAATACACTATTATTATTATACGTACCTGTAATATCCTACATCGAGTGGTAACACAGGGGTCCTTATCCACGCAGGGCTGATACATTCCCAGGGTGATGCAGTTTAAAAGAATCACCATCATGGAGACACGTTCAAACCATGTAATCTTATGTTAAGGATATATTCATAGAAAAAGGAACAATATGTTATTTTAGGGCCCATGTATCTTTGATACCGGCAGAGATCTTAATAACGATTAGATGACTGCATTAAAATATTACGGTTTAAAATATCATCTAAGAAACAGCTAAAAAATAAGAATAAAACCGACTTTATAACTTCTCTATAAATCATAACGTTTCTGCTGAATATCGAAGAAAACTCATTTTCTGTATCAGTACTCTAATACACGTATAGCAGTTTGATAAATGAAATGGAAAAATACTTGGATCGAGCATAATATTATATTATAAATATGAGTATCTGTTGTAAAGGCATGAAGCTGTTATAAATGAACCCAGAACAGTAACTCCACAAGGAATTTCTCATTACAACTGCAATGTGCTATGCATAATGTGTAATGAGTAATTACTCAATTACTATTATGCCACTATTACTCATTATACATTATGCATAGTCTTTTGTGTACTGAGAATGGAGCTTAAGGATTGATTCTCACTATCTATGTATCTCCTGAATGGAACCTTACCTACAGAATAGTACATTATTGTAGGAGCATATAATGAAAGCTATCATCCCCGATGGAGAAACTTGCGTCAGGGGTAACGCGAATAGTGTAATTTTCGATATTATGATTGTATGCGAATACGGTACTCTACTTGGTTCAAAACTTTCTTTTTTCTGTATATTAACGAAAAATCTCCTTTAAATAATTCATGAATAAGCCACAATCAAATTAACGTTTCTTGATTTTTCAAGGGTTTTTTTCACTTCTAAATTGGATCATTTATAACTCGTGTTGAATAGAACTTCTAACCGATTTGGCTTTAAACAACTAAGTAATTAACGATACGTGACGCGTTCCGCGATTGCTGCCGCGATACGCTTCAAATTTAAGGCCTCCTGAAACTTGAAATTTAAGGCCTACCGAATATTTTAGTGGCCGCTATGCATATATGAATTTTATTAGGCCGATTTCGGAGAGAAATTTAAGGGGGCTTGGAGTAATGGACGTTTATTATTAATGGAGTGTATTCTAACCAGATCCTATCGGGTTTGAATGATGAATTCATCATTCACGCTCGATGTAAAGGTTGATAGTCTTTATTACGTTTTTACAAATTCCCTGAGTAAACAGTATGCCAAGTTAAGGAAGTGAGAGATACATTTAACATAATTTATTTTTATAATTAACACAATATTATTTTAATTCAAATGCGTTTTTCCACGAAAACCATTTTACACACTCACGTTCATTTGATTGAAGCCGCCATTCCACAACTACGTGTCATAAAGAAACCATCGAAGACAATTTGTTAAAACGGCTTTAAAACAACATTCTAAATTCCCCAATCCCTCGGAAATCTTCCAAAAGACGTCGACCATAAAATAAACTATCTGTTACTTATTGAAGCGATAAAATAAAATTTCCACGAGACTGGAACCCCAAAATTCCCCAATTTCGGGCCATCAATTGTCACGCCTATCGGGGCTATAAACCACCTTGTTCCCGGATCTCTTAATACCGATTGAACTGAAGTAGGCCACAACGTGTCAAATGTCAAGAGATTGAGATGGTTAATTGAACTCTGGATTGGAGAGGCCCTCCTTATGGAGATGATAATACGGTTCTGTGATGGCTTTTAGGAATAAGCAAATATTTCCAGGAAGAGCAAGGAGAGGCAGCAAAGGAAGGAAAATATTGGGAGTTTTTTAGGAACAATACCTGAATAATGGCAATATTGTCTGCTTGTCAATGCGTTCACTACTCCCAAGAAACCACTTTTTTTGATTTCCCGGATTTTCCTCGGAAATAGCTTCTTGTTGTCGCACAAAAATTTCCGACGTTGTACATACATTCCTTCATTCGTAACTTGCCATCTCGAACAGAAACATTTATCATTGAGTGAACAGGTTCAGAGTGGAAATTTACGGTCTCACATTATGCTTCCCAAGTATTTCGGAATATTAGGTGGTGAATGTTTGAAGGCACTTTGTGATTATGTTCCTTTGTTAGGGAATATTTGATGGTTTTTCTTTGGTTGTATTAGTAACAGACATGCAAAAGTGATTCTTTCCCCTTCTTGCTGAGTTATGCAGTCACGACAGTGTGGAACAAATACAGTGACCCTCAGAATTGATCAAATGTTTGTATTATTATCGAAAATTCATCCCAAGTCGAAATGTTGTTTGTCAATACGTATTTATTAGTGGTCAAAAAACTTTGTTCAGTCTTTCTTTATAATTCTTAATCTCAAAAATCTCATTCTCATCTTCGTCGTAAACATAAAGCACTTAGTTCTTTTTATAATTCCCACAAGACCACTTGATCGATTTTGTGAGTTTCGATCGTGCTATTAAAATGAATTCTAACAATAATTCAAAATTTCTGCAACGTCTAAAACAGCAAGTGAGATTGAATTTTGATTTTTGCTGGCACTTTTGAATGCAATATGATATATTAATAGTAATGGTTTTACAGTGAAATTCATAATATTGATCATATGTAAAAAAGAAATTGTTTAGTTCTTATTTGAGTAAAAAAATTGTTGTGTCCGTTTTTTGTAGTTTTTGTTAATTTCGCCCTTAAATAATATTTTAGCAACAATGGTGTTGCAATTTGACTGGTATAACATGTTAATCTATCGCTATTCACATGCGATTTAATCAATTTCACGAGTTACTGTATATAAAAAACGAAGCGAAAACAAGTCCATTAAATATGTAAGACTTCACTTTTAAACGCGCAAATTTCGTTGCGTAATGTAATTTGTGTAATAAGTACGCAACACAACATATGTAATAAGTGCGTAGTGAAATTTATGTAATAAGTGAGTAACATCGACTCGTTCGTTTATGGACTCACTCGCAAAGTCGCCCGAATATAAATCCATTCGTCTCAGAAAACGTCACTACCTGCGCATTATATACCACGTTTAATGTCCAATTTTTCCTTGGTCATATTATGTTTCGAACTTGTGCCATTTATGATTTTCTGGATATCGTTCACTTCCGACTAGACGGGGAATTAGCAGAAAAGGAGCCGCTCTCGGAAATGCAGTTTGGCTTCAGTAAAGGCAAATCCACGCTACAAAGCAAAGGCGCGAGTAGCGAAAATAGTTCGAAACCAGAGAAAATCGACCAGAATATCGCAGGGAAAGATGATGCGCTTTAATCGAGCTAGATGTGAAAAACGAATTCCACCTGGCTCAACGCTCATAAAAGAATTGGAAAGGAGGCAGGTGTCGAACTACCTAGCCAACATAATAATTGACTACTTGAACAATAGAGGGGTCAAAATAGACACACAGACGGAACTCAAAATGGCGAAGAAGATCCTACAAGGTCCGGTACTAGGTCTCCTATTGTGAAACGTATTGTACGACCTGATATTGAGAAAAGTAAAATCCGAAAAGGTGGTGTCAATCGGCCATGCAGACGATATTGCGTTGATTGTCCGAGGAAACGATAGGGTCGAGCTAATGGCTGAAGCAAATGGGACCATAAACCGATGCCAACAATGGTTAACTGAACACTCGTTTAGACTAGCTCCGGAAAAAAACGGTAGCAGTCATATTAAATGGGAAAAGGGACAGTAATGGAATACATTTTATAGTTGGCGATTTAAGAATAGAGCCCAAAAAATCCATCAGATACTTGGCCGTCTAATTTGGCTCCAATTTATATTATGCACAACACCTAACGGACATGTGCAACGAACGTAAAAAGAAAATAGGACAATTATAGAGGATCATGCCCGCGACAGAGGGGCCAGCCACGCAAAAAAGAAAACTTCTTTACAAAGTAGTACAATCGACGCTATTATATGCCGTTCCGATTTGAAGATGGATGCTGACTATAAAGAAATACGCACAAATGCTGACAAGTGTGGAAAGAAAGGCCTTACTGCGAGTGATATGTGCGTACCGCATAGTATGCCTCGAGGCAGTGCAGGTAATAGTGGAGACTGCCTCTATCGACCTGGTGAAAGAGAGGATTATGCTAAGTCGGTTTCCGCGAATAACGGATAAGGAGAACAAACGAGAAGCAAGGACAACAGATCATTCGGAAATGGCAAGGACGAGTATGAAGGACAAAGGACAGTGGACTAAGAGATTAATCCCTAACCTAGAACTGTGGACGCCATGCCGATATAAACGCCTAAACTACTACCTAACTAACACAGGCTCCCAGCAGTCACGGAAGTTTTAGAAACTTCACGCACCGAATAGTAAAAACAGCTCCAATTGCAGGGACTGTGGAGTCTCTGACATCGTGGAACACTTAATTTTTTAGTGTCCGATTTTTGAAGAACAAGGAGACGAGCTGATTGCTTGCATAGAGACCTTAACTAATTAACAGAATGCTGGAGAGCTAGCCAACATGACACCTCTATAGCGAAGCCATCTCCGCAATAGTCAAAGAAGAAGAGCGGATGGAATGTGCCGCACAACAAGATGTAAAATCCGCCTTTTCATAACGAAACGGCACAAAACATAAGGAGAGTAACTAAAAAAAAATTTACAATAAAACAAAGGAAACAAAAATTCATAGGAGCAAAGCACAAAGGAAACTAACAACTGGGCTTAAGAGGGCAACCAGCTACAGTTCGTTCAAATCTAAGATAGAGTGGAAGTAAATGAAGAGGCGGGGCTTCCGCGTATGCCTGGGGTGAATTCAGATAGATTTCAAACATAAACGAAAATTAATTAAAAATAATATTTTTTATTAATTAGATAAAAAACAGAAAAGTGGTGAAAATTATATTTATTAATTTATATACTTTTATTTGTTTAGCATCTGCAATAAAACCTTAGATAATTTACGTGAATTTATTTTTATACATTTGAAACAAGATAATGAAAACATAAAACAGCATTTGAAAATCCTACGAACTTATTCATTAGCTACAATGAAAGTCGAATATAACGACGGCGAGGGGACCGAGTAAAAAGGGTCGTTATATCCGGTTGTCGTTACATCAAGACTTGTTTATTTTATGATTAAAGAAACATGAAAAAAACAAAAAAATTTATATAATAAATTAAAAACTATTATAGATACATAATAAAACGTGAATAATTTAACGTAACTTCTAACTTATCTATATTACGTATGTATGGTAAAAATACATATTTATTCAAATATTCTGTAATATTTGTTTGCTTTTTGCAACGTAAATTAAAATAGATTAATTCAATTTTTTTCTCTGTGGAACTGATTTCATTCAAAAGCCTTTTGTCACTGGAATAACTGGATAGTGGCTTAAAATCTTCACCACCTTCAAAGTCTTTATCACTTTCATCTTGAATTTCTTGAATGGTGAGCACTTCGTTTGCTATTTGCTCGTCAGATAGAATACCGTTCGTTTCCAACTGTAGGTTAACATTTACAAAATCGGTACCATAATTCATTTGACAATGTAAGGTTTTCTTTTATCATAGCCAAAGGCGCATTATCTTCTTTTTCAAAATTATTATTTATCCTTCTTGCCACCTCAACTAAAGGAAGATTGTCATCGTCTTCAAAGTCATCATCTACGGTGGTATTGTAATCCTGCATGTCTAAACCAATTCGTGATTATTTGAGGTGATATTGAATGATGATTCCATGCTTTAGAAATCATTGATATTGCATCCAAAATATTAATAGCATGCTCTTTGTTTTGCCTATTGTTTTCAATGATATTCATTAGCTGGAGCTTTCTAAAATAAACTTTCATTGATCTTATGATACCCTGGTTAACCGGCTGCAGAACTGATGTAGTATTTGATGGGAGATATTGAACGTTAATAATCTCTACATTTAACATTTTTGGATGCACTGGAAAATTGTCTATAAAGAACAAAATTTGTTTCTTTTTTGTTTCATTCAGTGTCCCAGTCTTGCAAAATTTTTATAAACAGATCTGACGTCAGCCAGGTTTTTTAAATAGATATGTAGGACACAGGCAACGAATAAATTTATATCCTTGAAACAGCGAGCGTTTTTTGATTTTCCAATAACAATTAACTTACGTTTTTCTGATCCTGTCACGGGTAGCTCTTTTTTTGGATATTTTTCTACCTGTGCACTTCTCGGCTTTAAATTCCAGTGTTTTGTTCGGGATTATTTTGTATAATAGATCTGTTTCATTTACGTTAAAAATTTGGTCATTCTGGTAATTTTTTCGAATTTCTGGCCATACAGTTTTGAACCAGTTTTCTGTCACGGCAACTGGCACACTAGCAGCTTCAGCTCTAATTTTTCCATACCAAAAGTTATATCTTTGCCGGAAGCGTTTCATCCAATTTTCTGAACATTTATATTCCGGGTCTTTATTCGCTATTTTGGCAAACTCTTCCACTTTTGCATGTAGTATTGGGTCACTGATTGATGAACCCTAACTTCTTTCCTTTTTAAATCACTTAAATAATACATGATCGATATCCCCATGATTGGGTAGCTTACATTTTTTCTTTGGCAACATTTTTCTTTAAACGCATTCTTGATATTTTCTCGGTTCTTCCAAATTATAGAAACAGGCAAATGCGATAAATGTAACTCATTTGTAATGGTATTGTTGCTTTCACCTTCTTCAAGTCTGGAAATTATTTTACCTTTCTCTTCAAAGGACAAAATTTTTCTTTTTCTCCAAGTCATTTTTTTAAACACAGCAAAATTACAATAACGCTAACAAGCTGAATACGTACAATGAACACAGCCTCTGATTTGTATAGTCCTCGTTCATAATTCAGCAATCTTCCCAATAATTCTTATTCTCTCTGCCCTCTTCCATAAAAAATTAATTTCTTCGAGTCATTTACCGACACAATAGATAAGTGAAAATATCGACACAAAAAGCTCAGATTCTATGATTTAAATTAACAAACTTCTTTACCTCCGTTTTAATTGCTTAGTGTCGGTAAGTGACTCAAAGAAATTGATTTTTTTTGTATTCATAGTAATTGCAATATAAAGTCGACACTGCCAGCATTCAATAGAAATTCCGTAAAAAGGGATCGAAACTTATAAAAAAGCGGTGTTTTAGAAGCTTTACATAGAAATCGCAGAATAATCATAACCATACATAGGTGCGTCAAATATGTATATTAAAAATACATTTTCTGGGATTTGTCTATAAAGCCGCTAAAGCCACTGCTTTTTAAAAAATGTCGGTCGCTCTTTGAATTACTTTTCAAAAAATACAGGCAGTGTCGACTTTATACTATATCCCGTAGAGCCATTATACCCGGCTAGCAAACTACCAAAAATGTCTTTTGCGGACGTTAAAAGCGACTTCGTAATAGGCAGATTTTTTACAATAGGGTAAATGCAAATCCAACCAAACGTTCGAATTTCCGTCGCTATATGCGACTTGTCGTTATAACAGACGTCGTTTTTCGCGATTTTCACTGTATTTACAAAAATTATTACAAACCATAAATAAAGAATATACAAATAATATTACATATATTAAAATCAAACATAACTTACAATATTAACCTAACAAAATTCTATGTTAAGCCATTTGATGAACTCTATGTTAGACTGCTGCTTGAGCCATTCCATATTTCATTGACGAGCATCTCTGGATGCTGATTTAGTTATTGTTTGTAGATATTGATAATAATTGTTTTTGTGGCAACCTCCAGGTGAAATCTCTTGGGATGTCTCTTTAGTGGTGATAGTAAACAGGCACCAGGATATTCTGCATCGATATCGGCCATTTTGACTCACTTCCACAATACACTCGATATTCACGAAAAACTTTTATCACAATTTGGCACTTTCCTTTGTTTATTATTATTTTTTATCTCTTTTATTTCTCGCGATTAGAACGTTTAAGCTGCTCGACTTATACAGTGTCTCACAGTCAAAATGATCCAGATTTGAATTTTCTGATTTTGTTATGATGATTTACTTTTTATTTGTTATTCTTGTAGCAATTAACATAGCATATTATTCCTTGCAAATTCAGAAAATAATAATTCACACATTACCAGTTATTGAAACTATTTTCACTCTATGGTAAATAGCACCTCATAATGAAAATGATTCAGTAAAAGAGATAGCAAAAAAGAAATGTTTATCGATGGCATTCCATTGTTTCCTGTTTATAGCACGTTTTACTTAGTTCAGTTCATATTCTGCAGTAGCTTAAATATTAATTGTGCAATGGATCGTCATACATCAATACAAATAAGAGAAACAGTGGTTCTTCATTTTCAAAGAGGCAAAAGTCAAAGAAAAATTGCTGAAAAACCAAGTTTAAGCCCTTGGCAGTATGTCATAGAACGATATCGAAAGGGCCAAGATGTATTAACAAATCTCGTTAAAGTAACCGAAAAATATTTATTTAACACAACGAATGATGGATTTATAGAAAGATGAGAGAGAACCCCAAACGAAGTGCCCCAAAATTTACTGATTTGGTAGATAAATATTTGAATAAGAAAGTGTGTGTTGAAACAATACGAAGATGTTTACGTGCCGAAGATCTTCATGGCAGAATTGCGAGGAAAAAGCCCTATATCAACTCCAAGAATAAGAAGTCAAGGTTACAGTTTGCCAAATAGTACTTTAAAAAATCACATTTTTGGATTTTGGAAACTGTTATTTTCACGAATGAAAATAAGTTCAGCTTTTTGGGGGCGATGGAAGAATAAATGTATGAAGAAAATAAAATGGGAAGCTGTTACCTAATTTGTTGAAGAAATTAATTGAATCAATTCTAATTGGCTTAAAAGAAGTAACTAACCTGAACTAACCTGAACTAAAGCCAAAGATGAAGCTATCCGATATCATATTCATATTACATATATTTTTGAATGTTTTTTAGTACATCATTTCTATTGTGACTAATGAATCTTCTGTCAATTATAATTGATTTAATATAATAAAACAGAAATAAATGGTTATGTTTAGAGATAACAAAGAAAATAATAATGTAAAAGAAAGGTGCATCATTTTGACTGTGAGCCACTGTATATACACCATTGCCGTTCGAGAAAAATCCCGTAAGGAGCAGAAATTGCTAAATAACTCCAGGTTATTTAAGTATTGTTTCTTTCTCTCACTTATGGCGTTTTAAACAAAGAACATTCACACCTAAATACGACGCTACACTCATCTTACAGCCAATAACATTAAATCTTTACATTAAATTTTAGTTTATTTCCACTCAATCTTAAATTTTAATATAGTATCATTAAGATCACACACGCCTCTTCGATTCCGATGTTTATATCTTCAGAGACAATTCCGAAGTCGGATAGAGTTGTTTCCAAACCGAGATTTTTAGTGGGTAGCCGTTTTGGTGAATCTCACACTACCCAGTAACCAAAACAACATCCTACCGGGTGTCTTATTGAATATTTTTCTGGTGAAAAAAAATATCGTCCACATCCTTAATGTAACCCCCTATATATGTTATGTGAAGACATTTTTTAGATTTTCACTACATCATAACTAGCAATAAAAAAGACTGACAGGAACACATTTTTTCGATGCAAGTATCGAACACGCTTGCACCTTTAAACGGGATTATTAAATTCTTCAAGCACCCATTTGTTTACCCTTTCAATAGGTGAAGCAGTAAAAGGGGAAGAAATGTATTCATAAAGCTGTCACCAGCAAAAATGGGGTTAATAATATTTTATACGAGGAACTCTCAAAGGAAACATTTCCATGAACAATTTGTAAGGATGTAGTAAAATGTTGGGGGAAAAATCCAGAATCTAGATAAACAAAAACCATTAACTTTTGGGGATAGATCAGATGTTTAACGACCTGCGATTTGAGGAAAACATCCGAGGGTACATGAAAGCACGACTATTTTAAATTGGGAAAGACAGGGAAGGACAGTGAAGGACAAACGAAAAGAGACAGAAAACGAAGAAGTGCTACATTCGTTTTAATAACTGTCCAACTGAATTTATGAATAGAACTCCGTATATCGGATTTTGACATTTTTGCTAAGTTTCTTCAATTATCTGTTTACGCTCGTTTTTATCGTCTATATATCAATAATAATGAATCGCAACTAGTGAAATGACCGCAAAGCAGATTTGCATGAAAATTTTCAATTTGTAATTTCATTACTTACTTCAGCTTCATGTACCAATTTCTGTACTTTCATATTTTATTTATCTTATATTAATTTACGAAAGCTATTAAATCTTCTTCCAAAGGAAAAAATAATCAGTATAAATTGTCTGATCTTTCAATTTCTTTTTAATCAATTTTAAACCGATATCCAATTAGGCTGCTTCGTGTATCGCATGACTATCTGAATTACCATGGAACTCGTGCAGCAGTCAATTAACGGTTATTTCCTGTCTCTAATTGGCATTTCTCGATTGGCTTGTGGATAATTTCCTTAAAACGACTATTTTGGGATGATGAAGTTTTTACCTTTGACGATTGCGCTTCCGAGTGAAATTTCTCAAAATCGAAACTAGTTTCTCGCCTGCCTCTGTCCGGTATTGGTTATTGTTCCAGCTGCAGCTATAGCTCTATTATTAACAGGAAACTGAAAATAATGAGGTAGTTCGACATATGTACCTTTACACTTCACGGTGGTCCGTATTTACTAAATGAAAAAACTGAATCAATTTTGATCTTGTTTAAATTTTTTTCCGCATCATGGAAAAATACTTGAACAAATTTGAATGGAAGGAAGTAGTTATTAAATAAGGGAGGGTGGGTAGTGCGTTAAAATTCCATCTTAAAATCTACTTTCTTCTGGCTTATAATCTAAGCAGAAGGACCCGATGAGAAATGAAAAAATAGAATATAAAGATCCTGATCTTTCTAGGGTCATAAGTGATTGGTTGAATTTGAATATATTGCAAGCGATGCATTTGATCGGAACATGAAATTAAAAAATTTCACAAAAATCAAATAAAACGTTTTATGGCAAATATCAAACAGCATCGAAAAGTAAAAGGTAACATGTAAAAATCATATTTTGAGCGTTTTGTTGCAAACTAACTATAGTTACAAATAGTCTAAAGTGCCGTCAAAAACAGTAGCCTTTCCGCAGGGTACCGTTTACTAGCCTCGTTACTTTGGTGTAATCTATTTTCGATTTATTTAGATGTTAAAAGCGTTTTCAACGTTTTGATGCATGGTATATGATTTTATGATATGTGAATTACCATTTTCCACTATAAGTAGTAAAGAGTAGATCTACCTATTTCAGGCAATAATTATAATCTCTCTTTAAATTACACTCAATAGGCTTTGTTCATTATTACATGTAATATTTTTCATGAGACTAAAATTCCTCAAATGATATTAAATCTGTCGGATCAATTTCTGAGGCGCACTTCACAATGTGTTCTATTGAAAACGGAAATTTACTAGAAATGTGAAGCTAGATGTCGCTGTTGTTAAATTGTATTACATGTTGCAACACCCATAGGAGTATTGCAGGAAAATATGATTTCAGTGGCATCCCGAGTCAACACTTGTGGATTTTTCCCCAGTTACTCTGCACGCTTGGCCAAGCTACAATATGTTTCCATGTTATTTCAGAGTTGCCCTGAAAATTATTTATATTAAAATAAATCTGTCAACATGATTTAACGTAAAAAGGATTGAGATAATGTACAAATTTGCTTTCAATTAAAAACATATTCAATTTGAAAAATTGCTTAGGGCCGGTCCAACATTTTGTAATTCGAAATAGGAGAATCGACTAGCACATCTAGCTAGCACAATCTGCTTGAAGGTGAAACCAGGGATTCTCCTCCCTTTAATAAAAGTGTTACGACGTGTGAAGTAAACTATTCCCAGCAGCTCTAATTTTTTTTGGTAAAGATGTAAAGTGTTATATATAAAAAAATAATGGAAGCTTTCGAAAAATAGGCGAACAAAAGCACAAAACGTCTTCAAATCTGGAAAACTTGTCCTTCTTTTGTACGAACATTTAAAACAGACTGAAGGTTGAAACCAGCTCGCTTAGGCACTATATTAATAAAACTTGGGAGAGCACTTAAACTGTCTAAAGGTTGCTAACTTCGTTTTCCTTGGGAATCTGTGGAGAATCTTCAGTTTGAATGCTCTTAATAACAGCCTTAATTAATTGAGCTGTCACTCGGATTAACTGCTCCTCTAGCCACCTGAGGCATTTAAATTTGGCGAGCCCCATTTTAATATATATATTAACGAGGCGCTTTTATCTCACCTCTCTTTGCAACGTGATACATGTGTTGATGAGATGTCTGTCGCCTTTTTATTGTTGAAATAAACGAAAACTTCATAATTACGTTACTAGCTGGAAGAATATTATGATACGTTTCCAGATTTCTCTATTTCATGGAAGCGAGATTAATGTGTTTGGTTAGATCTCTCGACAATAAAGGCATGAATCGAGTAGAAAACCATATTAGCTTTCGGCGAGATATTATATTTGGTCTCAGCAGTTCCTCGTATAATAAAATAGCTTAAACGTGGAAGCAATTTACTCTCGCAATTGGAAAATGGGATTTAAAAACAGGATAATAATTTCATGTTTTAAGAGAGAGTGACTTGCTGACTTCTAGATGTATATTTGTATAATATTAACATATTTTTGTCCAAATAAATTCAACATAAAACTTTTATTACTCCTTCGTAGCATTTAAACCGGGATTTTATGTCATGCCAAATTAAAATTACTCGTATTTGATTTTTTAACATGATATCTAGCTGTGACCTGGTTTTAATATGCAAAGATAGAGTAGGAACTGTATTTAGATACTTGAAAACTTTATATAATGAAATTTATTATGATGTTGGCTAATTAACCAATAGATTTGAATGATATTCATAGCGATAGGCATAATCCATAATTTTCATCTACAGCAGAGTAAGCCATGGCAAAGAACGGTCAAGTTCCGACTATCTCTGGAGACATCGACGAAAAACTAGAAATTTCGAATTTCCATTTTTAACTATTAAGCATAAAAGTTTATATAAAGCTATAAAAATACGAAAATACTAATAAAACAAGCAAAAAATTATAGCAAAAGACGACCTAAGCAAGAATGCTTAAGGAGCTGAACTCGAAAATCTTAAAAAAGGCTTCTTCAAATGTGCTAGTTTGGTTGATAACCAAATAGTAACACTTTTGGCACTATTGTGCACTCAAGAAAAACACTGAAAAGAATATGTTATATTTGAACCATGATATACCAAGTTAAAAATATATAATAAGCCCTTGAAGGTATTATAGAAACATCAAAAACGAAAATATCAAAGAAGATGCATAAAAAAATGTTAGAGGTGTGACGAAAAATGAAAGTGCAGAAGTGCTAAAAAGGAAAGAATTAAAGAAAATTCCAGCCATACCTGTGTCGAACCAGTCAAAAAAGATGTTGATGAGAGTGATATACACATGGAGGCTGAATTTAATGAAACAACTATAAAAGCTTTTCGTGTTGAAAGAAATTTCAGTGCAGGTAAGGGTGATACGTTCATAGTTGCCACTGAAGAATTTGTTGAAGAGGAAAACCGCATGTACAACCCGGGAATGGGACCAAATTCCTCTATATTTTCGAGCAACCTGTCGAATTCCACAAAACAAATTGGGAGCACGTATTCACTCTTTATTTCATATCCCAGCTGTACATTAAGAACTCTTTATAGTTTGAAATTCAGGAACTAGATCTTCTAATCAAATGTATCCCTTAATCAGAAACAGTGCACCATAAGAGCGGCAAAGTACAGCAGTAGCAGAAAGAGTACTTTTATTGTTTACTTTTATGATTATTCTTTATTCTACTTTATCAACGTTGCGTAAGTGCTAAAGTAATTCTCGGAAATTGTTGTGTCAAATTGCGGAACTAAACTCAGCGCTTTAACTGATGCAACAGTAAACCTGTACAAATTAACCTAGTAGTTGCCAGAAATTAATTAATATTCGGTGAAATTTCAAACCTGGCTCAAATAATCGTGCCTTCCAACATTATTAAATTTCTATTAAATTTCAATATTTACTTTTTAATATCGGAAGTTTAAATGCGGCGTCAATTCGGCATTCAACTTTATTGAAAACATTTCGCGTGACAATTCATTCCCTAATTTACGAAACGAAATCAATTGATGCAAAGGCGAAAGTAGTCAACAAGTTGGAGGTAAATTGTTTCCATTAAAACTGCAGACACGCAATGTGGAAAAGTGGTCGTTCTTTGTAATCGAGTGTTTATAATAGTGTGCTATTTAACGAGCATATAATGAAGGCCATCATGCCCGGGACAGAAATTTGCTTCGCAATCGAAGCCAGTGATGCAATTCGTCTGAGAGAATAATTCTCGTTATATTTGAGTACAATACTACACTTCGTCCACAACTATAAACGAGCTAAAAATCACATTTAAAAAATTCCATTATAAGAACTCATTTTTGTTTACATTTTGGCTCCAAATCTAAATGCATAAACAGGCCACAGTTAAATAACAAAATCTATAATATTTTGAGGTTTCACGGTTGCTAGCGGATCCTCGCGCCGTCGCATGGGAATAAGAAATTCAAGGCCTACGGACACGTGAAATTTAAAGTTTACTAAATACTCTAGCGGTCCTTATGCTTATGGAAATTTTTTAGGTCTATTTCTGAGGGAGACACATTTGCGGCCGATCGTGAATGATGAACCCATCATTCACGATCAGTAGCATTTATTTTCATTATAAGGTCTTATATGTTTATAAACAGATATAAGATTATTGTTAAATTTTTATAAAGCCATAGAACAATTTTGTCTGTTTTACCACCCTCAAAATATGGCATATTTTGCTTACATATGCAACAAACAGGTACACTTCTTAACATATTACGTCTGTTTCACAAGCTTCCGTAGCCATGACCTCTACCTGAAATTCAAAAATTTTACTTTTCTTAATACCAATCCAAATTTCAATTAAACTTTGATTCTTTCTCATTTTTTATTATTAATGCGACCTATTTACAGTTTCTAGAGGGAATTATATTAATTTACTTCTGCGAAAAACCAGATTCCTGTAATCCATAAATTCCTTGTACCTCAACTATGAAAGTTCAACAAAGATCTCTAGAGAGGGCCGTAACAACGCTATTATTTAAGTTTAAGGAAGTTGGGATACGATTTAACTGAACAAATACAGACGATTTACTAATGGGATTTTCTTTTGTAACAGTAGAGTAAATAGATTATTTTCAATGAAGAACTTTTTGAGGAGAGAACTATTTGGGAGTTTCATTGGTTCAAATTAAAATTGGAACTTTGGCTTAACTTCTTCTTATATAATTAATTAGCCTCACTAATGAAAATTATTAGTTAGCTCAAATAATTGTAATATCGAGAACTCAGAACGTTATTATAATGAAAAGTGAGTCATGTAACCACGATCTTGACCACCTTAAAATAATATTGCAATTTTTTTTATTGTTTTGGCTTTTTTTCTGATGGAATCGGAAGTGCCCCATTTTTTTTTTTTAAAGGATATGTTGAATTTTTTGACATTTATGGATTTCATTTTTGGATAGGGCCATTTTAGAGTTTTTCAATGGAACTCAGATTTTATGACCAATTTTGGAATGATGTGATTTTGTACTGTGTTGGATTTACCTTTTACCAGAGTTTGAAAAAATTTTGCTCTAATTTGACCGATAGCTTTAGCTCGAGAAACGATCACCCTGTATGTTCTCGTTTTATTGCAATCTAGTACTAAATTTTAAAAAATATCCACCTGCATGGAACCCAGCATCAAATAATTATTGGCGACCATAATTCAGCATAATTGTCCTCAAACAACAGCCCTTTCAAACGTAGGTTCCAATAAATGAAAACGAATCGGGAAAGCATCGGCATTAAAACAAAAATATTACAGCTTGAATTCGTAATGATTCCCTAAATCATTCGGTATGTTGTGGAAATGTTTTTCCTATTCCGGCGATTTTTCCTTTAGTTAAATGATCTGAAATATTTTTTGGTCCAGGTCGGGAAAAATTCACGCAAAATAATTAATGGGAGTAATAAAATATCGGGTTTTAAACCACGGGATAAATCCCTGAGGTAACATTCCTAGTAGCAAATGGGGTCGCGTTTAGCAGCACTTATGTACTCGTAGCGTTCCAGAAGTAATATTATGGCCCTTGGCGCAAGCCACCTCATAGTTTGCTTAACGATGGAGTGCTAAATAACTGTTGCTGCCACCATCAATATTTCATTTAAAAGTGGCAATTAATGTGAAGTGATTGCGTTGGTTTCGACCACGTTTCAATAACCGCTAGTAAATATTTACCTAACCGTGGCATTAAAATGGCCGACTAGGAACCTCCTCCTGATAATTAATAGTAAATTTCGATGATTGCCACATGGCAAAATCAAAGTTAAATCGTGTTTCTATAAGATGTAGTGGAAACGATTCGACTACTGAAAATATGTTCTGCACTTTCATGGGAATCTCGGCAGAAACGGGATTTTCACGTGGCTGCCACACTAAACTTTAAAGTTCGCGAAGCCGTGGTGGCCATGTTCAATTCATTAGAAATTCTACTTTAGTGTGGTTAGAGAGACAGTTACTTTCATGGATAACTCGTAGAAGAAGTAGCTTTTTTAATGAGGACTAACTGAAAAAGCATCTACAAATGTTTCACAGGAAATATTCAAGAACCTTTTAAGGCAACAATAAATCAAAGATTAAACTTCGAAAGTAAAGCACTTTCTGAAGACGTTGATATTATGAACTCCGTACTCGGTCTCGAAAAACATGAAAGTTTGCAAGCCTTACAGCTGTAACTGAATCCCAGCATAGTAATATTAATGCTTGTTTCCGAGACGTGTATAAAGCGTTATAATAAAGAATTATGTTTGCCAGCAACGCAGAGTTTCCACGTTATGAGATACTTATTCCATTCATATAAACGGCTCGGCAATCCACCCATATGAAATAAAAACGCAAAAAAGTTAAGTACTCTATTTGGTGCAAATACAAAAAAATAATTTGCTGGTCACTGTAACATGAAATGTGTAGATGGGAACAATACCTCAGGAGGTGTTTCAGCATTTTTTATTGAAGTTCCGTAGCTGAAGGAATCGCCATTAATCCGAATGTCGGAAACTATTCAACACTTTGCACACTCTACAGGGTATTACAAATTCGATGCGTTAGCATGCTATCTTTGTAATTATCCGAGATAGAGTGTTGGTTAAATTGGGGTAAAATTCTGCATTTTAATTCAAAATAATCTTTAAAAGAAATTAATTCGGATTTTCCTATTTTAAGATCGGGTTTCCAGAAATATCCAGAAAACCCGAAAAAAACAAACTTAATTTTTACTTTTTGCAGCTTTATTCCTCATTATTATCAAAATCACACCACTTTTTTGCCCTCTACCTGAAAATAAATTTATTTGTTTGCTGTGACGTTTTCTGAATTTTTTAGTAATTTTTGACTCACCCAAAGATATGATCTCGTAGTTGTCATTAAATTTTTGAAGCAATTATAATTTTTTTCCAAAAATCAAAAACTGAAAATTGATCCTAAATTAATTTCTAAATTCTCAAGGGTGCAGGGATAACATTCTGTATATTTCAACTTGTAATCACAGAACATGGTCAACTAAAATCTAAAAATCTGTAAAAGCTGCGCAGTATACAAAACAAATACGTTTTCAATACTTTTACTTTTCAGTTATCGGATATTCACGGTCATGTATTTGTCTAACTTCCCTATAAAAGCACCGAAAGTTGAAACAGGTCTATCAATAGCTATGGAAAATCAACCAAGAAACGTCGAAAAATGTCTAAAGATATTATCCTTATTTAAAAATTTTCGTGGCAAAAAGTACCAAAAAAAAAAAAATTAATATACTTATTGGAACCAATTAAGAAATTTTTATTTTTCCGCACATGTTTCGTTTCTACGCTATGCAACATGACAAAAAACTGGTGTGTTATAGTTGGAAAATCTGACAACAGCGCTGTAGTAAAATTTGTTTTGATATTACGAGAGTTTAAAGCTAAGCCAAAAAATACCTTGAACCATTTTGGATGACGAGCAGTTTATATGAACTCTATTTTTCATATCTTAGATGAGGTGCATTTAGATGAAAAATTGCTCAATAAAGGTTTTATAAGGTCATTTTAGAGCAGGCTTCCATATTTTGATAATAGAATTTTTCTGGTTGTTTGAGGAAAATTATTGCAGTGCTTACGGTTTAGTGTTCCTAAAAGGCTCTGGCCTTTATCAAGACTGATGCAATACTTTCAGAATGTATTGCGTCAACAATATAATTTTATGAAAACTGCAAAAACACCGGAAAATTCTGTCTAAGAAATTGTTAAGTTAACATCAAATTAAATTCGATCTCACAGGCAATAAAATGCTATTTTTATAGTCTTGGCATGAAAAACACATACCTATTTGGCAGTAAAATATTTACAACCGCTTACCTATAATAAAAAACCTTAACTAACTACTAAATTCATGTACATATTTAATGGAAACCGACGTACAGATACTACCAACTGCAAACGCATGAAAACACTGGAAAATCGTTTATTTGTTAATATTAATGCTAAGAGTGAAATTCCGAGATTAGATTAATACATCTGCTTTGATTTCGCTGGAATTTTTGGCAATAAAAATGATTATCTCGTCAAGCAAACGGGAATTTTATGATCATCGGATTTTGGCGAACTCTCAACTGCGTATGCAAATCACTCCGAATCCATATCGAACCTCGTCCTGAGAATTTCATATCAGCTCTTATATGCACTGCCCCACAAAAATTCAAATAACTGTATAATATTAGCGTGTTACAGCTTCAACCATGTCATCTTTGCTGTTTCGTACTCCTGAACTTGACATTCCTAAAATTAAGGCTACCCATGGGGATGTGGTAAATCAAACGCAAGAACTGAAAATTGGGAAAAATTAACCGATATCCCACAGCAAAATGATGCTACCCGCAATTTTCGATGCACCTAATAAGCATAACATAATTGCCTAGTACAGGCACTATCCAGACCAGGATAATTAACCTCGTAACAAGCCATTAAAAGAGGGGCATTTTAGAAAACATATCTCGACTATGGCGAACTTTTTAGCACTTGCATGGCCCATTCTCTTTTATGGGCAGTGGCCATAAAAGAAAGCATTTTCGTCGCTGCACTTGAATCAAATTGAAAGCTCAGCATTAGAAAATAGCTGACTTTAATACGTTTTGATACACTCTAATTTATTACACAATTTTCGGGTCATTTTCTCCACATTTGTCGTGGAAAGTTCTGCATAAGACTTTCTGAATTCAAATTTAAATTGGCCAACGTGTGACTTCGGATTTTATTTTTGTGGAAACGCGAGTCATCCTCAGATAGAGCATTTGGAAATGCTTATCGTTGCCAAGAAAGTATATAGCTGGTTTCAGTAAGGAGTCGCCTAATTTATAACGTGTCAGGCACAGTTTTCAAAGATATATTTCACACTGAATTCCAATTCCATGTAGAGTTAATCGAAATGTCAGGGTTCAGAATTAATCATTTTTTAACATTTCAAATCAAATCCTATTAGTAAACAAATGGAACAGCTTGAATAATATTGAAACCGCCGTTTGAGCAGCTTCATTAAATTCAGAGCTTGCTGCCCTAAAACTTTCCTCTGAAAATGTTGTACCTAATAGCAGAGGTCTAACTGCTCACACAACTTGCTATATGGCATTTCTAATTAGGTAATTTCTATTAATCTTTGTCGGCCGCAGACTTCAGACTATGTGGCTGTGGAATATTAAATCTCTCCCTTTGGCACCACCTAGAAAGGACAAACCTGAAAGCCAAATTGCACTCAAGGGTTCAAGGGATTTACACTCAATGTCGTTAACTGTTATGGATATAACAGATACAGAAATTATTTCATTGTTTTCATGATGAATAAAAGCTCGTATTTTGTTGCAACCATATACAGGGTGTAATATTTAACCTGTAACATCGAAATATCTCGAATACTAAGCAGGCTATAAAGAAATGTTTAGAATCAAACTTTAATCCCTCAGAGAGGGAAATGTATTGGCGCTAAAGTTGATTCCCCTCCACCCCACACACTTATATGAGAAATTCCTGATAATCCAGATATTTTTCTTGTGCTGACTTGGGAATTAAGAGCCACAGCACCTAGGTCTGCAATTTGATTATTTTCTCCACACGCAGTAGCTGAGGGACTTCTTTTCTTCTGATTTACAATCCCTTCATTAATAAATTTTTAATTACATGATAGAAAGAAGACCGAAACCGTGGTTTTTCAGGAAAAGGGTGACCATAGAAATTGACAGTATTATCTAAATGCCTACCAGCTTCTCCATACACCAAAACCATTTCGATTTTCTCTTCCACGGTCAAATACTCCATCGTGAAGCAGTATTAACAACAAAATGTTTAAAAGTACATGTTTTATTTGTTTACGTTGTTTACCATATTTTATTACTATAGAATTTTTTTGTTGCATACAAAATTTTTAAACGTGGAAGTTGCCATTTAAGATATGAATTTAATTTCGTCAATTACAGTCTTTTCTAGAATGAATCGAAAAAATGTTTCGGACATTTTTTTCTTATTTTTAGTCGTATTATCCGAATCAGGAAAAAAATGGGAGTTGCCATTTGAAATAAAAAAGTTAACCCCCTCCCCCTCACGCGAGGGGTGGAAGGGAATCAACTTTAGCACCAGTACCTTTCCCGCTCAGAGTAATTAAAGTTTGATACGTTTCTTTATAGGATGTTTAGTATTCGAGATATTTTGATATTCCAGGCTAAATGTTACACATTGTATAAGAATGTGAACATAACAAATCGCACTACAGGTTAGGAAATCTCATATTATTATATATACTTCTACTTCCTGCCCTCATTTCTTGCCTTAATTTCCTGACCAAATTTCTTAGCCCATTTTAATTATTTTCCATTATGGTTCCAAGCAAGCTACAAAGGTCAACAAAACAATAGCTTTATTTTTCTGTGTGAACATTAATGGTTATTTTATTATTTTTTACGGTCAAAAACCTTGTTTTAAATTTTTATATTTCAATTTTTAAAATACAAGTTTATAATGTTTTTGAGTGCATGTTTTGATGAGTAAGAGAGGAAAACACGTGTGAAATTTCGCTTTTTGGTACATATTTATCGAACTCGTGCAGCTTTGTGAACTACAATATACCTATATTCTATATTACATTTCATAAACGCGAAAGAGCTTAAATTCCTGATTCGTTAGTTTCAAAAATTCTTTTTTCTCATTATTGAAGTTTTTATGGAAGAGTACGATGAAATAATAGTAGTTTGGAGAAAAATCATTGTACACAACTCGGAAGTAACGCAAATTTCTTCTCTCGCCTAAATTATTGACCTCCCCTGCAGCTCGGTCGCAAACATTCGCACCATTTGTAATGTGCTTCCTGCTATTGTCGTAATGTAATTTATGCTAACTGGTAATTTTACGTTGCAAATATCAAATCCAACAACCCGCAATTTTTTTCTTTTTTAAACAAAATTTAATGATACAGAAAAGTTCATAGTTCATTCTCACATACATTTGTAGTTTATTGGGAATGCCCAGCAATAAATTGGGTACACACTTTTCACTCACTACTTCCCATGATTCTAAAACGGCCGCCACTAATTGAATTTTGGCGCTTGTCGATGGACCTCAATTTTCATTAGTCCCCACATGTTTTCTATTGGATTAAAGTCCGGGAAAAAATGTTTATGTTGCAATTACTTCTGGTGTTTTGATTTATTTGGACAACATGGATCATTGGAAATTTCATCAAATGGACAACATGGAATTTTCTTACAAAAACGAAAAAACTGAAGCAGAGAAAAATTCAAAAATATTATAAAATTAAAAAAAATGCAAATACTTTCTCGATATATTCTACAATTAATCCAAACACAATATTATTTTCATTAAGTTTCTTTAGCGTTTCAAAATAATAGTTAAGTCCTCTTCTTGAAAAATGATCAAATTTCTTGAGACTAATAAAATACTTTTCACCTCGGTGTGTAATATACTATTACGTAACTGCTGGAACTTAAAATAATTCTGTCCATGTCCGAGCCAAAGATGTCATATTTTAACAAAATTTCATTTAAGTTATAAGCAAAAATAAATTTTGAACTGAAAGGCTTCATTTTGGAATCTTTTCAAATCTACTGAAAGGACCCCAAACCATGCTTCAGTTCAATCTTTGGCAGTTTTAGATTGCATCAACAGTAATGTAGTATTTACAAAATTAAAAAAATTACTCACCAATATATCCTTGCCTCAGAGATATTCTTACAAATTTGGATCAAAAGGTAGATAATTTCGCAACGAAACGATCATTCATGCGTAATTTTAATCAAGAATAAATCTAATTAGCAATCTACAGATAGAGCTCTATGTTCCGAATCCCTCCTGTATACGTACGCCTACCTAATTAAGGAAACCGCAAACATATCCATTATTGGTTTTCTATTAAGCTCGGATGGATGGTGAGTCAAATTGAATACCCACTTTCGCAAAGACTCAAATTCATCTCCCGCATTCGACTCAGTTACCTCAGAGGACTCGAATGAGGAAGGTTTGGGATCCTGAGGTGCTTTATTACGATATGTCAAACTGCGCTTGGTGGTTAACATTGTTAAGGCAAGAGGTTACCGAATTTTCAAGTTGTTTGACATGGCACATGAAGGTTTCTCGGGTAATAATCTAATAATTGTGAGTAATGAAGAGTGATATTATACACCGGCGACATTTTGAAATGCATTTTTATTGTTTACGTTTTTTCTGAATTATACACATCGAAAGTGTCTAGGGATATTTTTAATTTAAAAAAAAATTAACAATTATGAAACTGATTATTTTTAATACATTAATAAAGATGTTTATTTCTTTATTAGTTACAGCAAGCAAACTTAGGTTTATTAGTGCCCCAAAGAAAAACAGGATGGAACAAAAGATAAGTTTCTCTTATACGTATAAAAATGATTTAAGCAGTATTCTTTTGAAACATTGTAAAAAAATTTAAGAAATTAAAATGAATATCTCGTGTGTGCCCCTCTGGCATTTATTACTACCTGACACTTGCTGGGCATACTTAAAATCAAATTATTCAATAAATCTTGGGGGTGGTTCTCCATGCTTCACGTAGGCATTCAAACAGTTAACAGCGGTTCTCAAAGTGACCATTATTTCTTAAAACCCTTTTTTGGCTTGAAATTATTTTATTTCATATTAAGAGCCACAATTTATTATTTTTAACTTCAAGAAAATACGTTACAAAGTAATATCCCTAGACATTTACGATGTATATATTTTGATTTCGAGGGCAGAAATCTCAGATTTTCGCACGAGGACACTAAGCCACCACAATAAGTAAGCAACGTTATATCATTTTAGCGTGCAGTCTCCAAACGGCTTAGCATTCTCCACATTCACAGCAATACCTTAAATTTAGCTGAGTAAACCCTACTATAGCTGCATGAAAGCACAGATGAAAATTATGTTTTAGTACAATTCTGGAACCATAAATCTGATATTCATGAAATGGAAGTTTCAATAAAAAATAAACTAAAACAAATGATATCCCCCAAAGGAGTATTGAATTTACTGCTGCAGGCTTTAAAACATCACAAATTCCTGACCTTTTTGGATTTTTTCTCCGTCGAGTTACACTGAAATTTGTATAAAGTGAAAAAGTATAATATATTACTTTTCCTCCTAAAGGAAAGTAAATTGCTCTCTTGGTTTCTCTCGAGGCATTTATTTCAACAGGTGACAGATTAAGACGTGATTTGGTTCATTTTGTTGCCGCTTTATGAGACTTTAGCTATGCACTTTATCTCTCGGAAGCCAGATTATATCGATTGGCGGTTTTATAATTAAAGTCAAAACTTATAAATAATAGTACGTACTTAATTAAGGTGTGTACTTCGTTAGAGGGAGATATCGGTTTTAATAAAAGGAAAAAAGTTATTTCCCCTAACTCAAAGGCCTAACGAATTAATCAAACTTCCGTCGAGGGTGCTGTAAAATGGCTGAACAACTGGAAATGTTTTGTGTTTTAATAAGAAAAGTTTGCTCGGATTAAACATAAAAGTGTTTGTTTAACACCACTCTACATATTTTTTGAATATTTAATTGGAATTTGGCTTACTGTGAAGAATGTGTGGCAGATGTTTGAGCCTTCACAGGAATTATTGCACCCTATTTAACAATCCAGTCTCTTAAGCTCCTATTCTCACCGACATTTTTTAAACAACAAACATTGGAACTTTTTAAAGTTCCATTATCCACACCAATCGTAAAGGGAGCCTTATTAATCATTTAAAAAGGCCATTGATTGATCCATAACTACAACGTACGTCTAATGTTTCCTACCTTCTAACATCGGAACGAATATATCAGCTTGCAATTTGGAGATATGTTATAAAACATAAAATACTAAAACCTCTATTTGTACCAGCATTATTAAGGACCGTTTACGTGGACTTTAGCTCATCCGCGCTCAGGCTCAAGCTCTTCTTGTAGACTTCGGTGATTGTGTAGGTAAGTAATTTGTACTTAAAATGAAGCAGAACCCTGACAAAAAACTAGTCTAACGCCATGACGCAGATGCGCTTTAAAAATACGAGCTTCTAAATCACACTAATATGTATACTAGACAGGAAAATTGCGAAATAAAATCTCTGAGCAGTACAAAATATCATTCTGATTTACAAGGGGATTCCCTCGGGATAAGCATTCGTGATTTGCAGGCTGGCCAGCTGAAATATTATAGAGATTCACTAGTTTTCTATTGGTTTTTTCTCACTTTCGCTTTATTTCACTTTTCTATTTTATTTAATTGATGCATTATTTCCCGCAACTTTACTTACCATAAGGGGATTCTGTAGAGATATTACTAGTTTGGACTACGGAAACTGCATTTTTTTGCAAGTTCTCGTATATCTTCTAACTGCGTATGATTTTTCAATAAAAGTTCAGTATAAGACATGACAAAAAATCGCGAACATTTCTATACAGGGTTTTAACCAAGACGTGGCCAATCTTCAAGAGGTGATTCTTTGAGCGATTCTAAAAGGAAAAGTTTATATGAACATGGGCCCGGTAATGAAGATATAGGGTGTCAAAACTTTTTTTAAGTTATGTTAGTTATGTCAAAATCAAATTTGTTTGACAAATTGTTTTTCTTTCCACGCTTTTTTATTTTTTTGTTATTTTCAAAACATTGCAGTAATAAATAATGTTATGCATTTTATGTTTATTTGTTTTATCGAAAACAGTTAATTTAAGTAAAAAAATTCAAAAGATGAATTATTGGTACGGAAAAAACAAGCACATCCCAGTTTTTGATGGTGATTTGGTAGTTTAACTTTTTGCTATGTTGTCCCAAGGACATGCAATAAAATGATTTTTATCTTTTTTTTTCTCAGAAACGAAGCAAAATGCAAACAAATTCAAGAAACAAAAAAGAGACATTTTAGTTGTTTAATTCCCCAAAAAATATATTAGAGTTTTAAAAAACTCTCTGACAGATAAAGAACAATAATAACCATAAATAATACTGCCAAATTTCAACAAAATGGGCTAAAGCATTATTATTAAGATTTTTACGAAAAAACTTTTTTTTTAAGTTTCACACTCTGTACCTTAAAAACGAATCATTATCGGGCCTATCTTTATATAAACTTTTTTCTTGAACGCACTCAAAGAATCATCCTTTGAAGTTTGGCCACGTACTTTAATAACACACTGTATAAGAGTTTGTAAAAGCGGCAGATCAGCGAACTTTTGTCGACCGACACTTCAGTCGGTCCACATAAAGAATTATGTGAGTATAAACATTCGCCAATTTTAGTGCGGCCAACAAAAACATGCATAATGATGATACATACACCTATCAGTTGATACTGTCAGTACAACTATCGGCAGACTGTCTAGTCTGTAGTCTGTGGCGAACTTTAAAGCCGCAAACTACAGACCGAACAGTCGGCCAACGATTTAGCCGGTCGATTAATTGGCGGATGTGCGCCCATTCACCGATTCTAAATCGGCCGACAAATGCGTGCAGATGATGCACCCCGACTCGACTGAACCATCGGCCGATTGTTTAGTCTGTGTCTAGTCTCTGAAGCCCTTAATAATATTGCTGACCTCTGAACTTCTAAATCGACCTACCTATTATTTCGACATTAATCTTTCAGTCACACTAGCCTTCGGCCATATGGGCAGTTTTAAGTGCTTTTGGCGTTTATGATTGCTAATTTTTCTGTCCTGCCACTTTAATCTCCAATTGTTTAGCTATTTAACACAGGGCATAAAGCGTTAACCGTTTATCTAAAATTTTGTGATGTTTCGTGAAACGTTAATTAACATTCCCCCAAAGACTTGGAGTACATGGGAAGCAGGTCTCTACTAACGCGCTAACCAAGAGATTACACCCTAAAAAACTATAAGTGCTATAAAAGAAGAAGTGCTAAGCAGGAAGGAGGAAGGAAACATATAGTAAAATATGGCTGGAAATTCCTTTCTTCGAGTCTTCTTCATGAGTGAAATTAAATCATTGTATGAAAAACGGGAAATTTCTCCCTAACATGCAAATACAATTCTTATTTAACCAATTCTGAGATTCCATCTCCACTGGCACCCAAATGGCATTAGAGATCACAAGACATAATCAAAATTCGATTTACCTTCTGCGGCGCCCCCTTGACGACAAAAGCTCCATTTATTATCAGAACCGAGAAGTTTTCCTCCAATTTTTATTGGTGTTTTTATTTGTTCTACACATACAGAGGATAAGCGAAATCCTGACGGAATCACTTCGCCGGGTTAATGTCGCGTTCTCGGAAAATAAGAAACAATTGCGTATATTTTTAGGTTTATAGATGCAACCTGGAATGTTTTTTCAGAATGGTAAATATTAAAGTTTCAACGCAGGTAAGGATAAGGAAGAAGTACTGAAAATGTCTGTGTAGGTTTTTCGATTTCGGTTTCGTAAAATGTTCATTTAGTTTGTAGCACTACTTATAGGTAGGCATGAATGATATCCGAATATGTCAGCGGCTATACAGGGTGTTTGCTAAACTTCCTAACAGCGCTGAGCACAATTCGGAGCCCCATGATTCACAATTTGTTAAACGACTAATCCTCTATTGTGCTGCAACTTTTACTGAAACGTTATTTTATATAACACATGTCAACTATAACATACTCCCCCTTCCCTCCCCATTTTCCTCCAATAGCACGTGAGTTAAAACTTGTTATCAGAATCTTTTCTACAGCAATTTTTGGTACAAAGAAAGCGAGGAATTAAAGTATTGTCATCTAAAACTTTCCACAAATTAACTGAATACAACCGCCTGACAATTGAAAACCGCCACGGGATATGAGCTTTTGTCATACTGATAAATATTCCTTAGGCATCTGAGAGGTTTTATATCTAGCGCTTTTTCATTTTAGATCACGATCTTAATGAGTATGCCCCAGCAACTTTCAAAAGATTTCCACTAATTACGTTTTTATTCCCTTGCTTTACTTGGAGAAAATCAGAACTTAATATAAAGGAGAAATTAAAATAATTAAGAGAAGTTTCAGAGCATAAGATAACTTGTTAATTATCAGTGAGAAATAATTTATGTGTAATTTAAATACCATTTTAAAATTTTTTAAATTGAATTAGTATCAAAATCACAGATTTCAAAAATCCTTATTTTATTGTATGTACTGATTAATTTTTTTATTGTAACGGATGTACTTTTGTATTTCAATTTAATTAATATTCCCCTGCCTTTCGGAATATAGTACTAATGAGTTTTAAGCAAAGAAAAAACGCGATTGCTACGAAATAAATGCTCTTGCTCAAAAGCAAGTAGGGCTCGTAATTTACAACCGTCTTTGTCCCTGGTTTTTAGCCTGTCAGAGAATCAGTACAGTTATAGGGAAAGTAATTTGTATGGTTGAAGGTTGCCACGTGGCGTGGGTTAAAGTGGAATTTGTGGCCCACGTGTTATTTTCTATGTCTGAAATAATGATTTTACTACGCTTTATGAAGAATTTATCATTTGCGTTTGGTTTCTTCACTCCTATCACTTCTTCGTGGTCCCAATCGTAATATTTGGTGAAAACTTACATAAATATGGTACCTACGAGATCTCAAGCTTACACTTATCCCCGATACTTTTTTCAACGTTGAAAATGTAGGACATTTTAATTGGACATATGTAAGCGGAAGTGGAGTACACCGTGTATGAAGCCTCTCTCTCCTAGAATGTGGAGTGGGAACTATAGGGAAAATTCTTTGGGCGGGTCTCCGCAAATTGCAGGAACCCTAGAGGACCACGGGGGAGGCTTCCTGGTGCACGGATTCGGAGAGCACCATTGCTCTCCAACAAATGGAAGTTGTTCCAGATAAACTAGTGGAGGAGGTGATGAATTTCAGACTTCTCCGAGCATTTAGGGTCGTTGCACTCCATTCGTGCAAAATTCGCGAGCAGGCATCAATCGACAGGCACAAAATTTTTATCAGTATTCTCAGGGTGATAAGAAGCCTCCTTCAAAGGGGGTCGACGAAGATACCAAAGCAGAAGTGCTTTAAAATCTGATTTTGGGTTTTAAAATTTAGAAAGCTGATAGAATAAAAACGATTATGTGTGGACTATGTAGAAATATGGTAGATATATTGATAGTATACTTTAAAAAATACTATGAATTAGTTGACCAATTTTTTGAGGGAAAAAGGAATATATGCATTTCGCATTTTGAAAAATAAATCATTCTCAAGGTATGAAGTAATAAAGAAGAATATTAGAGAAGTATTACGGCATTTTCACGGTAAATATCCACGGCAGAGATACCGTTATATCTAGAAATGTCTCCAGCACTGGAAATTCCAGAGCCGTTAGGAACCTCAGCCCTCCAGGCCCGATCGAAGTAGTATCGTATTTTCGCTAGGTAAACTCGTTATATTTTTTGTTCATATATAGCCCATGGTCATGGGAAAAACATTATGCAGAACTTACGAAAAAGCTACTTGATCCACTTGCGTTATTGCCGCTTTCAACTACGGCGGGTGCGCAATACTTCACGTTCGTGCGTTAAAAGTTTTTGCCTGTTACGTGAATGATTGAATTGCTCAAATTGAGAACATACCACATCAAGTCTAAATAATTATTAAAATCACAAGAATTACGAAACATATTCAGGACCGTAAATGATTACATCAATTTAGGACGAGTAAACCGAAGTGAGGGTTAACGAGGTACGAAATTGGGAAAATTCCTGAAAACTTTTGGATCTCCCCAAAGTTACCGCTCGCTAATTCAAAATTTTCCTTGCGTGGCTTGTTGAAAATTCCAAACTATTAATTAACCTACCTGGAACTTAATTCCTTCAGCAACGTAGAAAATATATAAATGTGTGTGTAATTTCCACGTGTCGGTAATTTCAAAGGTCTTTCAAATTATTTCCGAAGGATTAACTTCAACAATATGATTAAACAAACTCAGCATATACTTGCCAGGTGCAGAAGGTATAAATCTCGATGAAAGTGCCCTCAATTCCAGAATATGTTGTTAAGCTAAACACATAGAAGCGGTCTGTTCCACTTTTTATTACAGCTCTTTGTTGCATGTTCTTTTCACGGGCCTGAATAAATAAAAATGGGAATAAATGTGCAACCACGAGTCGTTAAATCCACATACAAATAGGTAAATGTATATGTTCGAATAAAATAGTCAAACATTTGGGTTTCCTGGGCAAAGTTGCATTGTAAACAGGTGGGTTTGTGATTCTTTTGAGGAAAATGTAGGTTGCAAGCTTTAGAGCGCAGCGAATTATTTTTATTTATGCAGACGTACATTTTTAAGCAACATAAAGGAATATTGTTTCGATGAATAGCAGTCTCCTTCAAGCCGGAAACGGTGCTATTTTTGACACAAACGAACGTCAGTATAGATACTCTAGAAAATTTGTTCAACAGCCGGAATATTCAAGGCTTATATGGATCATAAAGTGCAAAGAAAATTACCGACAATTTTTGGAAAGTTTACTGAAATGTAAATTACGGGGGAAAATATTGCTATAACTGCACTAGTGCAAATTACCGTGCCATGCGCCATTGGTTGGTTCAATGCAACAATGAGAATCCAGTATTGACTGCACTGTTATAGTATCAAGAAGGATGAGAATAATTATCAGGAATAATTAGTACAATGAAAATTACCGATAAATTTTGCCTTTTTTTGAATCATTAATTGAAAGTTGTACCTTTTTCAGTTTAAGTTACATGAGTGTAAAGTTGAAAAAATATAGATTCGTTTTCATAAAGTGTATTTAAGAGGAAAGTTTCATGAATCACATCCTCGAATAATACGACAACAAGATTAAAATACTTCAACTTGTTGCAGCATTACTAGTGCGTCCTGGGATATTACCGCGATAATTGCACCAGTGCAAATTACCACGATAATTGCGCCGGTGCAAATTATCCCTGCAATTTGCCAGTGATTGGTCGAACAGAACAATGAAAAACAATACCCCATTGTGGAAACCTCAAATTTAACAGATAAATGATTCTGATTATAATGAACAGGATTATGACGTATATTATTATTACTAAGTTATCTACGTTTTTTTCTGGTCCTATTCTAAGTGCAAGAGTCATCCGCAACACAGAGTGTCCCAAGTTTTCTTGTGCAGCCGACATCTCAAGCATTTGCAAAGATTCTCCGCACTTAGTAGGTCAGCATGTATATATCCTATTACAAAACCTATATAGCAACAAATTACTATTAAATGAGCGCTAATATTCGATGTAGCTAGTTATGCCACTGTTCTAATGATCCGTCAATTAGCAGCGATATATTACGGTACTGTAATGAAAAATAAGTGCTATGCCCTATTGGAAAGCTATCAAGCAAATCTCTATAAATGGAACAAATGCACAGGAAATTTTGCATCAGAGCGCTTATTAAAACATTCATACTTCGTAATCCATTCAGAGGGGAAATAATTACTTGTTATTTATGAGTTAAGCAATAAGCATTTATCCATGCAAAATTAGAAGATGCGAATACGTGACTAAATTCTCCGCAACTTTGGAAGCTGTGGGAAGCAATAACAAAATGTACAGGTGTGTCGCAGTGGTTTGGCCTACATTTCTTAATAATCTATATAGATGCGAAAGTTAAATAGCAACAAATTATATAAAAACCAATTTTATCTGCTATAGCGCGACGTCGGCGTCCAATGAAATCATTCATTAAAAGAACTGGATGTAGCATGTTTGTTAAGGGCTTTGAAGATCCTTTTTGATGAAATGAGATACTAATACATGCTGGCGATATTGGAGGAAATGACGTCACCATGGCCCGATTCGTCTCATATGCACGCAATGTGCTTGCGCATGAACAAAATTACGTCATGGAGATACTCAAATATGGCGGCTTTCCGTTAAAAAAGTGTCCTCATTTTCAATGAAATATAGGCAATTATTGTTTGCTACATCCAGCTCTTCTAGGTCATTGACTAAAATAAAACATAGCTGCTACAAAATAAGGCATTGCTGGCGCGCCTTCATTTTTTAATACTCAACAAACTGCAATACTGTTTATTCCGTTTTTCTTTTATATCTGGAAAGAAACCTCTCTCAATTTTGCAGCCCAATTAATCATGAAAGAACCCCTTTTATCTAGATGCGATAGTGTATCCGGCTTTTGCCTAATTAATGAGCGCACTAAGGAATACGTTTTTAGAGATAAGTTACCATTTTAAAACAATATTTCTCAATGTCTTAACAACTGATTTCTTTCGTGACGGCGCCTCAACAGGAAGTCTGACGTGGAACATGTGTTGATATACAGGTCGATTTGTTAAATTTAAATAATTGCTTAAACTCAGCTCTGCTTAATCTGAACTTTGCATATTATGGGTACACAATGACTTAGAAATAATATATGCGACATGATTTTATACAGTTTTGTCAGTCTTTTTCGACCAGTTAGGCACTAATCAATGACACCGAAATCAGAGGAAGTGACATTACCATCTTACATCTTCATATGTACCGATTGCGGTAGTTTATGACTCATCTATAGCAACGAAATGACATCATAGGAGTACCAATATATCTATGAGTTACACTATTGCCTTATTTCACAACAATTCATCCTTATTCGTCGAACAACCTTCGAACATAATTCAAAAAGACACTTCCAAAATCGCAAATATAGATATGAAAGTTACCTCCTATCTGGGGAACTAAAAGAGATAGAACAACATGCCCAGTGTAGGCTCGTGAGTAACTCATCTAGGCGAATAATCTGATCTGTATTTTTAATGCAATTGCTCTGAAGGTTTCCGAGATATTGGCGTTTAAAATTTAAAAAGCGATAAAAATTGGGTACTAATCTGAAGTACCCTCCCCCTCCTTTTTGGAAATTTCCAAGACATTTTAGAATCATCTAAAAGAATTTGTTCACGCAGAAAATAAATTTATCTCTAGGGCATTTACGAGAAAACTTTGCCAACGTGCCAAAAGTTTTAAAGCAACAAGTCGAGCTCACCTTAAGCCTGAGGATGTTACGATTTCGAGGCAGGAAGCTCAACAGGGCTTGTTTTTGTTGAAGGATTACTATCTTGTGGACCTCGCTTAAATAATAAAGCAAGTGGTATGGGTTGGTATCGAATATTAAAGGCCCTGAGATTCACTGAATTTCTTTTAACACGGCTTTTCATGACAGAACTTTCCACTAGAATGGTCTAAATAAATAACCCGATTATGGAACGGCATATAAGCCAGAAGACGTAAAGTTGCGGCATAAGAAGAGTAAACATTATCTGACGTTTCGTTAGCACTAATACTCTTCAACAAGTTAATGTAAGACATTAAACGGCAATAAAGTTCAAAACAATCTCGAAGAGAGAACCCTTTCACCGGAAACCTCAATTCAAATTATTCTCCGCCCTCACTCCAACCCTGCTTGCATAGCTCAGACTCCTAGCCATCAATTAACGTATCAATAATTAATCTATCATTATCGGCACATTGTGAATGATAATGCACTCTCTGTATTTCTCTCTACTTTGTGGACGCAGATGAGCCGTTTACATGGCAATGTTGAAAGTAACATCTCCTATTCCATTTTGTCGTACAAACTCAATACTAGTTGAGCCTTACGCATGAACTGGCATAAAACTATATTTTGCCTATGTCTGTGACGCAATATTTTACTTCATAAACTTAGCCCTCTACTCTAATATGGCGGCTCCCACAAGGGGTACAATCTGTGAAACTTTAGTGGAATAGCCCATAAAGTTATTGCCCAGTCAAGACCCTTATTTCCGATTTCAAAAATTTATGTACCGACTAACAAAGCTTTCTGGAGCTTAAGTCTAAGTTTCTGATAAATTTGTCGTTTACTGACGTTACTGACTTACGCTACTAAATTTCGTGATTTTATCCTAACAATAAATGGATTTTTTTATGATGATGAGGTGAGGGTCATTTGTATTCTTTTCGACCCTTAAATTCTAAAAAAGGCTTGTGAGTGAAAGTGACGGTGATAGATGTCCGAACAAGTTCCAGGGTCACTGGTTTTGACGGTATTCGTTTTTCCTTTGTAACTGGGAATATTGGCCGCAATATTGTTTTATTAATGCTGCCTGTGTCCGCAAAAAGAGGTGACAGCCCTTTTAAGATAGAAGAATTTTTTTTATATAAAGTTAAATATTCTGATCTATAAAGGTTTTAGAAAACAATGTTCAGTCGATAGAAGTATTTTGGATATTTACCAGCTTACAAAGGAGTGTCTTAAAAATAAATTCAAAAAACGATATAAAACAAACAAGTTCTATCCGTAACAGGCCCATACTTAAAAAAATGAAGTTGATGATGGTTTTGAAAATCCGAAACTTTGTATTTAAAAATCTACTAGTTCAATTTTGTACAGACCGAAAAGTGTTAATGGAGAAGTGATATTTATGTTTACTCACGTTTTTCCTTGTTTTTTTAAATTGAGAAAAGAAAATGTGAAAATATAGTGGTGAGCAATTAGAGTTAGACTAATAGGAGAATCAATCGAAATCTTGAAACGCAACAACAAGTTCAATAAAAAGGAAGACACTTGTGGTCCTCGATCCTGATTGGCAGAGTGTGTACGTTATATATCGGAAACGCCTAAACCCCTCCCATCAATGCGCATGCATGCACAGGATCACAGTATAAATACGACGGACGATCCAGTTGTCGCCTCAGTCCTGGAAAAGCATGACGTAGAGATTAATTCGCTCATTGTCAATGGAAGATGGTGACGAAAGGAGAAAAATGTTCACAGTCTGATTGTACTTATTATCTTTTATAGACGAAAAAAACGAATTTAAGACACAACAAAAATTAATTATTACTAAAATTGTTCGCATATACACTTGTGCAAAAACATGCCAGTTCACCTAAAGCTGAATCATCTAGAACGCTTTAGCTTTTAACAATTAGCGAATAATTCGAGTGGTTAGTAGCAGGTTTCATAGCTATAGTCGGTGTCCTGTCATAATCGTTCGCCGCTATTTATAATTCACATTATGGCAATTTGCCTGAGGCAGGGTTGGATCAAGTAAAGTGGTAACATGGAAAAAAATAAAATAGTGCGTACTGTTCTAATTTACCTTAAGCAAAAAAACTTATACGACAATCATAATTAAATATGATTTCGAATAGATACATAAAAATAGGCCAATCATGAAAAAATTTACTAATTCATAATATTACTTACTAATTCATAATAAAAGGCAGAAGAACATAAAAATAAGTAAATTTTGCCTGCTAAGGCGATTGGTCCACTCATATTGTATATTTGAAACAAGTATACATGAACTTGTACAGATTCAATATATAATACAAAAGTTGCACTGTACCGGACCTGTTTCGGCATAAAACATTATCGTCACCGCATTCGGGGTGAAGATAATGGAAAATCCAGGCCGCTCGGCCTAAATGAGTTTGCTTGAAAGCCTGTTGCTGGCATATATGAATGTGTGCAAAATTTGCATACTTTTAAGAGATAAAAGTCTTGCGACTCTCTAGTAGTAAATGTCCGTCTAACCTTAGCACTACAAGTACAGAAATTACTTTGGAGTAAAAGCTTGTTGCTTTCTTGGCACTTTGAGGGGAATTTTCGTTGACAGCAGATGCAGTAGTACAAGTCAGAACGATATTATGGTCCTGTGAGGTAATGCAGGAAGCTGCAGTATGCAGCAGCATAACCTGATTTGAATTATATATAATGTAACCCACTTAAAAGCAGGACAGCACCATAAAATTTTAGTTTGTCGTTGTTGTTTACTAACTTTTTTTGTCTATTTAAGTGAAAAAAATTTTAATTGAAAACAAAGTGTCACATGCTGTGCAAATGGTACTAGAAAAAACAAAACAGAATATTGTAAAAAAAATATTACAAAAAAACTAAAAACTAAGGCCTAATATATAATTTCTTAAGTATGAAAATGAAAGAAATTTTATTAGTAATTTTTCTGCAAAAAGTCTGACTACAACATTGGGTCAGCAACTCTCTGAAATAGGAATTTACTAAACTTGATTGTATATTAATAATTCTGTGACAAAATTAAAAATCACATTATGTTTATGAATTCATTTTGCTTAATGAAGCCTACCATGGAATAAGAAGTAAAAAATATTTGACAATACCAGAAAGGATTAGTGCTATTTTACCAGACTTAATATTACATAGCTTTTTTAGACATCTTTAAGCAAAAAATTTATGAGTCGAGGCCACAGGCAGAAGAAGAGTATAAATTAGAATAGTTGAAGTAGTTTCAAATGTTACCTAGAACAAATGAGGAAAATAACGACGAATATACGAAAAATTATTTCACTATTTCTGTTTAATTTTTTCTGCTTAATAATTTCTATATCTATCTCTAATCTTTTAAAGATATTAATTAGTTTTTTTTAATTAAGGCCCTGAAAAATCCTTTCTTACGACGCGAGTTTAATTCGATAAAAGAAAACAATTTGAAAAAAGTAATAGTTCTGGAACCTCGGGAAGGCATAGGTGGCACCTTAAACCTGATATTTTTAATCAATTTAAAATTTTTTAATTAAAAACTGTGAAATTTATATTCAAATTGCGGAATCAAACAAAGTTTGACACCCTATAGAATGAAAACAATAAATTTTTGTATAAATCAAGGTTAGTTGAATTAATCTATTTTTTGACCCTTTAGCATCGAACACATACTTATTCTATTGTTTTTAGAACATCTTGTATATACAATTTATTTTTATGCAATTGAATATTGCATGATTGCAAATTTCCAAATATTGTGTTGAATGAAATTAATTGTACATGATAAACGCATTTAAATTGGCTTTGGAGCCATATTAATCTCCGCGACTTGTTAAACGTTATACTCCATAATATCAAAAAAATATAATTTATTATTTGAGAACTCTCGACCTTCATCGATCTAAAAGGTTAAGCGTTCGCTATAGAAAGGTATAGTAAGTTGAGTTGTTACTATCTAGATCATCAAGGAGCACTATCAATTATTATCTCCCACCGTAACGCTATATTGATCTTGCTTGGAGGTATTATTTTCGGCATTGATTTAATGCGGTTACAATTTAATGAGGACCGAAACAGGCGCCCTCGATAAGTGAGGTCAAGGAAAGGGCCATAACACAATACCCATAATGCAATCAAGAACTGTTACTCTAAATTCTCTTACTCATAGATTTTTATATTAGAAGTAAAGTTTAAATGAGAATATACAATATGATCTGTGCAATTGTTTATTGTCCTGAAAGTAAATATTAGGTTTTCTAAAACCGGCAACACATGTCAAGTGTTACATGTCATTTTGGGTGTCTAAAGCGACGTATATTTTCATTATTACAATTTGATCACATTGTCGTTTGCTATTTGTACGAATTAAACACAACAGTGCGGGAAAAGTCTATTTCGCACATTGTTATTTTGAGAACACGGAGATAGATTTAAATTTGTGTTTTCGGATGTTCTATATCTTCTATATTGGTTTTCGCTAGCTAATATAAACGTAGGGAAACGGAAACGTCGACAATATTTTATTAATCCTGGTAGATATAGAGTCGTATAGGTCGAAGATATTTTCTTAACGTTATGTTTTAATACTGGTATATTAATACAAATATAATTTAATAAAAATATCAAATTTACTACTAATTTATTAATTGTATGGTTGAAGTCATTAATCATTTTCTTTTATATATTATAGTATATTGCATATCTAGCAGGAGAAGCAACATATCCTCGGCCGACGATGCAAATTGGTAGAGGCAGCTGAGCATCAGCGGTCGAGAACATGATTTTCCTATGAGATACACATGCGAATAAATAGTTGTAGGAACATATTTTCTTGGCCTATTACTTGCTCTGATTGCAGAATAACGGACCTTCCGATCGCAAATATGAGCAATACCGGGATCTCTCTGGAATGATGAGTCTCGCGACATCAAAACACGTCAGAAAGTTGTCATTTCTGCGCGGATTGCAGAAAAATAATTCAACACTTGTGAAACCTGCTGAAAGAATATTTTACGAAATTCTGCCATTTGTACATATCGAGAACTTCTAACTACTAGCGGATCTCATTAAGCATGAATAAATAATGATTCAAGGTATATTCCTCCCCTCCCGACGGATTCATTACACATTGTGACTTTTGATGTATAACTGTTACGTGACACGCAAAGTTGGAAGTTACACATGTTCTGTTCTCATTAAGGGGGACATAAACCTGGTTTATTTTCGGTCGTATAACAGCAATTGTCTCGCGGAAGTAAAGTTAGTTAAATGGTGTTCTGGAGACGAAGGATAAAGATATACTTAATTTGTTATACAAGGTGTTTCTGAACGTAGTACCATAAATTCAACTACGTATTCTAGGTCCTAAAACATGACGAAAACTTCATATAAACCTATATCGAAAAACGCTTCGTTTTCGAAATACAGGGTGTGAAAAGTTGGTTTATGATTATGGTTTTTTATAAATATTTTCGAAACTATTCGAGATTAAGTAATGAAATTTTATACCTTATTGCAACTTTTTGTGCTCTTTCTGAATTTTTAGAAGGAAATTGCTACATTTTAGCAGGGGCGGATAGCACGGGGGGGTAGTGCTTAAAAAGTGTCTATACTTTTTTGTACTTTATTTTATTGGCGATTTTATAAGAAAAATATTAAATTTGAAGATTTTTACACAAAAAAGGTACTCTTGTTGAAAATCAAAATATTCAACAGTTTTCGAGAAAATTGAGATTTAATAAATCGGTGGATGGTACGATTCATAAACATCAAATTTAAAACTGCGTTGGCTTTGAAATGAAACATTAAATGTATTTGACATTTTCGTACATCGAAGAATAATAAACTATAAATATTACAATTAAAACCCAGTTAACACATTCTCAAAGTATCCACCGTTGGCCTGTACACATGCTCGCAGCCTTTTCTGCAAAGAAAACATTGTTCTCGGTTGATGAAGTAATTGTTGGAAAGCCTGTTGAACACGGTATTGTAGATCTTCTAGGGTCTCTACTGGAGTAGAGTACACATTACTTTTTAATTGTCCCCAGACGGTAAAATCAAGTGGGTTTAAGTCTGGGGACCTAGGAGGCCAATGAATGGGTGCATCAATGCCACGACCGATCCATCTGTTGGGAAAATGAGTATGCAGCCATTGCCTAGGCTCTCTACCATAGTGAGGAGGAGCTCCATCATGCATAAACCAAAGTCTTCGCCTTGTTTCAAGGGGAATATCTTCAAGGAACTCAAAAAAATCATTCCGCAGGAATGCGCAGTACCTATTTGCATTTAAATTTTCCGAAAAAAAATGGTAGCCAATAATTCTATTACTTAAAGTTGAAGCCCAAACATTAATTTTAAAAGAATGCTGGTAATGCGTAACTCTGGTTGCTTTGGGATTTTCTTCTGCCCAAATATGTGAATTGTGCGTGTTAAAAATACCAGCCCGTGTGAAAGTAGCCTCATCTGTGAATATGATCCTTGACATAAAAGTTGGGTCATTGTCATTTTGGGCTAATAACCATTCAGAAAATTCTAGTCGAGGACCGAAATCGTCTGGAAGAAGTTCTTGTACCTGGCGCAGATGAAACGGGTGAAGTTGTTGTTCTTTGACAATTCTCCATGCTACTGCAGGTGAAATATTTGTTTGCAGTGCTACTCGTCTAATACTAATTGCGGGATTATTTTGCAAAATTTCTAAAATTTCTTCCTCCTTCCTAGCTGTTCTCACTGTACGCCTTCGTCCAATATTACTTCCTTTGGGTTTGATGAACCCAGTTTCACGACAACGCCTTTCAACTGCTAAAATTGTTCGTCGATTTGGACAGTTCCGATTAGGAAACTTTTCCGCATATCGTCGGACAGTTTCTTGACTATTTCCATAGCACTCACCTAATGTTAACAACATATCTGTGTACTCTGCATTAGAAAAAGTATTCATTTTCTTTAACAATAGTTGAAATAACAAAATGTTCGGGAACGAAAAACCACTAAACTTTATTAATAAATGTTGTTATGTACGCAGGTGTGAAACAAATTTTTCAGTTTCATTTCAAAGCCAACGCAGTTTTAAATTTGATGTTTATGAATCGTACCATCCACCGATTTATTAAATCTCAATTTTCTCGAAAACTGTTGAATATTTTGATTTTCAACAAGAGTACCTTTTTTGTGTAAAAATCTTCAAATTTAATATTTTTCTTATAAAATCGCCAATAAAATAAAGTACAAAAAAGTATAGACACTTTTTAAGCACTACCCCCCCGTGCTATCCGCCCCTGCTAAAATGTAGCAATTTCCTTCTAAAAATTCAGAAAGAGCACAAAAAGTTGCAATAAGGTATAAAATTTCATTACTTAATCTCGAATAGTTTCGAAAATATTTATAAAAAACCATAATCATAAACCAACTTTTCACACCCTGTATTTCGAAAACAAAGCGTTTTTCGATATAGGTTTATATGAAGTTTTCGTCATGTTTTCGGACCTAGAATACGTAGCTGAATTTATGGTACTACGTTCAGAAACACCTTGTATATTCATTGGGAAAAGTTGATTTATGGTGCAGCACTTCTTTTTTGTTCCTGAGAACTTAGTAATTTTTTATCAATCAAACGCAATCATGAGTACTAAAATTTTGAATTTGCGTAAAGAACAAAGCAACTTTATGAACAAACATTGTTTTGAATGGAATTTACAATTTCCTCGCCCTCTCACGAATATTCCTGATGAGGAACGGAAGCAAATGCCAATACCCTTGTTTACCTGTTGGTACAAAAATTGCTAAATTAATTGCTGCCCTGAAACAGCCATTCTCTCTAGATGACAATTGTCTCCTAATAATAGGCCCATTTACTGAAACGATATTGAGGCACTAAATTGTTGATTAATGTGTGTGTTTATTTCACGTCGTCAAATACGTGGATTCAATGTGGCTTTTGACTTTGAAAATGACCAAGAAATAAAAAGAAAACTGTTTTTCCTCTAGGCAGGAAAAACTAAGGTGACGTTCCATCAGCACCTTCCGTAGTGCTATAATACTTTAGAGTTCATACACTAGAAATGCGCCTCCATACTATTTTGATCTTCTGTAATATTTTACGGTTACCGAGAATCGTTTGTTACGGCTAATCGAATTATTTTTTCAGCTCAAGCCACGTCCTATGGGCTTAAATGCCATCTGTGGATTGAAATGTGGGTACTCAGTATGCGGTACCACGCGCGATGATTCGTCGCGATTAACTTACATTTGTGAGTTCTCTCCATGCGGTGTCACAATGTTGCACGTGCATGATGCCAGTCGCGGATTTTATTAAATGTTCAGTTTTGTTTCATTTCCGAACGCACGTTGCAGTTTATCACTCTCGCAATGAATCGGCAAACTATTAATTCTGATATTTTGTATATCTGAAATCCCTCCTGATCCCCGGTTAATCTATTTGTAACCCACTTCATAATTCATTTTACTCTTCAACTAAAATACAGAACAAAAACTATCTCTGTCTTGCCACAAAACAAAGCAGGCAGTTTAACCGTGATAAAGTTTTTTTTTCAATTTCCCAGCGGGGCGTTGGTAAGTTAAAATGGGGTTTAAAATGGACGATAATCAAATAAAATCAACAAGTTGACTTGATTTAGCTCTGCCATTGTTAACTTCGTTGAATAGGTCACGAAACCACGTAACCTGAACAATATAGTTTTAATCTAGTTTCGTAACTTATTTTGTTGTTTTCATAACAGCTTTTTAAGCTTAGAAAACCGCCACTTAAATACTAATTAATACAAAGCAAAAGCAAAATGTTTCGTTTTCTTTTCGATCTATCTCAAAAGTCAACTTTCTTACCTATTGGTTGCACGTACACTATGCTAGATTTATTGTCTTTTCCCTAAAAGCAATGGTTAGGTAATGGAAAAGTAGGTTTGCGGCCCATTAAACGGCAGTGTTGTGTTCTTTTTCCAAAGGAAGTAGGTTTAACTTTATCTCAGGCAATTGTTTCGCTCAGGTTCGTTTGAAGTTAAAAATAAAAGCCTACGAAAATACTCATTTTATGTGAAAGCTGCGTTGTACGTGCAGAAACGTATTACATACCTATTTGGTTTTGACTTTCAAAAAGCAAATGCAATATGACATTTAATATATAAGATGAATTATACTGTGGTTTATTCAAGATGCATAAACAATTATTTACGTTACAAGGCTGGAAGGTAGTGCTTTTTATGATTTATTAATTTTATGTTTGACGTAACTTAATCATAACGTAGCCACATTTCCATAAGAACAAAGAAAACACAGCATTTATTAAAATTTTCCAATTTTATTTCGTAGAAGGCGTTCGTAAAAACGATTAAAAAAAGGTAATAAAAAGTATTTGAAGACACGTATTAAGAGAAAAAATAGTTAATTACCTAATAAGTGCAGAAAGCGATAAGTTTCCGTACGCACGTGATTGCGGGTAGTAAGAAGACGAGTATGAAAAAGAACTTTTTCATACTCGTCTTTTTTAATATAGAATTTTTTCTACAAACGTAGTCCAGATTATTCACATTCGAGTAAGTTGGTAGGAGAAGTGTACAGGTCATTTTTGGATTCAAACAATGGAAATCTAAAATTCTTTACCACACGCGTGCCAAGACTTTATCGCATGCTAATATTCGACTAACTTACAGAAAACGATAAAGTTAACATGCGCTCGTAAGACAAATATTGTGCCTAACACGTGCGAAAGTGTGTTTTCGCGCTGGCTCATTTTATTATCATTTCGGTTAAATTACTTAATAATCAAAAAATAATTGACATTTATAGATGAATTCTTATAATTTCCAAGATCTCCATATATGAATAATCGAAAATTTTCAGCGTGTGACAATAGCACAGAATCAAAAATACATAGGTGATATATTTGCAATATTCTATGAGATCGCTATATCTCGAATTCATCCAGATATGCTGATTATCACAAACAAGAATAGACATGAAATATTCTTATTAATACAAAAATATTACAAACCTAACAGTTTACTTTGCGTAACGTTTTTAGGACATCAGACCGGCAGAACATGACAAAAAGCATTAAATTTTGTGGACATTTCTATTAAATAAATGTGAGAGTAATTTTTAATTTGTAAGTCCTCAATGCATCAAAAGGGTTTTAAAAGCGACGTGTACAAATTGGTATTTATTTTAAGATGTCGATATTATTTAGGATCAACCTCATCTGGATTTTATGTTTTCGAATTTAATTGAATTAAATTCTATTCAATTGTGTTTTTCCATTCATTCTAATCCCATTCATTACTCGAATATGTTATTTTGTTTTATGGGCAAATTCATAAAATTTATTTAAACTGCTTCTAATTATGCTGCAAAAAGCTCTTGATATGGATACGTATTGATATTGAATAATTTCCCACAAAATGGCAGAGAGCTATCTGTTCAACAACAAAGGTCTATTGTTCTTTGAGGGAATAAAGGCATAATATCTATGAACATGAAATGCGGCTTAACTTAAATGGCATAAAACTTTGCCTGGCTACAATGCAAGACGAAATCCGTTGTTTGAATTCATCTTTGCATTATACGAATCGAAGAGTTCGTCAGAAGCTGAAATGCATTAAATCTGCAGAAGATAAAACGATGTCACCTTTACTTGTTGCATAAAATATAAAACATTTTTAATGCCAACTTATTCGGACAGTGATCCAAAATTAGGGCAACAGAATTTCCACTGAGAGAGGTTAACTTGAATTTATTTTTTTCTCAAGTACGGTCATCCATTACAATAAGGTAAAAAAGTCACAAAGCCGAAAAAATATTAGATAACATTAGACACGTTTTCCATGTTTATCGAAGGTGTTTATTGGTAGTAAAAAAGAATGGAAAGACAGACTAGCGAATTCACTACCTCACGACCGCTCCTCTGCCCATCTATCTATTAACTGCCTGTTCTTTGTCCCTATTATCTTAACTTTCCCAGTTCTGGCGAGCCCTTAAGAACCGTGGGAAAAGTACCTGCTAGGTCCAGTTTAATGTTTCCTAAATAATTTGCACACATGGCCACTTAGGTGCCTCGTTCGATAGGACCTTATCTTAAGACGGCTCTGCCAGCCCGACCCTCATCTTATTATTAGCTCTAATGTAACATTTACAAAACTTAAGGATATATATATTAATTTTCGGGCTTATAAAAACCGTCATGTGGGCAACATGCCAGGTATTAATACGTAACAAGGGGTACGGAAATGTTAGTGGCACGTTAAGAGCTTAAAAGAACAACTTGTTTATGGAAACATATTTTTGATTGATGAAAACGATATTTTTATTAATGGTTGTATTCCATCAGGTCAACGGGTTTATTGGATATCTTGACAGTTGATTATGATCGATTCTACCTGAAAAACGAACGTGTTACATAATAGATTGATAAGAAACGAAACTATGTGCCGTTTCGACTTAATAAAAATCCCGGCTTAGCATGTTTAAGGATTTAAGAAATGACAGAAACAGTAACAAATCAGTAATGTTAAAAATAAACCAAATACCAGAATTATAAAAGGGATTTTACGGATTTTTGGTAATCAATGAATTTCCCACTGAAAATACGCATATCTGGCCACCTTGAATTCGTACTTTCTAAATAGCAAATGAATCGACATGTATTAAAATGTTTTTCATTTTTTTCATGAAAAATGGTGCATCATAGTAGGAAAAGTTATGAACGAGATTTTTTCAACATTTACCAGAGACTGCAAGCATAACTTTTGCTTTGAATAGGGGCAATAGAACAAAACTTTTCTTCTTTAATACATTCATATTGGTACCAATTATTGGACAATCTACTGACAAAGGTAAAAATACGATTCATTCTGCTCTAATACGCATTAAAATTTGATAAAAATAACATAAGCGGATTCGCAGAATTTTTAACATTTTCAATTTTTTTGGTCAAGCAAATTCTCTGTATCTCAAACATGACATATTTCGCAAAGACATTTGGAATCCAGTTAATTTTGACACCACAGTTTATGAACATTCAGTATATCAAACCAGTATTATTTTTGATGTATAGTATGTACCTCTTAACTATCCTCTATGTGCCATATCCGCGCATGTTATCTAATAAAATACCCCGATAAGTTTTTGATTGTTGAAATGGGTTGAGGTGACGTCGAAGTATCCCATGCACTTATTTCATTATCAGTTCTTTGCCTCCCATCAACCAAACAACAGTCCCAGGGTCAACAATAATAAGCATTTCAACACAAAAGATTCGACGACAAAACGCTAGCGTTGATAATAGCAAAGTTTCTGAAGACCGCTCAAGACAACAATAGAAGACGTCCCCAGCAAATACGAGAAATGAGGGGATTATTCCATTTTAAAATGTAAACGACCCAGAAGAAAGAATTCAATAATTGGAAGGTGCAATTAGCGCTTCTACTAATTTAGTAGACGCATTAAATTAATTTTAAGCTAAATACCGGTGAATAATAATTTTGATATATCTATACTACGTGACAAAGAAAGGTAAACACCCATTAAAAACCATTTTATTTTGATAATTTTTTGCATGTTGACTTATCTTAAAAAAAGAAAGAAATGATCAAAATTTCAAGTTTATCTGTTAATTTTTTTTTAGTTTCCATGGGTCGTTCCTTAAAAAAATAAAATTTTGTTTAAACATTTTTGTTCACATTTCCATCGCAACTTTTGTGAAGTGTGTTGCAATCGGTCGTAATTTTTACTCATTATGCCTAGAGTGCGTAGAATTGAACAGATCCGTCAGCTTAGTGACTTTGAGAGGGGGCGGATTGTTGGGTTGCGCGAAGCAGGTCTGTCGGTCAGAGAAGTGTCTAGAAGAACTAACAGATCCTTAGGAAACATAGTGCGGTATTACCAGGCGTGGACTCAGGAAGGCCGTGGGCACAGAGCCAGAGGCACTGGGCGACTCAGAGGAACCACAGAGCGCGAAGATCGTCGATTGCGACTTTTGGCTCTTAGAGACCGATTTAGCAGCAGTCGAGCTATTGCAAATCAGTGGTTTGAAGAACATGGGAATAGGGTTGATATGCGTACAGTATATCGCAGAATACGAAGTTTTGGCCTTTTGTCCTATCGTCCGCATTGGGTGCTACCTCTCACTCGCGAACATCGATCTAACCGCTTACAATGGTGTAGAGAGAGGATTCAGTGGGACCAAGAATGGACTCAGGTGATCTTTAGTGATGAATCCCGCTTCTGTCTGGGGATGAACGACGGTCGGGCAAGGGTGAGAAGGCGACGGGGTGAAAGGCGAGATCCACAATTTGACAGAGAGCGTCATGTCCACCGTACTGTAGGCGTTATGGTATGGGATGCTATCGCATATGGTAGCAGGTCACCCCTACTTTTCATTAGAGGCAACATGACTGCCCAACGCTATATCCAAGAAGTGTTGGAGCAATATGTGATTCCATATTTTCGAACTATCCCGAACGCTATTTTCCAGCAAGACAATGCTAGACCTCATGCTGCTAGGCAAACAATAACGTTCATGGATCAACATCAAATCAACCGTTTACCCTGGCCACCTCGATCGCCGGATCTGTCTCCTATTGAACATGTCTGGGACATGATTGGCCGCAGACTGTTGAATTTACAGCATCCTCCATAGACTTTAGTAGCCCTTACTCATGAAGTTCAGATTGCCTGGAATGAGATACCTTAAGAAGACATTGACAATCTTATTAGATCCGAGCCCAGGCGTATCAATGGGTATATAAGGAACGGTGGATGCTCAACACACTATTGAAAAAAAAATGAAGTTCTTCTTCTGATCTTGCTGAAAATGTAATCATTGAATAAGTATGTGGTACTGAACACGTACAAAAAAAATTATCAAAATAAAATTATCTTTAATGGGTGTTTATCTTTCTTTGTCACGCAGTATATTTTATTCATATAGGTATATTAGGAACCCAAAAACTAGCGACTTTTTGTCGGTCAACAATGTAGTCGTTTGCTTAATGGCCTAAAGACATACATCAGTGCACACATTCACCGATTTTTAATTGGCCGCTAAATGTATGCACATGATAATGCACCCCTATGTGACTGAGCGGTCGGCCGACTATTTAATCTGCCGGAAGTTTCAGTGACTTTTTGACAAAAATTCTGAAAATTGCATATAGCAATTACATATCAATAAGTAAAGTAACAGCTTATTGATAGAAAAAGCACTAGGAAAAATAGTGGATAGCGATTACTTTACAAGAGGTAACATTAACAAAATAAACCATTACGACCCAGTTTTTCATCTCTGTTAACCTGGAGCTGCCTCTATTCAGCGCAATTCTTTTAAAGTGGCACCCGAAAAAGAAGCCCCTTTGTTCATCAACAGCTTTTTTGTCGTATTTCAAGAACCGCTTCAAGGATAAGTCCCATCTTGTCATCTTTATTACGCTTCATAAATTAATATTAGAAAATTTTAATGTGGAACGTCTTAGGATTCCCGTTCCTTCGAAGGAATTCATAACTATTTTGATTCAATTTGTACCCCAGAGATTATGTCACAAAGTTGGGTTGAAAATACATTTTCATGGCATCCATCTAATTTATTTAAAATTGATTAATAACGTGCTCTAAATGTTTGAAGAGAAATTAAATTTGCTCCAACCGTGAAGTTTGTAAAGGAGAAGCTTTTTGCGAGGAAATGAGGATAGTTTGTTTGCTTATCATCCTGTATCGTATATATTATACATATATAGGGCGAGTCTTTAGTAATGGGACACAGCAATGACAGATTTTTGACATAAAAATAATAAGATTTAGCTAAATTCATGTTATACCAAAAGTTAATAATTGTTGCCAATAAAAAAAAAGGATAATGATGAACACAGTGATAATTATTTTATTAAAAAACGTATTACTATTACAAAAAAGGATTGTTCCCGTTATGTTGTGCTTATTCGGATGATTGCTGGAGCCGGACTGGCTTGTGATGCCGTTTTGCTTAATAATCATTTCACCGAAAAATAATCAAACAACAACCGCTTTAGATCTGCCGAAATAAATAACCGAACTGAGTTGTTTTAACGCAATAATCAAAAAGTTATTTTAAGTATAATAACTTCAAATCTAATTGTCATTAGAGTTGTTTTATTCAACAATAATAACCAAGGTACCAGGGCGTCAAAGTTGAAAAACGAAATAACATTTTCTTTAATATCCCTTAAACACTTCGAGGTAATTTGACGAAATTTCCTATCTAGGGATTTTTTGAGATGAGAAATACAAATTTATCGATGATTTCGGTGCATCTTCTAGAGGGCGCCTCAATCGACGAATAAGACCCATTTAAACCGCTTCAATTTTTTTGTGCCATGGTATATGTCACTTTTGAACTCATAAAATTTTTTCTCCACCTTTTCTGCTTAAAAAGGTTATATCTTATTGGTACCGCTAGAAGCAACGGTTTCAAAAAATTAAATTAAATTACTTAAATTCCCATTTCTTCTGCTTCTTGACATGTAATAACAATTTTTTTTGTATTGTTAAAGACACAAAGATAATATTAAAACAATTTAATACCACCGCTGGCCTTTTGTTAATATATCTAGTAAAGCTTCAAACAAAGATTTTAATAATAACTAAAACAACTAGAAATGAAACATATTATCTTGTGACAACAAATGCTCGACGTGTCCACCATTTACTTGGACACATTTTGCAACCCTTTTACAGAACGACCGCTTTATTTTAAACACCTATTGTGCATTCCAAAATAATATTACTGTATTTTGAATTTTGTTTACTAATTCTTCAGGTGTATTTATTGTATTTTGGTAAACTGAAGATAAATAACAACGTAATTGTGAACGTAAGTAATTGTTTTAGTTATTATTAAAATATTTGTTTGAAGCTTTACTAGATATGTTAACAGAAGACCAACTGTGGTATTAAATTGTTCTAATATTATTTTTGCTTCTTTAACAATACAAAAAAATTACGTTTCTACATATCAACAAGCAAAAGAAATGGGAATTTAAATAATTTAAGTAATTTCATTTAATTTCTCGGAAATCGTTGCTTCTAGCAATACCAATATGGTATAGCTTTTGAAGCAGAAAAGATAGAGCAAAAGAAGTATGAGTTTAAAATAACATACACCGTGACACAAATAAATTGAAGCGATTTAAATGGGTCCTATTCGTCGATTGTAGCTCCCTCTAGAAAATATACCGAAATTGTCAATAAATTTGAATTTCTCATATCAAAAAATCCTTGGATAGGAAATTTCGTGAAATTGGCTTGAAGTGTTCGAGAAATATCAAAGAAAATTTCATTTTTCTACTTTGATACCATGTATCTCGCTTATTATCAACTTTTGGTATAACATAAATTTATCTAAATTGCATTTTTTTACGTCAAAAATCCGTCATTGCTCTGTGTCTCATTATTAAAGACTCACCGTGTGTATCTCAAGGTGTGCTAAAAGTACATCGCCATACGTTAACCATGAATTCCACTTCGAAAAACAACCTTAGTTTGCACTATAGAATGCGGTTCAAAAAAATTTCGTTACAGAAATACAGGATGTTAAAACAAAATTTAAAAAACCCAAAAACTTATCTTCAAAACTATTTTAGATATTGTAATAAAATTTGGGTGGTGTTGATAGAAACGTTAGCCGAATATTTAGCAATGCGAAATAATTTTTCAGTACTACCAGTGGCGCGCGAAGCGCAGCACCACTAAGTATTTTTAAAGAAAAAAAAGTGCCACTGATATTTCCATAAATAAATTATTTTGTTTCATTCTTTGCTCCATTCTGAAGGAAATAGCTCCCTTGACATTTTATCATACAGCGCACGTGTTTGAGGAAAAAAAAATGTTGTTATGCCCCGTATGACGCTATCAAAAAAGTATTCTCATAATGAATTATTTTATAGACTAGAAAACTTAAAATCAATGTTAAAATGAGCATTTATTTTTAAATAATTAATAAAACTAACAGATCCACAAAAATCACTCATAATGGTTTCCACAGCTTAATGTTTTTAAATGTTAAATAAAATTAATGAAAAATTATGTAATGACGCATACAGCATTGTTTCCAATTTCTGTAATGATTCAATGCATTAAATTGCATTCCGAAGTCTGGTAAACCGCAAACCAAGATACAAGGAATGTACTTGCGAAACTCTCCATCTATCGGCAATAATTATTGTTCGGATCTATTGATGTAGTTTCCTTCATGAGCATTAACAAGTACTCAATAACAAAGCTATTACAACAATTTGGTTCCCAGGTGAAGGTATAATGAAAGAAGACTAATGCTTAGATTTTTCTCAGTTTTGCAAATTTTCTTTTCATTACTGGAGTATGTCAGTTGGAAAATGAAGATGTTTATGGGTCAGTATTATAATCATATAAAGAATGTTTCTGAATAAATGCGAAACATTTTAAGAGATGATTTCTGAAGCATTTTTGTAAAAAAAATTCATACAAATATAGGTCTGAACAAGCTTCGTTTCCAAGATACAGAATGCTCAACTTCTTTTCTTTTATATATTTTCTTAAATATTTGAAAAACGTTTTGAAATGTCGACACGAAATTTGCGACCCGCTATGGCAGGATAAATGTGCATTTTCTGGAGTAGGAAAAACATTTCCACTTACACCAGTGGCGTCTGTGCACGCGTCCAATTACGTATTTTTTATGTTAAAAATGGTACGACACTGACTTTTTTCATACCAATACATTTTTCTAAATAGTCCATTAATTCTTAACAAAAAATACTCTTAATATTTTGTTACTCAAGAAGTTGTTTTCAAGATAAAAAATAATTTCTGATTCGTGTACCAACCATAAAACCGGCGTAAATATTTATTACAAGTTTCAAAATGCAAACATTTTCAAGAGTCAATTGCTAAGATATGTTTGTTGAAAAGTTTTTTTTTAATTACAACAGATGAGAAAGTCAGTGGCCTACCATTTTTTCATTAAAAATATATTATGGAATGGGCTCACGGACGCTATTGGTGTAAGTGGAAATGTTTTTTCTACTCCAAAAAATGCAGATTTATCCTGCCATAGCGTCACAAATTTCGTGTCGATATTTCAAAACATTTTTGAAATATTAAAGAAAATATAGGAAAAAATAAGAACTGAAAAAAGCAGAAAGTGAACATTCTGCATCTCGGAAACGAAGCGTGTTCGGACCTACATATAGTGGCCTAAGTGTATGTTTATATGAACCTTTTTTTACAAAAATACCTCAGCAATCACCCCTTAAAATTTTTCGTACTTATTCGGAAACACCCTGCATAATATAATCAAACTGGTCATTTTACTTTGACAACCCTATTAAATTCTTGTTTTTTATCGCAAGGAGCACGAAAATAATCAAACTAGTGTTACCTTGATGATGCTGATAAAAATCTGGCTTTTTATCGTGATAAGAATCATGCTTTTATCGATGCCAGGAGCATTTATTCGGTAGTAAATAGACATGCTTGGCTGAAAATCGAACATTTCTAAGCATGGGTGCATTTGTGAATAAAAAAATATGTGTAGGCATTACCCATGAGCATGTTTCTAGAAACCCTCTATGGAGAAACGAATTCCTGCAAAAATAATGATGAAATGAATGGATTCTTAGGAAATTTCCTTTTATTTAATAAAGATATTTTCTTACATAAATGTAGAAAATATTTTAGTGTCAGAAACATTAGAACAACGTTTACGAATGCCCTCAAAAACTTAAGAGGAAAATCTGCTAATTAACAAGAACAGTAAATTACCGTCGAGTATTAAATTACTTAACGTTGAAGTATCCACAATTAGATTGTAACATATTAATTAATTATCTCTGAACATTCGAGAATTTACGCATTATGTTTCCTCTGATGTCAATTGTTAATATTGTCCTCCACAACGCACCTGTCTAATTTGATATGCTTATTGCCGACTGATTGGCGATTGATGATAATAATCTGTCTATCTTATAATGGGTTTGATTGATTAGGTGCTCATACCACCTCAGGTTCGTCCAATATGTAGAAATACATAGTCACAGCTTCGTTAACAGTATTCAGCTTCAGGCCTGTGAATAATCTGTGAATAATTTAAAATAAAAAAAAAAAGTTTATTTAAGTGTCTTCTCTCATTTCGCTGATTGAAATTCAATTCCTGCTGAAAGGCATCGGTGCTTCTGAACCCAATAAGCTGGGTATATCCTTCCAATTAGACTTCCGAAATGTCTTAACCCAAAATAATAACCAGCCAAACCCCATTTAAGGCATAAACTAGTTTAAAGGGGCGTCGTAAAGATTTACGTATTATTTATGAGGGTAGGTATATAAGTTTGAGGGTGGTTACAATTTCGCTAAAAGGAATTGTATGTCTGCCTTAAGGAGGATTTTCATCACATTGTTTCACAACATTCGTCACAACTTTCTTTTTCTTTTTTCTATTGGATTGAATGAGAACTAAATATTTTCAAATATACATAAATTCTTTTCCCAAAAATGGGAAATTTATATCTTCTACAAGTTTTTTTCATACAAAATCACTTTGCCTTCAATGGCTACCTAAAATGAGCTTGGAAGCCTCATTAACGACCTCGAAGGTAGTTTAAAAACAGTTTTCAAAAATGCATAATAACGATAATGACTGAAACTTCGAATAAGGAAATATCAGGGATCCTTATTGTGGAAAATGGTAATTCCTGGTAAGACTGAATAGATAGTGTACTCACTGAACTAAAATAACGCTTAGTTCCGTCAATTTTATTTTTTACTAATTTTCATGTATATTACAGAAAAGTGGATACTTTTAATAGTTCTGTTGCCAAAACGTGGAAAACTTGTGATTATGGCATCTAACACTCAATTATCCCACTGATCTTTTTATACAGGGTCTCCGTAAAGGTCATATCATAAATTCTAGGGGTATAAAAAGGTTAAAATAATCTTAGTACTTCATATAAAAAAACTCCTAGCAACCTTCATTATCATGTTACTCGCTTTCAAAGTAAGAAATTAAAAAAAGGATTTTTGCTGCAACTTTCAAACAATTATCATTGTAACAATGAAAGTTGGACAGTTTAAATAACTCATAGTCATGCTTACTTTCATATGTAAACATATGTTTCGTGTGTCTATCTTCGACAGAGAAAGTTAAAATTTCCTATAAAAACTCATTAATTTTTTAGTGAGTGAATCAGTTTATTTTCGTTGCTTGCTTTTTTCGTAATTTTCCTACAAAAAGGTATACCTTGCTTTAACCAATATCTTGTACGAGATGTTGATTGTGATTTTTGAGAAATCACATTTTACTATCAACATATGTCATACATGCCATCAATTTGAAATAAATTCAAATAGCAATTTATTACAAAAAATTCAATATTTACGTACAAAAATAAATTAGTTATTTAAACCGCCCAATTTTTATTGTTACGATAATAATTGTTTGAAAGTTACAGCAAAAATACTTTCTTTAACTTCTTACTTTGAGAGCGAATAACTCCGTAACGAAGATCGCTAGGAATTTTTTAAATGAAGTACTAGCATTATTTTAGAATTCTCTATAACCCCTAGAATTTGTGGCATAACTTTTCTGGACATTCTGTATATCCTAACGGCCGGAGTACGGTATTGCATTCCGGACATTTCTAGAATCATGTCGAACAGTGTCGAGTGAGAAAACCATCCCTAAAAGGCCTTGTAAGTTTATATCAGGGCGTCTCCATAAGTAGTCACGTAAGCTGGGCATATGCAACATGTAAAATGCTAGGGGTTATATGGGTATCTCCGTTAGAGTTTGAATACGTCAGTCGTCTCTAAATGGTCCCCTAAGCTTGTACCATAGTACCTCCACAAGTAGTCACATACGCTGCCCATATAAACTGCATGGGATTATATCTCCGTTATTTGAAAGCCTAGAGAGATAAGACTTCAAACTAGACCTACGTGGGACACCTCTCTCCTCAATGTGATGTGTCCAACAGGAGATTTATTCCTAGATTTAAGGAAATCGTACAAGCTATTTGTCCCAAATATTGTCCTTCTGGAGAAAATGTGTTTTCTATGCGTGCTTAATAAACTTAGACATTTGCTAAATTTTGAATCTCTTACTTGCCACATTTAACATGACCACTGTTCATTGCATATCATCCACATAGCGCAAAAACATCTGTTCTCCATGATAAACCCAGATTAGTTTATTAGTTTGAATAACATATTATGACACCGATAGCTCATTTTTGTTGGTAATACTCTTATAACGTAATATATCATCATATCGCGTTTTTTTCCGTGTTTTGTTGCCTAAAGCCCCATTCATTCAGTTGCTATGTATCACCATAAGGATTAATGCGAATAAAGCCTGCCTGGCAGATTTAAGTTACGATTTCACAAAAAAAAAAAAAAATCTCTAAAAAATTTCAACGTTGTTATATGAGTAGGTATAAATTTCCCACAGCAGCCTAAATTAATCCCAAGAACGATTTCTATCACGAACTCATAATTCATGGTTATTACATCCATACTACATAGCTATTTTTCATAGAACTTTCCAAATTTCCATATTTTTCGCATTATCTTGGTTTGATTTTTCTCTTGGGCAGTTACCCGTTGTAAATATCCTAATGCAAGAAAACAGAGGAAACGTTCGCTTGTCTTCAGGTTATATTATATTCTTAGCAGAGTTTAATATAATCTATCACTCGGAAACGACTTAGGGGAAAGTAAGCTGAGAACTATTCATCATCATTTGGGATTCTTTGTCTGGAAGGTACGAAGACATTCACTGAACTCCAACAAGAAATATAATAAATTTTATTACTTCATCTAGTTAGTATTAAATGCATACTTCATATCCCTCATATTCTCTCTAGACTGGGGATAATATAGTCAACATTATGCCGCAAGGACATATTAAAAAACTATTGTGGCGGAAGAATTATCACCCTATTACCTTTAACATTCTATTTAAAGTTCGCTGCGTCCCCTTTCCATCCCGGACGTATATTTTCGGTAGCCTGAGCGAAGTTTCAGAAAACTTTTCAAAAAGTTTGTTATTGCGTTTGTTATGGATATTTCAAAGCGTCACGTATCAGGTGGAAATGCAGAAAGTTGCGGTGTATGTAGTATTACTTTTATGGACTCAAATACCTAGTTCAAGCAGCGATTGACAGGCGTAAGTAAAGATTTCCATACATTATATAAGGTGTCCGTTTTGTTTTCAAGTTTACAGTACTTTATAAAGTAAGACATATTTTAAAGAACTCAATATGATCGCCAAGCATATATGTATTCATCATAAAAAGTTCAGTCAGCCGCGGCATATTGATCTATTCAGATGAAAGCGATGACGATAGCACCCGAAGAAGTTAAGATGTTCACAATTCCCTCGCTTAATTTGGCTCACTATTATCATTGAATAGCACGTTAAAGTAAATAAAGTTGCTGCTTTCGCTGCTTCCAGTGGCTACGCAAGGCAAGAAGCCGTGGTAGTCGAGGTATAAACGATGCAATAAGCCGTCTTGAAGAACGACTTTTTTATGATAAATATTATATAGAACTAAAATGGTATAATTGTATGATTTTTCACTCACCCTATCAGACGTGTCCCAGCGATATTACTATAAATGCGTTATTTGGAAGATTTTTGATATATTCCATAATAAATGGAATACCGGTATACTATATAGATATTGACTTCAAATAGACATTTCTGAGCCTGAACTGACCCAGATTCAATACATTATGCAGCAGTTGTACTGCATCGGACCTGTTTTAACATAAAACATTATCTCCCTCGCATCCGGAGTGAAGATAATGGAAAATCCAGGCTGCACGCTTTAAATGAATTTGCTTGAAAACCTGTTGCGGGCAAATATGAATGTGCAATATTTGCATAATTTTAAGAGATGAAGATTTTATGACCTACTGACAGTCAATGGTAAAGCATCAGCACTACAAATTTAGGATTTTTTTGGAGAAAGCATATTATTTCCTAGATTTTTTGGGCCTAGGCTTAGATAAAAAATTGCACAATCTCTATTAAAATATATAAAAAAATTTTTAATCACAATTCCTATTATAATTAAACAGTTTCTATTAGTTCTTGAAAGAGATTTTTTCCCTTGTATTAAAAATGGACAGTAACAATAACAATGTGTAACATTAGAAATGAAGTTTAAATTTTATTCAAGAATGGTGCATTTTGAAAAACCCTTTTTGAGGAGATTTTGGTTTTTCTTGAATTTTGAAATTTCTTAAACTGAATCACAGTTTACTATTGAATTTAGCAAATTATTCGCTATATTTGAATACTTTCTAAAATATTTCAAATATGTATATTATCATCTATCCTAATGAACAAAAAGTCCACTTTTAAGTGGAAAAAATTGTATTATAATAAAACAAAACACGGACCTCATTACTCACTTAGCTATTTGCCAATTCATAACAAGGCAAACTAATTTCAAGAAACTATGTAAACGTAAGTTTCGAGTTTTGCCGACTTTCGAGTTTTAAGCCTTAAGACAGGAGGATTATTAAAACCTAAATGAAATCTGCCTCGCTCCTTTCTTTGGAAAATTCGGTTAAGCAAACTTTTTATGGAAGAAACTATATTTGTACTCCGCCATTATTTCTTGTGGTTGGGACATACTCATATTTAACCAATAAACTAACCTGAACTAAACTTGTAGTCAAACGTTGTTAGAAATGAACACCATTTTTAATCACAAGTATGGGAAAATCTCATAAAAAATCAAAGTTCTTATCAACACGTAAACTGCTCACATAGCAGTGTGATGTCATAAAGCGTAAACTCAACTTTAAACAAGCAGTATGGCATGCAATAAATGATTCTCCAATTTATCGGTGGAAATTTAATCTCTATCGGTTTGCACTGTCTTTCTATTATCTAATTATTCTTTAAATTGTTTAGTTTTTCTTTCATACATATTTCAGCGTTATTAAAACTTTTCCAAATATAAAAGTGGTAATAAATTCTGCACAAAAACCGAGTTTATCTTTATCGATAAAAAAAATTTCCTTATATTGAAATAAAAAATTCCACTTTAGTTTGGATTCAATTAATTGTTTCTTTATTATTTGATGATCTTATGACTATCTGCTTCTTATTTACCATAAGTTGTTGTATTTTTATTTAAAAAAATATCCATCTATTTTTTCCTTCGAAACCATTATTTTTATTAGTTCAAAAGCTCACACATTACTTCTTTCGGCCGGAAAAATTGATTGCCAACGCCAAGCAGCCTAAGACGCTTTCTTGGCAGAAGTCTTAATTTAATTCCTTCTTGGTTTTGTACGTATTTTTATGGAACTTCCATAATGGAAGGAGCATTATAATGCTATTAATAAAACATGTCAAGAGGAGGAACGAGGTATTAATAAGAACGCACCGAATAACTGCCTGGAAAGGAACAAAAGAAATTTGACTTTTCGAACAGTATTATTTATATACCTTTTGGAAATAAACGAATCATTCATTCATTGAACTAATAACCGGTTAACATTTATTTAAATCTGAAACAAATATAATTTGACGTCAGTCTTTTATGACCTCATTTTTATACTAAAGATCGCTTACATGCTGAATTTCTTAATATATGTATCTGATATATAATTCTTAATTTTTATTAATTTATTAATTTAATTAAAATTAAAATTAAATTAAATTAAAAGAGTTAAAACATATATTCAGGGCTGTACATAACGAAATGTACAATGGCGGGCACCGCCCTGTGACCTGTACGTGATAAAAGTATTTTTGTGCGTCCCACCTGTTCTCATTTATTCCTTCACTTAATGGTATTGTATCATATATTTTGTATGAGTCTTGAGGATAGGACAACAGGGAAGTAATCAGAATTTTAGAGATTCCAGGGCCGTGCTAATTAAGTCAAGATGCATCAAAATATTTTATTACATACTCTTGGAAAGGTTTTCGACAATTCAATAATTTCAGTTGTCGCAATTTTGTAATCAGCTGCATTTTAAATTCGTACGTTTACTTAGTTAAAACTGTACGCTAATAATTCTTAGTATTACCTATGTTTACAAGATAATGTATAAAACAGAGACAAATTACGTTGATAATAATAAGAAAATAACAGGTAACTATAAGAGGTATAAAACATTTAATTCTGGGCTTACATGAATTCTCGCATCTGTGTTGGAGAATCCAATTAGTTCTAGCGTGTTTCCACTTGAAAGAAAACCAACAGATTAGTTTCCAGAACATCCACATACCCCGCAGTGTTTATTTGAAAGAAAGGGAACCTTAAGCGAAAGGCGCCTTCAGCGGGGATAATACTTATCAAATTATATATATCAACACCAAAATTTTAATTTGAGAATAAATTTGTTTCTCTTTTTAAGTCTCTCCAGTATCAAGTAGATGCATCTGAATCATTCAAATTAAACTTCTCTTCATTTAAAAAATACCTGAAATGTAATAAAAAATTGGCCTCTATTACTGCAATCGAAAAACGATTGAAATTCCTGCTAATAGTTTCTGCTCATATTCGCTTCAGCAAATTGCAGCTTTGAAGCACAGTGAGTCTTTGTTCTGTTTTCAACTTTTCAATTTTATATCGGGTCTTCTATGTATTACTCGGGGGATTGTCCAATGTCCACCGTGGCACAAGTACAATTACTGTAGTGTCTTGCAGGTTATTTATTTGGGAAATCAAACATAAAAAATTAATAAAGTGTCTGTTACACTGGGTAAAACTATGACAGGTCACGCGATCGGAAATGTGGTTAGCAGGGCTCTCCAAGTTTCTAGGACTCGCCTACGGCTCGCCTTAGAATCTACGCGGCTCGCCCTGCAAAACAAAACTTTCCAGTCTTGTTTCAACGTAAATAACTACTGCAGTACAATTTCGCATGCGGGGATTCAAAAAACCAAATAACGAGGATCGCAAAAATCGGGCCTTGACCTGCAAAGTGCTACTGCCGGGTAAGAAAATTAGATAGTAAGTACCTTCCTGGTTGGTCTTAAAAAAAAAAACGTTGTATCAACCACAGCCACCCAATATATTTTCGCAACTAGACACACATGATCCGTCATCTTGATCAGAAATCTTTAGCCTTTGAAAAGCAGAGCTTGACAAAAAAATACAAAAAAATAAATAAATAATTAAGTCCCATGTTATAAAAAGGTTATATTTATATTGTGAGTGCTAGAACTAGATGTATGTAAATAGATATCTGAGGCAAGACCAGGTCCGAATTAATGGTAGGGTATTCTCTTATAGAGATCCCTGCGACCGCTGAAGGGTCAAATACGGATTTATGGACACTGTAGAGAAATGATTGACCAGGTGAAACGCAACCCGTAAAATACATATATGAGTAACGCGATGTTTCTTTAAAGGTCGATTTGTAGATACTGAATCGAAAAATTAGAAATGATTGACATGAACCGGATGAAACAAAAAAGAGAATGCGGTTTTTCGTTGAGGGACAATATTTTTTAAGTTTTTGTTTTCGCTCGCCTTTGCTCGCCCACCTATCTATGTCCGGTCTTTAATTATCGGCACAGCATTAAGCACTGAATAAAACTGAATAAACTGGTGATGGCCCATGGTATTTCTTTGCGAAGTCGAAAAGTATTTAGTAAAAGAAGGACATTAAATTTGGAATTGGAATAGTAAGATGACCATATTGCAAAGGGGAGACACTGCCACCTAGACTCCCCGAACGAGCCGACACTGAATAAATATTCGCTTGCTTGAAATATCTGCTGATAGAGCATGTTCGTGCCCTCATTCCTTTACTTGGAGCGAACCTGAAACTCCACTCAAAAGAACGCTTGACACTAAGTTTAATTCCACGAGACTTCTGGAATTGTTTCAGTCGAAGTCTGGAATGATTGTTAACACGGTGTTTTGAAAAATTGTGGTTTTCTTCACGCCTTAACTTCGACATTTCCAGTTTATTGAAAGCTTGACATTTCGGGAACTGTTGAACTCTCGGTCAACAACTGTTGGAGCGAGTTTTCAGCATACCCATTGCTTTTTTATGCTTTTCTGCACTTAACTGCTGCAAAAAAATTAAAGCGGTCTAGAATATTCAACAAAAACTAACCGAACTACCTCAGACGCGAAGAAAGGAATTTTTTGCTAAATTAAAAAACTCACCTGAACTAGCCCAAACTAGGAAATAACGTTTGTTGATGGAATCAACATTGTTAATCCGCATAATGTTTTTCTTGTTTCACTAATGGAATAGAGGGCGTGTTTTATTAAAGGTGATGGGGTACGATATCTGAAGAACTGATAGTTTAATAGAATTTAAATAACGGTTTCTGAGTGGCATCCTCAATTCCTCCACATTCCTCACTATTTCGCCCACCATGAAATGAGTTATTTGAAATTTGATGAATGCCACTAATATTAGTTTCACGTAGCAATAAAATTAGTAACAAGATTAACAATGCCAATCAATTAATCAAATGCAAAACTAATCAAAACTGATTAGCAATAACATATCGGATACGTGCACATGCAGGACGAGTCATATACATACATGTATACCTCAAAAAGACAAACACTGTACTAAATTGAATAGATATACTGAAAGCAAATATGACCTTCCGGCACACACATGACCTATTTCATTTCATCTAATACACAATGAGAAGAGATAGTTGGGTTTGAATGTTTGTTAACCCGTTTAACATGTCAACGATATATACAGGACGTTTCGCAAATATGCAGAGCAAATTTAAAGTGATATATTCCAGGCAGGTGCCCACGAGGTTGGCCTGGTGGAATTTTAGAGATGTTCAGTTCGAATTTTTACGTTGCTCGTACTTATTTTACATAGTACAACTAAGAATGCACCTGTTCTGTCCCTTAATATTTTTTCGTGTCTCGTTTCGTTTTAATGAATCCCTCAAGTAACTTCTGAGCTTTTTCTTTCGAAAATACTAGGATATTTTTGGTCACCTTGTATTCCAGAATCCCGATGCCTTCAAATTTGTGGAATATTTTTTAGGATCACTCTGTATAAGCTAAATGCAGAGAGAGAATTAATAAAAGTCATTTAGTCATACAATCCGCCATTTATTTTCCGAACTTTTTATGCCTCAGCTCGAACCGATGTACCATATCGTGTATATTCTTCAGGCCGAGTTGCTGAATCATGGCTTAGTCAATTATAGCGGACCCTCGTAAATTTTAACCCTCATAAAAAAATCATTGCTGTCCCAATAACAACAATCTGACATGAACAAATTCCCTACGTGTACGTAGAATTTTAATTCATAAAAAGCAGAAATTTCGCAGATTGTTTCAATGAAAATTAATACTTTTACGGTTAGGCACCTAACCTGCCTTTTTTCAATAAAACACCCTGTATATTACCCAATGCGCTAAAACACAATTATATTTCCATCAAAACGAATTTCAGTTTCTATACCTAAACCGTTATATTTCACTAATAAATGCTGTTTTGTATATCATCTCTAAATATTGAATTATTTTGGCATTTGTGCCAAAAGCGGCTTTGGGACCCTGTGATGGGTGAAAACAATTTAATTATTCAAACAACTGCTCGATATATCGAAGATCTCTGGGCCAAGCTAAAAATGATGGTCGAGGTGCAATTTCCGTACTGAAGGTGAAAAGTACAGTGGCTCAGATCCAGGTCAGTAGCCCTGATAACAAATTAAGTTTTATGACCTTGTTGTCAAGCAAACGTGTTATCCTTCATTGTTATGCAACAATCTGCTTTTCTTCTCTTATTCTATTTAGGAACAAGGCCTCACAGACAAGCAGGGGTGTTTAATTAATATAAAATAATTTAATTGGTTTCTCTGCCCCAGCTAACTTGAAACAGATGTTTTTAATGCATTTATCGTACCCAGAAACCCCTCTAACAGCAATTTCAAGTCTGCAAATCATCAACTGTGATATTTATTCTCTAATTACTGCACTGCTAAAAATTTACTTTCACACTCTGTAGCATGGAAACCAGCCAGCTTGGTATAACGCAAAAATCGCTCAATTTTTTACGCTCTACCACCCAGTACCCCTTGGTACCATTGCGTCGGACACTCTGCGAAGGTCAAGTTTAGCAAAACCATGCCACGAATCAACGACTCAGTTTAAAGAAAAAATTGAACTGAATATCTCATCAACTCCTAGAACTGCAAAAAAGTCTCAGAACCATTTTCGAAATTTACCCCTTCTGTATTTAGGTAAGCATCCGCTTCCGTATTTAAATTTCTAGCATTTTTTAGTTATCTTCATAGGTAGGATTTATCCTACAACTCTTTGAACATTTCGCAACACCCTGTATATCATCTGCGAGTACCCAGTTGCGTGAAAGTCGGTTCAGTGGGATCAGAACCGGTATTTGAACCATGCCACGTAGAGTCACAAGTAAAATTACTTTGATAGCAGTGCTCTCCTCATGGGATGGTTCAAGTTCCAGTTCTGGTTGAGCTGAATTGACTTTCAAACATCCGCACCTGAGACATGAGATTACATAAAAGCTGGATATTAATAACCAAAAAGCTAATTAAACCCTAAAGGGGCGGTCAAGTAAACACTGTATAAATCAAAGATTCTTCAGTGTTGTTTTACATTAAAGCCCTTTGGCCGAGACCCGAGTTTACGACCCTTGCAGTTCTCCCTCAAAAAAATATAGGGCATGACAGAACCTGATTTTACTCCAGACTCCGGGCAGGTAAAACCGGATCAATATACATACCTGTTTCGTCTTCCTGGAATATAAATGGGGCATTCTCTACGGTATGGCGCGCTGTATATATGTATTTGGCAATAACAAAAAACAGTTTATTTTTGTTCCATTAAACCAAAAACATTTTTTATTGGTAACGCGCTATCCGAGGCAATTTCGTATCGTGTTATTTGGCGCAACTTCAAATTAAAAATTGAACAATGGTATCAAACTCTCAACTCCCAGCAAATTGCCAACTGACACCCAAAAAATTTACCATTCGCATTGTTATAGCATTGCAGAGATATTACTTGTTTAAAATTAAATGTTTATATGAGTATCTCCTGAACATTTTCTGAATTTATTTGTACTCCACGGAAGTTAATTTGATTAATTAAAATTAAAGCACTAATTAATTGCTGGGAATTATTCCGGGAGCCGGATGATTTAATAATAGTGGGTAAAATGTTTTTATACAGGCTGTCCGTTTTTTCTCCGGTCGGAATATACATATATATATACAGGGTGTCCCAGATCAAAGTGCAAATATTTAAACCATAGATTCTACTAATGAAATTAACAAATACGTATTTTTTGTTTTTGTCCAAAAGTCTGTCGTTTCAGCTCGAAGGCTTTTTGAATATGGGGACTTATTTGGATAAAATAATTTATTTTGGAAATACCCTTTAATGGATTATTATGAAATTTGGTGTACCAACATTTTTTGATCGTACTAATTCAAAAATAAAAAAATTAAAATTACAGCTTTGGCATAACATAGATATAAGGGCCGGAGTATGAGTATAGGGGCCCCTATTTATTTAACAGTTAAATGTTTTAATTAAGCGAATACATTACTTGGATTTACCTTTCATTTAGAACCTTTTTTGTCTCTTGGTGATTTTTCGTAGAATGTGTCGCTTTCTCGTAGTAGTTACTTTAATGTATTTATTACATATCTTACTCGAGTTACATTGTGTCTGTCTAAAGTTATTTATTTTCATTATTTAAAACAAAATACCATAGAAACGAAGAATGAAATTGTACACTATAAAAATTGTTCAAAGTGACCACTTTTTAACTGCACAAGAGTTAAAAACTTTATCCCATGTTTTACGTGCAGCTGTTAATCACTTGGAGATACGTCTTCATCAATGTATTGAACAACATGGTGGTTTTGTGTTTGAACAATTTTTATAGTGTACAATTTCATTCTTCGTTTCTATGGTATTTTGTTTTAAATAATGAAAATAAATAATTTTAGACAGACACAATGTAACTCGAGTAAGATATGTAATAAATACATTAAAGTAACTACTACGAGAAAGCGACACATTCTACGAAAAATCACCAAGAGACAAAAAAGGTTCTAAATGAAAGGTAAATCCAAGTAATGTATTCGCTTGATTAAAACATTTAACTGTTAAATAAATAGGGGCCCCTATACTCATACTCCGGCCCTTATATCTATGTTATGCCAAAGCTGTAATTTTAATTTTTTTATTTTTGAATTAGTACGATCAAAAAATGTTGGTACACCAAATTTCATAATAATCCATTAAAGGGTATTTCCAAAATAAATTATTTTATCCAAATAAGTCCCCATATTCAAAAAGCCTTCGAGCTGAAACGACAGACTTTTGGACAAAAACAAAAAATACGTATTTGTTAATTTCATTAGTAGAATCTATGGTTTAAATATTTGCACTTTGATCTGGGACACCCTGTATATAACAGCAATTTTCCCTCAGTTGATTATTAACATTTTTGCTTAACATATTTCAAATATTTCACTAATGCCTTCCATTAACGTATGATTTTTCATGCATGCATGACTGTTTACATCTGACTAATTAAAATCTGTACCCATTCTAACCCTCGCGGAGGGTCGAAACAGGGACATCTTGTATATTATTCTTTCTATATATATATACTATACATATATCATTCTTCTGGTTGAAGAAATATATGGTTTTATGATAAAGGTTGGTCATTAAACAGTAGTTCATGTTGGCATTGATAACTGAAAGCGCGTTTTGGATAAATTGATCTTCAATTTTATAGAAATAATATGAAACAGAAATTCATAACTGACTTAGTTTTCGGTTTACGTTAAAAAACGTTTTCGGAAAAAATTCGTTTTTCCCCAATACTTCTGAAACCGAACAAATTTTGGCTACGGTGCCTCGAGATCTTAACATGTCATCAAATTTGACAACCGAACTTGTAACGTTTGCGGTTTAGAAGATAGCAACAGTAGTCCATAGCAATTAGACCACCCTATAGAAAGTATGACCATAACCTAAAACCTGAATATAAAAGCGGCGTCTATACTAAATCGGCAAGAAAATTATAACAGATAATTTTCATAAATTCATTTTATAGTCCGTTTTGCTTCCTGAGCCTAAATTAGTTTGAATTTGCAACCCTTTAACGCTAAATTCACGGAATAATAACCATAAACAGCCATCCGGAGGAGGCTAAATTTAAATAATTCATGAAACAATTAGTCCCAAATAGGTAAAATTCCTTAATCTAGCTTTGGCCTAATGTTAGTTCGTTTCGAGCATATTGCTTTGTTTTTTACCGAAATATGGTAATAAATTTGATCAATTATTCCCTTCTATGTTTCAGGGATCTTTCGTACACCTGAACGTATATTCGAAGACATTTTGGTTTGGTGATTTACATCCATGAAATGATTTACTCATAATGCATCTGGAACAATTTATTGGAGACACGTCCCTAAATGGGGAGTTGACTTAATTAAAGCTGCTATAAAAATGTTAGAGAGGAATAGAGAATTAATCAGAAGAAGGATGAGAGGAAAAGAAATGATCGGTAAATCAAGTGAAAATTTATTTTCTACAGAATCTTTGCGATACATTTGGTTATAGATTTTTTTCTAATTTTTCGACTTTTACCCTTCGAACATGACGTCTTTCTATTGAAATAACATATGTATGTCTGAAATTATTTGTTAATTAACGCATTGGTTGATGATTAACGCAGATGCTTAATACGATTTCTTTTTAATGATTGGTAGTGTTGAACATTAAAATATCAATAAAATCCGAATTTCTTAAAATCATTAAGTTCAAACTCAGGAAAAACCCCAATGACTTCTGCAGCATATGCGAACACTCTTGAAGTCTTCACTAAACATTTTAATCCAAGTTAAAACCTTTGTCTGCGATTTTAAAATCTCGTATATTATTCTCGAAGATGGTGTATTATATTTACGGATTACACAAGGGCAATTTAATCCACATAGCCTGCGACTTTCCTCGTAAAGCGAATTTACTGTACCCGGAAAGAAAAACAGAATATAGATGCCGGAGTTACACCACGATATGATTTCTATCTTTTTTGAATGTGTCTCGTATTTTTGGATGTGGTTTGTTCATCTGTTCAACCATTATTTACGTTGCCTTGTCATTTTTGTTACTTCTGCTGGTGAAATTAAACAGATTAATGACTTTTAACAGTTTTTTCTATTCTAATAAGCCGTGGCGAGACATTTTCCTGTGGGACTGATTTCTTTTTGCATGCTCGCTGTTCCATCTGATCCCCTGACAGATGGTCTATTTTATCAGCAGGGGATATCTTAAAAGGCAGAATTGAAAGTTAAAAAAGGTAGAAACTTCTTAATAATTAAATTTTCTCCGCACGTGAACCAGAAGTTTAGACTGAGTCGGTGATAAAGTCTGGATGTTGTCGCCCCTAATTGCAGGTCTGAACTCTTCTTTTCCCGGAGTAGAAAAAAAAAAACTGAATGAACTGTCAGGAATAAAGGAGTTTTTATGAAGACAGTGGCCTAGTTCTGTTTTTGTTTCTGCATGAAAGTTGAGTGTTTTAAACTTTGAAAGTTCCGCTCCAGAAGGGTATTATCATCTTCTACTTCTTTAAATAAATTGGCAATATCGAAAACAACCTATAAGCCATTTACTTTTATTTTACAGCACACCTTACCATGGAAGTTTCCCTGTTCACCATACATAGCAAATGATCTTCTCTAGTTGTGACGAAGTTTGCAAACGTCCAATAACACTGAAGTCAAAATTTGGAAATTTTAGAGCACGCACATTTTTCCCAGCTTAGCCAGATATGCACCTTATACCACTTCAACCTTACACTTAAAAACCTAATTAAATATCCACGTAAACAAAACAAAACGTTCTTGAAGTTATTATCGCCGGATTTAGAGCTTAATTAACTTCGCATTATAGCATAATTCCAATAATTTTCCCAGGATTTCCGGATTTATGTGTAACTGCTTTAAGCCTATTAGGTTAAGGTATTTTGCTAAAACGCCTGATGCTAATTAATTAAAGTTTTGAGACATCGCTCGCTGAAAAAAGATTATTAAATTCGATCTATTCCTTAATGCTCTATGGTCCCTCAAAAAATATTGAGAGAAATCATAATCTGACCTCTTCCAGACTTTTTTTGGTATAGGATAGAGCATAAAAAACTTTTTATTAAAATTCCATTCAAAGCAAAACTAATATTTCAATTTCATCGCCTAAAGAACTAAATCAAATAAAGTGATTCAGCGGAACCGATGCACACTCTTTCAAGCCCAACCACGCATTGTATTGAGACCTTCAGATTTCATTTGGGCTTTAGAACAAACATCCCTTTCGTAGCGGAAATCGAGAGAGAAAAATAAAGGGGTCGGTTTTCCCGATAACTGAGAGTTTTTTATTTGTTAAAGACCGGAGGGATATATTCACGTGACAGGAGTAAAATGTATTCGTTATGCCGCAGAATGTTGATTTAATGTAGCCTGCGTAAATAATTGCGTGTACCGGGTGTCCAAAAAATACAGAAAAATTTCAAGGCCCGCTAAAAGGTACTCGGGTTAATATTTTGACAAATATCGGTTAATGTTTACTACTACCGTTAACCACGCAATGTTGCATCTACTATGGTTCTATAATGAGGATGTTACGCCCTGTATAACGATTGAAGAAAATGAAATAATTTTATATTAAAATTCAAGTTTCATAAAGTAGCCGATTGTCGATAGTTTCGTAACTTTTATAATTAATTTTTTTTAAATCGAAATTTGCACTAGTTGGCAGTTAATACAATTCTTTATAGATGTGTTTTCACCATGAAATTCGATCGAGAAAGCTACATATGTAATGCTACAGAAGGGAGACTTTTCGAGAATCGTTTATATTCTCCAATTAATAGAATTTTTGAATTTTTAAAATTCTATCTAAAAATCCACGTGTCCATCACTACAGAAGGGAGAGACTCCAAGAATTAGCTAAATTTTCCAGTTAATATACGTTTCATTGACGTCCAATTTTACCCATGGTTATGTGCGAAAATGAGCGTTATAAACTATATATTTTATACAATTTTTTCTATTCAATTACATATTTATATTGATGATGATTAATTATAATATCCATTAATTTATACATAAAATTGTGAAATATTAGTAGGACTAGCAAACACCGAAAATCCCATTTAATGTGATCGTCTAAATGTGGTAAATTATTTATATTGCTGATATAGTTTTTTAGTAACAATTTTATGACTTTTTTGTTACATTATTAGTTAAAGGTAAATTTAGCAAAATCGCAGAACAAACAGAAATTCCGTAAATATTCAAAATGGCCACCTTCAAAGTTAATGCTGAGCATGTTCATCAGCATGATAAAGTACAGATTTTTTGAAAAGTAAAGAGCTGTATTAACAATAGCGCATTTAATGTACACTTACAGTGTTTTCGGCGTTTGCATGAAGTCAAAAACGAAAAAAAAGTTGTTTATTAATTAAGCAAAATTTTTATTAAGTCAAAAAAACTTGATATATCTTCCTTTTTTTTATTTAAAATCGACAATTTTCATTTTCTCCCGCAAGGCAAAAATATAAAATTATATTTTTTAACTAACACTATCTATATCGATTGCCATTAACTGTAATCCTTTATTGAAATGCCTATTATGCGTTACTGATTTTCCAAAACCCCAGCATTTATCTCCTGTTTTATTTTGCTCAATTTCATATATATTGTTTCCGTCCACTACAATTTGCATATCAAAGTTCAATTAGCAAAGTAATTTGCATTTAAATAATATTTTCAATAACCTCCGAGTTTAAGCACGAAAAATATTTCATCCAACTTATTTTCTAACATACCAATTCGATAATTGCAATCAATACAAAATATAATATAAATGTCTGATTTTATGATAAATAAATTTAATTTAATTTTTACTTCTTTCAGAATTTTTAAATTAATAATATATACGTACATAGATTGAATATTCAGTACAAATTTGAGCTTTGCAATTGAAATGAAGTAAATGATATTAAAAAAGTAGAATACGGGATAGTTGTACAAGATGCAAATATTTATTTATGTACGCAAGTGTAATAATAAAAATGCACGTTTAATTGGTTTAATTTTAAAGGAATAATTAGTAATAGTTACTCAGTCAACAACGTATTAATGAACGTGATTAATCGAAACGGTTATAACCGAACGGGAAGTGGTTGCAAAATTTTCGAGAAAAATCATTCTAACTCTGTATTTGATTACCGACCTGAATTATATACAGAGTGGCCCAATGAAAATTTTGAACCTTTTATTTTCGATATTTAAAATGAAAATGTATGATAACGCTCGGATGCGTCGATTTTTTATTCAAAAGGGATAATTTTTTATTATATTTTTTGAACTTCAATCGCTGAACAAAGGTGATGGCTACCCCCAAAATTTCTAATAGGAAGGGGTGTCGAGTGATATCTCATTTTAAAGATAATTATGCCATGATTATAACAGCCAAGTTTGATGTCACTGCCATTATTCTTGTTAATATGATAGCTTGTCAAAGTTTGTGAGGAAAAAAGCTTTTAATTCATAATTAATTTATCACAAGAGCTACAGACCTCAAAATAAGGATAGAAAGATCTTTAAAAGTGATATATCGCTGAATCGTTTTGACTGAGGTGATTTTACCCCTCAATTTTAAAAGGATACATATCTTTATTTGTATTTTTTTTCTTAAAAATGGAGAGTAAATAAAAAAAAGTATTCATATTTCTTTTCTGATCAATTTATGAAATGCTGAAAATGACCGTCATTTACCTCCATACAATAAAACTAATTTTGCTGAAAGCGTCTTACATTACATAACATTTCGGGTGTAATTTGGGGACACTCATGAATTATACGATTAGGGGTAAAACTTACCTCCGTCAAAGTGATTCAGTGATTTCTCACTTTTAAAGGTCTTCCTACCCTCTTTTTGAAGTCTGCAGTTCTTATTGTAATAAATTAATTATGAACTAAAAGCTTTTTCCCCCACAGATTTTGACAATATGTCATATCAAAGAGAATAAAGACAGTGACTTCAAACTTGGAGGTTATAGTCAGGGTGCAACAACCTCTAAAATGGGGTACACCCCTTCCCATTAGAAAATTTGGAAGTAAGTGTCACTTCTCTTCAGGGGTTAAAGTTGAAGAGTTGAAAATACAATAAAACACTGCTTCCCTCGAATCAAAAATCGAGGGGTCTAAGCATTTTTATACATTTTCTTTTTAAATACTAAAAATCGAGGTGCGAAGTTTTCGTTGGGCCACCCTGTATGTATGTACGTACTGTCGAACGACAACATTGTGAATTTTAGTATTAGTAGATCACCCGTTTATTACAATCTTCAAGTAATTTTTAATTTAACTCATTTGTCTTTTTTTAGCTTTAGTTATAAATTATTAACAACGGAATTACGATACTTTGAACGTGGCTCAAACATACATTGACTCGTTTGGAACTACAAGCCGTTTATAAACCGAGCGCTTTAAAATTGATTTTATTTCTTATTTTTTGGCACATGTCTGTGCAGTAATTTTCCCACGAGCGAATGTGTGTTAATTTTATTGTTTTCTGTAAACAACTTGAAGCAGAAAGTCGTAAAGCGGTGTAACTGCAGTTAAAAAAGACTACTAATCATCTTGTTCTTTGATAAAATCCTGCCTTTTTTGTCAAGTCCTTGTATAACACAATTTTTCTTTTGGTCTAGTTAGAAGAATTTCGCATTCTTTCCATTATTCCTGAAAAATCTTCGACTTTTGGTAAAACTACGCATTAAACACGCCGTATGTTATTTCGTATCGCGTATCGTTTCGATGGTTAAACCGGTGAGTTGTTCGCTTGCAAAAAAGGCTGTAAAGTTTTGTGAACGTTTCGAAGTCGTTGTATCTTTGTTATCGTTCGATCTATGACTAGACCTTTGCCAAAGGCAGATTATTAAGGTTTTTGCATGTTTTTGTATCAATATCGTTTCTTAGATGATTCGTCCCAGTGACACAGAAGAATATACAATTAACAGAGTTACGATTATTAATCATTCATTAATAAAAGAGTTAATTACATATTTTTCTACCGGTAGAGGTCATGCTTCCCAAAAAAAAATTATGTAAGGTAAGTAAATAAATTAACTCGTAATTCATGATCCCAAGCCGCCATTCATGAGAGTATTGTTGGAAGTGTGAGAGTAAGACATGACAGGGACAGAACCAGGAAATGAAGTAGAATTTAGACAAAAACTGAGTGTTTTATAGCCTATCTCCGTCTATTATGTAAGCATCAAGCAGGAGGACTATACTGTGTTTGTTGATCTTATGTATGCTTGGCTGCCTACAATAAAATCGTGCATTAATGATCGATTGTGTATACATTAAACAAACGTGTTAATAGTCAATCGCTAGAAGCAAAATTTATTTATTATTACTAATTTGCCTATTAAAATACAGTTGTGAATCTAAATGTGAACTTCCTATAAACTCAATTTAGTGATATTATACGGGCAAGTCGATTATATTGTACCACTTTTGTTAAATCTATTTTTTTGCGGAATATCTAAAATTGGCCAAATTATCCATTACATTAAATGAAATGACAGTTATTAATCGCCATATTTATTAGAGATAAATCAACACAATTGGTATATATTTTTCAATAATGAACAAAGTTTGAGATCAAAACTTTATTCCAAATTAGCCCACCAGTCGTATTAATTGAACCATGGGATGGCTAAATGGGATTTTGATACAAGCAAAGCGAAAAAATAAAAAATAATGTTTTTCTTAAAAAATACCTTGGAACAACAGTCGTGGATAGTTAAGTACTAGAGGCGGCAAATATAAGTCGTAAAATGAAAAAAAAAAAATTATCGCATATGTCAGGATTACTAGTTCAAATTTCATGATTCCATTTCATCTAAAACTAAGATTTCTTCTTCGTAGTCTGATTCTTTAGTCGTGCTTTCCTTCATCATTTTGTGACGTTTTTTTAGATGTATATTTTTCGTATTCTGCTTCCTTCTATTTCTTGCTTTACATATCGATCTGTTTCGTTTATTTTCTTTAGGTTTTTTTTTCTTTTCTTCGGTTCTGAGGCTGATTTTATCTTTATGTCGTCTCACGAAGGCATAATACCAAGTTTTGTCTGCCATTCCTTTTATGTGATTAAAATTGTGAGGAATAGAATCCTTCTCTACAATTTGGTAAACGAATGTGCGAACATTTAATTAATTAAAGTAACTGTTCCGAACTATGTTGTTCCAGCTTTAATATGTGCTCAACTATAATATTTTCAAATTTTTCTTTGAAAACAAACGGCTTTCCTTTATTCATTTCCGTACTTTCGCTTGTATCGCCCTTATCCAAATGCCTTTTCAAAATAGTTTGAGGAACTTTGTGCAAACTTGCGCACTCATTCAATCCAATACCTTAATTTTTACAATCATGTATTGCATTTTGCAAATCTTTAAGTTCTTACTTATAATACTTGTTTTCCGTCATTTGTAAAAAATCATTTGTAGTAGTTAAATTTTACGGTCCATTTTACCCAACCACCTGCGATCCAAATTGTCAAACTGCACAATGTCAAAATAAAAAAATAACACAACATAACCTATAAAAGCTGATATTTGTGTCCTTGCAGTAAATTATATAGAGATAATGAATGTAAATTATAAACACGAGCACTGAAAGCTTACCATTAACTTTACTTCGCCTTTAGAACAAAACACTAAAATTTACATTAAAATATTCGAAATTAATATTTTGTAAACAACACACAATCGGTCAGTTTAAGTAAAAAAATAAGATGGCGGACCAATGTGAAATTGTTCCTAATTGTATGGTGCTACCAACTCATAAAAATTACAATTTGAGATGTAGCAGTGGTCCAATTTAGCAAACAGTCCAATATGCCCAACGTCCTCCTAATGCTTATTCCTGGACTTTACAATTTTTCAAGTTCTCATAGGTCAATGTGATGAAAAAAAGTAAAAATGCTGCTTACTTCTTAGGGTATCTCAGATAAAAAATTCAAGTTACTGTTATATCTCAAGAATGCAAAAGAGCGTTCGAAAAAAATATACCGATGACTGTCGGGTACCCTGTATGTGATTAGAGCCATTGCAATTCGGGACCCCCATACATCTTCTATAAATAGAACATAACAATTCTCAACCAAAAGTTTCGGTCACGTTTTAGAAAACACGATATTGTAAAAATTAGCAGTGTCAGATAAAATTGCTTTTCCTTCTTTAACAAACGCATGAAAGCATTAAATATTCACCCTCTAAAAAAAATACTCAAATGAATATACAAAAAAAGCCCGTTCATCAATAATTCAAATCCCTCGGTCGGTCTGCCGCCTTTTGGGTCAGATCCGTACCGTTGTTTGCAGAAAAATCAAATGTGGACCTTTTAAATTCTAAAATATGAAACACTTAGAAGATCGAAAGACCACATAATAAATTTCTAGTCAGGGAGAAAAGCATACATCGAAGAAATCTCTTCTCTAGTTAATTCAGACTTAGATTTTGAAATTTAAAAATAAGTTGCGAAAACTGTGCAAAAAACGAATTGCTGCGACTTTTCAAATTACTCTGAGCTTGCAGCTCTCGATTTATAATTTGTTTTAACTACACGCAATTTGGGCAATTTTTCCAGTAACTTTCGGGGCTACAACATTTCCTTGACTTTATCATTTAATGTTATCAAATATTAACGTCAGTTTATTTTGTAGTTTGCCTCGCGGATTTTGAATGTAAAGTGCCTTAATGGCTGATTTATATACAGAAAACTTATGTACTCATGCTTTGAATATTTATTGCTCTTTCAGTTGCGGAGTAAAAAATGATCCCTTCACCACACCACCCACGGTCTAAAAGGATTAAGGTTTTACAATAGTAACTTTTTGATATGTTTTTTCTCGTTTGTTCCCGAGCACGTACCTTGGATATATTTCAGCACAGATTTTCGTATCAACCGCCATTTTCTTGTTTATGATATCAGGCGCCTCCGTGGCGTACCTAAATGGATGATCGACAATGGTGTAACGATTCTGTTTACAAATTATTGGCGTAGCATTACTTCCCCTATTTTTGGCATAGAGCCACAACCGATTGTTTTTTTCCATTAGGCTAGCTATGAAAGACATCATTATTGGGTGTAAAATAGGTTTTCCTGACTTATTTCTAGAATAGGTTAATAATGATATGAATATGACCCGCTATTTACCTAAGAAACTAACGAAGGTGGTTACCATGGTAATGGATCTTAAATGTTACATCATAGCTTATGTTATGACCCTAAATGCGTTGCATATTTGTGTTTCTGCTTAAATTTACTCCTAATGTAAATAAGTTTATTCTAATTTTATTAATCTCGTAGACTCAAAAAATTACAATTTAACTCTAATGCAAATCATGCTAAATTGAAAAGAAAACATCATTAATTTATCAAATCTGAGATCTCAGCAATGCAACTCTGGCTTTTTATTGTTGCACTAAACAAATAAGTACCTAAGTTCATCTCGAATGAATTCGAACCGCTTTTTCAGTGGGATTAATCAAACTACCGCAAAAATTACAATATAAACAACATGGATTATCGATTTGGTTTGATTAATGTGTCCTAAAAATTAACGGGATTGAAATACTCAATCCGATTCAAATAGTACGGTTGAAATGAGATAAACGAGACAGACAAATTGAGAACTGGCATTTAACAAGTCACACTTACATTTAACAAACAAATATACGTCATTCATAACGTTGAAGCAAATTTAAATGATGTGGGGTCAATACTCATTTTAGGGTAATATTTAATAGTATTAAGTATTAACCTCACGAACCTCAGATTAAAGGTGTTTTCTTGTAATGAGTTATTTAATTACATATAATTTTGATTATGGAAAGCGTGTTACCTTAAAGTGAGTGGCCGGCATGATCGCCAGACTTGAACATCTTAGATTTTTCATTTTAAATTAAAGGAACAAAATAGATTTGTTGTTGTGACGTAGGGAAGAGTATTTTTAAAACACCAATTTCACAGCCCTTATAAAGATTAATAAAAATTATGGAAAGCTGGTTTGAAATATTATTACTACCGCCCATGAGATTTCTCTAGTCTCTGATCTACCTAATTAGTTGATTAGAAATACTTTCCTTCTAAACTTAATTACGTCATGCATATACTAAACAAAATTTGTTTCAAAGCGCTCTTGACCAGCAATTTTTTAAAGCAACCGTTATAAACAGTGGTGTCCAAGTCAAGCATTTACAACCTTTGTAAAAAAAGTTATTTATTTTCGGCACGAACTAATCTAAACTCAATTTTAAAAACTATGTCAAACTCTACAGGGTAGAACTTTTTATGGGCTCAAACCCCCATTTACTAACCTACACTTTTTTATACCATGCCACAATCCGCTGAAATCCAGAAATTTAAATTCTTTGTTCAATTTAGAAACTTTAGCGGCTATTGCGTTTTTGCTGCATCTGCAACTGTTTTCGAGCCAGTGAAAAATGCCGGATACGGCAATGTCTCGACATATCAGAAATCTCGATTTTTTAAGTAGAAAGATCTCAAAGACTGATTTGAAACACGGACCTTCTGGTATCTTTTCAACTTTATATACGTATCTATTTGGTCAAACCTGCAGGTAGTATACATTTTCCAGTCGTTGCCGGTCGTTAAAAATTGTAAATTTATGGCCTGTAGACGAAATACCTTCTTATTAATGAAACTAAAATGGATATTAAAATATATATGCTTTCAACTTATTTTCTCCATTTATTGTATTAATCTTCCGGTTTCGCTTATACATATATGAATATTTTATATATAGACCGAGAAGAAAATCCTCCCATAGCTGCTAATTTGGGTTGATTCGCAAAGTTTATTCAAAATAAGGCAACAAAAATATGATTATGCTTCCAAAGCATCACCAAGGGATCGAGGCATAGATAAACATTAGTGACAATAGTACAACAGCTACAAGCAAGTTATCAGAAAAGAATTAAGCATTTACAATATGGGCATGCCACTTATTTATCTATATCACCCGCGCATTTGCACTTTGCAGCTGCAGATTCAGAAAAAGTCTGTGAAAGCTTGATTGTTTGTTTTAGCTTGTCCTTTCCACAGTCCGGATTTGAGCCTAATAGCGGATGAACGAGTTCGATTTTTGTTTGTTTACTTTCATTTATACTCGTATGTCAGCAACTTGCCGTAAATATTCCGACTGAAATGTCGAATTCCAAACATTATGGACTCTAGTTTATGAGAGCTGATTCCTGAACTGTTGAACAAGTGTAACTTCGATTAAGTTTGAAATTACAGGCGATTAGGACGATTGCATGACACGGTCGGGTGATCGGTGAAAAAGCTTATTTTAAGTTCACTGGAGTTTCTATTTATAAACCTTAAGAGGGTATTTATTATAAACACTATAATCGACATAATTTTTCCAGAAATGCTTTCATATTTTCATTACCGATGTTTACTCTAATGTCACCTTGTGCTTCAACAGCTCATGTTTCCATTTAACAAGATAAATATAAATGTAAGTACCTGAAAGCAACAGTTTTCAGCGTTTCCTGTTACAAAGAAGTGTTTATGTATATACGCACTAATTCATTTGGTAAGTTTTAAATTTAAATCTCTATAATATGCGATTCTGTGCATTACGGGGCTGCGAACGCATAAGAATCAAACGAGTAAATATTGGAAATATTGGGAATCTGACACTATAATGAATAGTATAGGCTTCTACACCCATTTTTCTCAGGAAGCAGGGTTATTATATTAACTGATCCTAAGCAAATTTGAGGTAGATAATGAAATATTCTGAAAATGGACTCAATAGAAAGAAATCTGATCCCTTCGGTTTGTCTGAGCTGAGCTGCCAGTAACATGAGATACTCTGTATATTATTAGACACTGAATCACAACCGAATGCTTTGGAATACGATTCTAAAATTCGACTCAAAGCAACATCAATCAATCAAAATTAAAGTGTTACTAGTGTGCCCCGTATATGCCATTTGAAGTTTAGGAAAGCGAAACCGCAATCACGCTATTAACCGCTTTATCATGTAATTTGAATATACCGCTAGCTCTATAAATCTATTAAGTTTTTAATTTTGTTCGGCTCGGAAAGCAGAAATACAACAACATTTAAAGTAATGTAAAGTGGCAGAACTACACAAAACACAAACCCAAGAGCGACAAGTGCTGCTGGCCATGAGCTTGCAAAGAACAGTCATCTGAGGCATGACGTACGACACAAAATGTGAAAATGTGATGAAAATATGTGATGAAGACCTCTATCTACAGTTTAGTTCAAGTTGAGTCTACATGTATGAATGTCTTGAGTACCGTAGAAGCTTTAGTATAAAAGTGGTTAAATGTCGTGAAAAGTCGAGCACAGCCCTTTGTAAGAGATTCCCCACCGATCGATTTATCTAATTTTTGTGAAATTTTATACACGTCATTATATGACCAATTTCAAATTTAAAAAAATCTCGCGTCAGTGCAAAGAAAAGTCAGTCGAAACAAAAATTTTATATCCCGCAGATGTAACTTCGGAGAATTAACTGTATATTGTTCATTATCAATTAAACGAAGACAAAAGCAATTAGAGCCCCAGTAAAATGTAATCTGCGATCCGCTTAAATTTTTTTTTTATTAGATGGGAATTCTAAAAAAAGGTAATTGTCCAAAAAACATATTTTTACCTTTTTCTACCGCTCTTTTGTATGTACTTCTTGAGATCTTCCAACTTTATTACTTCCCCATTTCGGTAGATCCAGTTCAGTAAAAACTTGTTAAATGAATAGAGATTTAAGGTCCGTATCTCAGTTCGCTTTGGCCATGAAAACGCATTTTTTATTTCTTGGGACTTCAGTAGCAGGATGCAGAGATAGGCTAGAAGGTATCGAGTGAAATGCTTTTATGCATGTTATGCAAATTATTTTATGCAAATATGCAAATATTTAAAAACTTGCATGAAATATGCAGAATATGCTAAATATGCAGTTTGCTTAAATGCCTGAGTCTAGTAATTTGTAATTGTATTGCGGTACAATTACAAGTGCCAACTGGAAGAGCAATAAAATAGAGGGGCTTTTGCCAGCATCGTCGGGCTTGTTATTAAAAAGATCTTAATCGGAGGCTTTGACAACGCGCGCACAACGAGTCCGAAAAATAACATTTTCCCGTGCGCGTCTAACAATTCAATTTCGTTTCGCACGAAAAATCATGTAAGCATGAATTTTGGGACTATAATGGACGATTTTTGCATTGAAAGGCTCAGAAAACCAGAAACAATATCTCGAATTGAGTTACTTGCTCAAGAATTTTTTCTACATGTCGACAATGTAACAAGAAAATCCTGCTGTTTTGGAAAACTTGGTAAAATTTGTAGCAGAAATTGAATCGGTAAAGCTGGAAAGTATTGAATTATCTTATCAAGCGAATAAGAAGAAATATCGTTCATACAGTTTTCTAGAGCCCGTAAAATACTATAACATTTTTCCGTGCGCTTGCGAGAAAAGTGTTTTTTCTTGTGCCCTTATGGAAGAAAGAGGTTTTCTTAGTACAATTAGCTAACAATCCAAAAATTTGGTTAAAACGAGCTTCCAATCGCGAACCACACTTCTATGCACTATTAAATGTAGAAGCGCAGGTTCGATAAATGTTTAATTCAAATGACGTTCAAGTTAATTCAGCAAAGTGGTGCAACGCAGTTGCTGATTAATTTTAACGAAGTATACCTCGCCAATATTTATCGTTGGTTTACATTTACGCATCTACTAACATATTTTCAATGTCGTTTATCTATGACCACCAAATTAAGCTTAAGTTTCCAAATAAACCGTTTCATTAATACTTCCGATTATGATTTTTTTAGCCACACAAACAGAAATTGTGTAGCTCTCTTAGTCACGGGTACTGCCAAAACTATGAAAATAGCTCATCGATCCCACATGGCGTTAACTGCTAACACTGACTGACTAGCTGTGTTTTTATGTTCAATGCTAATCAGCCTTCTAGAAAACCCAGAATCAACATCAATCACATTATATATTTTTATTTGTTGAGGGACATATACCGGACTGAACTCTCGTGAAAGTTCTGTAACATTTTGAAAGCTATACATTCGAAATTGGAAACATCCATAAAGCTTTAAGATCGACCTGTCTCTCGATAAACTATCGATATCGCCATTATGATTTAAGTGATTGCGTGTCCTTCAACGTTAACCCAATTACAAGTTTTATCTCTAAAGTAAACTCAGATTGTATAAGAAATTTGTTACAGGTTTACACACATTTTTCAAGTTGTGTCTCGTTATAGGCTAATTTAAAAGTATCCTGCAGCCAGACAAGCTCATAATTAAAACTGCGCTGCTAGAGTTTCACTCTCAGGACTAGTGGATGGGAAATTTAAATTTAATGAACGAAAAAGTTACATAAGAATGGTTCTATGTTGACATTTTCTAAAAATTCTAATTTTAGAGAAATAGTTCATGTTTTGAAGAGAAAATCTATGTGAAAGGCTGAAGAGAAGGACCAGGAGTTGAAGCATATTATTTTTGAAGAACTGAGCATGTCCTTGTTATTAGCTCATCTGGTCTATACTAAGTGAATAGAACTTAAGATAAAATTGGCCATCTATTGTCCACTTGCATACTGGAAATGGGAATTATTCTCTTTCAGGGCTTTTTCTCATTTTACATTTCTAATGCTTTTTTGCATCTTTTTTATCCATCTATCATCTTTCAACAATTCAATTATCCAGACGCCAAGTTTTGCACATTCCTTACTTTATGTACAACTGTTACTCCCTAGTATATCGATACACCTGAATTTGCGAGTCAAGATTGTAAGCTAACTTCAATTAATTTGAACATCGGAAGCCAGTAGCATACCACTCAATGGCCAAGCTTTAGCATCTTCCTGATCCTGGAAGCCTTCGACCATACTCGAACAGCATCAACAATATATTTCAACTTGGTTAGTTCCACCCTATTTTATATTCGGTACCACCATCAGGCAAACCAAAGTTCATTTGATCCCATGAAACTATGTCTCATTACTTTAGAGATGACTACCCGGCAGTTATAAGTGGTACTGGAATTATAATACATGTATTTGTTCCTTTTGAAGTTGGCCCCCGCACAACCCAGATCTAACACTTTTAAAATTTCACGTTTGGGGTTATTTAATAAATGTATTCTCAACCTATCAACTACTGAGACTAATCGATAATGAAAACGAAACAAGCTTGTCAATCTATTCGAGAAAATCCACAAGAGATTGCACGTGCTGTCACGCACTTATGGTCCATTATTTACCTAGCGAGCTAATCGGCCACAATGTTGTCATCATCCCCATTGTTATTTTGTTTATAGTTTTCATGGAAATGAATATTGAATGAAATGTCATCGTTGATGTTATGATTTAAAACGTTTTGTGGTTTTGTGTTTTGGATATAATTTATGCTCAATTTAAGAAGTTTATTGTGTTTTACGTGCCACTTTCAGCTTAACATCAGGAGATGTTGAAATAATCAAA